>NC_091067.1:123266516-124007766 GCF_000393655.2 Nicotiana sylvestris | reverse complement strand
TTAAGTGTTGACCGTTTGACCAAATACCGACCAACGTTGGTCGGTTATTGTTTTTTATTTTGTTTTTATTTCTTAAAATATTATAAGCTATAAAAAAATTATTATTAACTGTAAATATTTATTTTATTTAACTATACAATTATTATAGATAATTATAAACTATAGCATAATCTTTACACAAAATTATATTAATTAGGTAATTACTTTTAATAGATTATAATAGCATCTATCTAAGTAAATTTTCTAAGTTATACTTAAGTATATGAGTAATTTCACACAAACACATATACACTATATTGTAATTGATGATCAATCTTATACATTACTACGTGCGAATAATTTATCAATTGATAAACTAATGTAATATTATTCTATTTTAGGTCGAGACGTTTTGTTTTTTTATTTTAATCGATATAGGTCAAAACGTTTTGTTTTTAATATTTATCGATGCGTCTAAGTTATAAGTCGATTAATCAATTTACAAGTAGATACATTTGATGATAAATTATATATACTAATTAGGATCTTCACAAGTGAGCTATCCCTAAAAGAACCCGACCCTATATTCCTAGCGCTTCGTGTTCTTATATATATACGGCTATACCTATATATATACACACACAGACACTTCATTGTAATACTTTAACTATATATATAGCTTGTTATAGTATATGTTAGTGTGTGTATATATATAACACATAGAGACTTAGTTGTGCTACTTTAACTACATATATAACATGTTATAGTATATGTTAGTGTATATTATTTAGATAGTAAATATTAATGTGATTCAAATATAAAGTTTGACCGATTAATTTAACTCGTTTACTTAATACTAATAACTTCTTTCGTTTCTTTAATTTGTGATACACACACACACACGTACATATATACATACATATATATATATATATATATATATATATATATATATATATATATATATGTGTGTGTGTGTGTACATGTCAAAGATGTTTAGTATTAATTCTTCTATTTTCGATTCATTTATCACTAATAATGCATGACATAGATTAATCGATATAGGTCAAGACGTTGCGGGTTATATATATATATACACACGCTTCGTTGTACTACTTTAACTACATATATAACATGTTATAATATATGTTAGTGTATTCATTATTTGTATTACAAAAATGTTAACGGATTATATTTATATTATTTAGATAGTAAATATAAAAGTGATTCATAATTTTGACCAATGTTGACCTAATAACCGACCAACTTTGGTCGGTTAATTTCTAGAAATTAAAATATACCGACCAAAGTTGGTCGGTAAATGCTTCCCATGCATTAACCGACCAACATTGGTCGGTATATTTAAATAAAAATTCTTTAGATTTTATAAAACATTTTAAATAATAATATAACTATTAAAATTTTAAAAATTGGGTCCACATTACCGACCAAAGTTGGTCGGTAATGTGAAAGTTTCTTTGACTAAGCTAGTCTGACCAGCTCGGTCAACTTGTTGACCAATTTACCAACCAACCTTGGTCGGTATTTTTTTAAAAATAAATGTAAAATATTTTCTTTCCAGTTTCCGTCCAAGCTGGATGGTTTTTGGTCGCTTTTTTTGACCGACCAACGTTGGTTGGAAAATTTTGGTCGATTTTTGCGTATTTCTAGTAATGATTTAAATTAAAATAATCGGTGGATATATAATATATCTATAATTCATATATAATATATATAATTGTGTATAATCAATGTATAATCTATGTTTATTGAATAAGAAAAATGAACATTAAATCCGCTCGCCTATTTGTGTAAAGATCCGTAGAACTTTAGACAAGCCAATTAGTTGAGTTGGGCCATTACCCGAGTACAAACCCAAATTTAACTGTATATCCTATAGAATGTTACTCGGCCCAGCAATGTACACACCAAACTCATCAGGTATATCCGCCCTATCAATCTCCCAATTTAACGCTATTACAGAGACGCATCCCCAAATTACCACGATCAAAACTTTGCGAGCGAATCAAATCGTCATCGTCATCATCAGAAGAAGTGAAAGCAATGGCTTTTTCTTCATCTTCTCATCTTAAAAAGGTTTGAAATAGTTAATAAATAACGCTTCTTGTGGATTGTTGATCCGAAAGAGTATTTGTTGAGACCCTTTTATTTGAATGGAACATATTGTATGGTAGAAAGAAGTAAAGGGAAAGATACTTTGGCTGTAATGTTTAATTTATTTTAGGGTTAGGGTTTTGGATCTATTATTTTGCTGCGTTTGTTTTTTGACGATTATGTCCTCGTTAGCGAAGCAAGAAAGTTATGCTGATTGATAGTTGGAAGTTGTTAAAAGTGTTGTCCTTTTGCTGATACTGAGGTTCATAAGTTCATGGTATAAAAGTTTGGGTTGATTTAGGTTGAAAATTGGGGGACTTTTAGTATTTTGTTGTTATTGAAGAATTTTGCTGATTGAAAGTGGGAAGCTGTTGAAAGTGTTGTTTGTTTGCTGATACCGAGGTCATAAGTTCATGCTGTGAAAAGATTGGTTTGACTTGGGTTAAAAATTTGTGGTCTTTTGTTATTACTTAATTGATAATGAGGGAGAGGAGATTTGGAGGAGATGCTAAAGGTCCACCACCACGCTTGCCAGGTAGGGCAAAGGACCGTGGTTACTCGCCTCGAAGGAGGATAAGGGACAAGGATTACTCGTCCCCAAGGAAGACTAGGGATGTGGGAGATTACTCTCCTAGACGGAGGATAAGGGACAAGGATTACTCGTCTCCACGGAGGATTAGGGATTCACCCCCAATGAGGATCCGAGAGCGGAGGAACTCTCCACCGAGGAGATTTCAGGGGCGTGAACGCGATTGCTCACCACCAGTGAGAAGTCGAAACCAGGAATACTCACCACCAGGAAGGACTATTAGGAGCAGGGAGATTTCGCCACCGCGTGGACGGAACTGGGAGCAGCAGCAGCATTCACCGCGTGGACGGAACTGGGAGCAGCAGCAGCATTCACCGCGTGAACGGAGCAGGGAGCGTCGCCTTTCACCAAGTGGCCAGATGATCGGTGAACTGAGAGGGGAGTACTTTCACGAGCTTGAGAGGTCAAGAAGGATGGGAATTGATGGCAGCAGCGGAGACTTTGGAGAGTTGCAGAATGCCCGACCTTTGAGTTATGTTGGCGGGGACAGAGACTATGGGCCACCGTCTCAGAGCCTGAGAGTCCCTGATCGTGATAGAGGAAACACTGACATGCTTGGTGAACATTCACACAGGTTGCATGAGATAAAGGAGAGCATGGGGAATGAGGACCCAACTTCCGTAAAGTACCCATGGAGTCATTTGTTAGATAAGCCCCGAAAGTTTGATACAGTGACGGGCTCCAACGACTATGGAGTTAATGGTAGTAGAGTAAGCAGCGAGAGAGAAAATCATGGAAGGACCTATTCTGGTTTTGTGGATGGAAGCATGCCTTCAGAAGCTGATAACAGGACGTTGTACTCTTCATATGAATCTCATCTGTCTGCTGTTGGTGTACAGCCGAGAATATCTGGCGTTGGAAACAGTGGTGGCTACTCGTTACCATCACGTTATATGGATGCTGATCACCTCAAAGATGGGGAAATCCATTTGCAAGATGGGTTCCATTCCCGTAAAGCAGGAGTGCCTGCATCAACAGACATATACATGGAGGACTCCTTGAAGTCCACACGATATTCAAACTCTGATTACATAATATCGTCATCTCACTCTAACGTGTTGCCCTTGGCACCTGGAGTTATTAAGGATGATATCGCCGGTTCATATGGTAAAGAGGTCCAAATTCATTCTCATGGAGGTAGACTGAATTGTGGAAAGACTATTGAGTCTATTGACCATGGTGGATATGATAAAATTCCTGGGACCATATCTTCTCTGGACCCTGAAAAGCAAGTAAGTGGGTTCAGGAACTACACAGAGTCATACTTTGGTCGAGCAGAGGAGAGGCGTGAACCATACAGTTATTCTGACAGTCAAAGAGGTGAAATTGGTAGCCCTAATGCCTTGTCTAGCGAATTCTATGGGAAGAGGGTGGGTTCAGGAGAAGCACATTTTCAAGATGTTGCAAGAACTAATGTGGGATTGGGCAAATATGATGAATTTTCACATCGAGAGGCTTTAATGGAAGATAAGCCATGGGGATCTCGCTTTTCTTCACAAAGACAGTCAACCCCAGATTATTTCGAGTCCCGCAGAGCACTAGACCAAAGAAAGCCAGATGTGGACATATTGGATTATGGGGCTAATCGCCTACAGTATGAAAATGAAACACATCGAGGCTATGAAAGCTCCCGTAAAAGAGAGCTTCGTGAGTATCAGATGGATGATGATCTTCTAGAAAGATCTGGTGCCTTGTATAGAGGACAAGACCCCCGTTTAAAGAAGATAGAGGCACGTCCTCGTGAAAGATATATTGCAAGGGACTTGCCTGGACCATCTAACCTCTCTCTTAGAGAAAAACATGACACAACGAGCAATCATGGTGCTAGAAATACAAGTTCAAGTGATGTAAGGAGTGCACACAAAACCCATGGCCGTGGAGATGCTGCTGAAATGGGGATCAGCAGGGATACTAATTCTGCAGTTATGTCTAGAAGGCTAAATGATCCTCTCTCCAAATATGTGAAGAATGGGAGGGCATACAAAGCCGCTGCCACTAGTTCCACCAGAAACCTTTCAGTATCCATGTCAAGTCGTTCAAGCAAATATAATAAATCTGGTGCAAGAGATATAAAGAAGCGGTTGGGGCCACGTTACCAGAATCTTGATATTGAACATTCACTAGGAAAAAAACACAAACCTTCACTAAAGAAGCGTTTGGGACCCCGTGTAGCAAAGAATTATGTGCCTCCACCATGGGTGAAAAAGTTCAATTCTCCTAAGTTCTCTAGAAATCAAGATGTTTTAGATGAAAGTGTTGCTGAACAAGGTGATGGCCCCAACAAAGGTATTATTACTCCAGCAAAAACTGAACCTCCTGAGAACTCTAAGGATTTTAAGCAGCTGGTCCAAAACGCCTTCTTCAAGTTCATGAGGCACTTGAATGAGACTCCAGCTAAAAGAAGAAAATACACTGAGGAAGCTGGTAATTTAAAGTGCCTCGTATGTGGCAGGTGTGTCTTTTACATCATGAAATGTTTTCATAGATGGAGTCGCCGCCTTCTCTTTAATTGAACTTGTACTTTACTTTGTTGCTGCGATCAAGTAAGTATTGGTAATTCATATTACTTGTTTTATGAGGAATCAGTTGGCTAAGAGTAATAATGATATTAGCTGCTATCATTTGATGAGGCTTTTTCATTCCATGCTGCTTCAGTCTATGAGGTCTGTTGGAAGTGCATTTCCTGCACGGATGGAATGAAATGGGCCTGAATACAGCGCCATGGATGTAAGGATTTGGATAGTTAGACCCTACTAGTTTGGGTTGGAGGATTACTTGGTTGTCTGATTAATGGGAACTCCGGAGTTGGAGAATAAGTTTAATTATGTAGGTCAGAAGTCTTGATGTCCAGGAAAATGTTATAACCGGATGCCTAGGGGCATTTTCCTTCCATATGGCTAGTTAGCACCATTGCTGTTATCTCTATATGGTGCTTATCAAATATATTAATTGTATTAGTACCTTTACCCTTATCTGTGAAATGGTGCTTACTAAGAAGATCAAATACATTGATTGCTCAAACAACCATGTCTTGAGGAAGTGGAAAAGGGAGATGTTGATGTTTAATGAGCTCAAAAGAAAATCTCTGCTTCTATTTCCATCTAAGTGGGAGAATCAGATCTGAAACTATACAGGATTTGACACACCAGATGTTCATGCGGTGTGGTTGCTTGGGGAAGGCTATAGATGAAGCAGTTCGTTTGATACTTAGATTTAAGTAGTAGCTATAGAAGTTTGCATCCTTTTTTATTTTTTTATCTGATGTTTAGAGATGTCTCCAACTAACCATAGTTAATGGTTGAGTCTCCTGCGTGATAAAATAAGAGTTCTTTTTACCTGTACAAGGCTAAAGGCATTTGCAACTTTTAGTGACCTTTTCTAGACCTTATTGGCTGGGCATAGTTCTTAGCTTAGTCTTCACGTGCCATTAATCTTTGTTGGCTTTGGATTTTACTTTTCTGAAGCCACTGGCTTATTCTTAGTGGATGATGTGAGAAATCTTTCTTGAGCAGTCTTGTCTAAAGCTACCTGAATGAAGAACTTAAGTTTTGCCCTGTAGACCTGTTACCTCTTACGAAATAATACATTCATGTTGGAGTTTTTTTTTTGTTTGGTAAGTCAAGTCACAATCCATTCGGCTGTTAATAGCCTTTTCTGCGGATATAGTCTTGCCTTTCCCTTCTAAGTTCCATCTGTCCTTATTCTTAACTCTGATGTATAGTTTATTTTCGTCTTTTGAAGTTATGTAATAGACCTTGTTATAGTTCTCTAAACTTTACTTGATTTTTTAATCTCATTGTCTGTGTTGTTTCAGAGATTCAGAAGAGTTTGCTGAGTCAGAAAGCCTCGTGTTTCATGCAGTGACATCCTCGAAGGATGGTCTCAAATCACAGCACCTAGGTCTTCACAAGGCTTTATGTGCCTTGATGGGATGGAAGAGTGCAGATGCTCCTAACAGTGGTTGGGTTCGTGAAATGCTATCCGATACTGAAACTGTGGGTTTGAAGGAAGATCTAATTATCTGGCCTCCAGTTGTTATCATCCATAACAGTTCCATGATGAACAGCGATCCAGATCAACGTGTGGTTGTATCAGCTGAAGAGCTCGAGTCTAAACTGAAAGGTCGGTTTCCCTTTTTTCTTTGCGTTAGATGATACTATATTGGTTAGTTTTTTTTTTATATTGGGGGGAGGGGGGTAATGATACATGTCTTTTGAGTTGAATAGGTAGCAAGTTTTTGAAATGTCTGTTTGTTTCCACTAATAAAAAGCCACACCATCCTCTCACCCCTAAGTAGAAAAGGGAAGATGGAAAAAGAGGGGGGGGGGGGTATCTTTGAAGTGAATCTGTGAACTTGGTGTGTTTAACACAGTTGCTGGTATACCTGTACCGGCTCGAATTCATTTACTTATGGACTTTTACCTCAAACTCGTTCAAGCACTCGGACATAATTTATTCTTGATGAAGCACTCAGGCATATTTTATTTTATTGTACTTCATTCAGGGACTAAGAAGAAATGATAATTCTGCTCATTTTTTAATTGATTGGCCGGGTTATTGCAAGTTTGCTTGATGAGATTTCAGACGTTCCTTAGCTTTTATCCTGGTATCTGCTAGGTTAGCTGAAAAGGTCTGGGTCATAGTTATTTTATTTTCTAAACCTTTTTGTTCTGATCCTCTCTTCATTACAGATATGGGCTTTGGGGAGAAGGCCAAGGTTTCTCGTAGTAAGCTTGCCAATCAGAGTATTCTTGTGGTGAAGTTTAGTGCTACTCTCTCGGGTTTGCAAGAAGCAGAGAGACTCTCTGATATATATGCCCATAGGAAGCACGGTAGGGCCGAGTTCCATCATATCAGTTGTGGTCACTCTGGAAGCAGTGATGGTGAAACTAAAGAAGCATTGACGGACAAGGTAGGAAAAATTCTTTATGGTTACCTTGGAATTGCAGAAGACCTGGATAAACTAGATTCTGAGACGAAGAAGCGAAGTTCTGTGAGGAGCAAGAAGCAGATCAAGGATATTGCAGTTGCACCTTAAAAAGAAAGAGCGAACCTTGGCAGGGCAAAAATATATGTTTTGACTGATTGCTAGGTACTTTGGTTTTTGCTTTTATATTAGTATAATTTGCTACCTAACTCGATGAAAGTAGATACACGCGAAGTATGTTTTAATCACAGGATTGGAAATGGACATGTTTTAATTTTTTTATCAGGGATATATTGTAATATTTTTGCCCATTCTTGCTTGACGCTTGCAAATTTAGATTCTACTGCAGCATTGTATCCAAGGGTGTGCCTAATGGTCAATGAAGTAGGTGAAAATCATTGGAGACTTGGGTCCAACTCAACTCCCAATAGAGGCAAAATGCTAAATGGTTTCTCATCATCTGATTAAGCCTTGATGGATAGTTTTTTGGTACAAGGTAGTAGGGACCTGGTAAAATAATCTAGATAGGCAAGCTGGTTTGAACACTATCATTATCAAGAATAAAGTTAAAAATCATTTCATCTTCTCAAGATATTGATTATGTCTGCAGCAAACTATCCAACAGGCATAATAATAACATAATGATAGATGAGCTGAAAGAGCTCCTCTAAAAATTGAACTAGGAAAAGAAGGAAATAAAGCTAATAGGGGAAATGGAATATAAGGAATGCAACTCGAATCATAGTTAATGAAACTTGAGAAGCAAGCTCTCTCCTCCTTTGTAACAAGATTACAGCTTTCTGTACAGTTTCATTTTATCTAACTGAAACTTTATGGTGTGCAGAGAGATTTCTGCCATTCTACCTTTTTTGGTGGTTTAGGAACTTGATTCCATAAGCAAAAACAAAGAAAAAGAGGAGAACCCAACCCACATGGGCAAAAACCACTACTACAAGAAAGTCATGATCATAGCCCAAATATTCTTTCAAGAACTTATTCACTTGGATTTTCTCAATTTCACCAGTGAGCTCAAGTTCATCGGTTCTGTCTCCCACTTGGGACGCGAATATCCCATATATCGTCCAAGCAACTGGAGAAGCCCAGTAGTACCACCTCCACCACACTGGGATCAGCTGTAAAATTATAACCAAAAAGCCAAAAACCTTGTAAATATTTAAAGAGTCAAGAAATGGTTGCTAATAGTTTGGTTTAAGGTTGGCTTACCGGGCGAGGAACAAGAAAACCAGAGAATAAGTTCCAGAAGCTGAGGAAGAAAGACATGACAATTGCAGCAATTTGATAACCAGGAGTCAAAGCAACAACCATCATCCCATACATTGAGAAGTAGGTGAAGCACATGAATATGAAGTAGTAGAAATAGAAGAACTTTTCTGCTGTCCATTGGTATCCAATCATGGAAAACAAGAGAAGAGAATAAATGAAAGTCTGTATTGCAACATATATAGTCTCTATAGCCACCTGCAGACCACAGCAAGCCAAAATCTCAAAACCGACTATACTTCAGTAAAAGAAAATTATATTTTCTTGTGAACACGACTGATTGATAAATGAAATGTGAAACATGTATTTTGGGAAAGTGTATGTGATACCTGAGCAAATGCATAGGGCAACTCTGAATACATTCCAGCAGCTCTTTCGCGGTAGAAAACTGTTCTTTCAATAGCCACAACAGATTGTACTGCAGAAGCATTTGTGGCTCCAAGAAACATGACAGCTGCATAAGTCGCGCCAAGCAGATTAAGCAAGTCTTGTTGTCTGTATCTGTTAACAGATACAATAAAAGTCAGCATTTCCAAGTTTGAATTCACAGATTTAATGCAGCTTAAGACAGAGAAACTTCAGATTACATTTGGTTCCCTTTATTCCAAAAGATGACACCAAATAGAATTCCAATGATGACCGTCATGAAGAATCTAATTGCATTGTATTGTGAATTCCTCCAGTATGACCAGTGTTGTTTCCAGAAACAGGCCTTGCACTGAGTTATGAAGGATTGCGAATATTGAGTGGGGAAGTAGAGATCTTTCGAGCACGTTGCTGGTGTGCTAAGTTCCTTGATTAGCAGTTGATTTCTCCTGCAATGGAAATTGAGACTTACTAATATGACAATAAAGAAGATTCATAAAAATCAGGCGATCGTTCCAATTAGGATGACAAGTTGGCTTAGTGGTGTCAACAAGAACTTACTGATAAAGGTTTGAGTTGGCGTAGACTTCAGCAAAATCGACAAGAAGTTGAGCTTCCATAGAAGAGGAGCTGACATCAAGCATCCATGTAGCTGGATTATCGCTCTCTCTGATTTTAGGAACCCCTGGTATGGTCTAAAGAATGAAAAACCTGAAGTTAAAATTAAAACCTCTTGAATTATGAGAGAAGTGAGCCATAATATATGGCCCTCATCAATGGAGTGACTGCACTCTTGAGTGCTTTTATTTCAAAGAGTTCCATTTTCAAATTTCTGACTAGTTGGGCAAAAGTAGTTATTGACAAGGCAATATCGAGATTATTTGGTATTGCATGAATTCCTACGATTACCAAAGGAACCAACATATATTCAAAGGCAGGAGGATAGAAGGACAGAAAACTAACCTCAAAATACTCAACCAGCTTGCAAGAACGACGACCAAGAGGTCCAGCAAATATTACTTGTCCTCCTCTTTTCATCAGAAGTAGCTTAAACAAGAGATTGGTTTTATCACAAACTATTTCACATAATGGATTTATGAATATGCAAAAAGGATAGAGTGGATTGATACCTCATCAAAAGCTTCAAAAATATCTATGCTTGGCTGGTGGATCGTGCAGACGACTGTTCTTCCTGTATCCACTGTTTTCCTGACAGTACGCATGACAATTGCTGCAGCTCTTGCATCAAGTCCTGATGTTGGCTCATCCATAAAAATGATAGATGGATTTGCGACTAATTCAACAGCAGTGGTCAACCTCTTTCTCTGTTCAGTAGAAAGACCATCCACCCCGGGAAGCCCAACAAGAGCATTCCTCAACGGTTTGAGCTCAACCAATTCCATGACTTCTTCTACAAACATCTGCACTTGGAGAGGAAGAACAAGGTTAGTCAAAACTTTAATACACAGTTCGTACTAAAGTGGAGTCAGATTTATGCTACTGTGACTTGCCTTTCGTGTTTCTGTCTTTACATCGGAGGCAAGACGTAGCCAGGCTGAGTAGAGGAGAGACTCATAGACAGTAACATATGGTGAATGAATGTCATTTTGTTCACAGTAACCGCTTACACGAGCAAATGTTGTCTGATTTTTCGGATAACCTGAAATATTTATGCTTCCTTCAATGTATCCACCTGTTTTTCGACCTGCTAATACATCCATCAAAGTGGTCTTTCCAGCACCACTGACACCAACCAAAGCTGTAAGAATTCCTGGCCTGAAGGCACCACTAACATCTCGTAGAAGTTGCAATCTATCTTCTTCGACCCCTTGAGTCTTCATTTCCTGATAAAGAAAAGTTCCATGTTTAGAGACCTATAATATGTTTGTTTTAATGTGGTATTCCAGTTAGTGTCAAAGAAACAGTGAGAATCATCAGTTAAATTGGAAAAAAAGAACTTACGGCAGGCATATCAACATAGTAATTCACATGGTTGAATGCTAGTGAAAGGGGCTGGAACGGCAAGATCATTCCTTTTCTTGATTCATTATTCGGGAAAGGAATAACAGAGCTGGTGTTCGCTTGAGACCGTGTTGGAGCCATCTGAATATCTGTAGTAGTTATAGCGCGATGAATTAGTCTCATTCTGGCGTCCTTTGAGAATTGACACTTAAATGATCAGAATTTGGGAATGCAGCAAAAATGTGAAGTTTGAAAACTTGATGGCATGTATAGAAGTTCAAACTTAGACTAAAAGCAGCTTAGTTATGGCTCCACAAGTTAGAGTTATGTAAATTAAATTATTTCAGAAAAAAGTGCTTAAAATGATAAAAAGCAGAGCTTTGTCAAGTTAAACCAGGCATAACATAATTTAAATAGTTTTACTGATTAAATTTATTGTTATAGTGTTCTATGTTCTCTTTGATTACTTCAAACCATTTGACTTCCATTTCATCAAGATAACAGAAAAAGCTGCTGACAAAATATACAAAAACAGAAACCGAAAAGTTACTTACCTCCAACTATTGCTGTTTCTTGTGGCCTGCTGTTGTTTTTGTCTCCATTCTCAACTCTGACAGCTTTAGTATCCCCGATAGCTGAGAATTATGCTACGAGTTAATATGTCAATCTCTTTACAGTTAAGTTGTGAAAGTAAATCATAGAAAAGTTAACATACGATTTAAAAATGTCAAAGCTGCAACGAAGAGAACATTGAAGAGAAGTGAAAATCCAAAAAGGGCTCCAGTGCTTATCCAATACCAGGTTTCTGTGGTAAATAAGCCTCTTGCATGAAGAAGAGTCTTTCCTACTGTTGGTTGAGAACCATTAGTGGGCTGTGACAAAAGAATGAATAAGTTAGAAAAATACCTCTTCCTTGATGATGTTCTACTAAAAATGAATGGAAAATCAGATCTTACAGCACTCCATCGATCATCTAGAAACTCATTTATGGCAATTGCATTCTGTCCATACATCATAGGAGACAAATAGTAGCCCCAAATCATCCAATCTTGAATATCATCTGAATATACACAGTCTAGTATATTAGTACTTTCAAGATATAGTGGCAAAATGGTAAAAAACATGTGAGGCAAATTGCGACCTTTTGATACAATGAAGCCTCCAAGTACAAACACCATAAGCAAAGTGAAGGTTCCAAGTGTGTTTGCAACTACTTGTGTTCTTCCTGCTGCTGCAATAAAACGGAACAAAGAGAGAGCCATCTGATGGACACCAACAAATGCCAATAACTGCTTGAAAAACCTGAAAAGGAAACAAAGATTAGTAAATTACACACATAACCATAGTATACTAAAACAAATGCAGCTTTTCGTTTTGAGTAAATGTGAACTCGCCTGCTGGCTGCAGGCGCAAAGCCAATGGTATAGTATGTAAGAATGATCCATATAGCAGATTCCATTAACGAAATGGGAATTTTTAGCACCCAAATGGGTAAGGCAAAAGCCCATGCTGGATAAAATAAGCTATCTCTCTGCTTGAAAAACACAGGTAGCCTAAAAACTGTCATTGCGAGCTCTTGCATCCCGTTGAACATCACATTGATGAGACTGAAAAACAGAGCTCCCCAGAATTTAGCAGAACCTCTTACAGTGCCAGCTTTCATTTGTGTTCTTAAAAACACTGTCAATGCAATGGTTGCCATAATAGTGATTTGAGTAGTTTTAAATATGTACAAGAACGAACTGCGTTTCATCAGCAGCCATTCCCTTGAGAAGCATGCCTTGAATAGTTCCTGGTTGGAGATACCATATTTATTTTTCACTAGTGCTGCACGATGAACGCTGTACTTATCATATGGAATTGTAAGTTCATCAATAATTTGTTCACCAATCTGAAAAGAATTAAAGGACTCGGAAAACTCAGGAACAGATATGTATACATAAGGCCTGCTTTTTCTAAACCAATACTGTTCTTGGTCCTTCTTGGAAGTAACTTCCACAAGAAAATCTGCTATTCCTTTCCTTTCTGGACATCTAAATCCCATGTATTCGAAGAATTCAAGAACGTTTTCTCTCGGACCCTGGTACACAATTTGACCATCCGACATGAGAATAACATCGTCAAATAGATCAAATGTCTCGGGTGCAGGCTGTAAGAGGGAGATAACCATAGTTATATCATTGATGTGAACCATCTGCCTCATAAACTTGACGATTTGGTATGTGGTGGAGCTGTCCAGCCCTTTTGATATTTCATCCATGAAAAACGCTTTTGCTGGTCCAACCAACATTTCCCCTTCATTTTAGCAAAATAGATAAGAACATTTAGTGAATATAATGAACAATTATGAGTTTATCAACACTAAGACTCAGAGATATTTACCAGTAGTGACGCGCTTCTTTTGTCCACCTGAAATGCCTCTTCTCATATCATCTCCAACCATGATATCAGCACAAATATCTAAGCCAAGAATCTGTTAGGAAATGTCCATTTCTGTTAATATAAGTGATTTGAAACAAGCAAGAAAGCTGAAACTTAAAAAAGAAACAGCAGTTATAGACCTTGAGTACATAATCTGTAATTAAACTGGTCTCTTGGCCATCTATTGCTGTGGCCTTCATAAATGCATCAATTTGAGGATCTGGCATTATACCGGCTTCTTTTTCTCTTCTTGACAACTCCACTAGTAAGTCATACCTGGTTCCAACACCCAAGCATCTACCAGCAAAATCCAATGTTTCGCGAACTGTCATCTCTCCATGGTGCAGATCATGTTGGCTAATATAAGCACTTGTTCTTTGAGGAACAAATTCATGAAACTCATGCCCGCAATATGTAATTTTTCCAGTCACCTGCAAATAGAACGCGGGATTAGGGGAAGTCAATGGGGATGCATTTGCATATGAGTAAACAATTCCAACAAAGAGAACAGCAAGAAGCATAAACTTACCCTCAAATCCTTTTCACTTTTTCCAGCAAGTGCTTTTAGAAAAGTTGTTTTTCCTGAACCAGGAGGCCCTAAGAGCAATGTCATTCTGAAAGCAACATACAATACATAATAAATAAGAAGCTTTAGGACATTAGAGCAAATTATGACTGTTAGAAATTGTTAATTAGAGGAGTAACTAAATTAGTAATGAAAACAACTGTCTGATTGGATGCTGCTATGTCTACTAACTATAGTAATTTAAGTCATGAAATAACAAAGTCAAGCCTTTAGGTTGTGAGCAGCATACCTTGATGGCCGTATAATTCCACTCACATCTTCGAGAATTTTAACAACCCTTTTCTTGGATGGAGAGAGATGAACTAATCCAAGAACAGCCTGTTCATTTAATCAGGTCAACTTAATAACGTATCGCAAAATCAGAAGAAGAACAACAATAATAATAACAAACCCAATGGGGTCTGGGGATGATCGTGTACATGGCCTTACCCCCACTTGAAGGAATGAAGGTAGAGAGACTGTTTTCGATAGACCCTCGGCTCAAAAAATGTTAAATTCATAAACAAATGAAAGGTCAATTATAATTCTACTGCAGGTTCCTTTCTACTCTTTCAACTTCATTCTAATTTTTCCATAACTAACAAGATATTTTCATCAAAAGGACAACCACATCTTTTCATCCTTGTTTCTGTACTGTTCTTATCATTAGTATGACAAATACAAGTTTGTGAAAAGGAGGAAAACATTTACCTCTATGGTATTCAAGGTGGAATTCAGCAGAGTAGGAAGTGCTCTTGTCCCTACATATGCATCTCCTTCTACACTTAAGTTCTGAAATCTCACTTCAATCTTTGGAATTTCTATCCCCACCCTGCTCCATTGTGAAATTTCTCATCAGTATAACATGCAGCACCTTAATCATACCTAAATTCTAACATGATCAAAAAGAAGAAATCGCAACCGAGTGTACTAAGCTCCCGCTATCCGCGGGGTCCCGGGAAGGGCAGGACCACAAGGATCTATTGTACTCAGCCTTATCATGCATTTCTGTAAGAGGCTGTTTCCAGGGCTCGAACCCATGACCTCTTGGTCACATAGCAATAACTTTACTAGTTACGTCAATGCTGCCCTTCATCAGGCAACCGCTATGTGCGGGGTTCGGGGAAGGGCTGGACCATAAGGATCTATTGTACTCAACCTTATTGTTCATTTTCTACAAGAGGATGTTTCCAGAGCTCGAACCCGTGACGTCCTGGTCACATCACAACAACTTTACCAGTTACATCAAGGCTGCCTTTCATCAAGCACCCGCTGGGTTCGGGGAAGGGCCGGACCACAAGGATCTATTGTACTCAGCCTTACCTTGCATTTCTGCAAGAGGCTATTTCCAGGGCTCGAACCCGTGACCTTTTGGTCAGATGACAACAACTTTACTAGTTACACCAAGGCTGCCCTTCCTCGGAAAGAAGAAAAAAAAAATACAAATATTGTGCATTGAGTTTAACTTATGTACATTGACAGTGTAAAAACAAGTCAAGAACTAGAGGTAGCTATTCATAATAAGCGAAATTAGTAACGGGAAAGAGAAATGACCTATCAGTCCTATTTCTGAGTCTTGTAAGGAATTGCTCATTATCATCTTCTACAACCTTAAGAATACTCTCCATTAGAACTTTTTTATCTTGATTACCAAGCTTAGTCATGTCAACTTCATGATGAACCACCCTCCCATTACTCATCACCTCCTTCATCATCCCTTTTCTTAGTCTATTATACGTTGGCAACCGATCTATCGCCGCCCATTTCAGCTCCTTCTCCTCCTCCTCCGCCATCTCCCGCCACCGCGTACTGTAATTCTTCATGAATACATCCCTTGGCCCTCCAAACACTTCCCTAATACTCTGAGATGACCTCCAACTACCCATCCTACTATTACTCCTCAATCTTGTTAACTCATCCCCCAAAAATGACTCCTCCATTTTTTCAACCTTTGTTTTCTCTTCTCCACACTGTTATTAATACTAATGGTAACACATCAAGAACAGAGAATTTATGTATAAGATTAGTGGAAAAGATCAAACTTTTGAATGGCCCCCAAAGAATGATCAAGATTTTGAGGTTCAGTGAAGAATGATTAAGATTTTGGTGAGTTGTTCATAAGCAAATGATAATGAACAAGAATATTCAGTACACTGCATGCATGCATGTCACAGTTGTATAAAATGAACTCTTGGTCCAAAATTTTTGGAGGGTTGATAAAAGAAATGATCAATATTTGGAGGTTATATAGTAGAAGATTATCAAGAAATGTTCAATTCATCACTGCAACTTTTTGGTAGAGTTGCATGTAATGAAATTCTCTTCACCAATATTTTTGACTTTTCTTGAAATACTTTAATGAGAGAAATTTCATATTTATAAACTTATTTTTCTTCATGGTGGAATAGACACTATTCTCTTCCTTCACCTAAACCCATAGAGGATAGTGGGGTGGTGGAGTTATAGGGTTGAAGATGAGCTAAAAAGTAAAACTCTAAAAATTCTTAGAAATTCTGGTCAAATGGGAAGAACTAAGTTTTTTCCGCTTTAAAACTGCTACTTTGCCATTTGAGAGGAAAGTAGGCAGAACACTTGGCGGTTGAGATTAGACGCAGATCCAATATTTTAATTTTAGGTTCGAATTTCGAGTTCCATTGTAACTCATTTAATTTATTGAGTTCAAATTCAATTATATGTACTTACTAATATATATATATATATAGGTGTGTGTGTTTCGAGTCAAAGTTGTACAGTCCGGTGCACTAAGCTGCCGCTATGCGCGGGGTCCAGAGAAGGACTAGATCACAAGAATTTGTTGTATGAAATCTTATCCTGTATTTCTTCAAGAGGCTGTTACTGAGTATTAAATTATGTAAAAACTGACACTATAAATTTTTAATTTACACTAACAGTAACTAGATTATAGCAAAACTTAATTCTACATAACAAGCATTGATACTGATTTTATACTTTTGACGTATAATACTTAAATCCGTGAGATTAAAATTGGGAGAGTGACAATGGAGATTCGTCTAATTTAGTTGACTGTGGACTTTTGAGAGAAGGTTATGTTCCACTTTTGAAAGCAGAGGACCAAAGTTAGGTTACCAATAGATAATTGTTTATATAATGCTAATTAGCCGAATCGATCTACATATTTTTGTACTATTTTTTCTCTCCTTCACCAACTTTGAGTCCTTTTTATTTGTAGACTACCAATCTCAATATCCTTTTTTATCAGTTTAACTCCTAGATTTATATATTTGTCCTAACAAGAATTTAGGGACTTATTTCCACTTTATTCTACAAATGTTTTTTAACCTGCATCAAAATCACTGTTGCTTTGCCAAATGAAAACACACGAGCCACAATTTAACTGTTTTGTGTTCTAATCAGAGTAACATTATTTCATTGTTTGTAACTGATTTGTTGTTTATATAACCAGTAATTTTGTCATAATTTATATTTACTTCTCTTCTTAAATGGCTAAATTGTAATCTAACTCTTACGGCGTAAAATTTGAAATTATATGGTATTTTTTTTGGTTTCCTAATAGTGTGTGTCTTTACATTGGAAGAGCTTGTGCTATTTGTCCATTCGGGGACAAGGACAACCATTAAATTGGAAATATGCAGAAGTTAAAGATCAACTTCTTTCCCTTTTTCTTATTGATTTAGGGTTAGGGGCTCATTCCCTCTCCAAAAAGAATGTGAATGTAAATGTTCCACCCTCTTCTCCCGTGCTGAGCCACAAGCAACGTATTAGAAAGCACGGACGAGCCACATGCAAGAAACTTGCACGTGTGGCCGAGGACCCCAATATACCATACGAATACTAAGAAAAATATCCAAGTTTTTTCATTTTTTGATTGAATTCCGTTTAGTAAGCCTTGAGGTCTTATAGATGCTAGTCGGAATCGTTATTAACCAATCATGTAAATGACCACCATCCCATATAAGTAAAGGACGTAAAGATGCAGGTTTAGGGTCCCATGCAAATAAGGTTATGTACCAAAAAGAAGAAAAAAGGTTAACTAAAGATTAAAGAGATCTCTCCTGAGTTTTAGTGAAAATAAACCTATACAATAATACAAAACGTTGTTTTCACCAATTCAGATGCATTCCACCCAGCTGTCAGCACTTGTAATGTCATCAAGCCTAACACTCAAACCATAATTGAGAAAAACACCGTATAAAAGGGCATTTAAGAGACATACAATAGCCCGCTTTTATCAAGTTGAAAAAATGATGCTTCCTTTGTCCCAAATATTAGTCATCTTGGTAAACTGAATTTGTCTCAAAAGATTTGTCATGGGCGGCTTTCCATCCATGCCCCATGACCTCTTGGGTGCGCCCCGTGGCGTCCTAGCAAGCCTCCCAATGCCTAGCGCTACGGACGGCCCCGTGGCCTTGGTCGCGCCAAGTGACAAGCGCGCATGTGCCTCTGTCGCCCCACCGATATCCCTAGCCAGCGCCCAGCCACAGGCAGATGCCAACAGTGCCGCGTGCGCCGACCGTGATGCCAAAGACGTTGCTGCTGATAACAGACATGTTTCTGCCTTGTAGAAAACTAAGTCCTTTTCATTGTAAATATAGAGTAGTTTTATTTCATGCACTTCCATTATGTTTCTCTAGCTTAGTCAAGTCTAGTCTTGTAGCTTTGGATTATTATTTTTTAAGCATTATTAGGGGGGATCAAGCAATCAAACTTTCTAACAAGCAAACAATTCTCTTTACTGGTGTCTCTCCCCCTCGACACCGCGTTGCTTTTCTGTAATAGCTTTCATTAATACAATCAAGCTTTCTTTCATTCTCAATTCTCATTTTTGCTCAATTTCTCTTGACATTGGTTTTCCCGTACGGCACTGACAATCTAGTCTAGCGTACGGAGGGGACCTCAGTTGGCGGACAGCAACTGCACTGACATCAGTTGCTTAGCCTTACGTCGCCCTTCCAAGGAATCTCAGGAAGGCGCCGCGTAACAGTTGGTATCAGAGCCTAGGCTCGACATCGGACGAGGGAACGCATTGCCATTACCACCATTTCTGACCATGGTGAATCATGGGGACCGCATTGCGGCCCTTGAACAGACGGTTGACGGATTACTGCCCATCATGGATACGGTGCCTGAACTAAGAACCAGCCTAGGGCAAAGGTTGGACGACCTGGACCGCAGGGTGCTCCAGGCCGAAGTTGACATAGAAAACATTAGTCGCGACTCCGAGGGATACCGGCAAACGACAACCACAGAGGCAGCCGAAAGTTTTGGCAAATTCGAGGGACTCCAACATGAGCATGCCAAGGATTTAACTTACAGGGCGACTGCCATGCAACAAACTATTGACGACTTGACAGACAAGCTCAATGTTGTCAATGCTGCTTTATAGGGCCTGCTTCGAGGCGGTGGAAACCAAATTGGGGGCGCTGCGAACCCTGCTTCCACGATACAAAAACTGAAAATTCCTGAGCCAAAGCCATACAGTGGAGCTAGGAATGCCAAGGAAGTGGAGAACTTCATCTTTGACGTCGAACAGTATTTTGATGTTGTTGGGGGCCTAGAAGAAGCTAAGAAGGTAGCAACTGCTGCCATGTATCTTCAGGGTGATGCTAAACTCTGGTGGCGGGTAAAGTACGAAGCCATCAGGGCCGGTGAAGATGCTCTCAAGATATGGGCAGAATTGAAGGCAGCCATACGCCTACAGTTCTTCCCTGAAAATATTGAATACAATGCAAGGAGAAATCTACGGGAGCTCTGCCAGACCAAATCAGTGCGGGACTACGTGTGGGAATTCTCCGCGCTCATGCTAAGCATACGCGACATGGGGGACAAAAACAAGCTTTTCACTTTCCTGGAAGGGTTGAAACCTTATGCCCGTGTGGAGCTACAACGACAAAGGGTAGATACCCTGCCCAAGGCGATTCAAGCAGTTGAATGCCTTGAGGACTATCAAATGGAAGCTCGGAAGGATAGGCCTCAGTCGCTTGCCCGAGCGGGATTCAAAGGGGGCCAGCCTAGCAATGGTGGCCCTAGCAGAAGTGGGGGAGATCGGAGCTCAACCAAGTCTAAGGCTCCTTCCTCAGGCAGCAACAGTGTTGCGTCAAACAACAATGACCGGTGGAGAAAGCCTCATTCAGCATGTCATCATTGCAGTGGACCACATTGGAACAATGAGTGCCCACATGCACAGATGAACACCCATCAGGCTTGTGATAATGGAACTGATGACGACTCAGATGATGCGGACCATACTGAACCGGTAGGTGCCTTTAATGCAATTGTTGGCTCCATTTCTCAAGCATTAGCGGAAACCAATTCTGGTATCCGTAAGAAGAAGGACCCATGTCCAGTCACCAAGAAAGGGAAAAAGAAGGCGGATGAGGAGACTCCTCTTAAACAAGAGATGACCTTAATGTTCGTTGAGATGAAGGTGAATGGCAAACCCATTCAAGCTATGATAGACACGGGTGCCACTCACAACTACTTAGCTTCGACTCAGGTGGAGCGCCTTGGTCTAGTTGTAGGGAAAGGTAGAGGTAGTGTCAAAGCTATCAACTCACCTCCCCAGCCAGTGGGTGGAATAACCAAAGAGGTACCAGTGAAGCTTGGTCCTTACGAAGGAAAATTCAACCTGCGAGTGGTGATCATAGATGACTTCGAGTTGATAGTTGTATTGGAATTCCTAAGACAAACCAACACCATGCCTACACCATTTGCAGACATGCTACTGATGATGGGAACCAATAGGGCCAAGCCCTGCATTATCCCATGCATGCCCATGAAGATGGCCGTTGAGAACATCTAGGCCTTGCAGTTGAAGAAGGGGGTCAAAAGGAATGAACCTACGTTCCTGGAAACCCTCTGCATTGAAGATATAGAACGCTCATCGGGTCCCATTCCTGAACCCGTGAAGGAGTTACTACTGGAGTTTGAAGATGTCATGCCACAAGATATGCAAAAGCGGCTCCCGCATAGGTGTACTGTGGACCATGAAATTGAGTTGGTGTCGGGCGCGAAGCCACCTGCCCGGGCGCCTTACAGAATGTCACAACCCGAACTCACCGAGCTTCGGAGACAATTGACGGAAATGCTAGATACAGGGATTATTGTATCCTCCAAGTCCCATACGGTTCCCCTGTTCTATTCCAAAAGAAACATGATGGCAGCCTGCGACTCTGTGTGGATTATCGGGCTCTAAACAAAATCACCGTGAAGAACAAGTACCATATTCCTCTAATGGTAGACTTGTTCGATAGACTGGGTAGTGCGACGGTGTTCACCAAGATAGACCTCAAGACATGTTACTGGCAAGTTCGGATTGCAGAGGGTGATGAACATAAGATGACCTGTGTGACGAGATATGGGTCGTACGACTTCCTGGTCATGTCGTTCGGCTTTACTAATGCCCCAGCTACATTTTGCACTCTGATGAACTAAGTCTTCCGAGAGTACATTGACGAATTCGTAGTGGTCTACTTGGATGACATTGTGGTATATAGCCAAACATTGGAAGAACACCTAGTGCACTTGCGAAAAGTCCTAGCTCGATTGCGGGAGCATGAACTATATGCAAAGCTATCCAAATGCTCCTTTTCTCAGAAGCAAATTGACTTCCTCAGACATGTCATCAAGGAAGGAAGGATCAATCTGGACCAATAGAAGATTCAGACAATTAGAAGATTCAGGCAATCACAGATTGGCCGCCGCCTAAGGATGTCCACGCCTTGAGGGCGTTCCTTGGCCTATGCAACTTCTACCGACGATTTGTGAAGAATTACTCCCTCATCGCAGTGCCATTGACAAAACTCCTCAAGAAGGTCACACCCTGGGATTGGGGACCCAGGAGAGCAGAGGCCTTAATGCATTAAAAGCGGCTATATCTAGTAGCCCCGTCTTGGCCCTCCCTGATCTGGCCAAGCCATTTGAGGTACAAACGGATGCATCCGACTATGTCCTCGGCGGAGTCTTGCTACAAGAAGGGCATCCTGTAGCGTACGAGAGCCGGAAGCTAAAGGATGCAGAGCGACACTATGCCGCCCATGAGAAAGAATTATTGGTTGTCGTCCACTACTTGCGCCTTTGGAGGCACTATCTGCTGGGGACCCCATTCGTGGTCAAGACAGACAACACAACTGTTAACCATTTCATGACCCAACTGAAGTTGAATGGTCGACAAGCCAGGTGGCAGGAACTCCTAGCTGAATTCCACTTCAACCTGGAGTACTGAAGTGGGAAGACTAATCATGTTGCTGATGCACTCAGTCGGAGAGCTGATCTAGCATCGGTGTGCCTACTCGCCACCCTAAGGGGGAGTGAAGTAGCCACCTCCATCAAGGACCAGATACAGGATCTACTCACCAAGGATCCGGCTGCACTGTATTTGATTGATTTAGTAGGACAGGGCAAGACTCGCCAGTTCTATATGGAAGATGGTTTTCTGAAAGTGAAAGGGAACCGACTTTATGTTCCTAAAGGAGGAGATCTGCGAAGGACTTTTTTGGCGGAATGTCATGATACTCTGTGGGCCGGCCATCCCGATGAAGAACACACCATGGCGTTACTTCGTCGTGCATATTATTAGCCTCAAATAGCCGACGACGTCGCTCAGTATGTGAAGACTTGTCTAGCATGACAGAAGGACAAGTCGGACCGCTTGACACAAGCAGGACTCTTGGAACCGCTAGCTGTCCTAAAAAGACCTTGGGAAAGCGTTTCCGTGGATTTCATCACCGGATTGCCCATGGTCGGAGATCTCACAACTATTTTGGTTGTGGTGGATCGATTTTCCAAGTATGCTACCTTTACTTCAGCCCCACAATATATATCAGCAGAAGATACAACTCGACCCTTCTTCTCTCATGTCGTCAAATATTGGGGCCTGCCCAAAGACATTGTTAGTGATCGTGACTCACGCTTCACTAGCAACTTTTGGACCCAGCTCAATAAGTGCCTTGGGTCAAAATTGAGTCACAACTCAAGTTTTCATCCGCAATCTGATGGCCAGACGGAGCGGTTCAATGGTATGTTGGAGGAATATCTCCGCCACTTTGTGAGCGGATCGTAGAAGAATTGGGTGAAGCTTCTGGATGCTGCTCAAATGTGTTTCAATTCACAAAAGAGCTCCAGTACAAACAAAAACACTTTTGAAATTGTTACCGGACAGCAACCGCTACTCCCACACACTGTGAATGCACCAAATATGTCTAAATCTACTCGAGTTGCTAGCTTCTCAAAAGAGTGGAAGCGAAATTTGGAGATAGTGCGGAGCTATCTTGTCAAAGCTCAAAAGCGGATGAAGAGGCATGCTGATCAGAATCGTCGCTTTGTTGAATACCAAATAGGAGACAAAGTGATGGTCAAAATTCCAAAGCGGTACTTATTTGCGGGGGTCCATGACCCTCGCCTATTGCAAAAATACATTGGACCCTTGTCCATTAAAAGACGCATTCGGAAAGTTGCATACCGGTGGATACCCCAGCTTGGTGGAAAATTCTACTTGTCTTCCATGTCAGCCTCCTGAAACATTTTCGGGAAGACACAGAGGATCCTTCACGGAGCCAGCTCACAATACCCAGTATTCGAGGTCCCAATTCAACTGGGAAAAGGCGTGTTGAAACTATCCTTGATGATAGAGTGATTCATGCCTCAAGGAAAGATCACCAATAATTTTTGGTGAAATGGTAGGGCTGTGATGCAGAGGAGAACACTTGGGAGAGGGGAACAAACCTCAAAGCCTACAAGATCCTAATTGAAGATTATATTGCAAGTAAGGCGTCGAGGACGTCGCCAACTCAGGTGGGGGAGAATGTCATGGGGGGCTTTCCAGCCATGCCCTATGACCCCTTGGGCGCGCCCCGTGGAGTCCTAGCAAACCTCCCAATGCCTAGCGCCACGGACGGCCCTATTGTCTTGGCCGCGCCAAGTGACAAGCGCGCATGTGCCTCTGTCGCCCCACCGATATCCCTCGCCAGCGCCCAGCTGCAGGCAGATGCCAACAGCGCCGCGTGCGCAGACAACGCCACATGCGCCGACCGTGATGCCACATACGCTGCTATTGACAACGGACATGTTTCTGCCTTGTAGAAAACTAAGTCCTTTTCATTGTAAATATAGAGTAGTTTTATTTCATGCACTTCCATTATGTCTCTCTAACTTAGTCAAGTCTAGTCTTGTAGCTTTGGATTACTTTTTTAAGCATTATTAGGGGGGATCAAGCAATCAAACTTTCTAGCAAGCAAACAATTCTCTGTACTGGTGGTCTCTCCCCCTCGACACCGCGTTGCTTTTCTGTAATAACTTTCATTAATGCAATCAAGCTTTCTTTCATTCTCAATTCTCATTTCTGTTCTCTCAATTGCTCTTGACATTGGTTTTCCCGTACATCACAGAGGTTTGTACTGGCTAATTTCTAAATAGCAGACCTTTAGAGTGGCTGCCTGGTGTCATTTCTACCCCTTTCTCCATATCCCTTAGCATGTCACAGTAATACGTCTTACAGGCATCATTGCAAAATGAAAAGGGTAAATGATTAGTGCTAAAATATCATGGAAGGATAGCAGATGCCAAGAGAGAGCAGATAACCAAATTAAGTCTCTCCAATTACATACACATACACCAAAACCAGGACCAATCCATTCTCTCTTATCCCACAACCCGAAAACAGTGATACTAATACAAAGGTATGAAAGATGTTCTATATTTTCAGTTAGTTTGAACATAGTGCTGTATCTTTCACGAAACTGATGCAGGCAATAAGAAATCAAACCCTCTTTTGACCTGCACAACCACGAGTTTGCATTGAGTACTACTCATTCAGCATTAACTACATTTAAGTCTCAATAGAAGATAAAAGAGAAACTTGCAGTCCCATTATCACCAGTAACATCCAAACATTATTGAGAGTGGTTTGCCTGTTAGAGTTGGCAAGTGGTCATAAGTCTGTTTTTGGCAAAAACAGAAAAGAAACAAACTTTCAAAGGTCAGAGATTGAATAATCCATCACTAAATCTCCTTGGTCCTCTCTAACGATGGATCATCAAAAGCAGATTTAGAAATATTAAGGTACCATGGTCCTCAATGAAGCAATAGATTAGAATCTACTCAACAGCCATGAGCTCAAACTTTTGCTGACCATGCAAGTAGTTGTAAGCTTCTTATGGTGCATACCAATCACCAGCCACTTGGTCCAATAAATAATCAATCTACTGGACACACGATAACATTTCTAGTAAAGCAAGTCATGTATATCAGGTAGAATACTACAAACGAAGGTTTCTAATGCCTTGAAAAGTCAGAAAGATGACAAAGCCATAGTCTTTCAAGATAGAAAAATTAGACCTCACAACATACAACCAATTAGTCCCCACTTGCACAACCTTGACATCCACAATGTACACACTCTATTACAGCAACTTCCCTAAGGTGCTTGGGGACACGACATGCACAAGTAGTTGCAAAGTTGTGATCCCGAGGTTGTATGCAGTGCAAGCAGCAGAGACGCTCATATCCAGGCTGCAAGTCAAAACATAGGAAACAGGAAAGAATTAAATACAAGAGACAGATTTTTTAAGTTCTAAAGGAAGTTGCCTTCAATCACACCTTCTTCCACTTTGCAATCAGGTTGCGATCCGCATAACCTTGTTCCAAACAGAACTCGTACAGATCTTTAGATATTTCATTTCTTCCATAGTAAAGGTCATAAACATATCTGTTCCTCTGATGCGCAACCTTGAATATGGGCCAGAGTGCTTCACACTTTCTTTTACCATCATTAGGGTCATTGCCAGCTTTCAAAACCCAGAAAACAGAGTTAATAGTCTGAAAATTCCAATCAACAAAATAAGACAAAAAAGAATACGTAATTCCACCTTGCATCAAATTACTAACCTTCTCTCATTTTAGCATCCAGCTCATGTAGGGTAGGCTCAATCAGCTCCCAACCCTCGGGGTATTTTATATGATTTGTCTTGACTTTAGGCATTTTTCAGCTGCAAATTAAAAAAGAAAAAAAGAAGAAGAGAGACTTATTTCATCAAGACAAGGTGAAGAGAATAGTAACAGCCCCTACCATATCTGCTTTATTATCAAATCAAGGATGTATTTTATTCACAGAAATAGGGGCTTCATTGATCCAATCTACTCTCTGCAGTAAAACGCATCTAGTACATAGATGAATCTTGCAAGTTGCCATGTGTTAGACATTCCTCACTTAAACCTATTTATCCGAAACCAGCCACTTCAGGCAGCACCATTTGCTTTCCAAACCTTTTTCCATGGCGAATGGACCACTATTCAAGCATACTTTCTCGGAAACCATTCATAACATGCCTTAACTGAGAAATTCACACCTTCATGCTGATATTGGAATCATATTGTTTTCCCTCAGTAAGATCCATTCTAGTTTGAAAATTAGCACTCTAATATTTTCCATCTTTCGGTCCTATAGATTATCTAGTTTGAAAATCAGCCCTCTAACACTTTCCATCTTTCAGTCCTGTAGATCTCTTCTAAACTGCAGGATCCGACATCATCATTCAGGCAGTTAGCCAACGTGTGATCTAAATAATTACCAGACAATAGGAATTGAACACCTCCCTCAGTCTATGTTTATCCAGCCACTTATCCTATCAAAGCCTAATCCTTTTACCAAAGCTCAACTTTAGTTTAATTACTTCCGAGGACTCCAAACTTAGATTCCTTATCTACACAGCCACCATAACAAGCATGTAGAGCTTTTGTACACCATTGTCCATCCACCACATGTTTGGCTTTGATTAACCCATTCCAAGCTCTTCCTTTTGCAGAACTAGCACAGCCATTTGAAGCTTTTTTTATGAAGCCTCTCCAAGCTCTTCCTTTTTGCAGAACTACCACAGCCATTTGAACAGAAGGCTCTTGTTATAAAGCCGTAGGTTCTTCACTCCTACTCCTCCACTGGTTTTTGCTTTAGTCAGTGTGGAGCATTTGATCAAACAAACCTAATTTCTTTCATATCTTAAGTAGTCCAGTTGTTTCTCAACTTCAGTAAGAATTTGAACATGGGACATTGCATATATAGGAGTCCTTACATTCAGTTTTTTCGATATTACAAAATGTCTTCAAGATTCATAGCTACATGATTAACTGGAAAACAACAGGAAATATCAAGTAACGAACAAGCTCTTTCTTTTTTATGGTCAGTATGTGCTTAGCCTTCATTTATCGCTTTTACATTCCCATTTCTTTTCACTTTTAAATTTTGGGGCTGAGGTCGTTGGTTAGTCAAGGTATCAGTAAGTCATTCATGGGAAAATCTTTCACTTCAAATGAGGTCTTTGAATTGAAGAAAGTTAAAAACTACCTTCTCTTTAGCACAAATAATTCTACAAGATATCAGGGGTTGACGGTCTTCATAGAATAGATGGGGCTGTCTAAATCCAAACGGTGGCTATAAGAGCTAATAAAACAGCATATTCGTGCAGCAGAAAGGGAAAAGTTCAATGTTTCTTTGTAGGCACAGAAATCCAATGTTGGTACTAAAACAATCCTCCTTCCTTTCTAATTACTAACTCAAAACAATAAAATCTGAACCACAAAGCAAAGTCGCCACCACCAATTTACACCACAATAAATTACTCCATAAATATCACACAAAATCAAGAGCATTCAAAAAAGGAGGCAAACCTTCAGAAATATCGTCTTAAAATCAATATAGTAAACAATATGAATATATTAGTTAATGACTTACCTAAATCAGAAAGAGATGGAGTGGAATCCAGGAAGTGCGAATTGACAGTCTAGAACTGGTGTTTGATATTGAATATATTAGTTACTTTCGCTGAAGCACAGAACCGGTGTTTGATTTTGAAGCTTCGAAAATGGCGAAAGGGGAGGGAATGGGTTCTTATAGCGGACAAAGGGGCAAATGGCCAATGAGGTATAGGGGAAAACGTTTGATATTTATAATCTAGCAAGTCGCATTAAGAATCTGCGATTATGTTAGTTAAAATTTTAATGGACTCTGTCTACTTCTCCATTATGCTAGTACTAGTAGTATATGCTTAAGGGATCGTTTGGTAGAGTGCATAAGAATAATGCTGAATATTGTGTATTAATAATGTTGGTATTAGTTATGTTTTTATTGGTTATGCTGATATATTTCTTATCCATTGTTTGGTTTGATGTATTAAAGCATACACAATTTCTTAAAGAATTGCTTGTTTACAAAAATACCCTCAAAACCAGTCCATAACTCTAAAACTTTTTAAAAGAAACATATGCTGAGAAATATTTTTATATGAAAAAGTTTAAAAAAATTATTTGATTTGTCTACCTATATTGTAATATAGAACTAAATATTTATTTATAAAAAAGGAAATATGCTAAGTATTTATTTATTTACTAGAGATATAATTTTATTTCTCACTATTTGAATTATTTTAAACTTGCATTAATATAATTGTGGGCATAAAAATTTTGTTAAAATTAAATTCATTAAATAATTTGGACTATATTTTAAATTCAAGATATATTGGTCCAAATAAATATTATGGGCTAATATAATTGAATTAATTATTTAAGTCCAATAAATATTGACTGAGCTAGCCCATTTAATTGGGCTACAAATGATGAGCCCATCTCATTAGGCCCAAGAAGTCATCTTTCTAGAGGCTCAATGTCACGCGTCAAATGACGTGGCACGCCAAGTCAAACGAAAGAGCCAATAGGATCGTGCCATGTGTCAAAATGACAAAGCATGCCCAGTCACACTAAAAGGCCAATGAAATCACGCCACGTGTGCAAGTGACATGTTCTGGCCAATCAAATGCGGCCATGTCACATTTCAATTTGATTGGTCGGAAAGAGTTTGTTCTTATCACAACTCCTCCTTTCTACAACTATAAATAGGGGTCTTCATAACTCAGAAAAGACACCAAAAGTTATAACAAGAAACAAGAGAGAGCTCGTGGATCAAACATCGCAAATTTCTCTACAAGTTTCAAGCTTCAAGCAATCAAGTTCAAGTTCAAGAAATCAAGTTCAAGCTCAAGAACGAAGAACAATTCAAGTATTCAAGATCAAGAACGAAGTCAAATCAAATACAAGGCGTTCAAGATCAAGGCTACTTGTTTGTGATAAAATTCGTGGCAACAATCAAAGTGTTTGTGACGGATAAATCAAATTACAATTCAAGATCAATCTCAAAGGCCCTTGAATTTATACTAGAAAAGTAGAATCAGAGGAATCATAGAGATTGTAACACTCATATTACTTGAAATCAAATACTACGATTGTTGCGATATTTTTCGGTCTTGATTTTATTTTCTCGACCCAAATTTATTGTCTACAAATTCTGGCACGCCCAGTGGGACAATCTCTACCCCTTATCTCAACTTTTCAATCACCAAAGTTCAAGAACATTGAAATGGCTTCGAAGAAAATCAACTCCAGATCAACATCCACCAAGGCTGCTAACTCCAGGTTCTATGCTGATGTGGAAAGCATCCTCGATGTCACCTTTGGAAGCTTCGGACCAGTTACGAGGAGCAAAGCAAGCTCTTTAGGACAACAAGCACCCCAAGTGTCGTCCGCATCAACCCTTGTTTTCGGATCTTCATCCTCAAAAGGAGCAAGATCTTCCACAAACGCATCTGAAGGAGGAAGCGATGTTGCTGAAAAGATCAAGAAAACTTTTGCTCTGCTTGACCTCTCCGGCTCCAAGCACTCTGCTGTGAAAGAAGATGATGATGCTTCAAGCGATGGATCCTCCCCACTTACACCACATAGCGTGAGCCAGTCAAGGATCAATCTGTGTGAAAATCCATGCTACTCTCCGTCATCCACGACAATCATGCAAGCCATGGTGACAAACATTTCATCTATGGAGGAGCAGTTGGCAAACTTGACGGAAGCAATCACTGGCTTGGTCAAATGCATGCAAAAACAAGAGGCTAGAATTGACAAGCTAACAAACAGGATGGGAATCTTGATGGAAGAAGAATCTACCCATGCATCCGGCAAGCTCCCAGAAGTTCTAGAGAGTGACTCTCCCCCAAGACAAGCAGCATCCACTAAGGCTATCCCTGTCTCATCTGAAGGGATGATTCCAATCGATCAACTGAAGGAGTTCATCGAAGGAACCATTAAGAACAAATATGAAGTTGCTACCAAATCTTCCCTTACATATGCAAAGTCGTACATTGCAAGGGTCGATATGTTGAAGATGCCTACTGGCTATCAACCTCCGAAGTTTCAACAGTTTGATGGTAAAGGTAACCCAAAGCAACATATTGTGCACTTCGTTGAGACGTGCAACAATGCTGGGACTTATGGAGATTACCTCATCAAGCAGTTTGTCCGCTCGCTAAAAGAAAATGCTTTTGACTGGTACACGGACCTCGAGGCTGGATCTATCGACAGCTGGGATCAACTAGAGCAAGAGTTCCTCAATCGCTTTTATAGCACAAGATGCACAGTGAGTATGATAGAGCTTACAAATACTCGTCAACGAAAGGGGGAACCAGTTATCGACTTTATCAATCGTTGGAGGAATGCAAGCCTCAACTGCAAAGACAGGCTTAGTGAAGCTTCAGGCATAGAGATGTGCATCCAAGGCATGCATTGGGTATTGCACTACATCTTGCAAGGTATCAAGCCTAACACATTTGAAGAACTTGCAACTCGTGCCCATGACATGGAATTGAGCATGGCTTCCGCTGGAAATGAAAGGCCACCCATCTATGAACCTCACAGAGTGAATGACAAACAAGAAGTCAGGAAGTGGGGCAAGTTTGTACCCAAGTCTGAAAGCAAAGAAGCTATGAATGTCAATACGTCACTTGTGAAGTTCACGACGAAGGAGAGCAAGAAGCAGAGTATGAAATCCACTTCGTTTCAAGATAAGCCAAGTGGGAAGCTGACTCTAAAAGAAATGCAAGAGAAAGAGTACCCATTCCTGGATTCTGATGTGCCAGCCATTTTCGAAGAACTCATCGAGTTAAATCTCATCGAGCTTCCGGAGATGAAGCGACCAAATGAAGCTGGGAAAACAAATGACCCAAATTACTGCAAATATCACCGACTTGTAAGCCACCCTCTAGAGAAGTGCTTTGTCTTCAAGGATAAAGTCATGGACTTGGCTCGTGAAAAGAAGATCGTGCTTGAAGATGAGAAAGCAAGTGCAAACCAAGTCTCTATCACCTTTGGCACATTCAGTCTGGATGAATTATGTAATTTTAAAGAAAGTAAAAATGAAGAATTACTGGAGAGTGACAAAGCTGAAGTCAACCAACCTGATGATGATGAAGGTTGGACGTTGGTGACTCATCGTAGTCGCCATAAAAGGAGCCCACAAAAAGAATAAATGGAACAACCAACAAGGAAGATAATGGTAAAAAGACCAATAAAAAAGAATCCAGTTAGGCATTTGAAGAAAGCAAAAGTGGAGATGCACCACCCTCAAAAGCCACGAAATCTAGTGACCTTGGAGGAGTTTTTACCAAGTTGGTTTCGCACGAAGATTTCCCATGAGGGGATTGATGCCTCTTGTTGCCATGCTGACAAAGGGGAAGAAAAGAGTGATGACCTACCATTGGCACCATCTTCAGAAAAGCCTATCGAGTCCACTCCTCAAGAAGTTAATGCTTGTGAGGAAAAGATCACGTTCACAAATGACGATCTTTTGCTAGGTGACACTCCTCATAACTGCCCATTGTACCTGGTTGGCTATATGCGCGATGAAAGGGTAAATCGGATTTTGGTTGATGGAGGATCCTCAGTGAACATTTTGTCAATCCATACGATGAAAGAACTTGGTATTCCCATGAACGAACTCTCAGAAAGTCGTGTGATGATCCAAGGATTTAACCAAGGGGGGCAAAGAGCCATAGGCGCGATCAGGATGGGAATCAGGAATCACTATTGAAGATATGCAATCAAGTGCATGGCTGCATGTGATTGATGCGAAGACTTCATGCAATGTTTTGCTTGGGAGGCCTTGAATACATGATAATAAAGTTGTTCCATCTACCTACCATCAATGTTTAAAATACTACGAGGGTAAAGTCGAGAAGACGATAGTTTCTGATGATGAGCCATTCACCGAGGCTGAGTCACACTTTGCCGATGCAAAGTTCTATTGAAAAACCGCATTGTGAAGGAGCTGAAAGTTGATGATGGTACGAAAAGCAAGAATGATGAACCCATAACTAAAAGAGCTGATGTTACTATTGGTAAAGCAAAAACTGTTACTGATGAGGTACCCGCCCACGTGAGTAAATCTCATAAAGGGGGTATTGCGTCTTATGGAAAGAAAGTAAGTCCCGCGCTCCAATATGTCCCTAAAAGGAAGAAAGACGAGGGCGAATCACATAATCTCCATACCAAGACGCTAAGGGAGTTAACTCTTCCGGTAAAACGAATTGAGGCAGTAAAGTTGTCCTCAAAGCCGCTTGCAGGGTTTGTAACCCAAAATCGCTTGCAGAATATGGCACTCCCTACAAAGCGAATAGATGAAGGTTTTGATCCTAACGCTTACAAGCTATTTGCAAAAGCTGGATACAATCCCAACGAGCCGTCAAAGTTAGGGAAGCTCCCATCAGAAGCTGCAACGAGGCAACCCCGTGAATGTCTGGGATACAAGCAACTGTCACCAGTGCGTATCTAAATAAGAAGGGCGAGTAGCAATTATATCACTGTAGAAGACGAATCTGTCGCTTTTAACAAGCCTTCTGTCTTTGATCGACTTGGAAAATCAACTATGAGAACTTCTGTATTTGAGAGATTGGGTCCATTAATCCAGAGAAATCATCAAAATACAAGAACACCCGCTTCCCCCAAAATTCAGGAGATCTCTAAGGATTTCCAATGTTTGGTTCCTTCCAGAATGAGGCGACAAACAAAACAGGTAGTTTTATATGAAGAAGTATTGAAGGTAAAGCCATATACTGTGGTCTACACTAAGGAACGTAACGAAGATGAAGAAAGTGTAGGTTCTTCGTATCATATCACAGTACAAGGCAAGAATGGTGTTTCGTCTTCGATGAAAGATAATGCGGAATTGGAGGATGTTTCGCCGTGTTATCACATATCCTTCAATGATGGGGACCCTCAAGAAGATGAAGATGCGAAAGATGCTCCACCTGAACTTGAAGAAGGAGTGAAGACGACAGTTGATGCCTTAAATGAAGTTAACCTTGGCACCGATGAGGAACCAAGGCCCACCTACCTAAGTGCTTTACTAGAAGCTGATAAAGAGAGCACTTATATTGAGTTACTCAAAGAATTCAGGGATGTCTTTGCTTGGAGTTACAAAAAGATGGCTGGCTTGGACCCGAAAGTAGCAGTCCATCACCTTGCAGTCAGAAATGGTGCTCGCCCTGTAAAACAAGCTCAAAGGCGTTTTAGGCCAGACTTGGTTCCCCTGATTGAAACTGAAGTTAACAAACTCATTGAAGCTGTATTATTCGGGAAGTTAAATACCCAACATGGGTTTCAAGTATTGTCCCTGTAAGGAAGAAGAATGGCCAGATTCGAGTATGCATTGACTTCAGGGACCTCAATAATGCATGTCCCAAAGATGAATTCCTGCTTCCTATTCCAGGGCTGATGATCGATGCTACTACTGGTTACGAGGCAATGTCTTTCATGGACGGTTCGTCGGGCTATAACCAAATTTGCATAGCACCAAAAGATGAAGAGCTTACTGTATTTCGCACCCCCAAGGGTATTTATTGCTACAAGGTAATGCCTTTTGGCTTGAAGAATGCTGGTGCTACTTACCAAAGGGCTATGCAGAATATTTTCGACGATCTTCTCCACAAGAATGTCGAATGCTATGTTGACGACTTGGTGGTGAAATCAAGAGAGAAGGGTGACCACATGAAATACTTGAGGATGGTATTTGAATTGCTCCGGAGGTACCAACTTAGGATGAATCCGTTGAAATGTGCCTTTGGAGTTACTTCTGGAAAGTTCCTTGGTTTCATTGTCTACCATCGAGGGATCGAAATTGATCGAGCCAAAGTGGATGCCATTTTGAAAATGCCTGAGCCTCGAGATATCCATGAATTGAAGAGTCTGCAAGGGAAGCTAGCATACCTTAGAAGATTCACATCAAACCTGGCTGGGAGGTGCCAACCATTTAGTCACCTCATGAAGAAAGGCGTTCCTTTCAAGTGGGATCAAGCTTGTAGCAATGTCTTCGAAAGTATCAAAACCTACTTGATGAAGCCTCCAGTTTTAGCAGCTCCTATACCAGGAAAGCCATTGATACTATACATTGCGGCACAGGAAAGGTCTGTTGGAGCATTATTGGCCCAAGAAAATAGTGAGGGGAAAGAAAACTCTCTTTACTACTTGAGCAGGATGATGACACCTAACGAGTTGAACTATTCGCCAATTGAAAAGTTGTGTTTGGCGCTAGTCTTCTCAATTCAAAAGTTGAAGCACTACTTTCAAGCTCATGTTGTCCGTCTTGTTTCTAAAGTAAATCCCATCAAGTTCGTGATGTCAAAACCTGTTCTTAGTGATCGACTAGCGAGATGGTACCTCCAATTTCAACAATTCGAGATTTTGTAAATCCTTCAAAAGGTTGTAAAAGGACAAGCATTGGTAGACTTCTTGGCAGATCATTCGATACCTGATGACTGGGAGCTAACTGATGAACTACCTGATGAGGACGTAATGGTCGTTGAAGTTCAACCTCCATGGAAGATATACTTTGATGGTGCTGCGCATCGTGGGGGAGCCGAGGCTGGCGTAGTATTTGTCACTCCTCAAGGTGAAGTCTTGCCCTACTCCTTCACTTTGACACAACTCGGTTCCAACAATGTTGCTGAATATCAAGCATTAATACTTGGGCTTGAAATGGCCGTTGATATGAAGCAATTGCAATTGCAAGTCTTTGGTGACTCCCAGTTAGTGGTCAATCAGCTTTTGGGTAGTTACGAGGTCAAGAAGCCTGAACTACGCCCATATCATGATTACGCAAAAAAGTTGATGGGGTGGCTCAGCGATGTGACTATTCAGTATGTACCAAGGAAAGAAAATAAGAAGGTTGATGCTTTAGCTGCTCTAGCTTCATCATTAGCCCTACCTGACCAAGCGCAAGTTACCGTCTGCCAAAAATGGGTAGTACCGCCGCCAAATGAGGTTGAAGGTGAAGAAAACGAACTCAAGCAGCTTGTCGTTGTTCCTGAAGTTGAGAAAGAAGAATGGCAACAACCCATTATCGACTACTTATGCTATGGGAGACTTCCAGAAAATCTGAGGAGAAAGACTAAAATCCGTCATCGTGCAGCTCGCTTCCTTTACTACAAGGATACTCTATACAGAAGGTCGTTCGAGAGAGTACTCTTGCGATGCCTAGGAGAAGAAGAAGCTCTCCAAGCTTTGCAAGAGGCACATTCTGGGGTATGTGGGTCACACCAGTCCGGACCAAAGCTCCACTTCCATATAAAAAGGATGGGATATTATTGGCCAACGATGGTAAAAGATTGCTTGGACTACGCTCGAAGATGCAAGGCTTGTCAATTCCATGCGAATTTTATTCATCAACCTCCTGAAATATTGCACCCGACTGTTGCATCCTGGCCATTTGACGCTTGGGGATTGGATGTTGTTGGACCACTGCCAAAGTCCTCTGGTGGGCACCTATACATCTTGGCTGCAACTGACTACTTCTCAAAATGGGCTGAAGTTGTTGCTCTTAAGGAAGTAAAAAAGGAAAATGTTGCAAGTTTCATCCGAGTAAACATTATTTATCGCTTTGGCATTCCTCGTTACATAATAATGGATAATGGAAAGCCATTCGATAATAGGTTGATGAACAAGATTTGTGATCTCTTTGGCTTCAAGCAACGTAACTCTTCGATGTACAATGCTGTCGCCAATGGTCTAGCTGAGGCATTCAACAAGACTCTATGCAACTTGTTAAAGAAAGTTGTCTCCAAATCCAAACGAGATTGGAATGACCGTATGGAAGAAGCTCTATGGGCATATAGAACGACTCATCGCACGCCAACACAGGCGACTCCTTATTCACTCGTTTATAGAGGCGAAGCCGTCTTGCCACTTGAGTGTCAAATACCTTCATTACGACTGGCTATTCAATAAGGGATCATTGATGAAGAAAATGCTCGAATTCGATTAGCAGAGTTGGAAGCTCTTGATGAAAATAGATTGGAAGCTCAACAGAGTCTTGAATGTTATCAAGCTCAATTGTCTCGCGACTTCAATAAAAGAGTTCATCCGAGATCCTTTCAAGTAGGAGATCAAGTCCTTGCCGTACGAAGACCCATAATTACTTCCCATAAACCTGTAGGGAAGTTCAGTTCAAAATGGGATGGGCCATATGTCGTACAAGAAGCTTATTCATGTGGGGCTTACAAGCTGGTTGATGCAGATGGTATGGGGATCGGAGGCATCAATGGAAAGTTTTTGAAGAAGTATTATCCTTGAAGTCGCCACGCTCCTTGACGCACGAGCCTAAACTGCATGTTACTACACTCCTAGCCCGCAAGAGTATAAACTGTGTACGGCCCAAAAATTAAAATAGCCCGCTAGGTTGAAAATCTCGAAAGAGGCGGCCTAGGCAAAAGTTAGGATGTAAAAAAAAAAGTCCGCTAGGTTGAAAGTCTCGAAAGAGGCGGCCTAGGCAAAAGTTAGGATGTAAAAAAAAAAGTCCGCTAGGTTGAAAATCTCGAAAGAGGCGGCCTAGGAAAATCTACCCAGTCTGAACTACGGTATGACTTGATCCTCCTCATCGAGGTACATAGGCAACTTAGAGTTTCTTTCTAAGTTCAGTCGCATAAGTTCAAAAGATACATATTTCCCCAATTGTTGTTCGAGTGAAGTATGGAGGAATGCAAAATCAAGCTGAAATGCCATTCTCCTGTTGAACTTTGATCTCATTTGATTTAAAGGGGGCAACCCTCCTTGGTAAATTGATATCTTCAATAGGCCGATTTTAGAAGGATGTCAAGTATTTGCATTGAAGTCCAGGGATTCTCGATGTCTTCAGGTTCGCCAAACCTTCAAGTTTGTTGGTCTCCAAGTCCGCCCTCTGCCTAAAAAAAAGGGGAAGAGAAGCGAGGCGTCAAAAGGAAATACAAGTATAAGGAAATGATTGCTTGGCGCAACGTTTCAAATTCAGTGAGATTTGAACCCCAAGATATTTGTGAGAATATGGATCTTAAATTTCAATTTATGGCAAGTAAGACGTCTTCCGATCTCGAGGCTTCCATATCAAGATACAAAATATTTGGTGAAGTCGCGCAAATCTGAAATTGTCGGTGTATCAGAATTTAGTCTTGACTTCAAAATATCATCTGAATGTATCTGTAAGGTATTAAATCTTGAATTTTGGATATGTTATATATTTGGAAGTTAAGTTTCCATTAGATCAAACGGTTCATGATTTAGACATCCCTACTTCAAGATACAAAACCTTTGGCAAAGTTGCGCAAATCTGAAATTTTCAACATGGTGGAACTTAAAGTTGATTTCAAAATATTATCTGGGACGATTCTGAAGTTATTTGATTGAGAATTTTGTATATGTTCTATACTTTGTAGTCTAGTTTTCATGAAATAAAACGGTTCATAATTTCAACGTTTCTACACCAAGATATGATTTTTTTAGTGAGACTGGGCAAATCTAGAATTGATAGCGAGGTGCAATATAAAGTTGGTTTCAAAATATTATTTGGGACGATTCTGAAATTGTTTGATTTATAATTTTGAAAATTCTATAGATCTTGAAGTCTAGTTTTTTTGAAATCAAACGGTTTGCAATTTTGATATTTTTACACCGAGATATGAATTTTTGGTGAGACTGCGCAAATCTGAAATTTTTAACGTTGTGGGATCTAAAGTTGGTCCCAAAATATTATCTGGGGAGATTCTGAAGGTGCTTGATTCTGAATTTTGGATATATTTTAGATATTGAAATCTAATTTTTGAAAAATCAAATAGTTCATTATTTGGACTCACCCACAACAAGATATGAATCTTTCGTTACAAGTGCGTAAAGTAAAAAATTATGCAACTAAGATAAATGTCGGGTAATGTAAAGCAAACGAAAACAAAATCTTATCTAAGATGAAATAAATATCCACTAGGTCAACCTAATATAAAAAAATAAAAGGGGAGATAATGCTAACAGCCTAATCTAAACAAATTTGTAGTTGATCAGTTCTTGACAGCTAGTCTCCAAGTTCTTCTTCTTCTCCTCCAAATTGGCCGAATCATCAACAGTCAACAAATTTATGTTGTCATATGAATAGACCTCAGTCTCGGCAGTTGAATTTTTTTTTGAATCTCTTCAACCTCCTTTTGAGTCGCTTCTATAACACCTTCGAGGTTCTCCCTCTCTTGTTGTAATGTCTGCAACTTCTTCATGACTCTCTTCAATTTCTTTTCACTAGAGGAAACTTTCTTGACTTTCTCACTTACTTCAAGTTTGAACTATTCGAGACGCTCTTTAGCTTTGGAAATCAGCTCTAGCTTCTCATCTTCACTCGTCTTATCAGCCATATTGGATCGCTCTTGATCATATGATGCGGCAAGTTCAAAAAGAGAATTCAGTAAATCTTCTATTGGAGAAAAATCCAGAATATTCGTCTTCTTCATATCCTCGAAAATCTCAATGATTTGCTCCCTATAAGATGAGAGCAATTTCGGACGAATTTTGGAGAGCCTATTGCAAATATCCTCCCAAAGTCCCAAAATGAATTCCTTCTTGCGATTGAAAACAATGCATTTTCCTTCAAATATAGATACCATTGTATTTGTCATTGGTAAAATGCGAGTTATCTCATTTGGAGTTTGTCCTTTTAGGGATTCATCATGAGGAAGAGGTGACGCCTTTGACGATGACTTCACTTTACACGTAGGCCCTCCAATAGATTCATCACTCACTTGCGACTTGTCGCATTGGGATACAATCGGATGCCCAATGGTGTTTAACTGCATAAAGAAAAGGCAAAGAAAGTAAGTAACTTATAGTGAAGCTACTCCTAAAAAAAAGGAATGAGCGAAACGATTGTATTTTACCTCTTTGTTACAAGCTGTATGCGTTCTTGAGGGACTATCAACACTTTGAACCTCTACGATCTCTACTGGGTTAGGCCAATTCCTTTTCCAATTTTGATCTTCATTGGTACTCTGGCTTGTGTCTTGAGGAACACGCGTGTTAAATGGAAGAACTAGAGGGTGTGTCTCTATAGCTGTTGAAGTGCACACCACTTCTTTCAAAGCTGCCTTTGAGGATTTAAGCTTCCTTTTTTAGGTAGCGTAACTACGTTTGGGATTGGAGTTGATATTTTTTTAACTTTTGCGAGTGTCTTTCCAACACCTTGATCTTCACCTCCTAAAGGAGTTGTAGACTTTAGCCCAACATTGTCTACCAAAGCTTGTAAGTTATTCTCGAGAAACTTTCCATGCGCTTTTTCCCACCAAGACATATAATTAGTGGAGAAAGGCTCCTCCATAGGATCTCCCCCTGGGGGAAAACCGCACGTGACATAGATCGATACAGTGTGCAAATCCTCCAAAATCTAATTCCTTCATCTAGAGAGGTATTTCGGATATCGTTCTCCAAAAAGCCAGGGACGTTCTGGTAAAATCCAAATTGACGACCAAACCGATGCGGGCTATATGGCTCGATGATGAATGAGTTACCATACCTCAAAGGAAGGTAATTAAAACGTAAGCTCATGAAGTAATTTGATTCCAATTCTTGAGGGGCATCGTTATCCACGTAATAATAAGGACGGGAATTGGTTAACATTGTTGGTGCCCAAACTATATCCTCCCCATTATGGATGCGTTTCTTCCATCCTTCTCGTAAAAGTACCTTGCAGCCCCTTCTCCTGAGTATGCCACCATCAAAGGGACAGACGGACCCTTAGCAAGTGGATAGTGGATTTTGAAGTAATGTGCAAGCCAGCCATAAACATAATGAATGGGAAAAGAAACTTTGACCTGATCGAGTTGGGAAGAACGCGAAATCTTATTCAAACCATGATAAATACTTGCTAAAACTGGGACTGCAAGGCTAATATGTCGCTCGCCTGCCATCATGCTTGCCATCTTAAAAGTCTCAGGACGAATGGAGTTTTCTACCTTGGGGAACACAAAGGCACATAGCCAAATTGATAAGAATACCGCTACATATATCTCATCTTTCTTGTCAGACCTCACCCTAAGCTTAGAGAATATAGTTTCTTGATCACTCGACCACCTCGTCGTCTCGGGAATAACTCCGTTAGGATTATGTGTTAACTTTAGGCGTGCAGATTTCTTTTCCTTTCGCAACGGGGCAGGCCTATATATTAAAGTTTTTTTATACCAAAAACTTGTACACTTGATGAAGGAGACCTTTTGGGTAGCACCCGTACCCTCCTTAAGATGATGAAATGCGGCAAATAAATACTCGCAAGATCGAGGAATAAATCTGACTTGTTTTTCATTCAAACAGATGAGTTCCCTTGTCTCAGGTACCACTTCTTCGTACGAAGAACCCGCAATGGGCAAAACCCCAAGGATATGTAAGTCCCAAAGAGATATAGATAGCTCTCCAGTTGATGTAAGAAGCGTGTTCGTCTTGTGGCACCAAGCCTTACAAAATGCTTGCAAAATGTTCGAGTTTCGATCATAAGTGAAAAGTGAGGCATAGACAGCATCGTAAATCTTTGTTGTACTCAGAGTTTGTTGGCTTCCACCAAGTACGTCTTCAGCCCATTCCCAATATCCTGGGATATGATGATACTCGCCCTCGATTGTTGTTGTGTTTTCCCAATGTACTTCGCCTTGAATTATGTGACTTCCTAAGTTTGGAAGGGTGCTAGCAATATTTACATGGTGATGGATTGGCGCTTGGAGAGACCACATCTTGGATAATGGATTAGAAATCGATTTGTGTTCCAAGGTCCAGTTCTCTACATGAAGGGAGTTCCTTAGAGGAGGCCATGGGGCTACATATCGGTCGGCTTATGAGGTGTGCACCAAAAACTTGGTTTGTTCTATGCCATCTTCAGTCTCAATGATGAGATATCTAAGTTTTGAGGAAGGTGAGGTATAGTCCCTGAAATTTGCCATCTCTTCGTGCTAAAAAAAGAAAAAGAAAAGAGGGGTCATCAAAGTCCGAATCAAGAATATTAGAATGGGTACAAAGGTCTAAATAGATGAAATGCTCTCCAAGAATCGGGCCATTTTGAGAGTAATCTCTCCAAGAATTGGGCCACATTGAGAGTAATCTCTCCAAGAATTAGGCCACATTGAGAGTAATCTCTCCAAGAATCGGGCCATTTTGAGAGTAATCTCTCCAAGAATCGGGCCATTTTGAGAGTAATCTCTCCAAGAATCGGCCCATTTTGAGAGTAATCTCTCCAAGAATCGGGCCACATTGAGAGTAATCTCTCCAAAAATCGGGCCAGTTTGAGAGTAATCTCTCCAAGAATCGGGCCACATTGAGAGTAATCTCTCCAAGAATCGGGCCATTTTGAGAGTAATCTCTCCAAGAATCGGGCTACGTTGACAGTAATCTCTCCAAGAATCGGGCCATTTTGAGAGTAATCTCTCCAAGAATTGGGTCACATTGAGAGTAATCTCTCCAAGAATCGGGCCATTTTGAGAGTAATCTCTCCAAGAATTGGGCCACATTGAGAGTAATATCTCCAAGAATCGGGAAAGAATGAATACTCATCCCCTCACACCCCAAGATTATCTTCTTCATGCGGGGATCATCTTGTTAAACAAGAACATATCTTTCTCGCTTGACCTACAAAGAAAAAAAAGGGGACAACAAAACAAGAAAAGCACGAGAAAAGAAGAAGAAATTACCTTCGCGTTAATACCTCCAATCGTCAAAGAAACGAATTCAAGGGCAGCTTGAAGATGCCGAAAGCTGATTGACGCTCAAATACATGAGAATATGGCTATTTATAGATTTCTCGAGGCAGCACATTAAGTGGCTTTGCCGATGTGGGATGACTGCCATGATCAATTCCATCAAGGAATTAAATTGCACGAATTAGTCTCCTAATCGAAGATGATTATTGTGTGTCGGCGTGTACCCACATGCAAGTTCAAAAAGGCATTCCCAATGAAGTAAGGAAACGTATCTTAGCAAGTCTACGTGGAAAGGAATATCATCTTTGTCCAAAACTTAAAGTGAATATATAATTGCCTTATTAATGCATGTGAATGAAGAAAGAAAATTATTTCTTACACCAGAATTTTGAATTGCAAAGAAAGAGAGTCATGTGCAAATCTTTTGAAATCAATAAGCACAGCGGGCCATTTCATGTAAATTGTGGTATGACGTACTACTTCCAAAATAATAGCAAATAAAGCTATTACTCTTTTTCTTAATTTAACAATGAGTCGTTTTAAGCTACAAATTGAAAGGGATATACATGAATTAACCCGGCAAAGCGCTTGTAAGAAGGATGATACAAATTGTTCTTGTAAATACTTCAAGTCTAGTGTTTAAAGTTTATACCTTGACAAGTCTTGAAGTATGGGGCATTTGTGGGCATATAAATTTTGTTAAAATTAAATTCATTAAATAATTTGGACTATATTTTAAATTCAAGATATATCGGTCCAAATAAATATTATGGGCTAATATAATTGAATTAATTATTTAAGTCCAATAAATATTGATTGGGCTAGCCCATTTTATTGGGCTACAAATGATAAGCCCATCTCATTAGGCCCAAGAAGTCATCTTTCTAGAGGCCTAATGTCACGTGTCAAATGGCGTGGCACGCCAAATCAAACGAAAGAGCCAATAGGATCGTGTCATGTGTCAAAATGACAAAGCATGCCCAGTCACACTAAAAGTCCAATGAAATCACGCCACGTGTGCAAGTGACATGTTCTGCCCAATCAAATGCGGCCATGTCATATTTCAATTTGATTGGTCGGAAAGAGTTTGTTCTTATCACAACTTCTCCTTTACACAACTATAAATAGGGGTCTTCATAACTCAAAAAAGACACCAGAAGTTATAACAAGAAGCAAGAGAGAGCTCGTGGATCAAACGCCGCAAATTTCTCTACAAGTTTCAAGCTTCAAGCAATCAAGTTCAAGTTCAAGAAATCAAGTTCAAGCTCAAGAACGAAGAACAATTCAAGTATTCAAGATCAAGAACGAAGTCAAATCAAATACAAGGCGTTCAAGATCAAGGCTACTTGTTTGTGATAAAATTCGTGGCAACAATCAAAGTGTTCGTGACGGATAAATCAAATTGCAATTCAAGATCAAGCTCAAAGGCCCTTGAATTTATACTAGAAAAGTAGAATCAGAGGAATCATAGAGATTGTAACACTCATATTATTTGAAATCAAATACTACGATTGTTGCGATATTTTTCGGTCTTGATTTTATTTTCTCGACCCAAATTTATTGTCTACAATAATAACTAGCATATTTTAATCAAGCATAAATTTTGAAGGACAATTTTGTCTTTAACTAAGCTAATGCATGCATTAAAACCCATTGCATTACTAATACCATGGTTTTCTATGCATTAGTTATGCATAGGATAATACCAAATAGGATGTATAACTAATGATTGCATAACTAATGCATAAGTTCAAAATATCTACCGAACAAGATATTATTAATAGACAAAGCTAATGCAAGTATTATTTTATCTAATACATCCTACCAAACGACCCCTAAGTCGTTTTGGCTCATTTAAAATTTTAACGGCCTCCGTCTACTCCGCCCTTATGCTATGGATGGTAACTCAAAACTACCCACTTCTTTCTTCAACATTTTAATTCTTTTTTTTTCATTTCCCCAAGCTTTCATTTTTATTATGCTGAGCCTAAAGAATGTTGAATTAACATTTTTTATGTGTTTTTTAAAATCCTGGAATTATCATATCGCTTATAAATTACATTAATATTATAAATTATAACTTCATTGCTATTAAATAATTATTACAAAATATAATAAAGATAATTAGACCTTTATATGTAAGAATGACATGAAAATAGATAAAATGATGCACACAAAATTGACTAGTTAAGGTAAAATTTAAATACTAGAAATAATAAAATGGATCAAAATATATTTAGAATCGGAAGTTATACTAAAAAAATTCAATGAAGAAAAATTAGGTTCCGAGTAATGTTTCCAAAGTAGTTTTCTGAGCGAGCACATGGACGAAGCGCGCTGAAACATATTGTAGCATGGTATAAGTATGATGAAGCGTAAGTACAGTAATATTTTGGGCTTTCGTAGGGACATTTGGATTTATACCCGCTTTTTGTATCACATTGTAACTTGTGCTCACTTTGCAAAAACAATTGCAAGCGTACCTGCTTTTTCGCATAACTTCAGCACACGGGTGTAGACATGTGATTTTTTACTCTCCCCAATATTTTTATATTTTAGCATGTAAATATTTAATTTAGGCCTAATATAGCTATTTCAACTCATTTTGACTCTTTTTACTTTATTTTATTACAAGAAAAATGAAAATTACAAAAATATTTTAGTTTATGCATTTTTCATAAATTTTTAAAAAAGAATAATACAAAAAATAGTACCTTATTTTTATCTTTATGTAATTTCGAAAACACAAAAATAGTTTTATGTTTAGTTTAATTAATTAGGATTAGCTTTGGCATTTATTTCAAATCATAAAAATATAAAAAAATATATTGCATCTGCATTTACGATTTTATTTTATATTTTTAGATTAATTAAGTAAGTTGTTGTTTGACAAAATAGAAAAAAATCATAAAAAATAGTCATGTTGCATTTTACTCTTTAATTTTCGAATTTTGGCAATTTTTTTTTAATTTGGTATTTATTTAGTTGGGATAATTATTATTTTGAGTAATTAATCTAATTTAGTAGGCTGAATCTTGGGTCAATTTGACTCATTTGATTTTTGAAGTAATTAACATGGGGTTTTAAGGGTAGCCTAGGGATTGTTTAAATTGGGGAGTCTTACCTAACTAATTAGGAAGCTTCTAGAGTGGTGGGGGTTGGGAGTGCATTACTAAATAGAGTAAAGAAAAGAATTTGAGTGGAGTCAAATAAAAAATTGGGTAAGGGTATTTTTGAATAGGTAATTCATTTCTGCTACCTATTTAAAGAGAAGGAAATACACTGAAATAGGGGCATAAAAAAAGCGGCCGCTAGTAGCAAAGGATTGATTTTTAATTTCAATCTCAAGTTTCTAGTTTTTTTTTTTGAATCCAATTTAAAAGCTATAATCTTTCTCGATTTGTATGAACTCAAAGAACAAATATGGGGTAGCGAAACACTGTGGACGCAACAAAATTGATTCAATTGACCCAATTCGTCGAACAGTGCAAGTTCCAATCCTTCACTTCTTTCGACCCTTCACTTCCTTTTTTCGGTGATTACATTGAAAGTGTTGGTGTTAATATTCCTCGGCGTCTGGAGGATACAGTGGAGTTGAGTGTGTTCAACTCGTTGGAGCTGCGTGCCGGTGGAGTTTGTGTACAGCTTCAGAATCGATTGGGTGTTAGGAGTTGGAACAGTGTTGATTCGAGGTTCCGGTTTTATAATTTCGGTATTTCAGTCCAAGTATTGTATTTTTGTTTAGCTTGATTTGCAATTTTCAGCTTTGTTCATCGATAAAAGATTTTCCGGGCGAGTCTGGAGGTCTGTTGATTCCGGCGAAGTTCGCTGCATAAAGGTTCTTTCTTCTTTCTATGTAATTTGTAAATTTTTGGCGACGTTCTTTTGTTTACTTTTCGTCTTTGGTTTCATCTCAGTTGGACAGTTTCTTGCATTTGATATCACTTTATTTAATGTTATCCCTAAATTCTAAATAAGTCCCGATGGATTTTTGAGTTAAGATTAAATTGACCATGATTACTATTATTTCTTGTAATTAGTACTATTTTTTGGTCTATGAAAAGTAAAGTTGACAGATTTTTCCTCCATGAATTGTGTGTATTTGGTTAATAAATTCCTAATAGCCACACAGTCGAAGATTGACAATATTAGGTGGACATTTCAAAGGGACTTCAATTGTTGGCATGACTTCTTTTTTATTTGTTTGGATGAACAGATTGAGTAACAATAAAGATTGAGATTTCTTGGAACTACTTGGCTTGGAGGTTACCATTTAAATTGTTTTTCATCCAAATGTTTCTTGAAAGAATGAACTATGCTTCATAAGCTTTATATTAGTCTCTGGGTTGATCGAGTTCATTTATTGCTCGACTCATTTTCAAATCAATGCAAGCAGAAATATGTTTGAATCTGAGAAGTTTCATAAAGCTGAAAATGTTCAAATGGATTTCGTTGAATTGTTGTATAGTTATTTGAATTCTACCACAAATTTTATAAATCATGAACATCCGTAGTTTGCTTTAGTTGAGTACAGTCCTTTGAAATTAGAATTGAGGTGCGTCATGCCAAACAAAAATGACAATCGCATGGCCCTCGTTTAATTAATTTTGTTTTGATCCTTAGAATTCGAGGCGTGCCATCTAGTTGAATTTCCATGGCCCTAGCAAAGTTGCAAACGCGTAGTTGCTTAGGCGCGTTATTTTAATAATTTACCTTCCTAAACTCGGGTGCGCATTTATGTGACCCAAATCCAAATCTCGACAATGTTATATAAAATGTGTTGAGAACTACGGGTGCATTTATGTGACGCGGTTCAAAACGCGTTTTATATGACGTTGAATTTTTCTTAAAATCAAATGAAAGCGGTTTAAAGTTAAAATTGCACATAGGTTCAAAATGTTTTAAATCAGATAAATAGGCCAATAATAACAGTTGAGCGACCGTGCTAGAACCACGAAACTCGGGAATGCCTAACACCTTCTCCCGGGTTAACAGAATTCCTTACCTGGATTTCTGGCTCGCGGACTATAATATAGAGTCAATCTTTTCCTCGATTTGGGAATTGAACCGGTCACTTGGGACACCATTAAACTATCCCAAGTGGCGACTCTGAATTTTAATTGAAATAAATCTCGTTTCGATTGTCCTTTAATTAGAAAAACTCCCTTATACCCTTCCGAGTGTAGTAAAAAGGAGGTGTGACAACAGAGCTGAAGTAGCAAATGCAATCACGCAAAACTTCAGCATTCTAGTAGTCGGGCCTGAAGTTCAGCTCTAGAGCTGAAGTTTTTGTTTTGTGACTGGTGAATTTCAGCTTTAGAGCTGAAGTTTCTGTGTTGTGACTGTGAAACTTCATCTCTAGAGCTAAAGTTTCTATGTTGTGACTAGGAAACTCCAGCTCTAGAGCTGGAGCTTCGATAAAATTAACTCTTATATGAAGCCGTTGGATTTGCTCCTCTCCGTTGATCCAATTGATGAAGCTGTCACCAGCTATTATCATTCAACCATTTCTTTCAATTGTTGTATTGACAATGCAATTAACTATTTGTAAATCAAGTGCATTATTTCTCTGTTTCGTTGTTTTCATGTCAACGACTAAACAATATTAACCAGAAAACAAGCGTTATGTTTTACACAGAAATTGTATAATGATCGTGCTGCCTACCCAATCCTTTTCCACAATATTCTGTACTTTGATTTTGTTTAGATAACCTTACTGAAGTTTTATAGATTAATATGGTATCTGATCAGAGAGAACTCTTTGTTGGCATCTAGCTGTGATGAGATGGAGTTCCTTTCTTTCAATTTGGTTGTTTGCATATTTCAGCTATTTATTTCAGAAGAATAAGAAAACGAAGGAGGAGAAGAAGAAGGAGAAAGGGGCCTGAAGTTATTTAAGAATTGGGTACAAGTTAAAAGTTTAAAAAAAAATGGGTATCTGCCCAAAAAACTTTTTAAAATTGGAGCAAAGTTACTTAATACGTAATCATTTTTATTACATAAATACTCAAAAGTTAATTAACACTTTCTAAAAAACTTCAAAAGTCAAAGGTCTTTTCTAATTGTTTACACTACTTTCATGATCTTTTATCTTTGTACTCTCTGGCCTTTTATTTTGGAAGTAAAGTTAAGAGCTTTGTACTCCAACACTGGCTCTTTTTCCACGCTAAAAGTTGGAGCTTCCTTTTTTATGCTTCATTTTTTTTTGGTCAAGTTAGTTTTTGGTTTTACAATTTTTTTTGGTATTTCGCTAGTTTAGATATTGTTCTGAAGACTATATTTTAAAAAAAATTACTTCTTATATTATAATGAATATTTACGATTTACTCTTTAGTTTTATGTTTTCAAAAACTTATGTTATTATAAATTTTTTGAATTATTAGGAATTGGAGTATTATTTTTACAACTATGTTACATGTGTAATGCATCTTTACGTCTTTATTTTTCAAGTAAGGAAATAAATATTTTGTAATGTTCAGATGCATATTAGCATGTTCATATAGATATACTAGTCTTATGGTACGTGCTTGCGCGTATATCCAATATTCATGAATATACAATTTTGAAAAAAATCTCTCTCTCTCTATTTATCTTACATATCTATATAATATGTTTGAGTTGTAAATAAAAATTTTAAAAAAGTAATCTACCTCATATAAGTCCTCGAATGCTTTATTATTATTGCTTTCTCGATTGCCACTGTTGAGTTATGTGATGACCCAAAAGGTCATCACTTGCTTTTAATTGAATTTTGTGTCTCCGAGGCCTTGAAAATCTCATTTAGAGTCACCTCGATTTGCGTGTGCAGTTCAGGCGCGTAGTCGGAAAGCTTAAATATGAAATTCTATGAAAAATGATAAAATTTGGTTATAAAAAGAGTTAATTTGACTTCGGTCAACGTTTTAGGTAAACGGACACGGACCCGTGATTTGATGGTCCCAGAGGGTCCGTAGGAAAATATGGGATTTGGGCGTATGCCCGAAATCGAATTCCGAGGTCCCAAGCCCGAGAAATGAATTTTTAAAGAAAATTGTTTAAGGAAATTTGAAATGAAAATCGATTAGAATGTGATGTTATCGGGCCCGTATTTTTGTTCCGGCGCCCGGTACAGGTCTTATATATGATTTAAGACATTCCTGTAAAATTTGGTTAAAACGGATATCATTTGACGTGATTCGGACCTAAATTGCTAAAGTTGATACTTGATGAAGTTTGAGAAAAGTTCTTGATTTTGAGGATTAATTTATTGTTATTGAGGTTATTTTAGCGATTTGATCGCACAGATAAGTTTGTATGATGTTGTTAAGTTAGTACGTATGTTTCGTTAGGATCCCCGAGGGCTCGGATGTGTTTTGGGAGGTTTTTGGAACTCAAAAAGTTGCAGGTTTTTGGCTGTTTAGTGCCCAGGGATTTTACCCGTCGCATTCGCGTGGTCCCTCTCGCGAACGCGTAAGGCAAAAATCCCAGGTGCCCAATTTCTTCTTCGCGAACGCGAAGGTTGAGATGCGAACGCGAAGTTCAGGGGGGAGACCCTTCGCGAACGCGTCCCTCCACTCGCGAACGCGTAAGGTTTTGGGGAGGGGTTACCTTTTTGTTCATCATGAACGCGGCCACTGGCCCGCGAACGCGTAGGCTTGAGGAGCCAAAGCTCCGCGAACGCGAGCCCTATTCTGCGAACGCGAAGGTCTAACAGGCCTGACTCATCGCGAACGCGATGGGCCTGTCACGAACGCGATGAGTATTTTTGCCCAGTTATTTTAAAAGACCCAAAACAGTAGCATTACGGGATTTTCATAAAAGTTCATAAACCCCTTCTTCTCCAAAGCTCTTAGGCGATTCTTGAAGTAATTCTTCACCATAATCTCTTGGGTAAGTAATCTTTAACTTGTTTTCTTCCATTTTTATCAACACCCACTAGATTTCTAGGCCTAAAACATGAGATTAATGGTAGAAAATTAGGGATTTGGGTAGAATTAAGGCTTTTTGATTATTTATGATTTAGACCTCGTTTTGGGGTCAGATTTGAAAATAAATTATATATTCGGGCTCATAGGTAAATGAGTGATCGAATTTTGGTCCGAACCTCATGTTTTGACCAAGCGGGCCCGGGGTCGATTTTTGAATTTTGGGGAAGAATATTTGGAAAACTATAATTAGGTATTGGATTTGAATTGTTTAGCATTTATTGATGTTATGAAGTCGATTATGTATAGATACAATTGATTGGAAGCCAAATCCCAGAGGAAAGGCGATAATTGATGATTGAGTTGGCCGTGGAAGTTTGAGGTAAGTGTTCGGTCTAACCTTAGCTTGAGGGATTAGGAGTTGAGTCATATTTGCTATTTGTTTCTTGTTGAGTACGACGTATAGGCATGGTGACGAGTATCTATATGTTCGCGTCGAACATGACCGTGAGTCTTTAATTGATACTTGTTGTATTCTTGAATGATACTCTGGTTGCAATAGTAGGTAAAATCCTTGATATTGAGCAATGACTTAGTTTATTTTCGTGGAATCTACTTGTGACTGAGTAATGGTGATAACTGAAGTAATTAGGAGTTGAGCTGAGATTGGTTATAGCTGATTCTCCCTTGCCGGGACGTATGTACTTATACCGTTGAGTTCCCTTGCCGGGATAGTATAGCTTATTGTTGATCCCTTGTCGGGACGGTTATTATGACTATTGTTGACTGTATATTTGGAACGGGTTGCACGCTGATCGCTGCCAACTCGACGCTACACTAAGGTAGGAAGAGCGGGTCGCAATAGCTTTTACCCGATATGAAGGTCGGGATTGATTTCCTCAGGGAGCTAGTAGTGGAGTTGGATTGTCTGTCTAGCCTAGAGATGTGTTTGTACTCCTAATGTCACTTCAAACATTTTTGGGTTTTCGAATTATAACTATTTTTATAAAACTATTGATTAACACTAAATTATGCTACGAGAATATTGCTAAGTTGTATCTAATGGGAAGAAGGGCACTAGGGTCGTGACACTACCTAGGTGGCTAATTGATGGGTAGATGTTACTAAGGTTCGACTGACATAATTGGGGCTTATGCTACAACCATTGCACAATTTTACCCACTCTCACACCTCTTGATAGAGAGAGTGATTTTGCCCAATTGACTCTCTTGAGACCAAATGGGTAGGCAAATTAAACCAAGCAACTAGGGTTCAAGTAGGGTAATTACTCTCTCGAGGTTTAACCCGTTAATTGAGACTATCATTTCTCATGAGTCCATCCCAATTCCTTGTTGGGTCAATTTTTGGGGTCATAGGCTCTCTTTCTCAAGAAGAGTTAAACCCACAAAGCTTGAATCAGTGTTTGCAACCACCAATTCTAGATTAAAACATAAAATCAACCCAAATAGCAAACACCCATAGTCAATCTAACGCTAGATGGCAACACCCATTAATTACCCACACTAGGGTTGAGCCACAGCCCTAGCTAATGAGTTTAGCTACTTATGCTAGATAAAGAAATTGAAGAAATAGATGAAGAACTAAACCTATTAATTAATTGTTAAAATTAAATTATAAGAATCTATCATAAATGTAAAGCAAAAGTGCCAAAAAATGGCTACAAAATATGTTCTCACGAGCGCAGCTCTCCACTGATGTATCTGATGACCTAAAAAATGGTAAAATATTCTATTTATACTAGGCTGGAAAAACTGGACAAAAATACCCCTGCTGGGTCAGTGCGGGCCGCATTAAATGGACCGCGGCCGCACTGGGCTCACTTCTGCTTCTCTGAACTTGGACTCCGCGGACCGTATGGAACGGACCGCGGCTGCGGAGGGAGTTGGCGCGGTCCGCGCAACCACGACCGCGGACCGCATGGCACTGGATTTGCAAACTTCATCTCTCTGAACCTCATGACCGCGGACCACACAAAAGATTAGTGCGGTCGCGGAGCCTTCACCGCGGACCGCGAGATGTGTATCGTGCCCGCGCTTCTTCTAGCCTGATTCACCAACTCTCTGAACCACTTAGTGCGGCCGCATTCCACTTTGCGCGGTCCGCACTAGGCCTTCTTTTCTTAAATTTCTTGGTCTTTGATACTTGAGCAGGTTTCACTCCTTTTTGAGCCGATCTTTGACATTTCGTCACTTTATCGATCAAACCTGTGATCAAGCACAACTTGTGATCCTTTTAGGACTATTTTGTAACAATATATGATTAAAGCATAGGCAAGTAGGGGCATAAAAAATGTTAAAATTCTAACTTATCAACTCCCCCAAACTTAAACCTTTGCTTGTCCTCAAGCAAACAAAATAAGACCCACCCCTTAAAGGAAAATCCAAGTAATTCCAGCTGTCCTAAAGTAACCTCAACAAACATCAATTGCGACTAACAATTTCCCTCAATATAAATGGATCATTTACAAAAATTTAAACTTTGAAAAACTATGGATCAAGTGTGACACAAGAGCATCAAGAATTGACTCATTACATCAAAGAACTCTCTCAATTACTTTGGTCGTTGTGGACCCCAAACTCAGACATCCTCAAATCTCCTTAAGCAAACCTCACCTTTTAGAGTATAAGCACGCAAACCAAGGTTAATGGGAAGTCACTCGTCTCTCTCTCATGGAAAGGTCACAAGTCCGGCTCTAAGTACCATATGCTTGATCCTCATGTAAGTATCCACTAATGCAAGCGTCATCCAACTCAAGATCATATAGGGCTTTTGTGGAGTCAATATGAAGGCTTTTGGTTCAGGGTAGGAAAAGTTGTTTCCATCTTCCCTTAAGCACTTCTTTTGATTTATTCTGGCACAATTATCTTTGACTCTTTGAGTATTTCACTTCTTTTCAAGGGGTTAGAGAGACACATTATCACTCTTTCTTATGCAATTCAAAACATTTCTCCTTTTTTCTAGTTTTTTCCACACCTTTTTCACTTTTGTTTTTCTTGAATCCCGTTTTATTCTTTGCACATTGGGCTTTCTTTTTGTCTTTTTCTTTTCTTTCTTTTTCATTGCCTTCCTTTCCTTTTGCTTTTGTTCCTTTTATCACTTTGTTTCCTTTCTTGTCTCTCCCTCCCAAACTTAGACTTTTTCCACTACTTAAGGGACGATTTGGGTGCTAAGAGAGGGTATAATTTAGAACGGGTATAGACTTGTAGCATTGGTTCTTGAAAGAAAAAGGGTTAAGGCTCAAAAGGGTTAGTTAAGGATTATATCATTGGTAGGCTATGGAATTGTTCGACTATTGTTTGGATCAAGGAGAGCCTATAATCACTTCTCAAATCAAATTTCACTCAAAATTTTACCTCAACAAACATTCAGGGCAAGTTCTAGACCATTGGCTTGGGACTTGGACTCACAATTCGATTTCTCACCACACACTCAAGGATTGCTAAAGACATAGAATCGGGGGCCCACAACAACCTTAGACACGATTGAGTACACAATAGTCCTGAAAGACCGCATGATGTTTGTTTGGTCAAAACAAGAGTCTCAAGGTCACTACTTTTACCATCCTAAATACAACCCCTTGTCTTTGACCATGAGATTAAAGACAAATGTGTTAGACCCAAGTGAAGCTTTGCTTGAGGTACCCTTAGCTATAAACTACTAAAAACAAGAGAAAAATCAAAAGCGGACTCAAACCCTTAAGAAGGTTGTCACGCCATCCATCATCGGGAAGAGCCACCCGGTTCGCACAATACTCCACCCTTGGAAAGAACCGTGACATTAAGAAAACTAAGGGTTTATTGAAAGCACCAAAACCGAAACAAAAAGGCTGCGAGCCTATCTACTAAGCTAAGAATGAAAAATTTGTACGAAAATAGAAAATAGAATGAATATTTACAATAGGGGATTAGAATATACAACGGGGGATGAATACATATACAAAAATGTAATTTTATATACAGACCAAAGAGAAGATAAAAAGTGTGATAAAAGTAACTAAATGTAAAGTTATATACAGACCAAATAAAAAAAATCAACAGAAACATAAACTAAGTCAACTAATATATACAATCATCCAGATAAAAAGTAGGGCGCACCCCCACAAATAAAAGTTGGCATTGTCCCCAATTCCAACTAAACAAATAAGCATTAAGAAATCAAAAGGAAAGGATATAGGAGCTCCCTAAGCCTCGTCTGTCTGTATGGGAACATGAGTGGTCCCCTGGTCCTTTGTATGTACGGGAACCTCAGACTGGTTCCCGGTCTCCTGCTGCTCAGCTGCTGGAACTGGGGCCTGGACCTGTACGGGCTGAATATTAGGAACATCCTGTGGTTGAGTGGAGGAAGCCTCCGGTGGGTCCGCCAACTGGATGATCGACTCATCTGCACTAGGGAGCTTCCTCTTATTTTTTGGAAGCCTCTGTGTCTACTCCTGCTGTGGCTCTGCTACTGGTGCTGTTGTTGGGGCTGGATCCTCAAATAGCAAGTCTAAAGGCAGCTGGTCTGCCTTCAGTTTGTCAACATCCTCCCTTAGCGCCTTCACAGACTCCTTGGAAGCCCGTGTTTTGCGCAGCTTCTTGTGCTCCCTGGCAAGCTCCTTCAGGGCCTTGCCAACTGAATCCACTGCCTTAGCCAAGGCAGCCTGAGAATCGAGGATCTTTTGCTGGTTGGCAAGAATCTTCTTAAGTGAATCCTCGATAGACTGGGGCACCTGCACTGGCTGTGGTGCCAACTGAGTCGCAATGGTAGAAGTCAAGGTGGACAACTTGGATGAAGCAGTCGTCATCCAGTTGTTCAAGCTATGAAGTGTCTGGCTCAGCTGGTGGGCGGTAATAGGATGGGCCCGAGAAGATGGAATCCCCGGGCCAACTGAAGTCGAGGGACCAACAGAAGTGGAAGGTCCGGGAGGCATGTCAACAACTGTGGAAGTAGGCTCAGTGGAGGGATCTAGCGCAACCGGCTCTTTAGACTGGCCGGTTGGGGCAGAAGCAGGCGGCTTGCAATTTTTGTCCTTGGGGTTGTCTGACCCCTTCAAACTGTACCATGAAAGCGGAGCCACAGGTTTGACCTTTATGTCAAAAGGTCTCTTATCCACCTCCAGGTCCCAGAAATACATAGTGAGGGTGCTGGGAAAAGGGTAGTTCCGATCATGCTCAACCCCCACTGCAGAAATGACGCGGGACATCACATTGCCCACGTTGATAGGATATCCTGCCATAATAGAAGCAACAAAAATAACCCGGGGAAGTGGAATAGTCTGATCATGGGTAGTGGGGTCGAGCCGACTGCACACAAAAGTCAACCACCCTCTAGCCTCAAAGTTGAAAGTTCTCCGAAGTATTTTGGCCCCTGCTTGCAATCACTCTGGAACCGTACCCGGGATTGCCAGGTATGAAGCTAACCATGGACAAACCTCCTTGCCCATTGCCAACTTTTCATTGTAAAGGGACTCATGTTCATCATTGAACCCCAGGTATTCATTTAGTGCCTTTCCGGTAAATACCACATTTTTGTTTCTCACTTTGGTCACCTTAGTGCCCTTCAAGATGTGGGCCACATTGCTATAGAACTACTTGACCATATGCTTATTCGCCTTCACACAATTATCTTTAAAGAACTCCCAACCCACCCGAGCCTGAAACTGTCTCTGTACATTGGGGTGTAAGGGTATGAGGTCTTTGTCAATGAAGCTCCTCTCAAGAATCAACTTTCGTGCCAGCCACCATTTCCTAAACTTGTGGAATTCCACCTGGCTGACGAATCTATCTTCCCATACAGAGGGATTCCTAGTCCGGTCAACACCCCCATTCTGAGGCACACCACCCCTAGGTAACTCCCTATCTCCCTCATTACCGCTAACATCCTCTCCTGATGGAGATGTTGTGGGAGAGGAAGAGTATTTATCCCCATTACCTGCCGCTGAGCCCTCAGACCGCCCAGAAGAAATGTTGATTGAAGCTCGAGCATCGGGGGAAGATGGAGGAGTGTCTCTATGTATGGCGTTCTCCGGATACGGGATGTAAAGAAGGACTGAATCTGAAGAGATCTCCCGGGAGGGCTCGTACTCACTCCCCGAGTTGTCAGTGGCTCTATCAGCCGCTTTGATTTCTTTCCTCATTTCTTTTATGTTTTTTCTAGCCTGGGGAGTGAGTTTTACCATCCTTTGCTTCCCTCTCCGGGAGGAACTACCTCGCCCGGGTTGTTTGGCACCTCCACCTCGTTGTTTGACCATTATCTGCAAGCATACACATCTAACACGGTTAGTATCAGCATAGGCAATGAAACAAGGGTTAAAAATGAATTGCAGATAGCAGATTACAGGTTGAAGAAACAGTACAGAACAGAACACTACGGCCCACACAAACAGAAGTGCGGCCGCACTAGGGGCACCGCGGACCGCGCAAAGGCAACTGCGGTCCACATTGGGACAAGGCCCTGGAAAACATCTCTCTGAATCTCCCCACCGCAGTCCACATAAAAAGTACTACGGCCGCATTGGGGGCACTGCGGACCGCATAAAAGCAACTGCGGTCCGCACTAAGGTGAGGTCTGTAACACTGCCTCTCTGAATCCAGCCACCGCGGCTCGCACAAAGAAGCACTGCGGCCGCGGTGGGCCAGCGCGGACCGCATAAAGTGCAATGTGGTCACACTAGGCATAGGTTCGATTTCAGTCACTTGGGCACTGCGGTCCGCGCAAAATGGTAATGCGGACCGCGTCAGGGCACCGCTGACCGCACAAAGGCGACCGTGGGTTGTGGAGAGTAATATGCACAGGCACTAAGTTAGGGTTTCATTTTTTTGCACAATTGTTCAAATTTATTCACCTACTTTATTCCTACTCACTTGCCCAACCAATATGCATATTTAGCACACAAATCCAGCATTTAAAACTACCCTAAGCTAACAACTAAAATAAAGAAGAAGAAACTAACGAGAAGAAAAAGAAGTTATGAGCTAATGATAATAAAATAAAACAAAATTAATCAAGTAAATATACAAGGACTGAGTGAAACATTACCAGATGAGAAAATGAAATGTAATTAGTCAATCTTAAGCAAGAATCATGGTCAAGAGAGGTTATGAACAGTACTTTTATTTCTCTGAGTGTAAAAAGTTCGAAAAAGGTAAATAGTGACCCATGAGTTCTATTTATAGAAAGTAGTGGGACCCAACCTTACCTACCAGCGCGACCGCACAAAACCGACCGCGCTGGGTTTGTTCAAAATGAAGCTTGAGTAGGCAACATCCGCGGTCCGCACAAAACAGACCGCGGCCGCGGAGGTCTACCGCGGACCGCACTAAATGGAATGCGGCCGCGGTGGAAAACTTCAGAGAGCACCACTTTTGACCATCACCAGTGCGGACCGCACAAAAGCAACCGCGGTCGCACTGGCAATCTTCAGAGACTGTTCAACTCTTTTTTCAAACTATTTTGCACTGTATCAACTCAATCCCTGCAACATCTCACAATCAGTTAGCTCAGAAATCAAACCTACACTACCAAGAAAACACAGAAAACAACAAAAAGGAAAAAAGACATGGGTTACCTCCCAAGCAGCACCTGATTTAACGTCGCGGCACGACGAATGTTACCAGCACATCACTTTAGATGGAGAAGTCCCACCATGTGGCTATCATCAAATTTCCCAAGATAATGCTTGACCCGATGTCCATTGAATCTGAATACTTCACCATTCTTGTTCCTTAGATCAAGAGCACCAAATGGGGTCACGAACACAACTTCGAATGGCCCACTCCAATTTGACTTGAGCTTACCCAGAAACAGACGTAACCGGGAATTGAATAAGAGAACCATATCTCCAACCTTGAACTCCTTGCCCCGAGCATATTTGTCGTGAAGGTACTTCATTTTGTCCTTGTACAAGGACGAGTTGGAGTAGGCATGGAATCTAAACTCATCAAGCTCATTAAGTTGTTCAACTCGCAGATTTGCCGCAACATCCCATTCTAAGTTCAACTTCCTCAAAGCCCACATGGCCTTGTGCTCTAATTCCACCGGAAGATGACAAGCTTTCCTAAACACTAACCGGTACAATGACATACCAATCAGAGTTTTGTAGGCTGTACGATAAGCCCAAAGAGCATCATCCAACTTTTTCGACCAATCAGTCCTATTAGCATTGACAGTTTTAGACAAGATACTCTTAATCTCTCTGTTGGAGACTTCCACTTGGCCACTAGCTTAAGGATGATAGGGGGTCGAAACCTTATGATTGACACCATACTTAGAAAGTAATGTGTCGAAAGCCTTGTTGCAAAAGTGAGACCCCCCATCACTAATGATAGCACGAGGAGTGCCAAACCTTGTGAAGATACTCTTTTTCAAAAATGCCATAACACTCCAGGCTTCATTGTTGGGAAAAGCCACGACTTCAACCCATTTTGAGACATATACCACCACTACGAGAATGTAAGTGTTCCCACAAGAGCTCACAAAAGGACCCATGAAATTGATGCCCCAAACATCAAAAATATCTACTTCGAGAATTGTATTGAGGGGCATCTCATCCCTTTTAGAAATTCCGCCGGCTCTTTGTCACTCATCACATCTCTTCACCAAATCGCCTGCATCTTTAAATAGGGTAGGCCAGTAAAATCCGCAACTAAGCACTTTAGAACTCGTTCTCGCCCCGCCATGATGGCCACCATAGGGAGAGGAATGACAAGCCTCCAAAATACCCAATTGTTCCTCCTCCGGGATACATCGTCGAATCACACCATCCATGCAAATCTTGAACAAGTATGGCTCATCCCAATAGAAATCCAAACTATCCCGCTTGAGCTTCTTCCTTTAGTTAGAAGAGAGCTCACACGGGATTATTCCGGTCACAAGGTAATTGGCGACATCGGCAAACCATGGCATATCCTTCATTGACACTGCAAGGAGTTGTTCGTCGGGAAATGAATCATTGATCTCAAGGCCGAAGGCCTCCCCTCCTCTTTCAAACGAGACAAGTGGTCCGCTACTTGATTCTCACTACCCTTCCGGTCAATAATTTCTAGATCAAACTCTTGAAGAAGTAGCACCCATCTCATCAATCTTGCCTTGGAGTCCTTCTTGGTCATCAAATACCTAAGGGCGGCATGATCGGTGTGCACTATAACTTTGGCCCCCATAAGGTAAGGTCGAAATTTTTCCATAGCAAACACAATAGCCAACAATTCTTTCTCGGTGACTGTATAGTTTCTTTGATCCTCATTCATGGTCTTGCTTGCATAGTACACCGGATGAAACACCTTGTTGATTCTTTGGCCCAAAACATCCCCAACTGCAACGTCACTAGCATCACACATGAGCTCAAAAGGCAAGCTCCAATTTGGTGTGGTAATGATGGGGGTAGAAGTCAACTTGAGCTTAAGAAGCTCAAATGCGTGCATACAACTCTCATCGAACAAGAACTTTGCATCTTTCTCTAGCAACTTGCACAACGGATGTACCACTTTAGAAAAATCTTTTATGAACCTCCGGTAGAAACCCGCGTGCCCAAGGAAACTCCTCACCCCTTTGATAGAAGTAAGGGGAGGGAGACTCAAAATAACCTCAATTTTGGCCTTATCAACGTCAATTCCTCGCTTCGAGATTTTGTGACCCAACACTATACCTTCTTCTACCATAAAATGACACTTTTCCCAATTGAGAACAAGGTTGGTGTCTTCACATCGGGCCAACACTCTATCCAATTTTACCAAGCACTCCTCAAAAGAATCCCCAACCACCCTGAAATCATCCATGAAGACCTCCAAGATATCCTCCACCATGTCGGTGAAAATAGCCATCATGTAACGTTTGAAGGTCGCCGGAGCATTACACAATCCAAATGACATTCTAGAGAAAGCGAATGTGCCATAAGGACATGTAAAGGTGGTCTTCTCTTGGTCCTCCAGACAATTAGAATTTGATTGTACCCCGAGTAACCATCCAAAAAATAATAGAAAGCCCGGCCCGCAAGACGATCAAGCATTTGGTCAAGGAATGGCAATGGGAAATAATCTTTTCTAGTCACCTTGTTCAGTTTCCGGTAATCCATACAAACTCTCCACCCGGTGACCGTTCTAGTGGGAATGAGCTCATTGTTGTCATTGGTCACCACGGTCATACCACCCTTTTTCGGCACACATTGCACCAGAGAAGTCCACGAACTGTCAGAAATAGGATAAACCACCCCAGCATCTAACCACTTGATAACCTCTTTATTCACCACCTCTTGCATCACCTCATTTAGTCTTCTTTGATACTCTAAGGAAGGCTTTGCATCCTCCTCCAAGATGATTTTGTGCATGCAAAATGCGGGGCTTATTCCCCGAATATTAGCTAGAGTCCATCCGATTGCCCTTTTCCGCTTTTGAAGAACCGCCAAGGTGGCCTCAACCTGCATGTTAGTAAGGCAAGAAGAAAGAATAACAGGTAAAGTAGAATTTGAACCCAAAAATTCATACCTGAGGTGTGGAGGAAGTGACTTCAACTCCAACACCGGTGGCTCCTCAATCGATGGCTTTGTTGGTGGAGTTTTGCGGTTTTCAAGATCCAAGGATAGCCTCCTAGGCTCATATGAATATGAACCCATACCATGCAATGCATTCACGCACTCCACTCTACTAGCATCATCATTGACATCCATATTAAGAAGCACGACCTCAAAGGGATCTTCAACATGGATCATGGAAATTGTGTCATCCACTATCACAGCTGTGACGATGTCCACAAATGAACACACCTCCGTGCTATTGGGTTGTCTCATTGATTTGTAAATATGGAATACCACCTTCTCATCCCCTACTCGGAAAGTCAACTCACCCGCTTCAACATCAACCAATGTCTTCCCTGTAGCAAGGAAAGGCCTACCAAGAATAATCGGCACTTCAAAGTCCACCTCACAATCCAATATGACAACCGGCAGTATAAACTTATCACCCGGACAAGTACATCATCGATTATGCCCAAAGGTCGCTTCATTGATCGATCCGCCATTTGAAGTCTCATTGAGGTGGGTCGAGGTTGTCCAATTCCCAAAGTCTTGAAGATCGAGTATGGCATCAAATTTATGCTAACCCCCAAGTCACAAAGGGCCTTGGCAAAATCCGCATTTTCGATAGTACAAGGGATAGTAAAAGCTCCGGGGTCCTCAAGCTTGGGTGCCATTGAATTCACTATGGCACTCACTTGATGAGTCATTTTAACTGTTTCACACTCCATCGACCTCTTCTTTTTTACCAAATCTTTCATGAACTTAGCATACCCCGACATTTGCTCAAGCGCCTTCACCAAAGGCACATTGATTGTGAGGCTCTTCATCATGTCAATGAACTTTTTGAATTGATTGTCACTCTTTTGCTTTGCTAACCGTTGAGGATAAGGTGGAGGTGGCCTAGGAAAAGGTGCCTTGGCCTTTTGTACAGTCGGCTCGGGCATGCCAATCACGTGTTCCCTAGACGGGTTCATGACATCTTGAGTCTCTACCTTGGCTTCATCATCAATATCAATCCGCATATCATTGTTCACATTTTGATTAACCACATCATCAACAATCAAAGGTACATCATCATCCCGTAATTCAACATCTTCTTCCATAATTTGCTTTTGCTTTGAGGCATTCATATCACCGCCTCTCCCACTTCTTGTTGTAACTGCCATCACATGATTATTATTCCCACCCTTCGGGTTCACTACCGTATCACTCGGTAGCGCACCCTTGGGACAAGCATTCAACACTTGAGAGATTTATCCTAATTGCACCTCCAAGTTCTGGATAGATGTATTATGAGAAGCTAATTGGGCATCAGAATCTTGGTTTTTATTCATCATTTGCTCGAACATGCTTTCAATTCTCCCTATATCACTCCCGGAAGAACTAGGACCTTGAGAAGGAAAGGGGGTGGATTGTTCGGTTGTTGGTATATGGGGGGCCTTTGAAAGTCTTGCCCCCGGTTGCCTTGGTTCCCGCTATTGTTCCACCCTCCTTGATTGTTGTTGTTGCCTTAATTATTGTTATTACCATTCTAATTCCCTTGGTTGCTTTGATTATCACAATTGTTGTTTTGGTTGTTATTATTCCAATTGCCACCACCTTGTTGTTGATTGCTGTTATTCCAATTACCTCCGCCTTGTTGTTGATTGCCGCAATTTCCTTGAGGACGCCATTGTTGATTCGAAGACTTGCCTCTATTCCCTTGGTAGTTATTGCCATATTGGACCTCTTCGCTTTGGTCATCATATCACTCATTTGAATAACCACCACTTTCATTGTTGTTGTCATATTGTTCACAATTACCTTGAGGATGTTGCCCTCTTTGCCTCCTTTTCAACATAGAAACACTTTCCATTGCATTGACTTGGCGCGGGTTTTGGACTTGTTGCAATTGCACCTTTGCCAATTGATTCATAGTTGTTGTAAGCTCGACAATAGCTTGGCCATGATTGTGCAATTCCTTGTGCAAATGGATGACCGTAGGGTCACCTTGGGGCACATTTGCTCGGCTTTGCCATGCCGAAGAGGTGTCGGTCATTTTATCAAGTACATCACATGCCTCTTGGTAAGAAAGTTTCATAAAGTTCCCTCCGGCCAGCTGGTTCACAATGCATTGATTCGTGGTGTTGATGTCCCGATAAAAGGTTTGTTGAATCATAGCCTCGGTCATGTCGTTATTAGGGCACTCTTTCACCATTGTTCTATATCTTTCCCATATCTCGTGCAAAGGTTCCGTTGGCTCTTGCTTGAAGGCTAGAATTTCATCCTGGAGAGTCGCCATATGACTTGGAGAAAAGAACTTGGCAATAAATTTGTCCACCAATTCATCCCATGTTGTAATAGAATGATTAGGGAGCTTTTCTATCCAATCCAATGCTTTACCCCGAAGAGAGAACGGGAAAAGCCTCAATCTCAATGCATCCTCGGACACGTTTGTCTGCTTACTACCCCAGCATGTATCCACAAACCCCTTCAAGTGCTTGTAGGCATTTTGATCGGAGGCGCCCGTGAAATACCCTCTTTGCTCGAGCAAGGTCAACATAACATTTGTGATTTGAAAGTTCTCCGCCCGGATTCGGGGAGGCACAATAGCAGTGGCGTATCCTTGATTTGGTAAAACTCTGGGAGCCACTCTCAGCGGTTGCGGAGGAGGGTCTGGAATATTGTTGTTCTCATTTGCATTTATATTGGCATTTCGGCCCCTCCGTGGAACTTGAGGTAAGACCTCATCTTGTTCTAGATCCTCTACCTCCTCCCCCGTTATCACGTTGCCGAGAGGGTCATTTGCATTAAGAGCCATTTGTACCTGATTGATCGACACAAACAAAATTAGTAAACAAGAAGGAAAGAGAAGCAAAACACAAAACTAAATAAACAGATAGTCAACACCGTAAGCTCCCCGACAATGGCGCCAAAAAGGTGATCACTGTCAACTCGGCGCTACACTAAAATAGGTAGAGCGGGTCACAATAACTTTTACCCGATATGAAGGTCGGGATCGAATTCCTCAGGGAGCTAGCAAAATTATATTTTATGTTAATAATTCAAATAATTAAAGATTAATAGCAAAATTTTAGTTAATTTTGAAGTAATATTAGAAATAGAATTAAATGATAATAACTATCATCTAACGTAAAATATAATTTGCGTGTTATCCATCATGAATGATTAAATGATTTATATTAAAAAATAGCAAATTTATAAGTCAGATTAAATTCTTTGTGCACATATAAAAAAATTGGATTAACAGTACTCACATGATCCAAAAATAATAAAAAAAGATTTTGAAAATATATTAATGATTCGTACGTGTTCGATCCTACAAAATCAAAATGAAGACAAAAATTTACAAAATTCGTTACAATTCCAAACGTGTTTAAAACATGTATACATGAAAGGATCGAATTTGAGGACGGTAGCCGCAAGATTTAAATAAGGAAAAATATTTATAAGTAAAATTTGACTCAATTTAGATTCCTAAATATTAGGCTTTTCTAGATAGCTAAAATTAAGAAATATTTAATAAACAATTTTTTAAAAAAAAATCCTAAATATTAGGTAAATAATTAAAGAAAGAATTACAAAAAATACACTTGGCTTCACACCATAACAAAAAGTGATCCATATTTTTAAGTTTTACCCGATCTAGCACATATTGTACATATTTTGAAAGCACTAGAAAATTTAAAATATGTTTTCTTACAACCATTGCTTCTATAAACTATGGAGTTAAATATATGTTCTCACAAACATTGTTTTCACTCTATTTTCTTCTCACATCTTCTACATATGGTTCACGTGTAGTCTGCCATTACTGCTTCTCCCAAGTGTCACCTGGTTGTAACGTAAGAAAATTGAAGATTCAACATTCCATCATTGAAGGCCATTCAAAGTTTGGCTTTCAAAAATAAGATTTTTTGAGTTGGTCAGTTGTTTGGATTGGGTGTTGTTCCAATTGATTGAAAATATCAAAGGAGTTCAAAATTTAAATTTGAAGTGATTTGAGTTAAATTTCAGAAAAAACGCAAGGAAGAAGACGAAGTCAGTTTTTTGTATAATTATGTATAATCTTGTATAATAGTGTATATGAGTGTATAAACACATCTTATACACTATTATACACTTTTATACAGCTTTCTACAAGCGTCTGTGGACGAACTTCTTTCACGATTTTCAGTTGCAATTCTTGTTCAAAATCAGTCCAAATCTCCATTAAATGACTTCAAATTTTATATACAACCTCCTTCTATTATTTCTAACAATTCTAGATAATACCCACTTCAAATTTCTCATAAAATTAAATTCGGAATCTAAACCCATATGTGCACGGTGAAATCGGAGGGCCGATTTCTCATTGACAAATGCTTCAGAAGGTCACCCCGGAGGGCCGGGACCTCGAGCCGGTCACTTCCCTCAAGATGTGTCGACATCCATCCAAGGATAACATCGGCCGAAACCTCGACGAACGCAGGAAGCTCCCGAAGAATGCATCTGGGGTCGATTAAGTCTATTTGAGCAGCTCAACATCGGCTCACGCATATGTCATAAAGCTAGATGGATGTCCCATCCCATTTCCTTTATCACACAACGTATTGTGTACTAAGTTTGGGCTCCCCCCCCCCCCCCCCATAAAAGGGGAGTCGTTAAACACCATGTGGAGCAGAGCTCCAACTATCTCCACAAGATCAATAATATATCTCTCTCTCTCTTTATTCTCTCTAACTTGCTCGTTCTTGCTAGCTCGAGGCCACTCTCAGTATTTATTAGTTTCTTACTTGTTCTTCATTTCTTGCTTGGTATTGGTCATAAAGAGCCTTGTTCGATCATATCTTAATTGTTATCTCATTCCCCACTATCCCCGATAGCTCAAGATCGAGCCAAGATATCGACCTCGAGGTCCTCTATCTACCGATCCGAAGCCAGGGCAGCAAGCCCCTCGGTTTGATTACTGCCCCGCTTTAGCTCGTATTACTTCGTTACATTTCATACTTTAGCATCAACTGCTCCAAGCAACTAGCATAAAAATAGATGACATATTTTTAGAATCCCATTTTACAAATTTAATTGTTGTTACCATTTTCACGGTAAACAGTTTGGCGCCCACCGTGGGGCTAAAAATAATAGTGATTATTTTCTTGATGGTTTCATTACAAAAGCGCAAGTCATCTTTCATACTTTTTCTTGTCCAAGATATCTTGATTTCAGGTCAAAATGTCCGGATCGATAAACAGAATCGAGAACGACAACTTCGAAAACCACGGGGAAAACGGCGTGGTTGTTCCGACTGCCGGAACGCAACCACAGAACCCCGATAACGTGCCTGGGCCGATTCTAGCAGACGCAGACTCACAGGACGCACAACAGGTCGATGAAACCTCGCACACCGATAGAAGCATACGGTATAACGACCGACAGGAAGCCAAAAAACCCTAGCCCAGGAAGAATAAGAAGTTAGCCTTCATGTTATTTTTGAAATGTTGCAGGCACAATAGTTGGCCATCGCTCAGTTACAAAGTCATTCGAAGACTCCCAGCACAGCAGTGCCGGAAACAGCTCCCCCCGCCGAACAAGTACCCGATAGATCAAGCAATAATAGATCGGTAGCCGACCCTGTCAAAATAAAGATGCTTGAGGACCTCACCAAAAGGATCGAGTCAGGCGAGAAAATGATAACAACCAACGATAAAAAGGTCGAGATCTACAACTCTAGGGTCGATCAGATCCCGGGTGCACCTCCGGTCCTCAAGGGCATGGATTCGAAGAAGTTCATACAAAGGCCACTCCCCGAGGAAGAGGCCCCGAAGCCCATTCCAAAGAAGTTCAGAATACAGGAACTCCCTAAGTACAACAGTACCACTGACCCTAATGAACACGTTACTGTCTACACTTGCGCAGTAAAAGGCAACGATATAAAGAATGATGAGATCGAGTTCGTATTGCTAAAAAAATTTGGGGAAACACTCTCGAAGAGGGCCAGGATGTGGTATCACAAATTGGCTCCTAATTCCATAGGTTCATTCGCCATGCTAGCAGATTCCTTCGTAAAGGCACACGCTGGAGCCATCAAGATAGCAACAAGGAAGTCTGACGTTTTCAAAATCAAGCAAAGAGAGAACGAGATGTTGTAGGAATTCGTGTCCCGCTTTTAGATGGAACGGATAGAGCTACTGCCAGTCTCCGACGATTGGGCAGTACAGGACTTCACCCAAGGCCTGAACGAACGAAGCTCGGTGGCTTCAAAACAGCTAAAACAGAACCTGATCGAGTATTCAACCGTGACCTAGTCGGACGTCCACAACCGATATCAGTCAAAGATCAGATCCTAGGATGACCAGTTGGGAGCCCCTTCGGGCTCAGTATACCCAAACAGGCTCCTGGCAAAGGAACCAAAGCCAAACAAAGAAAAGTATCAACCATACCTCGAGGATAAGAGGAACGCCCCGAGGCGCAACCTACCCCGCAATGATCGGAAGGTAGGTTGAGGACAGGACCCTCGAGGGCTCATCAACAGAACCAGGATCGGTCGAAACATAGTACTAATAGGTGCACCCCACCTGTCAGAATACAACTTCAACGTCGATGTGTCAGACATCGTGTTCGCTATCAGTAAGAATAGGGACACCAAATGGCCCAAACCGATACAGTCAAATCCTTTGCAAAGGAACTACAACTTAGTATGTGAGTTTCACAACACGCACGACCACAAGACCGAGGATTGTCATCAACTACGAGATGAGGTAGCTCGGCTGCTTAACAAAGGACATCTCCGAGAATTTCTTAGCGATCGAGCCAAAAATCAATTCCGAGAAAGGGGGGCAACTAAGAAGAACGAGCCGCAACACGTTATCCACATTATCATGGGGGCGTCGATGCCCCACAAGAACCCGTAATGAGAAGAACAAAAATATCCATCACCAGAGAAAAGAGGACTCGGGGATATATCCCCGAAGACGCCCTCACATTCAGCGAAGAAGACACCGAAACCCTGTCTCAACCCCACAATGACGCCCTGGAAATATCCTTCTTTGTAAATTCTTTTCAAATAAAACGTATACTCGTGGATCCAGGTAGCTCGGCCAATATTATCAGGTCGAGGGTAATAGAGCAGCTCAGACTGCTCGACCAAATCGTGTCAGCCACTCGGGTCCTCAACGAATTCAACATGGCAAGCAAAACAATGAAAGGAGAAATCATCCTCTCGATCACCGTGGCCGGCATGACTCAAGACACCAAATTCCATGTCATCGAGGGAGACATGAGGTATAACGCCTTATTCGGGTAGCCATGGATACACTACATGAGAGTAGTGCTATCCACCCTTCACCAGATGATAAAATTCCTAATAAAGGACGGGATCAAAACCGTCTACGGGGAACAACATGTGTCAAGGGAAATGTTCGCAATACACGATGTGGCACCAACGTTCATACCTCCACCCCCTAACAAGCCAAAGGGCAAATCGGGTCTCACCTCGATCGAACTTAACAAAACAAAGCAGAAGTCCATACTGCGCCTTCGCCTAAGGCTATAACAAGTTAATCCCGAGGCATCACCAGCGCATCTCACTTCAAGGTACGACCGTCTCCCTTTTTTGTTTCAAATTCAGGACTAACTGTTGTGCAGGCACCCGACCGGAGTTGTCATAGTGCTGGCACTACCTGAAGACCTCAAGGCTCTAAAAATGCACCCGTTGCACTCTTTTCCTTCGACCGAGTTTTTCTCCCAAAAGAAGGGTTTTACCGGCAAGGTTTTTAACGTGGCAATGTCTGCGAGCTGCCTAAGGAAAATCCCGCAAATACTCAAGACGTTTCTAGCAGATAACTTTTGAACAACGAGGGGCATTCTCCAAAAAGCTACCCGCTCGAAATGGTTTCTTTTGAAACACCAAACGAGGTTCCTGTAGGGAAGCAATGTACGGGGCCAAACGATCAAAAAATAACGTGTCCATATAGTCAGGCTCCCGTCGGCAAATACGTGTGTTATTGTACCAAGCAATCAAAGAATACCTTTTGTCAAATACACCTTCACAAAGTAAGATAACAATTATTTTGCCAAAAATGTCCCAAACACTCAGGACTGACGAAAGCAATTTGCCGCTCAGACGGCCTCCGGGTCAAAATTTCAAAATCACAAAACCTAAGGCAACACAGAAATCGCCTAGCGTCACGAACATCGGGGGTACCTTGAGTATTCGGAGATTGTCGCCAATTGCCACGTACTTGAAAATCCGAGGCCATAAGACCCCAAGCGAGCAAACTCGGTCTATCAAAGATATATTCAACAAGGCAACTCCGAAATCACGAATAACGGCCTTCAAGCCTAAGTAAACTCGATGACTCGGAGACTGTCATCACTCGCCATACGCTGGGAAACTCGAGGCCGTAAGACCCCGAGCGGGAAGACTTAGTATAACCAGATATATTCTATATAGCAACAAAAACTGTAAGACCTCGACAGGTATGACATACTGTAAGACCTCAACATGCATGACAAACTATAAGACCTCAACAAGCATGACAAACTGTAAGACCTCAACAGGCATGAAAATTTTGTAAGACCTTACTACAAGCGTAAAACTCAATCCCGAAGTTTAGGCTAAACGTCGCATTTGTAAGAATCCCAAAAGGGCATACCTTAGGTGTAGACGCCTAAACTATCACTCGGGATCAAAAATGGATCCGGCCAAACACATATGACTACGGTCAAAACGGCTGCTCCAACAAAATTAACGCGACTCGGGGATGCCCGACTGTCGCTAACAAAATCGCAGGCCATTACTTCGAATATACTTCGAAAAGAACTGGTTAAAATAGGCTTCCCTCAATAGGCAAACGAGCTTCGACCATGTCAGCTCCAAAAACACAAGGCTTCGAGCTACTCAGCCTACAAGCTAAGAACCTTCCGAGGTGCTCGAACATCGCCGCTAACGACTTGAAATCGAGGTTCTTCCAAAACCGACGGCGGGTCAAGCAAAATCATTTCAAAAAGACCTTAACTAGAGGAAAACAAAGCCTACAAAATGCCCACAGGCAAAAGCGTAAGAGTCATTATCGCCAGCCAAACGAGCCTCTAGACCGCACACTAAAATGTCTCAACGACTAATAACGTAAGAGCCACTGTCGCCAGCTTGAAAATTGAAAACTTGAGGATTAATATGAGCTCGAGTCGTAACCCGATTCGGAGACCAGATCCAAAGTAGTTAACTTCAAAATGCCCACGGGCAAAAGCGTAAGAGCCATTGTCGCCAGCCGAACAAGCCTCCGGGCCACGCACTTAAAAGGTCGCTTCAACCTGAAGCACAAGGGCCATCGTCACCTGCCCATACAGGCATGAAAAAACTTGAGGCTCAATTAAAGCTCGAGTCACAACGCGACTCGGAGACTAGACCCGAGATAGTTGAAACACAAATGCCCAAGGGTGAGGAATAAGGACAATCGTCGTCCGCCCATGCAGGCGCGAGAGATCGGAGGTCAGGTAAGCTCGGATCAGGGCCCAAATCGGAGACTAGGCCTAAATAGTTGGGCAAAGCACAAAGGCCCTGACGCCTACTCACATAAAAAATTGCACTTAAAAGCTTCTGTGCCTATCTAAGTGAGCTCCGGATCCACCAGGCTCCCGCCGGCCACCAAAACCAGCCCGCCTGGTCGAAAGTAATGCAGAAAAAGATACAAAGAAGATAAAGCTTCAAGTTTCTTTCCTTTTTGCAAGCACAAAAAGTGCGGCCTCATCCACAAACATGCTTTGCGAACAGTAGATACAAAATGGCAACTACATAAGACAGAGTAACCCCTAAGAGGGTGGAAAAATCCTTATGACATACATTGGAAGAACTGCAACGATTCAAAACTGACCGAAGACGCCAACTAATAGCACCACCTCCAGCCTCGAGGCAATACTCAACCCCGAAGAACTCCGTCATAGTAAGACGACGCTCCAGAGGGCCAATAACGCCTTCACCATCACAAGACTGGCATGCAACTTCGAAGGTCTCCGCCAACGAAAACCAGTATGTGAAGGAATACGCGTTTTTGAACAACGCTCGTACAAAACAGGCTCCGGGTGTTGTCCAAGATGGTCCGAGCATGAGTGAGCCTCCGTCCAAAGGCTGCCTTCAAGAAATTACCGGTGTCCCCTATCCGCGGGTCCCCGAGAAAATTTCTTCTCGAGGGATATTATGAGGCCCAAAAATATTATCCACGCTTCCACACGAAGTCCAGGTTCTGGCGGACAAAGGTTATTGGCCTTATTCGGGTTCGGCCCGAGGAACCACGAAAGGCCCCGCGTGAAGCTGTTTCCATCTACCGGAGGCCGAAAGAAATATTCGCATCCGAGGTTAGTATTACAGAAGACAAAACAGGATCGTGCATTAGAGCTACCACAAACATAAAGAAATACAACAAGTATCAAAGGCAAAAATTAAGGAAATATCTTTGTATCTCCCCGGGTGTATGACCTCAAAGACAATATCTTCCAAGTCTAATCCCCTCGGAGACCTCACCCCAATCCTCTCGGAATGGCATCTTCAAAAGGAAAGGTATAGAAGAGGAGGGCGAGGGAGAAAAGCAAAATGACGAAGGAGAGGCTGGAAGAAGACAACAAATGGCTGACTGAAAATGTTGGCTAGTACGAACTCCGCCAGTACTACCATTATAAAGCCACTTCCTGAGACGTTGCCTCGGCCCGGGGGCAACAGCCAGTAGAGACTGTCGACATACCCCCTAGAATCCAAAAGGGGTGTAACACGCCAAGCCGAGGAAGAGGGTGAGCAACGGTGTATGATCCGAGCCCCCTCTTGAGCAACGGTGCATAATCCGAGTATTTCCCTGGGTCGGAGGAAATCCGCCCCTACTTCATCACCCCGAGCCAACAGAAACAACAACAACAGCAACAATAACAACAACAACAACAACAACAACAACAACAACATCACAACTTCGTCCAACTGAAGAAGGATCAAGAGTTGCGCCATGATATATATGACATAAGATCCTGAGGTCTTGGCCTCAAACATAACGAGACAGCAAAAACTAAAAATGGCAAGGAAGGAGGAAAGGATGGCTATCAAAAGAAGTTTGAATGAAAAACTGATCACAAGAAGCCCTATTTGTAGGGGAAGGGCAAAGTAACCGACGTCGCCATTACCATCCTCGAAAAGCGTAACAACAGGCGCAATCAATGCGTTCATGGAAGCTGAATCAATAGCAATAATACGACCCCGAAAAACGAGGAGTCGCGACATTTTGGATGATCCTGGAAAAGCAAAAGGGTGAAACGCCTCAGCACTTTTAAAAGAGGCTGCACCATTAGCGCGACGTCACTACGGAAACCCGAGAAGTAGGGTGTCAAAATCATTTCTTATCGCTTCCCTCTAAGAAACGCGGAGACTATCTGTGCATGGTGAAATTAGAAGACCGATTTCTCATTGACAAAATGCTTGAGAAGGTCACCCCGGAGGCCCGGGGCCTCGAGTCAGTCACTTCCCTCAAGATCTGTCAACATCCAGCCAAGGATAACATCGGCCGAAACCTCGACAAACGCAGGAAGCTCCCGAAAGAATGCATTCGGGGTCGATTAAGTCTATTTGAGCAGCTTAACATCGGGCCACGCATACGTCATAAAACAAGTTGGTTGTCTCATCCCATTTCCTTTATCACACAATGTATCTTGTACTAAGTTTGGGCTCCCCCTCTTATAAAAGGGAAGTCGTTAAACACCCTGTAGAGCAGAGCTCCAACTATCTCCACAAGATCAATAATATATCTCTCTCTCTCTCTTTATTCTCTCTAACTTGCTCGTTCTTGCTAGCTCGAGGCCACTCGCAGTATTTATTAGTTTCTTACTTGTTCTTTGTTTCTTGCTTGGTATTGGTCATAAAAAGCCTTGTTCGATCATATCCTAACTGTTATCCCATTTTCAACCACCCTCGATAGCTCGAGATCGAGCCAAGATATCGACCTCGAGGTCCTCCATCCACCGGTCCGAAACCAGGGCAGCAAGCCCCTCGGTTTGATTACTGCTCCGCTTTAGCCGTATTACTTCGTTAAATTTCATACTCTTAGCATCAACTGCTCTAAATAACTAGCATAAAAATAAATCACGTATTTTTAGAATCCCATTTTACAAATTTAATGGTCGTTACCATTTTCACGGTAAACACCATATATTTAAGCTTGTAAAAAATTTAATTTTTACCATCCAAATGGATTTGGTTTGTTGAACTAATATTTGGGTTACAGTTACTGATTCGAAAATTAACTTAAAAGCATGAGAAATCTTTTTTAAAAATTAAATAGTAAGTTTGAGAACCTATTGGAGTTGGATGTTGAATCTTAGCCTATTATTTTGGGGCTAGTTGGTTGTAAATTAAAATATGGGCTATAAAAGTAAAAAGTAGAGATACCAGTTGTTCTTATGTGAAATTTTATCATAATTAAATTACAATTACAATTTTGTCCAATATAAAATTTAGTTTTAAAAGGTAAAAAAAGCGAATGACATTTCGCTAAGGGCCTTAGTGCTTTTAATATAATAATATAATATAGATAGATACATTTTTCTACTAATTTTATAAGTGATTGAACTTCTACAATTTTAATATGATTTTTGTTTTTATTATTCATATGCTTTATTTTTATTAATTTATAAAATATTTAAAACTAAATATTCATGCGGCTTTACGCCCTACACCTCGAGGCTTACACCTCTGTTATGTATTTATGATAATCAAAAGAAAAAAGTAAAGGAAAAAACGTAATTTATACTAATTGAGGTCATTTATGACATTTAAAAGTACATATAATGACCCAACTCATTTTTATCAGTAAAAGAACACTTTGAGTATTTATACCAAACAATAAAAGCATAATATGTGTGTGCACATAAACTTCTTCCACTTAATCATGGTTAATTCATATGTTTTCTCACTTCATCAAATCATTTAACCATGGTAAGTAGATAAGGTTTAATGCAAATATTCGACCTTTTATTCTTGTAAAAAAAGAAGAAGTTATTTCTCAATCCCAAGAGATAAATAAATCACAACAAAAAGTTACCGTCAAACAAAGTCGAAATGAGTGGCAGTAAAATAGGAAGTAACCGCAGCGTACCCTAACATTTTCACCGTAATCCTCGACGCAACAAATTGATCTCGCTTTTGGTTATTTTTTCAAAGTACGCCTTCCCTCTTCCCTGCTCGTTGCCTTTCATCGCTTTCGCTCTCGCTTCCCAAGTAAGTTCATGTCGTAATATCCTAGGGTTTCTGAATCTCCTTTCACCTATTTGACTAATTTTTCTTCTGATATACATTTGATCGTTTATTGTTCTTTGATTTATGAGTAACTATATTATTTTCCGATGTTTGAATTTGTGGTTAATTGACTAGATCTGTGTGTAGCTGTTTTGATTTATGTGCGTGCATGATTTGATCTATTTGAATTGATTTATCTGTGTAGCTGTTTTGATTGATGTATGTGTATGATTTTGATCTATGGTTTTCTATTTCGATTTTTATGTTTATTTATTTATTTGATAATGGTAGTGTCCGGACCATTTGATGTTTATTTTTTTTATCACCTCCACTATTCCACCGGTACCTACTACCGTCCACCAATACAAGTACCAGATAACTCTGGTTGCCAGAGCTTAGGCAGATGGAAATAAATCATCTAGTGTTTTTTCGTCTCTGATGGGATTTGAAGCTATTTGAGTTTTGATGCTTACAGAGTTTGCTACTTTCAGATTGGGAGTTTAGTTATAATTGGTGTGATATGCTGGCATGCTGCGGACTGTCTTGATTTCTTTGTTAAACAATGAGGATAAGAAAAATGCATATCCCAAAAAAACGAGGATGAGAAAAAAAGATTCCATGATTATTTTTTGGGGGGAATCGATCATATTGGAATGTCACATTGGCTAGCTGAGCTACTCAAACAAGGGAATCCTAACTGATTAATTAGACCAATAAATGGGAATTGTCTTTTTCAGTTAGTCAAGTGCTTTGTGTTGAAGATGTATATAGTTAAGGAATTAAAATGTTTTGCTCGCTCTAATGACTTAATATTTTTTTTCCAACGACTTAAGCTATTAATAAAATGTCCAGAATTCAACATGGTATTAGATCAAATAAGAGGTCCTGAGTTCAAATCTCACCGCTATTAAGTATGATTCTGATATATGCTTGGCTGTCGATAGCAGCTCCCCATGACCTTTGGATTTGTTTTTCTGGTTCAACTATTCCATGCAATCGATACATGTTGGGGGATGTCATTGCTGCAATACTTTTCGTTAATAATGACTGAGTCAATTGGAGTCCATTGTTTGAGAAGGTGTAAGCTAGCTTGTGATTAGAGATTCCGAAGACATAGCTTTGGGTGTTATTTACTCAAGAAATTTTTCCTTTAAATGGTCATAAGTTGAACTTCTCTGTTGAATTAATACAAATATGATGGTAGTGTGAGACTTGCAACTAGAGATGATAGTTTGGCAGGTAGTGTGCTCACAATGCTTGTAGTTCCGTGCCTGTCAGACTTCTTTTCGATTGGTCTATTCCTGTCAGATATTTAGTCGGCTTAAACTAATTGTAGGACTGATTGTGATCAGCAAGCTTCGTAAATAATGTTGGTATACTGGATCTTGAGACATGTTTCAAAATGTAGGATGTATGCATTTTTGCTATTATATCTTGCTTGCTTTGTGGGTGCATGAACCTATTTGATGAAAGGATGTAAAAATCTTGAGCTCGTAGTTGTGGAAGTATATAGAGCCTAAATATATGTGCATATTGCACTCAAGTCAGTGTATCTTTGTATGAACTCATGGATATCCTCTCTTCTGTGTATGCTTTTTTTTTCTCTTCTGTCTTTTGCATGGTCTCTTTATGTGACATGTTGTACACGTCAAACATCCCCTTTCTGATGTTTGTTAATACAAGATCTTTTACCCATAAAAGAAAAAGGGGGAATAAGGAAGAGTCAGATTATCATTGCTTCTCAGTTATACTGTTTAAATTTATTTGGTTGATATGCCTATTAGCACATTTAAAATGAAAGGTCCTTTACTAGTACTTTCTAAACAATTGGATGGTTCATTTTCTACTTTCTGATTGATTTGTCATAGTCTTGAGTCTTGACTTTCTTTCAGAACTATTTGTCTGATTGATATCTTTCTTGCATTAGAGGAAACCTATCTTTTTCACTCCCCTCTCTCTTTATGTGCCATAAAACATGATGAAAGGTCAAACAATTGTCTTTGAATGGTAAAATAAGAACAAGAAGTGACAAGTTGTGCCTGTTACAAAGAGAAAGGCCGCATGCTGAAAAACGTCTTCTATGCTTATAACCACCCTAATTAAAGACCCATGGTATTTTATTTGTCATGCGATTTTACATTTAAAATTACTGAATGACGCAGGATGTCAGAAACACCCTTCTATCCCCGGGAAAAGCTTCTTGAGAAGCAAAAGTATTTCCAGAGTGTTCACAAGTATACACACCTGAAAGGTCCAGTAGACAAGATTACCTCAGTTGTCATTCCACTTGCTTTAGCAGCTACAGCATCCTTCATGATCGTGAGTTTCTGTCAGGTTAAATGGTAGAGTCTTCTCTTTGTTTTCAAGAATCAACTGTAATTAGTTTTTGGATGACGTTTCAGGGCAGGGGAATCTACAATATGTCCCATGGCATTGGCAAGAAGGAATAAATGGTGGCTGCTGTGCCATTCCTGTGGAAGCTGAAGCATAAAAGAGATTTTTTGGAACATTTTGTGTTTTTTCACTTTGAAATTTCTTATGTTCTGAAGCTAATAATTGGTTAGATGCAGAAAACACAGCCTGCAGACATATGGCCTATCCGATCACTTGCTTAACACATTGATTTTTCTGTTTGGGGAATTTTCTTTATTGTTATAAGAAATGACTTCTTTTTCATCAATTAACTGCCACCAGTCGAAACATTGCACTAGTATGTTCAACTTGAGATGACAGTCGATGAGGAAAGTGCAATTTCCAAATCCTAATATTATAAGATATGCATCTCAAATAATTATAAATAATTATAGGTCTATGATGTATTAGTGTCAACAGTTGATGAAGAAATTTATTAGCAATATTGGTCATGTTTAAGTATTTGAAAGTTGCAGTTGCTCTGAGCTATTTTCACTTCAATCATAGAGACAAGGAACCAACATCAAAGATCAAGCTCATAGGACAATTTGAACTGACCTCCAGTACTAAGTTCCGTTGGTCTTAGATTTTGGCTACCTTTTGTTAAAAAAAAAAATTGAGAACATTCTTTGTTTGTGGAATATGATCAGTTTTTGAAAAAAAATGAATTTTTCTTCAAGTTCCCAAAAGTTGGTTTGGGAAGGTTTTTGGGTAAAAATATTATTCCCTCGCAAAAGTTTTAACTTTCTTTAAATAAAATGCATGGCCCCACACAACTTTAATTCCAAAATTATTTTTCAGCACAACTTCAAAAACACTTTTTCAAGTTTCAATCAAATCTATGTCCAAACACTAGCTAAAACTTGAGACAACAAAATAAACTTATAGAAAAATCAGGGCCTCTTCCTCTTCAAAGTCTACGTGCAAAAATTGATAGTATTTTGAAATAAGATCTGATATAGTTCCTACAAAGAGGAGAAAAGTAATTTTTGAATCGTGTTGCTTACTTTCTACTTGATAAAATCAGAGATTATATAAGATTGCAAGTCCAATCTAACGGACAAGTCAAAAAGAGCATGGTGGAAATTAAAGGTAATATTATCCAAGGTTATAGATAAACTACACGAGAAGCATGTTGGGACCAAACACACACGCAAGTATACATGGTTGTCAAGTAATAAAGTGACTCGAAAGTCGGATGTCGAACTCACAGAGACTTAGATTGATCGTTAACTAAGCAAACTAAAATCAATTATTTAAGAGTAATATTTTTCTATTAATGTACTATTGCGGAAAATAAGCAAGTAACAACTAAATTATCAAGAATGCGATTTTGTATGACGAAATTTTACTTTAGAGGAGATGAAAGTTCCAGGGTTGTGGTTGGTTTATCAATCCTATTAAGTTCAATAATTACATTCGTTAATCCAGATTATCTATGGTTGCTAATTAACCAGATCCTTTATATGAATAGCATGTTCCCACAATACTACTCGCATGCCCACAATATATCAACCATATATTCCTATGGTATTGAGTCTATTGTGAACGAATATAATACGGTATTTAATTAAGCAAGACTGTTAGGTATATTCCTATCCTAACCGCGAAATCTTCCCACGAGCCACGGGTTCAGAAACAAGCTCTCTCTAATTCTACTCTAATCTAAACACGACTTTCCTAAGCATAGCATAGATAGTAAATAGAACTCAACTGCTGGCCAGACAATTAAATAATTATGCACAGAATTAGAAAAACAACCACAAGATGATAATCCGAAATAACGAAGATGTAATTAATAAACGTTAATAATTATGTCAACCACAACCCTAGAACTTGAAGTTTAGTTCCACATAAACATGGTAGCAAAACAACAAATCATCAAGACAAAGTAAAGATTACTAAGTTTGATGGAAGAAATATGGAATCTGATGAATTTCTGCCTCCACGGTGGCTCTGTGCTTTCCCTTGATCTAATCTCAGGTCTCACTAGGCCTAAGATGTGTCAAAAGTTCCAAAAATATCGTTTTGATATGTATTTATACCAAGTAGGGTCGGGCCTAGACGAAACACCCTTTCTTGCGCGAAATAGGACTCTGGATCTATAAAATTTGTACAGGCGCGCCGCACCTTGCGGCGCGCTAGTGGAGATTATCAGCAGCCTTGCATTTTCTTGTCAGCCCGGCTTTTACATTGTTGCGCCACACCCTGCGGCGCGGTAGTGAGAATTTGCGAAAATGCAAAACATAAAAGTTGTAGCCCTTTCAAATAGCTTTCCAAGGGTATATTGTGGAGCTCAAATGGAGTTCTGAGCAAAAAGTTATGTGTATTCTACTAAACAATGCGTCATATGCCCGCTCGATTCTTCGTTTCGTTTTTAACTATCATCCGTTGATCCTCGAACACGATCCCGACTTAATTCCTTGGGCTTTTACTCAGACTTCAAAGCTTCAAATCACTTGAATTCATTCTGTAACGCCTACATAGATCGGAATCACTCCTACAAAGCATAAAACACATATTTAGTGCAAAACGCTAGCAATAAAGCTCAAATTCAATTAAAGTGCAGTAAATTAGAGTGTAATAAGCGATTAAAATACACTATTATAGCCTATCATCAAAGCCTATGATACTGAATTTCCCTCTTAACGAATTGTGTTATTGTTATATGAATTGATGACCTACCTATCTAACATCAAACGTACAAAAATACAAACTCATAGGGAAGGTTCCATGCAATACCTCATTTCTTAGATTTCACCTAAAAAGGGAATACAAACGTTTCACTAAAACGTGACTTTTCGGTCAAGTTCTTAAAAATAGCCATTAGAATTTTAAATTATATAATAATATTTCTTGAAATTTCATGACAATAACTATTTTGAATTCTAGAGGTTGAAAAGTAGTTATTTCTGAATACTACACAAATATATTTTGTTATTGTTACTGAAATGTTTTTTTTTAAAAAAATAGCAGCATAAAGAGTAAGAAAAGGTGGTGAGGAAATAATACAAAATGAGGATTTCAAAATATTGCTTGTTTGGGTCGACTTTATGTAAAAATAGCATCGGCTAGCCAATTTTCGGACTGGCCATTCAAAAATAGCCAGCGTTTGCAAAGTTATTAAAAAATAGCCACTATTTTGCTGCAACACGAAAAGTTCCAGCATAATATACTAGAGATTGGTGCACCTGTGTATGAACTTCCAGCATATTATGCTGGAACTCCAACACGCAGAAAGTTCCAGTATAATATATTGGAGATTGGAGTCTAATCTCCAATATATTATGCTGGACAGGTATATTATACTGGAACTCCAATATAATATATTGGAGTTCCAGTATAATTTACTCGAACTCCAGTATATTATACTGGAGTAATTTTCCGAATTTTGAACAGTGTTTTCGTTCAGTTTTATCTTTACATAAAAGGTGGCTTACTTTTGAAACGGTGACTATTTTTGAATGAGCACTTGTAAATCTAGCTATAATTTTCGTTCCTATACCATATAGGAAACTATATTACCAAATATGTTCATAGTTTGCATATTACCCTTCATGCAAATAGTATTTCTACAAAATACAGACGATGCATTAAATAAAGAATCATTGTAGCTGTAGGATTCTTTATTTAGGCGCGCTAAAATTGGGGAGTTAAATATTCTTCTAGATCTTCCACAACGCAACTAAAGCACATTCATAATTATCATCGGCTTCGTTTCAAATTTTTCATACTCTGTTTTTGCGATACACTCTGTTTCCAGAATTCTCTCTACGTCTCTCTCTATCTCTGAATCCCAAATTTCAATAATATAAGACGAAAGGAAAAGAGAGCAGCAATTCTACCATTGACAACTATTAAAAAGCTTTGAAGCTTTAAATTCGAATTTGGGTTTTCAAAAATTATTATTTATTTGGGTTGGGTGTTGTTGCAAATAGTTGGGAATATGGTTTGGAGTTTATATCTCAATTTTGAGGGTTTTGGTGAAGATTAGACTTGGTTTTGACTGAATTTCAGATTGAAACTCGAAGAAAAAGACATGATAAAACTTATAGAAAAATCAGGGCCTCTTCCTCTTCAAAGTCTACGTGCAAAAATTGATAGTATTTTGAAATAAGATCTGATATAGTTCCTACAAAGAGGAGAAAAGTAATTTTTGAATCGTGTTGCTTACTTTCTACTTGATAAAATCAGAGATTATATAAGATTGCAAGTCCAATCTAACGGACAAGTCAAAAAGAGCATGGTGGAAATTAAAGGTAATATTATCCAAGGTTATAGATAAACTACACGAGAAGCATGTTGGGACCAAACACACACGCAAGTATACATGGTTGTCAAGTAATAAAGTGACTCGAAAGTCGGATGTCGAACTCACAGAGACTTAGATTGATCGTTAACTAAGCAAACTAAAATCAATTATTTAAGAGTAATATTTTTCTATTAATGTACTATTGCGGAAAATAAGCAAGTAACAACTAAATTATCAAGAATGCGATTTTGTATGACGAAATTTTACTTTAGAGGAGATGAAAGTTCCAGGGTTGTGGTTGGTTTATCAATCCTATTAAGTTCAATAATTACATTCGTTAATCCAGATTATCTATGGTTGCTAATTAACCAGATCCTTTATATGAATAGCATGTTCCCACAATACTACTCGCATGCCCACAATATATCAACCATATATTCCTATGGTATTGAGTCTATTGTGAACGAATATAATACGGTATTTAATTAAGCAAGACTGTTAGGTATATTCCTATCCTAACCGCGAAATCTTCCCACGAGCCACGGGTTCAGAAACAAGCTCTCTCTAATTCTACTCTAATCTAAACACGACTTTCCTAAGCATAGCATAGATAGTAAATAGAACTCAACTGCTGGCCAGACAATTAAATAATTATGCACAGAATTAGAAAAACAACCACAAGATGATAATCCGAAATAACGAAGATGTAATTAATAAACGTTAATAATTATGTCAACCACAACCCTAGAACTTGAAGTTTAGTTCCACATAAACATGGTAGCAAAACAACAAATCATCAAGACAAAGTAAAGATTACTAAGTTTGATGGAAGAAATATGGAATCTGATGAATTTCTGCCTCCACGGTGGCTCTGTGCTTTCCCTTGATCTAATCTCAGGTCTCACTAGGCCTAAGATGTGTCAAAAGTTCCAAAAATATCGTTTTGATATGTATTTATACCAAGTAGGGTCGGGCCTAGACGAAACACCCTTTCTTGCGCGAAATAGGACTCTGGATCTATAAAATTTGTACAGGTGCGCCGCACCTTGCGGCGCGCTAGTGGAGATTATCAGCAGCCTTGCATTTTCTTGTCAGCCCGGCTTTTACATTGCTGCGCCACACCCTGCGGCGCGGTAGTGAGAATTTGCGAAAATGCAAAACATAAAAGTTGTAGCCCTTTCAAATAGCTTTCCAAGGGTATATTGTGGAGCTCAAATGGAGTTCTGAGCAAAAAGTTATGTGTATTCTACTAAACAATGCGTCATATGCCCGCTCGATTCTTCGTTTCGTTTTTAACTATCATCCGTTGATCCTCGAACACGATCCCGACTTAATTCCTTGGGCTTTTACTCAGACTTCAAAGCTTCAAATCACTTGAATTCATTCTGTAACGCCTACATAGATCGGAATCACTCCTACAAAGCATAAAACACATATTTAGTGCAAAACGCTAGCAATAAAGCTCAAATTCAATTAAAGTGCAGTAAATTAGAGTGTAATGAGCGATTAAAATACACTATTATAGCCTATCATCAAAGCCTATGATACTGAATTTCCCTCTTAACGAATTGTGTTATTGTTATATGAATTGATGACCTACCTATCTAACATCAAACGTACAAAAATACAAACTCATAGGGAAGGTTCCATGCAATACCTCATTTCTTAGATTTCACCTAAAAAGGGAATACAAACGTTTCACTAAAACGTGACTTTTCGGTCAAGTTCTTAAAAATAGCCATTAGAATTTTAAATTATATAATAATATTTCTTGAAATTTCATGACAATAACTATTTTGAATTCTAGAGGTTGAAAAGTAGTTATTTCTGAATACTACACAAATATATTTTGTTATTGTTACTGAAATGTTTTTTTTTTAAAAAATAGCAGCATAAAGAGTAAGAAAAGGTGGTGAGGAAATAATACAAAATGAGGATTTCAAAATATTGCTTGTTTGGGTCGACTTTATGTAAAAATAGCATCGGCTAGCCAATTTTCGGACTGGCCATTCAAAAATAGCCAGCGTTTGCAAAGTTATTAAAAAATAGTCACTATTTTGCTGCAACACGAAAAGTTCCAGCATAATATACTAGAGATTGGTGCACCTGTGTATGAACTTCCAGCATATTATGCTGGAACTCCAACACGCAGAAAGTTCCAGTATAATATATTGGAGATTGGAGTCTAATCTCCAATATATTATGTTGGACAGGTGTCACACCTCCTTTTTCCGCACCCGCGAGGGTGCAAGGGAGTTTTTCCAATTAAAGGACAATCGAGACGGGATTGGTTTATTTATTTCAGAGTCGCCACTTGGGAGATTTAGGGTGTCCCAAGTCACCAATTTTAATCCCGAATCGAGGAAAAGAATGACTCCATATTACAGTCTGCGTACCAGAAATCCGGATAAGGAATTCTGTTAACCCGGGAGAAGGTGTTAGGCATTCCCGAGTTCCGTGGTTCTAGCACGGTCGCTCAACTGTTATATTCGGCTTGATTGTCTGATTTTATACAAATATGAACTTATGTGCAAATTTTATCTTTTAACCGCTTTATTATTATTGTTTTTAAAAGAAATATGAACATCGCTTAAAACACGTCTTTGGACTGCGTTACATGAAATGCACCCACAATCCGGAACACGTTTTATTTGATGTTTTGGGATTTGGATTCGGGTCGCATGAAATGCACACCCAGGCTTAAGAAAGTAAAATATTAAACACGCGCCTAAAGAGACTATCGCGTTATTATTTTGGGGAAGACCGTGAAATTCGCTAAACGGTCCTTCCGAATTCTAATTAAACCATACATTTTGTGAGGGCCCCGCAATCTATACGTTTTATTTGGCGAGGCTCGTCTCATTTTTATTTTTAAAGGATAAACCTACAATGACTATATTTTCTATTAAGTTCGTCTCTAAACTAAAAGAAAATCTCTTAATTATTTACATGCTGAAAAACGTAACTTATTAGTTATTAGTTTACGGCTAATGCGAATGGAAAATTGCGATCGAGTTTGTACAAAGAAAAACTGCTTTCATTTTATATTCTGTTATTCAATAATACTAGAACATGAGATTGACCATAATATCAAAACAGATTAATTATTCTCCGTAATTTAAACTAACATTATTAGATGAAGAAAGTATACATATGCAACCTCATTATTCATTAATCATTCAACTACATCTTTATACGAAGAAAGAAAAATTATATTCAACCACAAATCTAAACAGGAGGAATTCAACAGGAACAAAGCCTGATTAATATTTCATTTTTTGCTTCAAGCCGAGATTGTACAAATGTGTACCTGGAAACAGCAGTACAAGAACAAAAGAAGGAGAAGTCAGCAGCAGTAATAACACAGCAACAACAGATTCAGCAACATCGCAAACCAGTACAGTAGGAATAGCAGAAAACCCAGGAGACTATAAACGACTCCAAGTATAGTGAAGAAGTAAAAGGCAGGAAGGTTCTGACTATTTCAGATCTTAAGCGAGGCAATGAAGCAGTAACTATTTTTTTTCAACTTCAAAACTCTCCAAAATGAATTCTGCCCCTGTATATTCAGTGTATACAGAATGTATATCGGGTGTATACTTCTCACTCCGCCCCCTCTTTTTTTCTTCTCTCTATCTAGTTTTTCCTCTCTTTTTTTCCACCCTTCTTCCTAAATTTTCTCTTCTATTTATAGCAAAATTTTCGAAATTTTCAGATTTGTTTTTTATTATTTTATTATTTTTTTAATTAAAAGAAATCCCACTTACAAATTGCTTTTATTTTTTTAGAAAAAGAAATCCCACCTTTATTTACTTTTATTTTTAAAATTCCAACTTTAATTACTTTATCTTATTTAAAATCCCACTTTTTATTTTTTTAAAAGAGAATCTCACTTTATTTAACTTTTCTTTAAAAAATAAACCACTATCTTTTCTTTTTCTTTTAAAAATGCTACTTTCAATTACTTTAAATTTTTTAAATTTTCAGATATCTTTATATTTATTTTTTAATTCCAACCTTCTTTTACTTTTAAATTTTTTAAAACTTTTTACTTTTTTTTTTAAATTTTCTACATTCTTTTACATTTTTTTATTTTTTTATTTTTTATTTTTTTAAAATCATTTCCGAAATTACTATATATATATATATATATATATATATATATATATATATATATATTTTAAAATAAAAATAATAAATAAAATAAAATATTTTCGGATTTTTTTATATATAAAAAAAACAAAAAATAAAACTATTAATAGTGATAATTCACTTTTTTATTTATTTTTTTGGTTTTGTTTTGTGTTGGACAAAAATGAAGAAGGGGTGTTGGGTTAATGGACTGGGTCGACCCAGTTCGAAATGGACTGGGTCGTAGGGAAGATTGGGCCATTTTTTGGGCCTATAGCTTGAAATTGAAGAAGAGGCCCAATTCCGACTTTCTTTATATTTTCGCTCTCTTTTCTTCTTTTATTTTTCTAAAACTAAATTATAAAAATACTTAAACTATTATTAAGAACTAAATTAAGTTATAAAGGCGCAAATTAACTCCCAATAACAATTAACGCACAATTAAGTATTAATTAAGCATAAAATTGTATATTTGGACATTAAATGCTAAAAATGCAAACGATGCCTATTTTTGTAATTTTTAATTTTTGTAAAACAATTTTAATTACTAACAATTGTAGAATTAAATCCTACATGCAAAATGCGACATATTTTTGTATTTTTTATTAATTTAGCGAATAAACACGCACAGACAAATACAAATAATTCTTCAAAATATCACAAAATTGTACACCAAAGAAAAATCATTTTATTTTTGAATTTTTTGGGAGTAATTCTCATATAGGGCAAAAATCACGTGCTTACAGCTGCCCCTCTTTGCCCGGAGACACGAAGGGTTTTCGTGCAAAGATAAAGCGAGCGATTTTTGCCCATCCGAGTACTCCGTTGAAGCATTTTTTGAAAAAGATTTGACCGAACCTTTGCTTCAAAGGTTTCCTACATATCCTGGGCTAAACAGGAATCAGGTCAATGTAGTTCGAGAAATTTTGGTAGCTGGGACTACCGTTGGACTGCAATGTTACTGTTGTTGCATGCTATTACTACTGCTTACCGATCTCCTTGTTACACCGTGCTTAAAAAAAACAAGAAGCTAGGCTAGAGTACAATTTGTTTTTGTTGCCTTGCTTCCTTGTCTGCTTGCATTTCTTTCGGTGCTTTACTTCTTTTGACACATGTACTTGAGTTTGTACTGTGACCTCTTGTTGCAACCTTCTGTTTCCCGGTGCCGGGGAATTTTATTGTTTCCTGCTGGGGATTCCTATTGTAACCCTCTGTTTTATTGTCCTCTGACTTGATTTTGAAATGTATGCCTCTGTTATCTGGGCGGGCTCCCAATTTTAATACTTGAAAATTAAAGACTTGAAATGTATGCCTCTGTTATCTGGGCGGGCTCCCAAGTTCAATGCTTGAAAATTAAAGACTGAAATGTATGCCTCTGTTCTATGGGCGGGCTCCCAACTTCAACAACAACTTTAAAAATGAATGTCATTCCTCTCTTCAACCAATACATCGCCATTCTGTTCTTCAGAGGGGGCTCCTGATTTCAACAACTTTAAAAAATAAAATCCTATTCGAGGGCGGATGAACCCGAAATATCCTATTCGAGGGCGGATGAACCCAAAATATCCTATTCGAGGGCGGATGAACCCAAATATCCTATTCGAGGGCGGATGAACCCAAAATATCCTATTCGAGGGTGGATGAACCCAAAATATCCTATTCGAGGGCGGATGAACCCAAATATCCTATTCGAGGGCGGATGAACCCAAATATCCTATTCGAGGGCGGATGAACCCAAATATCCTATTCGAGGGCGGATGAACCCAAAATATCCTATTCGAGGGCGGATGAACCCAAAATATCCTATTCGAGGGCGGATGAACCCAAATATCCTATTCGAGGGCGGATGAACCCAAAATATCCTATTCGAGGGCGGATGAACCCAAAATATCCTATTCGAGGGCGGATGAACCCATATATCCTATTCGAGGGCGGATGAACCCAAAATATCCTATTCGAGGGCGGATGAACCCAAAATATCCTATTCGAGGGCGGATGAACCCAAAATATCCTATTCGAGGGCGGATGAACCCAAAATATCCTATTCGAGGGCGGATGAACCCAAAATATCCTATTCGAGGGCGGATGAACCCAAATATCCTATTCGAGGGCGGATGAACCCAAATATCCTATTCGAGGGCGGATGAACCCAAAATATCCTATTCGAGGGCGGATGAACCCAAAATATCCTATTCGAGGGCGGATGAACCCAAAATATCCTATTCGAGGGCGGATGAACCCAAAATATCCTATTCGAGGGTGGATGAACCCATATATCCTATTCGAGGGCGGATGAACCCAAAATATCCTATTCGAGGGCGGATGAACCCAAAATATCCTGTTCGAGGGCGGATGAACCCAAAATATCCTGTTCGAGGGCGGATGAACCCAAATATCCTATTCGAGGGCGGATGAACCCAAATATCCTATTCGAGGGCGGATGAACCCAAAATATCCTATTCGAGGGCGGATGAACCCAAAATATCCTATTCGAGGGCGGATGAACCCAAATATCCTATTCGAGGGCGGATGAACCCAAAATATCCTATTCGAGGGCGGATGAACCCAAAATATCCTATTCGAGGGCGGATGAACCCAAAATATCCTATTCGAGGGCGGATGAACCCAAATATCCTATTCGAGGGCGGATGAACCCAAAATATCCTATTCGAGGGCGGATGAACCCAAAATATCCTATTCGAGGGCGGATGAACCCAAATATCCCTGTTCGAGGGCGGATGAACCCAAAATATCCTGTTCGAGGGCGGATGAACCCAAAATATCCTGTTCGAGGGCGGATGAACCCAAATATCCTATTCGAGGGCGGATGAACCCAAATATCCTATTCGAGGGCGGATGAACCCAAAATATCCTATTCGAGGGCGGATGAACCCAAAATATCCTATTCGAGGGCGGATGAACCCAAAATATCCTATTCGAGGGCGGATGAACCCAAAATATCTTATTCGAGGGCGGATGAACCCAAAATATCCTATTCGAGGGCGGATGAACCCAAAATATCCTATTCGAGGGCGGATGAACCCAAAATATCCTATTCGAGGGCGGATGAACCCAAAATATCCTATTCGAGGGCGGATGAACCCAAAATATCCTATTCGAGGGCGGATGATCCCATTTTCAAAATCTTGGAATTGTCTTACCTCCGACTGTTTTTCTTCGAATCGTGTTGTCTTGCTATCTCTTAAAACTTGAATTGATTTCCTCGTTCTTCCGAGAAATTTTTCGACAATGGCAGAAAATCTTCTGCCCCAGTTTTGGTGCTTTTCCTTGTTCTCCAGGTGGACGCCTGACTTCTGATATTTCAACTGTTCTTCCTTGTTCTCTAGGTGGATGCCTGATTGCTGATACTTCAACTGTTCTTCCTTGTTCTCCAGGTGGACGCCTGACTACTAATACTTCCATTTCTCTTCCTTGTTCTCCAGGTGGACGCCTGATTTCTTCTTCAATTTTTCATCCTCATTCTCCAGGTGGACGCCTGACTTCTTCTTTTTCTCATCCTCATTCTCCAGGTGGACGCCTGACTTCTTTTTTTTCTCATCCTCATTCTCCAGGTGGACGCCTGATTTCTTTAATTCTCATCCTCATTCTCCAGGTGGACGCCTGATTTCTTTAATTCTTCATCCTCATTCTCCAGGTGGACGCCTGACTTCTTTTAATTCTCATCCTCATTCTCCAGGTGGACGCCTGACTTCTTTAATTCTCATCCTCATTCTCCAGGTGGACGCCTGATTTCTTCTTTTCTCATCCTCATTCTCCAGGTGGACGCCTGACTTCTTTTTTTCTCATCCTCATTCTCCAGGTGGACGCCTGATTTCTTTAATTCTCATCCTCATTCTCCAGGTGGACGCCTGATTTCTTTAATTCTTCATCCTCATTCTCCAGGTGGACGCCTGACTTCTTTAATTCTCATCCTCAAGTAGCAGCAAGTAAGATGCATCAGGATGGTCATTTTTTTTTGGTACACCTGTCCTAGACAGACCCAACCCCTGTGTTGAGTCTCCAAAGTCAAATGCACGTGATGCAAACAATCGCTCCTACTAGGGATCCGGCATGAAGCTGAGTTATTCTAAGTGAAAAAACCTGAGGCATATTGATCTAGCCCTGGCTTACCCAAACGGACAGTTTGAGCCGAAGCGGGGGCAACGTACCGGGAGCACGAAAGTCTACCCGGCCTAGTTACTTGTCCCAACTTCGTCTTATTTGGTATGACTTTAACAGAAAGGTGGGCCACGCGCACGTGTGCACCATAAATTTAGAAGACTCAGAAAGAAGGGGGTTTCGTAGCAGTTGTATATATTCATAATTCAAATAATATTAAAGCGGTAAAAGTGTCATTTAGCACATTGGGCATATATCATGTAAAAAAATCAGATAATAAATAAAGCCAACTATAACAATTATTTTAAGCTCGAATTCTTGAACCCTGAACCAGTGGTTCTGGGTTACTTCCCCAGCAGAGTCGCCAGAGCTGTCACACCTCCTTTTTCCGCACCCGCGAGGGTGCAAGGGAGTTTTTCCAATTAAAGGACAATCGAGACGGGATTGGTTTATTTATTTCAGAGTCGCCACTTGGGAGATTTAGGGTGTCCCAAGTCACCAATTTTAATCCCGAATCGAGGAAAAGAATGACTCCATATTACAGTCTGCGTACCAGAAATCCGGATAAGGAATTCTGTTAACCCGGGAGAAGGTGTTAGGCATTCCCGAGTTCCGTGGTTCTAGCACGGTCGCTCAACTGTTATATTCGGCTTGATTGTCTGATTTTATACAAATATGAACTTATGTGCAAATTTTATCTTTTAACCGCTTTATTATTATTGTTTTTAAAAGAAATATGAACATCGCTTAAAACACGTCTTTGGACTGCGTTACATGAAATGCACCCACAATCCGGAACACGTTTTATTTGATGTTTTGGGATTTGGATTCGGGTCGCATGAAATGCACACCCAGGCTTAAGAAAGTAAAATATTAAACACGCGCCTAAAGAGACTATCGCGTTATTATTTTGGGGAAGACCGTGAAATTCGCTAAACGGTCCTTCCGAATTCTAATTAAACCATACATTTTGTGAGGGCCCCGCAATCTATACGTTTTATTTGGCGAGGCTCGTCTCATTTTTATTTTTAAAGGATAAACCTACAATGACTATATTTTCTATTAAGTTCGTCTCTAAACTAAAAGAAAATCTCTTAATTATTTACATGCTGAAAAACGTAACTTATTAGTTATTAGTTTACGGCTAATGCGAATGGAAAATTGCGATCGAGTTTGTACAAAGAAAAACTGCTTTCATTTTATATTCTGTTATTCAATAATACTAGAACATGAGATTGACCATAATATCAAAACAGATTAATTATTCTCCGTAATTTAAACTAACATTATTAGATGAAGAAAGTATACATATGCAACCTCATTATTCATTAATCATTCAACTACATCTTTATACGAAGAAAGAAAAATTATATTCAACCACAAATCTAAACAGGAGGAATTCAACAGGAACAAAGCCTGATTAATATTTCATTTTTTGCTTCAAGCCGAGATTGTACAAATGTGTACCTGGAAACAGCAGTACAAGAACAAAAGAAGGAGAAGTCAGCAGCAGTAATAACACAGCAACAACAGATTCAGCAACATCGCAAACCAGTACAGTAGGAATAGCAGAAAACCCAGGAGACTATAAACGACTCCAAGTATAGTGAAGAAGTAAAAGGCAGGAAGGTTCTGACTATTTCAGATCTTAAGCGAGGCAATGAAGCAGTAACTATTTTTTTTCAACTTCAAAACTCTCCAAAATGAATTCTGCCCCTGTATATTCAGTGTATACAGAATGTATATCGGGTGTATACTTCTCACTCCGCCCCCTCTTTTTTTCTTCTCTCTATCTAGTTTTTCCTCTCTTTTTTTCCACCCTTCTTCCTAAATTTTCTCTTCTATTTATAGCAAAATTTTCGAAATTTTCAGATTTGTTTTTTATTATTTTATTATTTTTTTAATTAAAAGAAATCCCACTTACAAATTGCTTTTATTTTTTTAGAAAAAGAAATCCCACCTTTATTTACTTTTATTTTTAAAATTCCAACTTTAATTACTTTATCTTATTTAAAATCCCACTTTTTATTTTTTTAAAAGAGAATCTCACTTTATTTAACTTTTCTTTAAAAAATAAACCACTATCTTTTCTTTTTCTTTTAAAAATGCTACTTTCAATTACTTTAAATTTTTTAAATTTTCAGATATCTTTATATTTATTTTTTAATTCCAACCTTCTTTTACTTTTAAATTTTTTAAAACTTTTTACTTTTTTTTTAAAATTTTCTACATTCTTTTACATTTTTTTATTTTTTTATTTTTTTAAAATCATTTCCGAAATTACTATATATATATATATATATATATATATATATATATTTTAAAATAAAAATAATAAATAAAATAAAATATTTTCGGATTTTTTTATATATAAAAAAAACAAAAAATAAAACTATTAATAGTGATAATTCACTTTTTTATTTATTTTTTTGGTTTTGTTTTGTGTTGGACAAAAATGAAGAAGGGGTGTTGGGTTAATGGACTGGGTCGACCCAGTTCGAAATGGACTGGGTCGTAGGGAAGATTGGGCCATTTTTTGGGCCTATAGCTTGAAATTGAAGAAGAGGCCCAATTCCGACTTTCTTTATATTTTCGCTCTCTTTTCTTCTTTTATTTTTCTAAAACTAAATTATAAAAATACTTAAACTATTATTAAGAACTAAATTAAGTTATAAAGGCGCAAATTAACTCCCAATAACAATTAACGCACAATTAAGTATTAATTAAGCATAAAATTGTATATTTGGACATTAAATGCTAAAAATGCAAACGATGCCTATTTTTGTAATTTTTAATTTTTGTAAAACAATTTTAATTACTAACAATTGTAGAATTAAATCCTACATGCAAAATGCGACATATTTTTGTATTTTTTATTAATTTAGCGAATAAACACGCACAGACAAATACAAATAATTCTTCAAAATATCACAAAATTGTACACCAAAGAAAAATCATTTTATTTTTGAATTTTTTGGGAGTAATTCTCATATAGGGCAAAAATCACGTGCTTACAACAGGTATATTATACTGGAACTCCAATTCCAGTATAATTTACTCGAACTCCAGTATATTATACTGGAGTAATTTTCCGAATTTTGAACAGTGTTTTCGTTCAGTTTTATCTTTACATAAAAGGTGGCTTACTTTTGAAACGGTGACTATTTTTGAATGAGCACTTGTAAATCTAGCTATAATTTTCGTTCCTATACCATATAGGAAACTATATTACCAAATATGTTCATAGTTTGCATATTACCCTTCATGCAAATAGTATTTCTACAAAATACAGACGATGCATTAAATAAAGAATCATTGTAGCTGTAGGATTCTTTATTTAGGCGCGCTAAAATTGGGGAGTTAAATATTCTTCTAGATCTTCCACAACGCAACTAAAGCACATTCATAATTATCATCGGCTTCGTTTCAAATTTTTCATACTCTGTTTTTGCGATACACTCTGTTTCCAGAATTCTCTCTACGTCTCTCTCTATCTCTGAATCCCAAATTTCAATAATATAAGACGAAAGGAAAAGAGAGCAGCAATTCTACCATTGACAACTATTAAAAAGCTTTGAAGCTTTAAATTCGAATTTGGGTTTTCAAAAATTATTATTTATTTGGGTTGGGTGTTGTTGCAAATAGTTGGGAATATGGTTTAGAGTTTATATCTCAATTTTGAGGGGTTTTGGTGAAGATTAGACTTGGTTTTGACTGAATTTTAGATTGAAACTCGAAGAAGAAGAAGACATGACATACATTATATTGCAGAAATTGTAGAAAAATTATAGACTGTTGTTTATTTATTTTTCTTTTATTCATTTACCTATTGTATGAAAGTTGAACAACATTGTATAAAAATTATATTTAAGTGGTATTATATTGTAGTTATATATAACTTAGTAGAAATAATGTACGAAAATTGTAGATAAGTTGTATAATATATAATTAGTTGTATGAAAATTATTTTTACTATGTATAAATCAGATACAAAATATACAAAAGACATATTGTATAAATTTTATATAAAATTTGTATGTAAGTTTCATGTTATTGTAGTTGTATTTAACTTGGTGGAAATAATATGTGAAAGTTGTAGAAAATTGTAGATAAGTTGTATTCCTCTATAACGGGAGATGTTGGTATCAAGTAACTTTAGTGTTCCAGACGAACATGCATGAAAATAAAGATAAATTCTGTTATGAACAGTTTGTAGAAATTTTGTAGATAATTTGTAGAAATATTGAAATTCTGTATTTTCATATTAATTTTTCAAATGCTATGTAGTTTTATTGTAGAATAAATGTAGAAAATAAGCCATTGTGAGTCTTATTTGACTCATTCCTCACATTCAACCTATTCTACAAATTCACGCCTCTTTAAATACAATAAAACCATACTTTCTTGAATTTAAAGGTATAACAATATATATAACTTAAAAAGTCTTCTCCGTTGCACAAGTTAGCTCCAAGACAGACGAAGTGGAATGACAAGCTCCCATCAAAACTTTTAAGGCAAAAGCACAAAGCTCAAAAATAAATAAACAATAGAATACATTTTTTCTACAATTTTTCTACAATTTTGGCAATATAATGTATGTCATGTCTTTTTCTTCGAGTTTCAATCTGAAATTCAGCCAAAACCAAGTCTAATCTTCACCAAAACCCTCAAAATTGAGATATAAACTCCAAACCATATTCCCAATTATTTGCAACAACACCCAATCCAAACAAATAATGATTTTTGAAAACCCAAATTCGAATTCAAAGCTTCAAAGCTTTTTAATGGCTGTCAATGGTGGAATTGCTGCTCTATTTTCCTTTCATCTTATATTACTGAAATTTGGGATTCAGAGATAGAGAGAGACGTAGAGAGAATTCTCAATTCTTTGCAATAACATCCAATCCTCACAAATAATGTCGTTTGAAAACCCAAATTCGAATTCAAAGCATCAAAGCTTTTTAATGGTTGTCAATGGTGGAGGGGTTACAGATTTTCGCTGGTTTTAGAAGAGGAAATCGTGAGTGATTGAAGAGGAAATCGTGGGGATGATTTAGAGGAATATACGGTACCATTAATTTAGGATTGATATACAGTACAATTAATGTACCGTTAAAACACATTATAATATAGAATTGGTAATTAGGTATACTAAATATAATTATATCAAACCTTAAATATTGATGGTAATAAAGTTTCCTTATATGACATAGGAATGTAAAAATTACTTTTGAGTTTCTACCTTTCTTTAATAGTACAGCAGCAAAAATAGTATTGAGGTCGCACTTGCTAAGTACAAGTACTCACTAATGACTATGCAAATGGAAAAAATAAAAATAAAAAATCATGTAGTGTTTGATTAGTCAATTGTTGATTAAACAAAAAATTAATTCGTTGAAGTAATAATGAGCTAAAAACCTCTTAATTCTGAATTAACAATATAACTAGTAGGCGGAGTCTCTTTTAGTTTTGCATTTAAAGAAATATAGAGCTCGTTTGGCTTAGCTGATTTAAAATAGCTGATAAGCAATAGGTGCTGAAAATCACTTTTAAGTGTTGAAACTGATTTTATAAATAAACATTTACATGTTTGGATAGAAGAGGTGAAACTGATAATAAACAGTTAATGTGTTTGGCAAAAAAGAACGGATAATCAACTTTTTATGTTAAATTAACTCAAATACCCTTATGACTATTCCCATTAATAGAGAGATGATTATTGCAAGAATTTCAATTTTAAGTTATTTCAAATGAGAATTATTTTATGTTTTAGTTTACTTTTTAGTTCTAAATTTATCAATAACATTGTTTTAAGTTAAATATAAATTATTTTATAATAACCTAATATACATTTTTAATAATTTGTAGGTTTTTGGTAAATACATACTTAAATAGTGCAAGTAATATTTGAATAAGAAATACATATATCAAATTTTTTTTCTTTCTTAATGAAAAATAGACATTTAATTACGATAAGTTTGAGGTCCTAAAGTTAGAACCCAATAATTACGATGATTTAACAAGTTTGTGTTCTTTTTTTTTTCTAGAAAATTTAAGAAGAAGCAAAAACAATAATAATAAAAAATTCCATCGAGAAGAAGAAAAAAAAAGAAGATTAAAGGTTTAAGAACAATAAGCAAAATACACTAACATGTAGCCTTTCTCCACTAGGTTAGAATAATTCGTCATTTTATTAAGGACAATCACCGCCAACAATATTTGTTTTAATAGTTAAAGAATTAAATGCATATAAGGTCTTTTATTACACAACAATATAAGCTAACGGAGAGATTTCCCATCCAAAACATTACGAAGAAAAGCTAGTCTTGGAAAGAAAAGGGTGGAAATGGAGTGGGTTAGGACATTTAAAAATGGTTATTTAGGGATATAATAGTAAAATTATTGGTCAAGCTAAAAACTGCTCTTATAAAAACGCCCACGAATCGCCCGTTGTTCATTTCACAGCAATCGCCGACGGCAAGCCGGCAGACCTTTCCCGCCGGCAAAGTTGAAAGTTCCCGTAAGTCTCACTCTCCTCTCTACATAGAAATCATTCCTCTACAAAATGCGGTCCAAGGACAAAATCTCCTACTTCTACGACGGTACAGTTTTCTCTTCTTCCCAAACCCTAGGTCCTTTGCTCATTTTATATGCAAGCGTCGATGATCATTTACGTAAGCTGAAATTTTGTTACAGGCGATGTCGGAAGCGTGTACTTCGGTCCGAATCATCCAATGAAGCCGCACAGATTGTGTATGACTCATCATCTGGTTCTAGCTTATGGTCTTCACAACAAGATGGAAGTTTATGTTCGTAACTCTTTTGACTTTTCATTTCTTTTGTGTTTGTTGAAGTTTTTCGTATATATCTTTTTTGGTTTACCTTTTTTTTGATGGCAATGTGTAGAGGCCTCATAAAGCATATCCAGTGGAGCTAGCGCAGTTTCATTCAGCTGATTATGTTGAGTTCTTGAACCGAATTACCCCTGATACCCAGCACTTGTTCCCTAGTGAAATGGCTAGATGTAAGTTTTGAACTTTGACTTATTTCATCTCTTCTCCGTTAAAATATTATCTTTGAGCTGCATGCCTATTTGTTTTGCTGCTGTAGTACTACATTACTAGTCATTTTCCATGAAACAAACCCAACTCAACAACAGCAAATAGGCCTCAAAAACCCAATCCAGCGTCCATGTCACTCCACTTAGACCTGTCTGGTCTGAACATTAAAAAACTTAGGTTCTCTAACAAAGTTGTTTTCTAACTTTTATACAGGTGCAGTTACCAGCTAACTATTTTTTTTAAATATTATTATACATAAGGTAAGGGGAAATTGGGGGGGGGGGTAGGGGATTAGTGGGTTACAAGGTGCGGAATCGGACTCTCACTAATAAGGTGAAAGTGCAGATAGCCAAAACCAACTGGACTATTAAGATTCCCCTAGCAACTCACTATAAGATCAGATTTCAAACTAGAAACATTTCTTTATCTTTTCTAAGAACTACTATGCTTTTTAGCATATGCCATTTTAGCCAATTTATTTTGAGTAATGTGATGTTGAACTATTCCTAATGTTTGTTACTTATCAGATAATCTTGGAGAAGATTGCCCTGTATTTGACAACTTATTCGAGTTTTGCCAAATTTATGCTGGTGGAACAATAGGTAAACTTGACATTGATAGCGTGGTATTTCCCTTGAAGTCTCATATTCACTCTCTAACAAACATTTGCTGGCAGATGCTGCACGCAGGTTGAATAATCAGCTTTGTGACATTGCTATAAATTGGGCTGGTGGATTGCATCATGCTAAGAAATGTGCTGCTTCAGGATTTTGCTATATAAATGACCTAGTTCTGGGAATATTGGAGCTACTGAAGTATCATGCGAGGGTGCTATATATTGATATTGATGTGCATCACGGTGATGGTGTAGAAGAGGCCTTTTATTTCACTGACAGGTGGGATTACTTTTTTATATAAGTACTGTCAGGTGACATTACTTTCTGTAGTTTTTGTCGAAACATTTTTGTTTTCAACTTCTGCGGTCGCTTTCTTTGTCGTTTGGAGCTAGTGTCAAACTTGAGGATAAATGATAAACCCAGATGAAACTGTAAAGTAGTAGCTATGAATCTACCTGTGACTCCAAGTAGCCAAATGTCGACGAACTTCTCCGGAGTGAAATCTGTAGAGAAGTTTTTTTTTCTTAACTATATTACTATACCGTAGATGGGGCCTCAGAAGTATTTTAAACTTACCTTCATATTACTTATCTTGTGTCACACCTACAAATAAATTAGAACTTCAACTTCACATTTCACTTGATTATTAAATTGCTTATTTACTCAGTAGCTGTGAGTATGCAACTTCCACCTAGACACCAGTTAAATACTTTAGCATTGAAAGATTGTCGTTGCAATATTTCACTTGATTGTTGAATTGCTTGTTTATTCAGTAGCTGGGAATATGCGCTTTCCACCTAGGCATCAGTTGAATACTTTGAGTATTGACAGATTGTGGTTTCCAACTGTTTGATTTGTTCACTTAATGCACAGTTTGAACATTTCTTTTTGATTGTTAATGCACAGTTTGAACATTTTTGTTTGAAATGATTTCTGCTTGCTAATATGTTCTTTTGCTTTGACATTTTTACTCAAAATGTTAGTGTTAAACTTTCTAGATTCATATATTTGTAAGTGCATTAATGCTTTGGTAGGTGCTCATTAAAGGACAGCCTTATATAATCTTTTTGGTGTAGAAAGTGCACTCTTTCTCATGAGGTGTTTCTACTAGAGATAAATATTTGCAAAGTTTACTGCAATCTAAGATGTTACACATCTGCGGGAATCTTTAAGTTTCTAATGTTAGGGCTCTTTGCAGGGTTATGACAGTTAGTTTCCACAAGTATGGAGATAAGTTCTTTCCTGGAACTGGTGATATGAAGGTACTCTTATCTTCACAGTTTATTCTTCTTTTTGTTGTCTAGATTTTCTTTGAACTTTGACAGTCGAACGTGAGCTAATATTATGCGGGTTCATTTGAATTTTGTTGACTTTTTCGTGCTATTTTGTTACTTCCGTTACTCCAAGTACTTGTCTTGGTGGGAGCAAGCAGGCCCTGTGATAAGTAGAGGCAAGAGAAAAATGATCCAAACACCACTATTTATAAAAAAATTACTTCCTCCATTTCAAAGAGATTACCTAGTTTAGATATCAGTACTTAGGATAACTTAGGAGAAGAATCTTTGAACTGTCAAAAAGTGAAATAGTTAAACGGATTTATATCTCAATACTTATAGAGAAAAAGGGGGATTTATATCTCAAAGGTGTGCCTAGCACAGTCAAAAGAACTTGAGTAACAACCTCGGGGATGCAGGTTTGGATCCTAATAAAAGGGGACACTAAAGATGAGACAAGACGAATTATCTATGTGTGCCTTAGCCTTGATGGTTGTACTGATTGGAGGTATCTTGTACCCTGTGGATGTCGAGGTGTGTGAAAACTGGTTCAGACAACTACATTATTAAAAAGGATGTCGTTTCAAATTCAAGAAATATCGTAGTTAGCATGTATTAGTTTGATAGCTTGGGTTTTCCTTCCAGAAAAAAAGGTGACATTATTTGTGGTGGGCAAGAGAAGTAAAGTAGGTCAAATGTTTTATGGTGAAGGAAGAGTTGCTAAAAAACATTAGGTAGCTTGTCATTAGAGTGTTAAAGGTAAAAAGTTTCAAAGTAGCTATTCCGATTTTTGGGAAACTCAGCCATTTAGAGAAATGAGTAAAGAAAATGAGAATAATTGATAAGGAAATTAGATCAAATAAAAAGGAGGAAGGGGAGGTGGTGTACATTATGGTTGACCTCTTGGAATGAAAAATCAATCGTTGATATCATTAGAAGCTTAGAGCTAATCTAAGGTTTGAAAGCAGAGAAAAGGTTGAATCCTGTCAAGGTGTGTAGCTCTGTGTACACCTTGTATGCAGGATTATTTTGCCTCCGCATTAATAAAACTATCAGTTCATTCAAAAATTCTGAAGTTATGTAGCTTTTATGTCATCGTTCATGCCAAACTTCCCATTATTATAAGTTGCTCGGTTATGCCTTGTTGTGTACTGCTGTTTGAGTGAAGTTCCACCCCTTTGTGCTATCATAAAGTGCTAAAGAAGGGAAGATTAGAAAAATGGAACATTTGTTTTACTTAGGTTTGACCAGCAGAGTTTGTCTGCAAATGTCAAATTCTTAAACCAATAACTAACATGACTTTTTCTTGAGAAAGCACATGTGCTGCCTTTCAGTAATGGGAAGAGTTTGATAATATGGAATCATTTTTGTATTACATGTGCGTCTAAAGTTTATGTTTGCTCTTGATGATGTAAATTCATCATTCAGGATGAAACTTCTACCCCTTGCATTCAGAGAAGACCCCTCTTATGAACACCATTAGCTATGCTAATTGTGGTTTCATTCTGAAGGATACAGGGGAAAGAGATGGAAGATTCTATTCCATAAATGTGCCTCTCAAGGATGGAATAGATGATGGCATCTTCACTCGACTCTTCAAAACAGTAAGTCGTGAAGAAAGTTTTCTGCAATATTAGTTTTACTGTGTTCTGTTGATTTATTAAAGCTTTTGGAACATGCCATTTGATAGATTATTGCAAAGGTTGTGGAAACATATTCACCTGGTGCGATAGTTCTGCAATGTGGGGCAGATTCACTAGCTGGTGACCGTCTGGGCTGCTTCAACCTCTCCATTGATGGTGCTATTCTACTTGTAATTGGAAAATCTTATTTTAAACACTTTTCAGCATTGTAGTTCAATCTCACTATTCAGCTCTTGGTGGGATTTGCTCTGTTGATTTTAAATCTATATTGGTCAATGGATGCTTCTTACAGGGCATGCTGAATGCGTAAGGTTTGTGAAGAAATTTAATTTGCCATTGCTGGTGGGTGTTTCTAAAATCAAAATTTCATTTCTGGTTCATAACATGTTACTGGTCTCTGTTTAACTGCACGGGACCTTTTGCAGGTAACTGGAGGTGGGGGATACACAAAAGAGAATGTTGCCCGATGTTGGGCACTGGAAACTGGAGTTCTTTTAGACACAGAACTTCCTAATGGTATGTTGAGCAGACTTCTATTTTGTGTGATGCATTCACACTGCTTCTTATTCTTGTTTCAGTAATTTCTCGTGACTGTCAACAGCTTAGTTAGGATGCAAAATGCAAAAATGTTTTACTCCTTTTTGTGCTTATGCAACAGGGAATACTGGTTTACAGGTCTCCTTGGCATTAAGTTTTAGTTATTATTGTTCCACTTGCATTATGTCAATTATCCGAAAATTCTTCTAACCAGGCTAGAGACTTGTATGCAGGTATAGGAATAAGTATGAGATTTAGTACCTCTGGTTTTAGAAAACTGAGAACTCATAATTAAAAGACCAATTATCTATAAGCAAAGTAGTACTGGAATGATTTGGACTTGAATGGAGCAGAATGTTTATAGCTCTAACTGGCTGTGAGCATTGGAATCGCTTTACCGAGCAGACAGAAGAGAGGAAATTTTTAGTCCAGGTTTGAGCTAGATAGTTGACTGATGTTCACTATAGCACTATCTGACCGTGAAGGTAAATCTGTCGTACCGTGAATTCCATCCCAATTGTAGATGCAAGTCATATAGCCAACCCCAACTTTTTTTGGATGTGAGGGGTAGTTGATTGATATATTAATTGATTGAACATGGTTCTAAGAACAGATCTGTTGCCTGATGTATTTGAGTTATTGGTTTAACTTACCCAGTTTCCCAAAGTGCTGAACTGTTTTGTAGGCTTACTCTTCCTTTCCGTAGTACGTAACAAATCCTTTTTTTTTTCCTTTTTTTTGAGTTATTAAGAAAATTTAACTGGTTAACTATCATGGACACGAATATTAAGTAAACTGCTTTGACACCAATCATTTAGCACTTCCGGATGGATTCATCAGCCACTTGGTAGCTTTGTCTTTGGCAATTGTTCATCGAAAACAGAAAGAAAGGGTGGATTGGTCTTCTAACACTGAATCGATCTTGTGTGTGCGAATTATAAAACCTTTTATTACTTTCAACCATTCACGTTACTGTTTGGTCAAAGTTGTCACATTATGACTAGATAAAATCTCGCGAGGTTACATTGCCTTAAGAAGACTGGAGCTAAGGAATTAAGGGATTTTAGGCCTACAAGTTTGATAGGCAGCTTTTATAAGCAGCTTTCAAAGGTTCTAACAGAGAGACTCAAAAGGGTGATAGATAAACTGGTGGATGCACAACAGATGGTTTTTATCAAAGGAAGACAAATAATGGATGTTGTTCTAAACTTCTAATAGCTAATGAAGCAGTAGATTCAAGAACTAAACAAGAAAAGCCAGGAATTATGTAAGGCATACGATCATGTCAATTGGAGATTCTTGCTGAAAATGTTGGAACTAATGGGTTTTGGGAAGAAATAGATCAACTGAGTGAGTTTTTGTATTTCTTCAGTAAAATTCTCTATTCTCATTAATGGGTCCCCTGAAGGCTTCTTCCCTGTGTTGCACACAGAGGTTTAAGACAAGGAGATCCCTTTATCTCCTTTTCTTTTCATAATAGTCATGGAAGGTTTGATCAATATGGTCAAAACTGTAAAAATCAATGGATGGATTAAAGGCTTTGAGGTAGCAAGAATTGGAAACAACAACTTGGAGATTACACATCTTCAATATGCTGATGACACCTTAATTTTTGTGATGCAAAAGAGGAGCAGTTGAGATATTTTAGAATTATCTTGGTTTTGTTCGAAGGTATCTCAGGATTGCACATCAATTGGAAAAAGAGCCACCTTTTTCCAATTAATGTAGTACCTAAGATGGAGCAACTGCCACTGTTATTGGGAGGTATGATCCCTTCCTGCTATCTATCTTGGCATGCCTCTAGGTGCCAAGTCTAAGTCCAAGGAGATATGGAACACAATCATTGAAAAATGTGAGAATAAGTTATCCAGATGGAATTACAATATCTATGTATGGGAGGAAGGCTGATTTTGATCAATTCAGCACTTGACTAACGTCCTACGTATATGATATCACTTTTTCCTATACCTGAAAGTGTCATTCAGAGACTGGATAAACAAGATTTTTTTTTTGTCAAGGAAACAAAGAAAAAAGGGTGTTTCATTTAGTGAAATGGAAATCTCTCATTATTGGCAAAGATAAAGGTGGGTTAGGCATCAAAAATTTGAAGAATCAAAGCAAGGCCCTTAAGATGAAGTGGTTATGAAGATTCTCTCAAGAACCTCAAACTTTATGGAGTAATGTCATTAAAGCTAAATATGGAGAAGAAAACAATTGGGTATCAAACGAAGTCGGCACAACATGTTGGGTCAGTTTATAGAGATCTATTAGAACACTTTGGCCTACAATGAAGAGCCAATCCCACATCAAAGTGAAAAATGGCTAAGTTGTTCTGACACGAGTGCGGGTGTCCGAAATGGGTGCGGATCTAGAGGTCGGATCCTTTGAGATGTAAATATTAAGATTTGGGGATATGGATCCTAGAACCGACACGGGGGCGGGGATTCGGCTAAAAATAATTCAAAAATAAAAATAAAAATATCTCTAAATTATGAGAATTTATGTGGAATACTTACCTATAGCTTGTAAAGTGTGGATTTCTTTTTTATTCTCAAGTTGTAGGCGCGATTTTTTGATTTTCTTCCATTCTCAGATTCTCCTACAAGTTACATAAAGTATATTAAAACATAATAGATATCATATAAATACATAAGTAAAAGAGTTAGATATATAAAGATAAATAAAATATACCTTTTAGGCTTTTACTGCTTTTGTCAAAGAACTTGACCTTGACATGAACATAGAGGATAAAAGATGTAAGTATCATTTAACAATTAGCTTTTCTCTCACAAGTCACAAATTATGAAGAGTTAAAGTCAATCAAAATAAGCATGAACACTAAAAAGGCAAAAATAAACTACAATTGCAATCACTATCCGAGCATTTCCCATACAAAATTACACTAACATTGAACTATATAAACTAATAAAAAGTAGGAGAAGATAACTATTAAGTTTTAGTATTTGAACAATAACATTTAGCATTCTTCCTCAATATATTCAAGATCAAGTTCTTGCACATCTTCAATCTTTTCTTCAAAGATGACTCCTAGTTGAGGTTCATCTATTGATAAGTCAAGTAGATCATTGGTGGCATCATCAACATCAAAACAATCTCCACCTAAAGCAAAATTAAATAAAGATGATTTAAAAATTAAAAAAAATACTAAAGGAAATATAAATTCAAGAAAACATAGATTATAGACATTCTCACATCCCAATACTTGCTTGAGCCACTTGTATATCTCGTTTTTTTTTAACGAGAGAGCAAGCGAAGATTGTAGTGCACAAAAACTAGATCTTAGGCTCTTGAAGCCTCTAACTTGTTTCTTTTGATGCTATATATCAACGAATAGGTGCTCTAATTCCTTTCGTAACAAGAAGAAGCCGGTTGTGAAAGCAATTTGTAAGCCAATCTTTGCAAAAATGGAGCCTTTACACCATGGTTAGCCCACCAAGTTAGAGGCTCCTCATAGATCATAGCCTCAACCACATGAGGCTCACTCAAGAAACCATTCCCACTTGCAAATGCTCCATACTCCAAAGACGCTTGTTTTAGATCATTTGAATCTTTAAAGTATCTTTGAAAGTATTTAACTCTATTTAAGGAAATATCTCTATCCTCATTGGGAGCAAGCTTTCGAACCCCATTGCCTTCCCCTTTAAGCCATGATTCATGGTAGTATTTTGGTACCAAAGAATGTGCCATACAATGTAAAGGGGTGTTACTCTTATTCCACCTAGCAACAAAAATTTCTTGAATTGTATCAAAAAAGTTCGATTGCCCGATAATAAGATCCTTTCCCTCTTGTTCAAAGATCTTTCACCTTTTCGATCATTGTATCCCACATATTATAAACAAGATGCAACTTTGAAGCATCAAGATCAGCACTTCTAAGCATAGACACAATTGGTTTTGTAAACTTTAAAAAGTACTCAATCTTATCCCACCATTCGTCATTCATTACAAGGGATTTAATTTCACGCGTTTTAGCTTCAATCACTTCATCTCCCTTATAATTTCTCCAATCATCATCCACTACCATTCTTTCCAAAGATGCTTTCGCTTGATGAACACGACTAGTCATTACAACATGAGAATCAAATCTCGTTTCGGCAACTTTCAACAAATACCATGCCAAATGCTTTTGAAAAAGAGCATGAGCCATATCATGATTCAATACAAAAATTTTCAAGTTACTAACTTCACCAATCAAATCTAAAATCCATTTGCAATTTATAAATTGAGTTGATTTTCTGGAAGGTTGGCACATACTTTTTAGTGCAAGGTTCAAACAATGAACAACACATGGTGTCCAAAATATATGTGGCAAAGTTTGCTCAATCGTAGAACCGGCAAGCTTCATATTACTTGCATTATTGGTGATAACTTGAACAACATTACTTGCACCAACCTCTTCAATTGATTTAATGAACAAATTAGCTATATATTCGCCCCCCTTCACAATGCCACTTGAATTGATTGATTTTAAAAATATTGGACCACCACTAGAAGCCGCCATTATGTTTATCAATGGTCGCCTCTTAATATTGGACCATCCATCAGAACAAATAGACAACCCTTTTCTTTTCCATGCATCCTTAATAGGTTGCAATTTTCTATCAATATGAGCTTTTTCTTGAGCTAAAAGAGTAGTTCTTAACCTATTGTACGTTGGCGGAACATAATCGGGCATAGAAGTCTTTGCCAAAAAACTCTGAATACTTTCTAAAATAAGGAGACTTCGCAAAGTTAAAAGATAAACCTGAAGCGTAGAACGTACGAGCTGCCATTTTCTCGGCAATGTTTCTATTCTCAATGTTAAACGATTTCTCTAGAGCTCCAACATTTGAACCTTTTCTCTTTTTAAAATGCGATAAATCTGACCCTTCAGGAAGAGATATGTAATATGATTTTTTCCTCGCATCAAGTTGTACAAATGCTTTTTTATTTTCAGCTTCTTCGTGTTTTTGCTTCAAAGCTTCACAAACTTCTCTACTTATCGCTTTACATATTTGAACACCTTGACCATGGATTTTTAACAAATGAGCTTTGACTTTAGAATATGATCCCGGAACTCTTTTGTTACAATAGTTATATGACCATATTCTATTTCCACCACCATTTAAGTGAAAGAACTTTGACATGGTTCTAAAGTATTTTATCATTAAAGGCGGAGCCTACACTTTTTATTGGCTTTAACAAACCTTTCCCCTTTTGATTTGCTGTTGAGGAGGTAGAAGAAGACATTTTTGAGAGGTAAAGAAAATGGTAAAGAAGAAGATGAAGATGCAACACAATGGCAGACGGCAGTAGCGTTTGGAGGGAGTTTGTTTGGTGAGGAAAAGACTCTTGAAAGGAAATTAAGTTTTCTTGTGGCTATAATGCTGCTTTTGTACTTTTTGAGGGAAATCCAACAATGGGATGAACTTCTAGTCAGAAGCATTTCATGCTAAATATGTTACCAGTTCATTTTAATTCTTATTTATAATAGACTAATAGATGCTTTAGTAGTCTAACATATACAATAATGTTTAAATAGGTACTAACAACTAACATATCTATTAGTCTATTATAAATAAGAATTAAAATGAACTGGTAACATATTTAGCATTAAATGCTTCTGACTTGAAGTTCATCCCCTCGGTTGGATTTCCCTAAAAAGTACAAAAGCAACATTATAGCCATAATGCTACTTAATTTCCTTTCAAAAGTCTTTTCCTCACCAAACAAACTCCCTCCAAACGCTACTGCCGTCTGCCATTGTGCTGCATCTTCATCGTGTATATATATATATACGAAATAAATGTCTAACACGTTTGATTGATTAATGTGATTTGTTTGAGAACTAAATATATCGTAATGTCTTATTAATGGTTAACTAGATAAAGTTAAGTTGTAGCCCTAAAGAAATATGTGATTATACTTTGTGCAATTCGTTATATCAAAACTTATACTATTAAATGAGATTTTTACCCACTTGCTTTTATCATTTTAATTTGAAAATATTTTTTAGTTTTAATAGAAATATAATTATTAATCAAACTCCAAACCTTAAACCTCAAAACTCAAACCCCTAAACTAAAACCTCAAACCCCAAAATCATATAACCTTATACATTGTTTTAATTACATATGATAGTGTTTATATTTTATTATCGGGTAAACTAGTCAGATAAAGTCAATCGTTAGTTTTAGTTAAATATATAATTACATTGCAAGTATTTCGATAGTTTAGAACTTGTATTGATAGAAAGAATTAAATGATCTAACAAGATGAGATCCCTAATATGATAGTGGATATATCTTATTATCGGTTAAATTAGTCAGATAATGTCACCTGTTATTTTCGATTAAATATATAGTTACATTTCAAGGATATCAAAAGTTCAACACTTGTATTCATAGGTAGAATCAAATGATCTGACAAAAATCCCTAATATAATAGTGTATATATCTTGTTATCGGTCAAATTAGTCAGATAAAGTCAATTGATATTTCCAATCAAACATATAATTAGATTTCAAGTATTTCGATAACTCTAATTCTTGATTTAGTTTCTAAATCCGCGATTATTCTTCTTTGTCATTTTTCTAAATTATTTTAGTTCATTGTCAAATCATGTGATTTATAACTAGCCTTAAAATATGTGTCACAACATAGCATATAATGGAGAACAAAAGGGTCAATTTTATTATGTACAATTTATAAATTTGCCTGGGCTTCGCGCGATCATAATTTGTCAAAAATTAATATGCTAATAATTAGAATCAAACAATCTAACAAGAAAAGTTTCCTACTCTAGTCGATTAATTTGTTGGAAAGCTATATAAGCTTAACCATTAATAATTAATTATATTTCAAGTATTTCGATAGCTCAATATTAATTGGTGGTCCTAATCAAATATACTATAACAATACAAATAATTCTAATTTACTTTAACTAATATAAATTAAGTGTTCTTAAATGCTCTAATTCTTGATTTAGTTTCTAAATTCGCGATTATTCTTCTTTGTCATTTTTCTAAATTATTTTAGTTCATTGTCAAATCATGTGATTTATAACTAGCCTTAAAATATGTGTCACAACATAGCATATAATGGAGAACAAAAGGGTCAATTTTATTATGTACAATTTATAAATTTGCCTGGGCTTCACGCGATCATAATTTGTCAAAAATTAATATGCTAATAATTAGAATCAAACAATCTAACAAGAAGAGTTTCCTACTCTAGTCGATTAATTTGTTGGAAAGCTATATAAGCTTAACCATTAATAATTAATTATATTTCAAGTATTTCGATAGCTCAATATTAATTGGTGGTCCTAATCAAATATACTATAACAATACAAATAATTCTAATTTACTTTAACTAATATAAATTAAGTGTTCTTAAATGCTCTAATTCTTGATTTAGTTTCTAAATTCGCGATTATTCTTCTTTGTCATTTTTCTAAATTATTTTAGTTCATTGTCAAATCATGTGATTTATAACTAGCCTTAAAATATGTGTCACAACATAGCATATAATGGAGAACAAAAGGGTCAATTTTATTATGTACAATTTATAAATTTGCCTGGGCTTCGCGCGATCATAATTTGTCAAAAATTAATATGCTAATAATTAATTTAGATATTTTCCCTCTTTTCTATGAGGAAAAAACATTTATAAGTAGTATAATTAGGTTAATTAATCAAATTTGTTTATTTAGAGTATATACTTATTTGTAATATCTATGAAGTTTACTCAAATTAAAAATGTGTGCCTTTAAAGCATAAAAAAAGAAAGTTTAGTTTACAATTAAATAATTGTTTATTATTTTGATTAAAACTCTAATTGTTTTTGGCATAATTAAAACTCTATTTTTTTAAAACTTAAAACTCTTGAACATAGTATATGTAATGCTTATCTCATAAACTAACGTGGCAGAATATTAGCAAAGATTGACATTAACAAAGTGGTCAATTCCTAATTAGTCTCTAAGTCTTCTTCATCCGTTCTCTCTGCAGTCGCCTCTTCTTCTTTCCTTCCCTGAATCTTCTTCCCCAACAAAACCTTTTCCATGTCTCTATTTTTTCCTAGTACAAGACGACCCATTTGAGCCCTTCCCAATAAGCCTCAGTCCAGTAGTCCACCACCCATCTTCAGCTTCTCTGCACTAAAAAAATGCTTGAGCTCTTGATTTCAGAAACCTGCAGCATGAACAAGAAGATTGACCAAGACAAAAAGCTTCAAAGGAGACAAAAGGATTGGTATAAATTACTATATAGCAGCGAAATTGATGGTACCTCATTTCCCATCTCTTCAAATCTTTACTTGGGGAAATCATTCTCAAAATTTTCCCCAAAATTTTGGTCAACGCACCCGATCTTGTCTGACCGGATCCGACACAAATCCCACACCCTTGCCCGTATCAGTGTAATGTCGACACGGGTACGGCGCCCAAATTGCCGTGTCCGAGCAACTTAGGAAAATGGTACCAAAACCTCCTTCTGGAAGGATAACTGGTTGGGAACTAACTGGTTGGGATCTGGAAGTTTGATGGAACTCTTCCTTATATGTATGGCTTAGCTCAACACCAACAAAAGACAATAGCTGAAATGTGGGCTCCTCAAGGTTGGGATCTGATACTTAGAAGAATGCTGAATGATTGGGAACTGACTAGATTGACTGAGTTGTACTAGCAACTAGAAGTCTTCAAAGGCCTTCAGAATGGAATGGATTCACTCTGGTGGAAGGGCCACATCAAAGGCATCTATAAGGTGAATGTTGCATACAAGTTTCTTAATCACACTAATCTACAGATTACTAATTGGCCAAGGTAGCATATTTGGAAAGTCAAGATACCCTACAAGGTATCTTGTTTCACTTGGTTACTAGCAAAAGAGGCAGTTCTGACCCAGGATTCATAAAAAGAGGGATCCCACTGTGCTCTAGGTGCTTTCTATGTGGGGAAACAGTTGAGATCAGTTAGCCATCTATTTTTACACTCTAGGATTACAAATCAACTATGGAAGATATTTATTAATTTCAGAGGTATCTCATGGACAATGCCCTCTAAGATTACTGAAGTGCTTACCAGTTGGGATGAAGCTGGAAACAGAGATAGATGGAGGACTGTGCCTCCATGTATATGATGGACAATCTTTGAAGACAGTAGCAATTTAGTGTAGAAGATCAAATTGAATTGTGTTCTTTTTTATTTTTGGTGTAAACAGAAGTGCCCAGAAGATGCTATGTCAATCCTAGAAGTTTTAGAATACTGCTAGGATCGTAGATCAGTAATTCTTTCCTTTTGTTCACTTGTAAATATGGTTTCAGTACATATATTATATATTAATACACACAAATGGTACCATCTTAAAAAAAAAAAAGAAAAGTCCCGCGAGGTTTATGTGGACTCTGGAGTTTCTGAAATTTGACTCCTTGCTTTGGGTTTGTGATGTTTAACATTGAATTCAACTTTGAATGAGATTGGTAAAATATCAGCTTATACGATGTTATTGGGGATGAGCTGAATGTTTTATATTCTTTATTATAGAGAGGCTTGTTTGACTAATTAATTGTATACTTCATCTTGCAGAAATTCCAGATAATGATTACATCAAATATTTTGGCCCTGATTATTCATTGAAGCTTCCTGGCGGGCACATAGTAAGTTGAAGTATTTTGTTGTTTTTTTCCTTAAACAACACGTCCTCATCTTACTCAAGGTTTGCAGTATTTTTTCCAGTTAGATTGGCACACCATAGTTGTATTAACCATAAGATGACCAGATCGCTTGATCCTTTGGGCCATGTCTCATTGAGCTTTTTCAAGTAGTAAAAAGGGATAAGCCCTTAGGGGTTAACTCAACTGGCAAAGGTTTAGGGATTTGTGTCTTAGGTTGCAAGTTTGAGTCTTGTGCCAAGCGAACTACGTCCAGTATTTAAGTGGAGAAGAATAGAGGGGCGGACCCATCATCCCCGAGTTTTGAAGGCTGTGGTTGGAGATGTGGTTGGCCCATCATCTCCGGATGGACTTCTCGGTCATAAAAAGAAAATGGTAAAAAAGGATAACAAATTAGCATCGTAATCTTGCTCAACTTGTTGTTTCATTGATTGAACAGGAGAACTTGAATAGCAAATCATACATTGGCACCATAAAGATGCAAGTTATGGAAAATCTTCGTTGCATCCAGCATGCTCCTGGTGTACAAATGCAAGAAGTAAGTCAAGTGCATCTTTTATAATTTCGGTTGCCACTAATCAAGAACGCATAATTACATGTGTTTGTTTTTACGTAGTTGCATGCTATATTTTGTGTTTATATGACTTGAGCAATTTGCACAGTTAAAGGGTTGTTTATTGTCGGTTTTTGTTTGGATTGCCGTGGCATTGCACTTGAGATACATTTTGCCCTTGAAAGTGATTGCCTCTTGACGACTTATGTTGATCATCCTTCCTTTGAAAATACACAATCATGTAAAAGGGAAGTTTCAGCTTCTACTGTGGTTCTACAATCATTCATACAATCATTGTGAGAATGCTTCTCCAATGCATAAAAAAAGAGCAACCTGCATTTGCTATGTGCTGTAACTCTCATCAAAAGCGCGTGGAATAGATCTAACCATGATTGTGATGGATGCCTGAAGGAATCTGGGGAAAAAATAGTGACTTGCATGGAGTCTGAAAACCTTCATATTTTTGTAGGTACCACCCGACTTCTATATTCCTGATTTTGATGAAGATGAGCAAAATCCAGACGAGCGTGTGGATCGTAAGTAGAAATGTGACTTTAAGCACATAACATGCTCAAATTCGGAACTATTGTGATCTAACACTTTACCCTGCCTTGTATTCACAGAGCACACCCAAGATAAGCATATTCAGCGTGACGATGAATATTATGAGGGCGACCATGACAATGATAACCACATGGATGATGCTTAAATACTAGAGTATGATGTAGTTAGTTTCCCCTATGTGTCCATTCTTTTGTCTATTATAGAAAAGGCAATACAGAACTTTAGTTTATTGCCTCATGTTGATTCTGCATTTAAGTTCCCCCTCACGTAAAATATACTGGATGTGATAGGATTTTAATTGTATCGTTGCAGCTATAGTCTTTGTTGGGTTTAGATTGTCAATGGAGGTATATGCTCTTAACTCCGTTTGAGAGGCTGTCTTGAATAAGTAAACGGTGTTATGGCATGGTAAGTTGTGAATATGCAGTACTTTTATTAGCTCCTTAAAGGATTATGGTTTTCACAATCTGATTAAAAATGATACACCAGTGATTTGCTGCTTACAGTTTAATAATATCTTTATTTCAGTCTACCACTTATTAGAGGATTCATGATCCAAAGATTTGAAGCTATGAATGGAAATCTAATGTCTTATTAAGCTTGGCTTTGCACAAGATTCAAAATCGGCTTATTCTCAGTTACGTTATTGCAGTGCTATAGATTTCATATGACACACAACATAGCGACTTTGATATAATCTATGTTGTCATTGGTGCCTAGTGGTAGCTTTACCCGAACCCCAACTTTTTATATTTGTTCTTAATATTTACCGAAAAGAAAGGAAAAAAGAGATAACATAAGATGTCAGCAACGAGATTTGCAACAGATGTTAATCACTTTACATCCAAATGTAGCTCTGTCATTGACACAATTGCCACCTAAAAGGATCTGCAGCTTTTCATATTTCTGTTAAGCGGTTGTTATACAAGAAAATAGTTGCCTGCTGCCTCTTGGATATAATGTGCTCTATAGGGACTAAATCCTAGGCCCTAAACCCTAAGTCCTATGTCAATATTCAGATCCTACCAATGCAAGAGAATCTGTGTATCTTAGACATGTACCATGCATCCTAATCGAACAATATCCAAAATTCAGATTACCTCTCGCTAGTAGAGACGTTTTCTCTCTGGTACTGCAGAGGACCAGCTACACTAATCATGACGAACAAGATCGCATTGGTTCCATTATAAAACAACTAGAGGAATGAATTGTAACCTCCACCCAACGGTATTTTTGGCTTAAACGTTGCTGATGCCACCACGCAAGGACAGTGCTGGAAGCCCACACTCTGATAAAATAGAAGCAAAAGAACATAATTACTCCTTATTATCTGTTGATAGAGAAGATGAAGAACTGCGAGAGAAATAAGAAATGACATCAAAACAACATGGAAGGTGCGGAAAAATAACCCAAGCTTTTCAGGGATGGTTGTGATTGTATTTTACACTATTAATGCCCTCACAACTAGTTACCTACAGCCTGACTTCGGATTGGCTATGTAGTAAGCATAATATTCACTGATATAAGGTAATCTGTGAGATATGGTTGATGAGCAAAATGACAGGAAATGTAGAAGGAAAAATTTACTGTTATCAAGCACACACGTTCCAGCTCCAGTTGCATGTCAGCCAATCTAGTCAACCATGAAGTTAACTATCAATATATACACACGCCCGAGACATTTGTATTAGCGAATGCGGGGCTATTTTGGGTGACCTTTTGTCTACACAGCATGGTGGTTGATCGAGTGCACTCAAATCTTGAAAAGATCCAGAAAAAGGAAAGGGAGGGAAGACAAAGGGCCACAGAGTGTAAGAGGAGAAGGATCTGGTCAGTGGTGGCTAGTTATTATATAACCAAAAAGTTCTGCGCTATTATCATGATCTGTGTCCTTGTTCAGTGATCCAGCAAAGGGAAAAAACTAAGAAAAATAAACAAAATGAAACCGCGATAGAACATGGGTTGGGTCGTAAGTGGTTATTAGAAGAAGCACAAAGTAGAGGATCATTGCCTAAGAGGCAAGGCAAGCTGCGAAAACTGAACAGCCTAGATATTTCAGTAGGGTTCAAAGAGAGAATATCTCCACTTTAATCTACTCCACTTGGATCAACCATAAATATTGGTCTAAACTGTTTTTCACCAGTCTCTGTAGGAAACTAAATCAAATGAGTAACTTGTTTGTGGTTGTTTGAAGCCTCAAGCTTTAGGCTGAACAGAATAAATGATAAAGTAAAGCTTATCAGGAAGGCTTGTTAGCTGTAGGAAGAATACTATCAGATTAGTATCACAAAGGCAGACGTAAAAACAGGCATCAACTTACTGGTATGCTTAGCAACACCCCATCCACATTGACTAAGACAGGTAAAGCTCTTCTTGCTGCGACTGGAATGGACTTCAACAAGAGGAGAGCTCTTTCAGCTGATTTCTTTGTACGATCAGAACACAAGTTTATGTTGCTCATTGCTCGTGACTCCACTGAAAGGGAAAGTTCTTCTTCATGAACACTGCTGCTATCCTCTCTCTTTGATAATGTCGCAAGGTACAACCAATCAGCATCAACCATGCAACGGACCCTGGCCACCTGATCATGGCCAACGAGACAAGAATTGCAAAAGTTCCATCTTTCTTCTCCAAAATCTTGGAATTGATTGGAGTTATTCATGGAAAACGAAGTGCAGGCATTTTGCTTTCTCAGATTCCACTTCACTATAAATCTGTTCATGAAGTAGCCAAATTTTTCAGGATGGAGTACTTTGCTTGGAGCAGAAGCTGCATATTCTACTTTGTGCTCCACCTTGTTTTCAAGCATAATGTTAGTTTTAGACACGAAATTATTGCTTTCCTCTCTCTGTAGAGAAATAATGCTCTTGTAGGTAGATTGACCAATAATCCCTTCCCTTTTGGCTTCAACTAGTATGGAATCAGAAGATGTCAGGTCCAAAAGTTGCATTCCTAGTGTACTTTGAGGGAACTGATCTGAGTATGACCTCCCATTTGCTACAATTTGCTCTACCTCATTTGAAATAGAGCAGTTTTTTCCTTCAGTCAAGTATGGATTTAGCAACTCTAGAGCTAAATCAGCATCAGTAGAGCAGCAAACCAGTACTTTAGTGCCTTTGGAGCCAGGAGCAGGACAAAGATAACAACCAGATGCAGTAACAGCAGTCTGTAAGGTGCCATAAGTGATATACATTTGACAATGTGTTATTGAAAATTGTCAGTCTTAACTTCGCAACAAAGGAATTTCTTGCCCACAAATGTTATATCTCATTTGTGTGCAAAGACGGAGTTAGATTGGATTATATTCACCTTGCATGGGGAAGTCCGAATGTAGTCTAACAACAATTTTGATGCACTGCCTCTGACAGGTCTTTGCCTTTGTGAAACAAACTGTGATACCAGAAACAAGAGGCATGAGTAGGTATCTATCATTAGATATAGGTGAGAAAAACTGTCTACAACAAAATATCTTGTCCGAGAAAAATTGATTAAAGAAAGTAAAAAAAGATAAAGGTAGCAGTACCTGCAACAACAAAGCAATAAACTTCGAGAGAACTATGTCCTTTAATTCTGAAGGCCTGAGGATTCCTAAGTCAATCACCACATAACCTTCCTGCTTCCCAGAAAATAAAAATTAGGGGAGTAGAGGCAGAGAATGAGAAAGAAAGAGAGGGGACCATCAGGTTATAGACAAGAAAATAAGGTTGAATAAAATGCTAGTGCTTCTATTTTGGACAGGTAATGGACTGTGAAATGTGCAAGGAAAATGGCGCTAAACCGCCAACTGACAACCAATATACCCCAAAAAAAGGGCACGAAGTGATAGCAAATGCAGATAGATGTCATTTCTCAAAAAGGTAGTACACCTGTTCCGAAGGCTATCAAGTATCAATAGAGGGACAATGGCACGTTGGTTATAATGCATTCCCAACTAAACTCTAAAACTCACAGGCATGATAGTCACAGCTTGATGCATCAGGTTGGAACACATTCTGTCTACATGCAACCTTGTTCTCCGACAAGCAGCAATAAGTGCTTGCAACTCAGATCTGAAGATAGCTGCAGGGGAAAAAGGATCAGATACAGTAAATATAGGTCTCTTAACAAGGATTCTCCAAGACACTGGGTGCATAAATCAAGTCAAATGCATGAAAAACAACCCACGTGATGACAGGTCAGTCAATGTCATACGAATTCTATTACGAGTAAATAATGTGCTTCTGTTCGTGGGATCTTCAACCCATTCTTGATTGGCACCAAGACATATCTGCAATACAAGGTAATGCAACTTTAGAAGCTTCCAATGAACTAGCAAAAGGAATAAACCCCTCAATCTTTTAAGCGAAATGCAGCAGATGTAGTTCAATCATTTTAAGATCCTGATAAAACAACAACAACAACAACAAGAGCCCAGCATAATCCCACAAGTGGGGAAGATCCTGATGAAACATTAACCTGAAAAACTCTACTTACAGATTTAGAACAAGTCATTCAGAGTTCAAAGACTACTATGAAAATCCTCCAAAAAGGCAAACTGGAAAAACCAACCTTATACATATCTTCTTTAAAGAACTCCAGCAGAGGTCTCACCAATAAAATTCCATTGCCACTTGCTTCAGCACTTAAATCTGGACATGTACAGAACAGCTGTGAAACAAATGCCATTCCGGCAAGTCCAAGCACACCACTATTACGAGATAACCTGAGAATGAATAGTTCCGCCTGTAAAGTACTCCTATTAGCGATTGCCAAGTCTATTGTATTAAAGCCTATAACGTTCAACTCACATTTGGATGAGGCAACATCAAATTATCCAAATAATATTAGTGTAACTCTTTTTCGATGTATTGACTTAAACAGAATGCATCTGATAAAGTGTTAACTTAGAAACATAAACATGCAATAATCCAGAGTAGAAGCTGTAACGACAATACCTGGTCATCTGCATGGTGTGCAGTCATCAACACACCAATCTGATGCCGGATACTAGCACTTTGGAGAATTTCATACCTGAACAAATGACAAGGGACAAATTACTTACTCACAATAATGACAAAATTATTTACTCACAATAATGACAAAATTATTTACTCACAATAATGACAAAATTGTTAACATCAGGATGAATATAGATAACACATAGTCAATAAAAGACCAGCACACAGAGATATTACAAGGCTCAGAAATAGCATTTAGCTGAAGAGAAATTGAAACTGAGGAAATCACCTCTTCTCGCGAGCTGCTTCTTGCAAGTGACCCTGCTTCGGCTTGCCTTCTGACCATTCACAGGAAGCAATCTCACATTTGATCCCTATACAAGGCCTATATTATATCTCTATTAAAAGGTGTTAAGCTATGCTATTAAATTCAAGACAAGAAAAAGAAGTTGAAGGAATATATACCCATGCTAGTGACTCGATGATGAACAAGGTTGGCCTCATCTTTACTCTCAGCACGCAGTCCATGATCAACTACCACTGCCAAAAGCCCGTCAATGAACTCATTCTTTTGAGCAGCAATACCAAGGCTATTGGTTTTCCATGCAGCAGTTAACACACAGAGGGCCATGCTATCAGGGCCACCAGAAACTCCCAAAACTACAGAAAAGATTGAGAAGAAAACTCAGCTACATGGTCATGATAAAGACCATCCAAGAAATAATAGATTATTCTTAGTTAGTTGGAAATTGTTGAGGGGCATGTATTCAAAGTCCTCTTCAAGGAGTGTTAAGAAAATGAACTTTGGGCCTAACTCAATTCCAAAAGCTAGCTCATGCGGTACAGGCCTATGGAAACACATATCCAGTTTATGGGATGAGTTCCAACTTAACTCAAAACTCAAGTTAGGAAGTGGAACACTCATCAAGTTTTGGAAAGACAAGTGGTTGGGACAATGGCACTAAAAGATGAATTTCCAAATTTGTACCTACTGGCAGTAGATCAAGAATCCACTGTAGAACAATGTTGGCAGAACAGCTCTTGGGACCCTCAATTCAGGAGACATTAACAAGATTGGGAGATAAATGACCTAATGGAATTGCTGGCCAAACTAGCACAGATTGCTGTCAAACCCCAGCTGAAGGACAAACTGGAATGGGGGGACGGGAAATTTACAGTGAAGAAAGCATATGCACACCTATGCTCCAACAATGATCTGATAAACAATTGGCCATGGAAACTAATTTGGAGAACAAAACTACCTTCTAAAGTGATTTGTTTCAATTGGGTTGCCTTAAATGAAGCATGTCTCACTCAAGACAACCTCAGCAGAAGGAGTATACCAAGGTGAATAGGTGCTACATGTGCAATTTGGATTCTGAAAGTGTTAGACATCTCTTTTTGCATTGTCCTTTAGCATGTGATATTTGGAACATGTTCCTCTCTATTTTTGGACTAGCCTGGGTCAAGCCTAACAACATCAAGGAAGCATATGAATGTTGGTGTTCATGGAGAGTTGGTAAATCCATCAAAAATATTTGGGTAATGGTACCTGCTGCTATCTTTTGGTGCATCTGGAAGGAAAGGAACCGTAGATGTTTTGATGGGATCTCAACTCCGATCCATGTAGTCAAAGCAAAATGCTTATTGAATTTGTTTAGTTGGCTAAATAAGGCACCTGTAACTAGTTCTGTTCAATCTTTTGATTGTGTCTGCTCCTTAGTGATAGAATAGTTTTTTTGTGTATATGAGCAGACACCATCTCTCTTAATTGTAATCTTTTGCCTGCATCCGCTGGATGCTTTTAATGAATTCTCCTTCATCAAAAAAAAAGAAGCTAGCTCATGCGGTAAGGATTGTCCAAGCATATAAGGAAACAACAAACTATACCCTCAATCAATGTGAAACTCCTGCACACCCAATGCTGGATATTTTGGAGCTTAGATAACATACATGAGGGTCCAACGTTTAATAAACCAAGAATAGGGATAAGTCAGGACCATGTAAAGAAAATGAAGAGGTGAGGATTGTCCAAGCATATAAGGAAACAACAAACTATACCATTGTTGAATTATGCCACTGTCTCATATAAAATCTTAAATAGTTAGTCAAAGCGAACATTTACTGAATTAATTAGGAGGCCCTGGTTCTTTTTCATTAGCCATGCACATGAAAATTCTTTTTGATAATGGATAGTGCTAAGACTTGAACCCATGATTGTAGCCTGCTCTAATTCCATGTTGAACATCTTTACCATCTTATTTAAAAGTTTAAGCTGTTAGGGAGGATACATATTTATTTTCTCAATTATAGCTTCAGCATGCCGCTCCTGCGGGCTATATGATTAAGGATAAAATGAAAATTTTAAAGTTAAATTATTTCTAGATGTAGAAAGATGACATTACAGACTAAAAAGAAAAATGTATAAAGCTGCAATCTTTTCCAACTTTAGCCTCTTCTTTCTTTATACCTACAAAGTAAAAAGGGAAGGAATGGAGGGGGGAAAACTGACCAATACGATGATGGGGTCTAAGACCAGCCATAGCCATACGCTTTGAAAATGTCTCTGAATATGCTGACATGTCGATTGGTACATTTTCTTGGTGGCGACTGCAACAACTACACAGAAAGCGAGAAGAAGAGGGAGTGGAAAGAAAGAAACGGAAGTGAGTGGTGGAAGATGAAGAAGGGTAATTTAGGAATTTTGCTTCAGAAATGAAAGTTAAGAGTAATTGTGAAGAGGTTATGGTCTGTGGAGAAACCAAGAAGCCTCGCGCCATTGGCATGAGCTATGCTTTGAGGTTGAGACTAGAGAGCCCGAGACCGAGAGGCACATTTGATAAAAATGGAATTAAGGAGTAAAATGATAAAAATAGTCCTTATTGAGTATAGTTTAAAATAGCCCCTGAAATATACTACTAAATAATTTTGGTACTTTAATTTTGCCAAAAGTGATTACTTTTGATCACTGTCAAATACTACTTAACAAAATCTGATGGTTAGATTTAATAGAAATTGTGGCAAAAAAAAAACTAACCAAGAATTGTTACATTATTAAGGGTAGTTAGTTAAATTACAATCTTTTTATATTAATAATAAATAAGTTAGAATAATTCTTACAAGAATAATTAAAATAATAGAGATAAGTGCATAAAAAAGGGTTAGTCTTACTAAACAAAATTTAGGTAAAATCTTTGAAATTATTAAATTTGTTTCATACTACTAATGAAATTTTCGCACTTGTGGGAAACTACTGATTAGTTGTACTATTAATGAAATATAAAATTCATGAAGTTCTTAAATGCAAGAAGTATCGTATAAATTGGATTGAAGGATACAAATAATAAAATAAACAGATCCTACTAGCTAGCACCTCCCCCTCCCTCCTTCAAATGACCAATTGCAATACCCTACCACTTGCCAAGACATAATAAAATGGCCAATTGCATATCAAAATTTAAGTTATAACAAGAATTGTATTCTTCTTTTCATAATTCTCCTTTTTTGTTTCCCTTCTAACTTGATGAAACCATGTAAGCGAAAAAAATTATAGCTTGTCAAGAAAATAATGGAAACAATTGTATGGTCCATAAAAAGAATTTGCCAATTGGCAAAAATCTCCTTAATTCATACTTCCAATTTCTATTTTTATCTACAGAAGTAGTATATGGAAAGTAATAAATGGTTATACGTGTCCTCTTGCTTGGCGTGGGCTTCACGGTTAAACAAACAAATAGTAAACTATAAACTCCCCAGCTACTTGTTTCACTGAAAAGCAGAACAAAGCCTCAAGATTTCCACAGAAAATTCATAAAACCCCAAGATATATTTTACCTTTAACCAATAAAGCAAACATCTTTATAATCATATTCCAATCTTGTAAACTTGGTAAGCAAATTCAACCCCTTTTTCTTGTCACCACATATATATCTTTGTATTACTGCTCTCTTCTTTTCTCCTCCACCTTTCCCTTCTGAAAAATCACACCGTTTATCTGATTACTTCATTGAGCATGTTCCATAATATCTCTTTAGTTTCCTAAAGTTTAGATCTTTGAGAAAAATGAGATCTTTTCTTATGCTTATTGATGAAGTTTTCTTGGCCTTTAAACTGATATGACGGTTCCACTTTTATCCATCATTTTGCTGAAATGTCCATTAAAAGGGGTCTTTGTGTTTAGGGGTATTGACCCTTTGCAGTTGTCACTCTGATTTTATTTAGAAAAAGCAACAACTGTGACTGCAAGAATTGGTTTATGTCTGTTTAGCTTGTTTAATTCTTGAACTTGCCAATTTGAATACATAGGTTCATGTCTTTTTTAAGTGGTGTCCGGACAGCTTGCGTGTACCTCGACTATTCCACCGACTATCGGCTACTGATAACGCCCAACTATGCCTTTTAAAGGACAAAGTTCCGGGTTTTAAGTCCGGAATCGAATCCTCAGGGAACTAACCTATCTATTACCCTCTTCGGCAATGTTATTATCAACTCAATCAATCTCTAGATGCAAGATTTTTGATCAATAAAGATTGGGTTTTTGTTTAACTACTTCAACTACTATTAAAAACAACAGTAAGCTAAACCAAGGTAATTCAATGGTAAAAAGGGTCTAGGGCAGCGATTTCCCCAATTGCTAGTTTACATCTTGACTCTTCCGCTATAATCTCGCCGTAATACTCTATGAAGATTAAGAGTTATGGGTTATCGTAATTATCTCTCGATCAACTACGATAAGTTACTAGAGCATTCTCTCGAACTACTCTAGCTGACAATAATTATGCAATTCTAAATTATCCCACCAAAGTTTTGTTATCTCTAAACCCACTTTTAAGTTCAAGTAATGAATCTCTTCAATTACCCAAAAGTGGTGTTGTTCAACAGCTATCTAACCTAATATTCTTTCTCAAGCAATATAAGGTAATTAGACACGACTAATCAAGGACCCATTCAATTAATCACCATACACAACGTAGTTGAACAATCATATCATACTTCCGGCTCGATTATAACAACTTGAGTCAAAACTTCAACCAACAATTGGTTCCATCAACCCCAGATAAGTGTTTAGCTACTCATAACAAAATAAGAGAAAACTACTAAATTGTTCATAATGTAAAATTGCAAGAATTAAAAGGGGATAGAAAAACTCTAATGTTTGGTTGATCTTCTCACACTTGTTCTTCCTCCAAAAGTAGTCTAAAATTAGCTTCCCCCCTCAGTTGGGCGTGTTTCTAAAGCTTATAAGGGTTTTACAAAAGTTTCCCTGAAATTACACTTTGGTCCTCAAGCTTCCAGCTGCGTGAACAGTGCACCGCGGTCGACCGCGGTGAAAGCTGACCTTTCTGCCTCACTTTAGTAACCTGCCGCGGTTCACCGCGGTGTCACCACGGTCGCGGTGGCCTTCTTGCCCAGGCCATTTATGCTTCTTTGTGTTCGGGTATTTCTCGAGTGGGTGTTTTTCTTCACATTATCGCCTCCCAAAACACTCCATGTTGCTTCCTCTCATATAATATTCCCTGATAAACAAAAGAACACTATTTAGAGAGCATTTTGTTGGCAATTTATCTATAAAACAACAACAAAGTATGGTCATATTAAGGTGTAAACATCAACTATATCGCCTACTATTAGCTACCTCTCACCAACATAGGTACCGGGTAACTCTGTCACCAATTTTAGGCAATTTACTGGTTCATGTTAAAGTTGTCCTTTTTCTGAATTAAACTATGTTATTTTATGCAAATGCATTGATTAAATCCAGAAGTTGTTACTATAGTTGCAAAGCTGAAGGCATCACAAATTTCAGATTCTTACTAAAAATGGGGGCTTCAGAAGCAGCCCTACACTTTTTATCCGGGGAGTTTTCATGTCAATTCCGAACAAGTTCAATCTTGACGAAGTCGAGCTCTTTACTTTGCTATGAGCATTGTTTAAAAAGTAGAAATATTGGGGACACGAGGTATCAGCAGATCAAGGGTTTAAGTAAGTGGAAATATTGCTCAAGGTTAAATGCTTTTCGCGGCATACATAGTGTTTTTCGCGGAGAAAAGCTTCATAGTTGCTCTAAATCATTGATCTGCAATTGCCAACAACCTGAAAGATTCAATGAGACAATCATTAAGGATGGAAATGGGAGGTCAAATCACACAGTCAGTTCAAAAATTCCAAATCATGCTCAAGATGAACAGATGATTAAGCAGGAAAATGGAGCTCAGACTTTCAGTAAAGGTTTGAAAACCGCTGCCACGGTTAATAGTGCTTTGCCTAGGACCAACACGGACTCTTTTGAAGATGAAGCATGGCATTTCTTGCGAGCTGCCATGATTTATTACTATGGCTATCCAGTTGGAACTATAGCTGCTAATGATCCAAGTGAAGCAACTATGCTAAACTACGATCAAGTATTTTATACGTGATTTTATTCCATCTGGGATAGCTTTCCTACTAAAAGGAGAATATGATATCATGAGGAATTTCATACTTCACACGCTTCAGTTGCAGGTAAAGTGTTGTTTTGAGGTTCAGCTTTACCTGCTTTCATATTGGAACATGTGGCTTTTGTCATATTTACTTGTTTTTGATGATTCAGGATGTAATTTGACTCCTTTCATTAGCATTATGTGTTGCCTGTTACATTAAAACAATTTTGGCTCGTTTTGATCCAAACTAGTCCCCTTACTATAAAAGATAGTGTCTCTATGTTGTCAGTTCTGCTGGCAAATTTCATTCGAATTACAACAACAACAACAACAACAACAGTGTAATCCCACAAGTGGGGTCTGGGGATGGTAGTATGTACGCAGACCTTACCCCTACCTTCAAGAAGGTAGAGAGGCAAATTTCATTCGATTTAAGCAATTATATTTAATATCTGCCGGTCTGCTGGCCATTTTATGCCCAACTTAACTTTGTGAAATCATTACTTATGCTTTCCCTACTTACTGAGTTTTTGCAATTTTTCTTGTTCTCGTATACACCACTTACTTCTTTAGCATGCATAATCTATAACTTCATTTGGCATTGCATGTTGTATGATTAGCTGCAATGAAATTTGGTGATTCCTGTGAGAGGTGAGAAGTCCCGTATGATGTATAAGAAAAATGCAATTTGACATGTGTGAGACTCATTAAGGAGATTCACTTTTCTTAACTTGGTGATGTTGAAAAAGTTTAGCTTTCATTAGTTTTTTTGCCCTAAGCATCTCTTCGTTGAGTTGGGAGAAAACAATGGATTGCTATAGTCCAGGTCAAGGGCTGATGCCTGCTAGCTTCAAAGTGCGTACTGTTCCACTTGATAATGACGAATCTGCAACAGAAGATGTATTGGATCCAGACTTTGGTGAGGCAGCAATTGGTCGAGTTGCGCCTGTTGATTCAGGTGATCTTTTGTAACTTTTGATGCATGTCTTTTGTATAGAAAATTTAGGGTTACATGAAGATTTTGACTCTATTAGTTTACTCCAGGATTATGGTGGATTATACTGCTACGAGCATATGGGAAATGCTCTGGAGATCTTTCTCTTCAGGAGAGAGTTGATGTCCAAACTGGAATGAAGATGATCCTTAGGTTATGTCTTGCAGATGGTTTTGATATGTTTCCGACTTTGTTGGTGACTGATGGTTCTTGCATGATAGATCGCCGCTTGGGAATCCATGGCCACCCTCTAGAAATTCAGGTCTTTTCTTTTTCTCCTGTCTTCAAGCAAGTTTGTCATTTGTGAAATTTTTACCTCAGATGCGTTCTTTCTTCATCCTTTTTTTTTCTCAAAAAGAAAAACTTTATACTTTCCCATGGAAGGATGCTTGAGTTTTACTTTCTTCTCTTATCTCGTTGAGGAAGCCTGTTTTCTTCTCCTTATCCTCTCTTTGTCCGGGTAAATCTTACTTTTGTCATCTGAAATTGCTTTCCATACTTATCTGATGCCATTCTTTTGAGCTCAAATTAGTAGATGTAGGAATCTCCTATCATGATTTTCTTCTAGCTCACACAGAAGCCATCAGTTCTATTTGATGTATTGGACTCTAAAGTGCTATGCACCTCCTTTCTTCCTCCATCAGCTGTATGCTGCTATCTCGTTTTATCTGTTTTCCTCTTTCTTTTTGGGACTGGAAACATTGTCATTGATATTTTACCTCTTCGTCCTGACTCCTGACTAACCTCTCTGATTTATCATGTCAAAGACCTAGCAGCTAATTTTTTATTATGACATGAGGGTGATAGTCACCCCGACAACCTGTGGCTGTAGGTAATAGTTATGAAACTAATGTATCAAATTGACTGCATGTTGATTGAATTTTGGAGAACTCTTAGTTTCAAAAAGGAAAGGTGTATGTTCCCATTATTACATAAGCCATTGAGGTCCCTTTATTCTCAATTAGTAGCACCATCATTTGAATGATCTCAGTGAAAAGTGGAAATTTATCACCAGAATTAATATCCAGACACAATTACCTTTATTGACAAATAAGGCAGAAGGAGATGTAAGGAAATGTCAAATTATTCATGTTTATATACTCATTACAGGTTCTAAGCTAATTATATTACATGGTCAATATTCCGTGACAGTTTTTTTCTTGATGCAACTACGGATATGACTATTGGTTGTACATATGCTGGGTACATCTTACAAACTCTATTTTCAAATTTCATCACTTCTTCCGGCTACGTGTTTGTGTCTATTCTTCTATTCCAAGAAGGTTCTGCATAATTATATGCGTGATGTTTCATGGTTTGCAGGCATTATATTATTCAGCCTTACTTTGTGCACGAGAGATGCTTGCTCCAGAGGAGGCATCAACAGACCTTGTTAGAGCACTTAACAATCGGCTGCTAGCATTGTCAATTCATATCAGGGAATACTACTGGATCGATGTGAAATAATTGAACGAGATTTATAGATACAAAACAGAGGAATATTCATATGATGCAATCAATAAGTTTAATATATATCCAGATCAAATTCCTCCTTGGCTGGTGGAATGGATGCCTAGTAAAGGGGGCTATCTTATTGGAAACTTGCAGCCAGCTCACATGGACTTCCGGTTCTTTGCACTTGGGAACTTATGGTCCATTGTAAGCAGTCTTGCTACCATATATCAGCACATGCTATTTTAGATCTTATTGAAGCCAAATGGGAAGACTTAGTAGCTGATATGCCACTGAAGATATGTTATCCTGCTCTTGAGGGCCAGGAATGGCGCATTATTACTGGCAGTGATCCGAAAAACACGCAATGCCTTATTTTCTATTTTCTCTAATGTGTATACTTTTATTTTTTCCTTCTTGGTGCAGGCCTTGGTCTTACCATAACGGAGGATCCTGGCCAACTTTGCTCTGGCAGGTAAGTTTACCATTCTTCAGTATGCACACATCTGATTTCATGCTTTCATCACTTTAGCTGCCATCTTGTCCTATCTGTTTTGAAGACCAAGAAGGGGACTAAATCTTGAGAAGTTCCCTTCAAAAATGGTTGTGATTGACCAAATGCAGATGTTTGTAGTGTCATAGCAGAGGTAATCATTGTTTTAAAGGATTACGTGGGGAGTACCTTATGTATCATGGTGCAGTGCTAGTCCTAAGACACGGGGCTTGATTCCGATTTTTTTTTTTAATATCAAATCAAAAGTAATTAAGAACAAATATGATTATTCTAAACGTACATTAAATATTGTACAAAATTCAAAAAAAAAGAAAAAGTTGAAGTTAAATATCTGAATTTAATGACATACATACGTATAAAAGTTATGGTTAATAGGAAAAGATTTAAGATGGAAACTTTATCCTGGAAAAGGGGCAGATGCCTCAATGCATAAAACGTTTAAATGGCCAAACACCCCCCCTCCCCCCCCCCTGTTGGGGCATTAACAGCAGAGTTTTTGCCCCATGATTGCCTAGTGGCATTTGGAGCATGGTTCATGCTATGGTGAGTCTGGAGATGAGTCTTAGCTTCACCTTTTAAAATATTGGAGATGATCTCTACTATAAAGAGGAGCAATAGCAGCACTTCTCGTTCACATCCAAACACCTATTTAGTGTGTGTTTCATCAATTTATTCCAAGTTTCAGATCGACCACTATGGGTTTCACCAATATGTGCATGAGAGTGATGTTCACAAGCTTGATGTACTGCATTAGTTGAATCTTAAAAGTTGGTGTGAGATATAATGCAGTTGTTAAGAAAAAGTATCTGTTTTATTTGTTTACTATTTTTGTCACGACCCATTTTCTCCCTCCGTGAACCGTCGTAACGGCACCTAGTCTCTACGACTAGGTAAGCCTAAAACTTTGCGGAAATGAACAAAACATGAACATTAACTACTAACCGTAACAATTATCTAATAAGCAACTGAATGCCACACGACATATACAATAATCACTTCTGAAATGTATGAAAACAATTCCCAAAGCCCGGAATCCCGCAAGTCACAAGCTACTAAGAAGTCTTAATTGTTCTATACATCATTTCTACAGAAGGAAAAATGAACATAGGGGGATACAGTGGGACTGCGAGGATCTGCGTGTGCGGGCAGATGTACCTTGAAGTCTCCAATAAGCAGCGACGACTCCAACTAGTGATGAGGCTGGTACGATGAGCCTGGATCTGCACACGAAAAATATGTGCAGGAAAGGGCATGAGTACACCACAACGGTACCCAGTAAGTGTCAAGCCTAACCTCGGTCGAGTAATGACGAGATCAGGCCAGGGACCTACTAGTATAATTATAATGAAATAAGGCAGAAAGAAATATTTTTACAATAAAATAGATACGGAAATCTAACAGGAATAGAACTCAATGAAAACAAACAGGTCAAAACACAGTAATAGAAATTGGGGATCTCCCGGGATACCGTCCCGTAGTCCCAAACTTAAATGTGCAGGGGGATCTCCCGAAATATCATTCCGTAGTCCCAAAGTAAATATGCGCTGCTGGGGGATCTCCCGAAATAACGTTTTGTAGCCCTAAAGTAAATATGCAGTACAGGGGATCTCCTAGAATACCGTTCCGTAGTCCCAGAGTAAGTATGCAGCTCAACCAATACAAACAATAGTTATAGCAAGTAAATCTGCAGTTTAGACTGAGTTCACATCAAAGTAAAACAGGTAATTTCACTAAACATGCTGCACAAAGTTCAAATAGACAGTTAAAACACGTAGGCATGCTTTTCTAATCTAAACAAGGTAATTACATATGCTAGTGTAGTTCAAACAAGGAAAAGCAGGTCAAGACTTAGTGATAAACGGAGTTTTACAATAAATAGCCCGTGTACGTACTCGTCACCTCACGTACACGGCGCTCATATATCAAACAGTACCAAAATCCTAAGGGGAATTCCCCCCCACAAGGTTAGGCAAGCCACTTACCTCGAATCAAACTCAAATCAATCCGAATCGATGCTCTTTCCCGGAATATCCGGCTCCGGATGACCCAAATCTAGCCAAATCAATTACATAACGTAAATATAACTACAAGCAACTAATCTAGCTAATGAAATCAAAGCTAAGGCAAAAAAATAGAAAATGCCCAAGAAGCCTCCCCGGGCCCACGTCTCGGAATAGGGTAAAAGACACAAATTATGAACATCGATTCACTCACGAGTCTAACCATACCAATTTCACTCCAATCCGATACCAAAATCTCGATCAAAACCCCAAAATTCGGCCTAAGAACTTTTCTCAAATTTTCCCAATTTTTCACCCCAAATCCGAAATTAAATGATGAAATCAAGCATAGATTAATGAGATATAATCATAAAGGAGTTAGGAATGATTACCCAATAATTTCCTCCAAAAATCTCTCCAAATTTCGCCTTCTACCGAGCTCTCAATCAAATTTTGTGTTCAAACCCTTGTTTTTTTTTTGAACTTTAAATCTGCCCAGGTACGCCCTTCTTCGCGAACGCGACCACCACCTCGCGTTCTCGTAGAACAAAAGTCCACAACTTAATTTTTTCCTCTTCCGCGAACGCGAGTTCCCTCTCGCGAACGCGTAGTTTGAGCTGCTAGGACCTTCGCGAACGCGAAGAGAAAATTCCTGGGACATTGAGATCGATGAAGTCATGGAGGCAATGCGTAAGATGAGAAGGGGCAGAGCTACCGGGCCAGACGAGATTCCGGTTGAACTGTGGAGGTGTGTGGGTCAAGCAGGCTTGGAATGGCTTACTGCATTGTTTAGTGTTATATTCAAGACTAATAGAATGCCTGAAGAGTGGAGGTGGAGTACAATGGTCCCGTTGTATAAGAACAAAGGTGATGTCCAGAGCTGTAACAACTATAGGGGCATCAAATTACTAAGTCATACCATGAAAGTTTGGGAGAGAGTGGTAGAAATGAGAGTGCGAAGGACGGTGTCTATTTCAGACAACCAGTTCGGGTTCATGCCGGGACGATCTACCACAGAAGCTATCCACCTTATTAGGAGGATGGTGGAACAGTACAGAGATAAGAAGAAGGATCTCCACATGGTGTTTATTGATCTGGAGAAAGCGTACGATAAGGTTCCTAGGAAGGTCTTATGGAGCTGCTTAGAGGATAAAGGGGTCCCGAGTAACTATATTAGGGTGATTAAAGACATGTATGATGGAGCTAAGACTCGGGTTAGGACAGTAGGAGGCGACTCTGAACACTTTCCAGTTATTACGGGGTTGCACCAAGGGTCTGCGCTCAGCCCATTCCTATTTGCCCTGGTGATGGATGCACTGACTCATCATATTCAAGGGGAGGTGCCATGGTGCATGCTATTTGCTGATGACATTATTCTAATTGACGAGACACGAGGCGGCGTCAACGAGAGGCTAGAGATTTGGAGACATGCTCTTGAGTCTAAAGGTTTCAAGTTGAGCAGGACGAAGACGGAATACCTCGAGTGCAAATTTGGAGTTGAGCCGACGGAAGCGGGAGTTGAAGTGAGGCTTGACTCTCAAGTCATTCCCAAGAGGGGTAGTTTCAAGTACCTTGGATCGGTTATTCAGGGGATCGGGGAGATTGACGAGGATGTCACACACCGTATAGGGGTGGGGTGGATGAAGTGGAGGTTAGCGTCGGGAGTCTTGTGTGACAAGAAAGTGCCACCGTTACTAAAAGGTAAGTTTTATAGAGCAGTGGTTAGGCCTGCCATGTTATATGGAACTGAATGTTGGCCGGTAAAGAACTCACACATCCAGAAGATGAAAGTAGCAGAGATGAGGATGTTGAGGTGGATGTGCGGGCATACAAGGATGGATAAGATTAGGAATGAAGATATTCGAGAGAAGGTGGGCGTGGCCCCCATGGAGGACAAGATGCGGGAAGTAAGACTCAGATGGTTCGGGCACATTCAGAGGAGGAGCACTGATGCACCGGTGAGGAGGTGTGAGCGACTGGCTGTAGTGGGCACGCGGAGAGGTAGAGGGCGACCTAAGAAGTATTGGGGAGAGGTGATCAGACAGGACATGGCGCGACTTAGGATTACTGAGGACATGGCCCTTGACAGGGAATTATGGAGGTCGAGCATTAAGGTTGTAGGTTAGGGGAAACTTGTGAATATTTCTACAGCACAATAGAGTGAGACTAGCCAGTTAGGAGTTAGACTAAGAATGTCATTGGTCGTCTATTGATGCAGGGCTTTACCTGCTAGTTTTACTATACCAGCCATCTATTTCGTATTTCGTATTCTGTATTTCATATCTCTTATATTGCTGTTATTTTATTATGCATTTTTATGGTACTAATATATCGGCTCCTGTTGCTTTTTTGAGCCGAGGGTCTCCTGGAAACAGCCTCTCTACCCTTCGGGGTAGGGGTAAGGTCTGCGTACATATTACCCTCCCCAGACCCCACTTGTGGGATTATACTGGGTCGTTGTTGTTGTTGTTGCTATTTCAAGCCTAAATGAGCTACAAACCTCCAAAACACAATCCGGACACGCTCCTAAGCCCAAAATACCCAACAGAGCTAACGAAACCGACGGAATTCCATTCCGGAACCGTCTTCACACAGTTCCGACAACGGTCTAAGCTCCCATTTAGGAACTAAGTGTCCCAAAACACTCCAAAACTCAAAACGAACCCGTCCGGCAAGTCACAATAGCGGAAAAAGATAGGGGGGAAGCAGTTAATAGGGGATCGGGGCTCTAACTCTCAAAACGACCGGCCGGGTCGTTACAATTTTAACTTTAAAGATGCCTTTACCTTAAATGCATAAGAAGAGACATCCATAGATATTAAAATTGAAACTGAGTCTCCATATGTGTTCTGCATCTACTACTATTATGACTTATAGGATGCCTTTACCTTAATACATGGGAAATAAAGGACACTGGACAACACTAGGTGCTGATTTATTCCATCTCATGCTTGTAAGCAATCAAACTGTAGGTTGGAAGGTAAAATGTTCATGATTTGGTCATTGTAGTTTATCTATTATTGGCAAAATTGAATAAACATCAAATATTAAGAGAATTGTAGAAAGATTCAGAATTCAAACTCCCTTATTACTGTTGTAATGTATTTTTGGCACCTTGTGCAATAGATGAGTTATACGTGTGTTAGATGTAATATAAGAACTAAGGCATTCAGAAGTATCTAACTGAAGCTAGAATAATATCTTGTTCATTTAGTCTGTGCGTAATGATTTTAAATGTAAACCATTTCAGTTGACTGTGGCATGCATAAAAATGAAGAGGCCAGAAATAGCTGAAAAGGCAATTAAGATTGCAGAGAGACGCTTAGCGAGGGACAAGTCGCCTGAATACTATGATACAAGGCGAGGAGGGTTCTTCGGGAAACAGGCACGTCTCTTTCAGACTTGGACTACTGCAGGATATCTAGTAGCAAAGCAACTTATTGCCAATCCAGAAGCTGCAAAAATTTTAATCAAGGTGGAGGATACAGAACTTCTAAGTGCCTTTTCAAGCATACTGAATTCAAACCCAAGGCGGAAACGTTCACGAAAAGGAGTCAAACAGTCTTTCATCATATGAAAATTTTCTTTTTGTTACTGAAGCTTTTGTGTAATATTGGTCTGAGATGTGCTTAAATGTAACGATATGGTTAGTGAAGATTCATATATATATATATATATATATATATATATATATATATATATATATATATATATATATCCGATCCCAACTCAGCTTGGGACTGAGACATAGTTGTAGTTGTTACTTAAAGCGTTTGTATAGTTACTATATCTGCACGATATACCGGTGATGGAAAATTTGTGGGAACATGGCATATGAAGGTGCTGTCCTGTATCAACTTTCCCTCTGTAAATTCATCATAATCCCAGTACATTGTATCTGATTTTCTTTTCCATTTTTCACTTCCCTGTTCCTGCTGGAGCAGTTATCTCCACAATAGCAACCAGGAACCTGTTTTTTTTCCACGACAGTAGTCGGTAACGTTTATCAATGGCAGATTACAGGGATTGTTAAGTAGGCACTTGCACATGTATTATCTGATATTGAAATATTATTTGCAAGTCAATGTATGTTCTACAATTCTGTCCATTTTTCCAACTTTAACTTGAAATAAAGGATTTGAAATTGAAAAACTTGTTCGGAGAGTATTTCAAGTGAAATAAGGACCTCACAACTAGCAAGAATGCTAGGGAGCTCAAGTTCAACCTAAACAAGTGTCATTAAGAACGCCTTTACCATAAAAATCCATGGTCAAGGAATTGTGATCATTAAAGAAAAGGAAGCATTGTGTCAAAGTTGCCAACTTGACAAAGTTATCTCTCTGGACCAGATAAAAAGTTTCATATTGGAAGTGAAATGTACGCACTGAATTAACACCAGCACTTCATGGAAGTTGGGACTTGATAAAAAAGCACATGATTTTGGTATTTAGCTTGTTTACTCTGCTACAGTCAAGCTGATACATTTGCTCTTTCAATTTTGATGCAGTAGTTTTACAGCATGTCCTTAGAACAAAATAGCATGCACAAAAGAAGAAAATTCTCTTGACCAAAGATCTGAAGCAGAATTGGCATGTGATAATGCATCGCCTTGCTACAAGACTTCTTCACGATAGAGAGATAATGATTACATCAAATATTTTGGCCCTGATTATTCATTGAAGCTTCCTGGCGGGCACATAGTAAGTTGAAATATTTTTGTTGTTTTTTCCCTTACACAACACGTCCTCATCTTACTCAAGGCTTGCAGTCTTTTTTCCAGTTAGATTCATTTGGCACACCATAGTTGTATTAACCATAAGATGACCAGATCGCTTGATCCGTTGTGCCATGTCTCATTGAGCGTTTTCAAGTAGTAAAAAGGATAAGCCCTTAGGGTTAGCTCAACTGGCAAAGGTTCAGGGCCTTGTGTCTTTTAGGCAAACCAAGTCCAGTATTTAAGTGGAGAAGGGTAGAGGGGCGGGCCCATCATCTCGAGTTTTGAGGGCTGTGGTTGGCCCATCATCTCCGGATGGACTTCTCAGTCATAAAAAGAAAATAGTAGAAAAGGATAACAAATTAGCATCGTAATCTTGCTCAACTTCTTGTTTCATTGATTGAACAGGAGAACTTGAATAGCAAATCATACATTGGCACCATAAAAATGCAAGTAATGGAAGATCTTCGTTGCATCCAGCATGCTCCTGATGTACAAATGAAAGAAGTAAGTCAAGTGCATCTTTTATAATTTCTGGGTTGCCAACTAATCAAGAACGCATAATTACATGTGTTGGTTTTACATAGTTGCATGCTAGATTTTGTGTTTATATGACTTGAGCAACTTGAAATTTTAATTTGCCTTGCATAGTTAAAAGGTTGTTTATTGTCGGTTTTTGTTCGAATTGCCGTGGCATTGCATTTGAGATACATTTCGCCCTTGAAAGTGATTGCCTCTTGACGACTTATGTTGATCATCCTTCCTTTGAAAATACACAATCATGTAAAAGGGAAGTTTCAGCTTCTACTGTGGTTCTACAATCATTCATACAATCATTGTGAGAATGCTTCTCCAATGCATAAAAAAAGAGCAACCTGCATTTGCTATGTGCTGTAACTCTCATCAAAAGCGCGTGGAATGGATCTAACCATGATTGTAATGGATGCCTGAAGGCATCTGGGGAAAGATAGTGACTTGCATGAGTCTGAAAACTTTCATATTTTTTTTATAGGTACCACCCGACTTCTATATTCCTGATTTTGATGAAGATGACCAAAATCCAGACGAGCGTGTGGATCGTAAGTAGAAATGTGACTTTAAGCACATTACATGCTCAAATTCGGAACTATAATGATCTAACACTTGACCCTGCCTTGTATTCACAGAGCACACCCAAGATAAGCATATCCAGCGTGACGATGAATATTATGAAGGCGACCATGACAATGATAACCACATGGATGATGCTTAAATACTAGAGTATGATGTAGTTAGGTTCGTCTATGTGTCCATTCTTTTGTCTATTATAGAAAAGGCAATACAGAACTCTAGTTTATTGCCTCATGTTGTTCCTGCATTTAAATTCCCCCTCACGTAAAATATACTGGATGTGATAGGATTTTAATTGTATCGTTGCAGCTATAGTCTTTATTGGGTTTAGATTGTCAATGGAGGTATATGCTTTTATCTCCATTTTAGAGGCTGTCTTGAACAAGTAAACGGTGTTATGGGCATGGTAAGTTGTGAATATGCAGTACTTTTATTAGCTACTTAAAGCATTATAGTTTGTTTCAGGATACGTATTTCGCAGTCTGATTAGACATGAGAAGTGATTTGCTGCCTACAGTTTAATCATATCTTTATTTCAGTCTACCGCTTATTAGAGGATTCATGATCCAAAGATTTGAAGTTATGAATGGAAATCTATTGTCTTATTAGGCTCGACTTTGCACAAAATTCAAAGTTGGTTTATTCGCAGTTACGTTATTGCAATGCTATAGATTTCAAGCGACACCTAACGTAGGGACTTTGAAATAATCCACGTTGCCATTGGTGCCTAGTGGTAGCTTTACCCGAACCCTGATTTTTTCATATTTGTTCTTACAATTACCCAAAAGAAAAAAAAAGAGGGAGAATTCCAAAGATGTTAATCACTTTACATCCAAATGTAGCTTTCTCGTTGACACAATTGCCACCTAAAAGGATCTGCAGCTTTTCATATTTCTGTTGAGCAGTGGTTATACAAGAAAATAATTGTCAGCTGCCTCTTGGATATAATGTGCTCTATTGAAACTAAACCCTAAGCCCTAAACCCTAAATCTTATGTCAATATTCAGATCCTACCAATGCAAGAGAATCTATCCATATTAGACATGTACCATGCACCCTAATCGAACAATGTCCACAATTCAGATTACCTCTCTCTAGTAGAGATGTTTCCCCTCTGGTACTGCAGAGGACCAGCTACACTAATCATGACTCCCGAACAAGATCACATTGGAAAACAACTAGAGGAATGAATTTTTTTTTTTGGCAATCCGCTAGGCAAGCGTCTAGGGCTAATTTTTTATTAATGAAAGAAAAGAAATATACAACAATTAGGAACAGTACAAATAAGGGGGACAATAGCACCAATATTGTTACCCATATGCCTTGGCTATATAATCACTCCTCTGCGCCTCACATTGCCTTATGATGGCAGCCTCATGTAGAGGATTCATGGTGTAGCTGCCGGCAAAGTCTCACGAGGGCATATAATCTCATAGCCGTGTGGATATTTTTCCAAAGGCATAGTACCAAGGCAACTCAAACCGGGTTAAACCTTACCCTACTAATCCTATTGAGGCAGAGAAAAGGCCTCACCTACTAGCACGCATGTAAAAAATAAGAACTGGAGAGTACCAAATATTGAATGATCATCACAGAGTTTATAACATACTCTGTGATGATATTACAAATGAGAATACTAATAAAGTGGTATAATAGAATGAAGTACCAATTTGGTTCATGTCCCTTCTTTTGCAAACTTGTAAAATCTTCAATTTGTAATTCTTTGTTGTTTTCCTCAACCGTGTTCAAAATGTATTCAAAAATCATCCTTTCTTTTTTGAACGGTTGGACCTCGTTGATGTAGTTGGGGCAGCCTGCTTTTGTTTGGCAACTCTCATTGGAGGTCGCCTAACATTTAAAAAATCACTAACCTTGTCGTCCCAACTATTTTTCCTTGTATGAGATTTCCTATTTTTTCCGCTATGCATAGGTGATAAATCATCTTTTCTTGCTGCATGTGCGCGACATTCTTTCAAAACTGCATCTTCTTCTCCTTCCTCATACATATCTCTACCCACAAATACTGGATCTGGCATGTCTTGTAAAAATTCTTGTGCCATCAAACCATTTCCATCTTGTCTGTTAACCATAGTTGCCTTGTTTTGACTTTGTTTTGTGCCTTTCACCTGGTTGCTGGTCCAATCCCCACGCCCAGTGCTACCAACTTGATTTGTATTTAGAGAATTTAGGGGCTTAGAACTTACCATCGCATCAAGTAGCTTTCTGTCCTCCATCGTGATAACAGGTGCCCTTATAGATAACTGTTGTTGTCCAGCAGTTGAAGAAGTTACTGCTGCTCCTGCATTGTTTTCATTCTGCTGCTGCAATGCATCAAGCAACTTTCCATCCTGCAAAGTGATAGCTGGTGGCGTTGTATCCTGCTGCTGCTGTCCACCAGTTGGAAGTGTGACTATAGCTCCTGAGGTGTTTGCATTCAGCTGCTGCTGCCCATACTTTCGACCAGCTGGATCAATCTGGTTACTAGGTGTGGCTGCATTTTGAACTATGTTTCCAGCTACTGCATCCTTGACTTTTAGAGCAGCAACTGGAGAGTACTTGGGAATGAAAGCTGGAGCGTTGAGATTCAACATGCTTTTATGGCTCGCGTTTGGTATACCATCTGGTTTAGGTAGTGTTATTGAATCAAGTTCTTCACCTGCACTCTCCTAATCAACCTCATGATCTGCCTCTTCAGATGAGTATCCAGCAAAATCAACACCACAATCTTCTTCATCATCATACTCACGCTGGTCATCCCAGAGCTTGGATTTAATTGCCATCGCCTTTTGCGCATCAACAGGAACAATGTCCTTCGACACAATAAGTCGACCACCTGTGTTCTTGGCAAGTTGTTGTTTGCTACTACCTGAATATTGTAGTTGGCAAATTTTTGGGGTTGTGTTCATCATCATAGCTGCCACGACATCGTTTACCATTTTATCAAGCTCCGAATTGGAAATATGTAGCGTTGGCGTATCTGCAGCATGAATTTGACTTGTCTCACCATTGTGATTACCACCAGATGCGATCTCAAGGCGAACACTGTCCGCTTCATTTTTCTGCTCCTTTTCACTACCTGTAAAATTAGTTTTTTCAGCATCTGGTCGTATCTCGTACCCCATATGTTGTTCCTCATTAACATGCTCACCCTCATTCACCAAAGCATCGAAAGAGTTCGAAACTCCAATAGCCTTTGATGGTACAATCTGATTTTGAAGCATTGGAGTTTGCTTCTTGCTAGGTGATTTGTTCACCACTTTCCAGTTGTTACTCTTTGTAGTACCTACTGCCCCTACACCTATTTTATCTTGCCCCGCAGAAATTTGATGACCATGTGCCAAAACATTTTTTCCTCGATCAACATCGGCATGCATTGCACCAGCAGTGACTAGGTGCATTCTTGTAGAGATAGTGGAGGCGTGAACATGTTTGGATTGTTTAGGCAGCCCCTTGTCCAATTTTAACACCTCATCTAGTGGCACGATAGGAGCTGAAGCATGTGTTGTATTTGAATTGTCAATAACCCCAGCAACAGAAGTCATAACCCCTTCACTAAAGAGCCCAACACCTGCCTTCAAACTTGTAGCATCTGCACTTCTCACAACATCAACATCTTCAAGTTCCTGCTCCTCATCTTGCACTGCAGTATCTATTAACTGAGCTGTTTTTTTAGTTAGATTAACATGTGCAACAGTAGCTTTAATAACCCCAGCAGTAGGACGATTACCAGTTGCATTCAATGCAACATTAGCCTCCAATTGTGAACCTACAGTAGCTGATCGTCTTTCAACTTTGTCAACTTGTCCTATCAATGTTATTGCTGCATTATTCTTGGCAAACATTGTTCGAACAGCTGCAGCTAAAGCACTGTCATTCATCATCCCAGGTACAAACGCTGAACCTTTAGAAGTTCCAGGTAAAGCTTGATCAACCACAGTATTTTTTGCAGCCTTCAAGTCCTGAGCAACTCTAGCAAGGGCTTCAGCAACTGGGACAATTGCACTAGAAACAGGATTACGCCCCATATGCCTTGTAGATACAGCTGTTACATGTGCTGTCTTGATCAAATTTTCAGCGTGTTCATGAGCCCTTTGAGGAGCTCTTAACACCTTTGTAGCATCTGTATGGTTAATGTGATCTCCAGCAGTTCGATCACCATCATTTAAGGCCCTCCTCTCATTCAAAAACTGACGCAAATTTCCCTTGTATTTCGCACCACCAATTTGTTCTTGACGAGGTTGCTCTTCATCAATCTGAGCATCCTCATCACGATTTTTTTTCTGAAGTCTTCGACACGTAGTTTCATCATGGCCTTGATGCTTACAACAATTACAATACAGTGGTAAATTATCGTAAACGATTTCTTGAAAAACCTCCAGTACTTTTCCAGAAATTGCATCCACACTTTGCAACCTTACGCGATTAGGATGTTTGTTAAGCAAGTCTAAGATCACCTTCACCCTAGCAGTGCTAGGTCTGGACTTAGTTTGTGTTGCCTTATCAATGGCAATTGGTTTTCCTACAACAGATGCTATAGACAACAATGAAGGCATCACAAACAAATCTGGTGACAGATTCGGCAACGATATCCAAACCACTGCTTTTGTTGTTTCCTCCTTTGGGTTATAACCAATCGTCCATGGAAATACACGATATTGAAGCTGAACACCCTTATACAGCAGATAATTAACAGAGCGAGCTAAAGCACTTACATAATCATCATAACGATCAAACCTTAGCAGTAATTGTCTTGGTGCGAGTAAACCGATGATACATCGACCTTTAACACCTAAGTGTTTGGGCAGTAAATCTCGTTGCTCATTGAGTTCTGGTGCTCCTGGAGATACTTTCATCACTACTGATTGATGCAAGCCTTCCTCCACAGCAAACTGTTGTCGTTCTTCTAAGGAAAACATTACAGTTGGCTCTCCATGGATGAACTGGACTGGTTTGAGTTTTGGAGTTGTGCGAGGTATGGGGTCTATTTTTGTTGCGATTTGCTGAGCATATGTGGGTTTTATTGGTGGCTCTCCCACAGCCAAAGGCTGGGGAGAGACGACGGCATCCATGGCTACTCAAAACGTCACAATATCATTGACGTGAAGAACTGAAAATAACAACAAAATCTGGAAAATTCTGCTTGCTACAGTAAATCGCGAAATAGAATTTAAGATCTAGAAAAATAGGTTATGAATTTGAGGATGAAACCAGTTGGGGATTGTTCTCTAAGAGAAGGGGGTTCTTTTAAGACCAATCTTGTGATATTACCTTGCCGGATGCCGGAGTTATGGCCCGGTGAATAGTGATGGAATTACTATTCACCTTCTTCCTAGAGAGAAGGAGGAGGATTTTAGAGAGATAAGAATTAAGGATGTTGTAATGATGCTGTTCCTAGAGGAATGAATTGTAACCTCCACCCAGCGGTATTTTTTGCTTAAACGTTGCTGATGCCACCAAGCAAGGACAGTGCTGGAAACCCACACTCTGAAGCAAAAGAAAATAATTAGTCCTCAATATCAGTTGGTAGAGAAGATAAAAAACTGCGTGAGAAATAAGAAATTGACATCTCAAAAACAGCATGGAAAGTGTGGGAAAAGAAGACCAAGTTTTCCAGGGATGGTTGTGATTGTAATTTACACTATTAATGCCCTCACAACTAGTTACCTACAGCATAACTTTGGATTGGCAGTGAACCACAAGAACGGTAGCAAGCATAACATTCACAATACAAGGTAATCCAAGAGATATGGTTGATGAGCAAGAACAGTAGTAAGCACACACGTTCCAGCACCAGTTGCAATGCATGTTAACCAGTCTAGTGAACCACTAGTGAAATATCGATGCATATACACACATTCATCTGAAACATTTGTATTAGTGAATGTGGCGCTATTTCGGTGAGACTTTGTCTGACAATACAGCATGGTAATTGATCAAGTGCGCTCAATCTTGAAAAGATCCAGAAAAAGGAAAGGGAAGGAAGACAAAGGGCCACAGACTCGTAAGAGGAGAAGGATCAAAAAGTTCTGTGCTATCATGCTCTTTTTCCTTGTTCCGTGATGCAGTTAAAGGATAAAACAAAGCAAAACAAAACAAAATGAAACAGCGATAGAACATGGTTGGGTCGTATGTAGAAGAAGCACAGAGCAGAGGATCAGTGCCTGAGAGGCAAGGCTGCGAGAACTGAACAGCGTAGACATTTCTGTAGGGTTTAAAGAAGAATATCTCCACTTTAATCTATTCCCTTTGGATCAACCATAAATCTTGGTCTAAACTGTTTTCCACCAGTCTCTGTAATAAACTAAACCAAATGAGTAACTTGTTTGTGGTTGAACCAGCCTGTTCGTTTATCAGGTTCGTATCAGGTTCACATAATGATGGCAATTGAAGCCTCAAGCTTTAGGCTAAACAGAACAAATGATAAAGAAAAGCTTATCAGGAAGGCTTGTTAGCTGTAGGAAGAATACTATCAGATTAGTATCACAAATGCAGACATAAAAACAGGCATCGACTTACTGGTATGCTTAGCAACAGCCCATCCACATTGACTAAGACAGGTAAAGCTCTTCTGGCTGCGACTGGAATGGACTTCAATAAGAGGAGAGCTCTTTCAGCTGATTTCTTTGTACAAGCAGAACACAAGTTTATGTTGCTCATTACTTGTTGTGACTCCACTGAAAGGGAAAGTTCTTCTTCATGAACACTGCTGCTATCCTCTCTCTTTGATAATGTCGCAAGGTACAACCAATTAGCATCAACCATGTAACGGACCCTGGCCACCTGATCATGGCCAACGAGACAAGAATTGCAAAGTTCCATCTTTCTTCTCCAAAATCTTGGAATTGATTGGAGTTATTCATGGAAAATGAAGTGCAAGCATTTTGCTTGATCAGATTCCACTTCACTATAAATCTGTTCATGAAGTAACCAACTTTTTCAGGACGGAGTGCTTTGCTTGGAGCAGAAGCTGTATATTCTACTTTGTGCTCCACCTTATTTTCAAGCACAATATTAGTTTTAGACACGAAATTATTGCTTTCCTCTCTCTGTAGAGAAATAATGCTCTTGTAGGTAGATTCACTAAGAATGCCTTCCCTTTTGGCTTCAGCTAGAATGGAATCAGAAGATGTTAGGTCCAAAAATTGCATTGCTAGTGTACTTTGAGGGAACTGATCCGAGTATGACCTTCCATTTGCTACCATTTGCTCTACCTCATTTGAAATAGAGCAGTTTTTTCATTCAGTAAAGTACGGATTTAGGAACTCTAGAGTCAAATCAGCATCAGTAGAGCGGCAAACCAATACTTTAGTGCCTCTGGAGCCAGGAGCAGGGCAAGGTAACAACCAGATGCAGTAACAGCAGTCTGCAAGGTGCCATAAGTAATAATATTCAACAATATGGTATTGAAAATCATCAGTCTAACTTCAAGATAAAGGAAATTCTTGTCCACAATTGTTATATCTCATTTGCGTGCGCAAAAACCGAGTCAGATTGGATTTTATTCACCTTGCATGGGGAAGTCCGAATGTAGTTCAACAATAATTTTGATGCACTGCCTCTGACAGGTCTTTGCCTTTGTGAAACAAACTATCATACCAGAAACAAGAGGCATAAGTAGGTATGTATCATTAGATACAGGGCGAGAAAATCTTTCTCCAACACAATATTTTGTCTGAAAATAAATGATTAAAGAAATTAAAAGCTAAAAGTGGCTATACCTGCAACAACAAAGCAATAAACTTGGAGAGAACTATGTCCTTTAAATCTGAAGGCCTGAGGATTCCTAAAGCAATCACTGCATACCCTTCCTGCTTTCCAGAAAATAAAAATTAGGGGAGTAGAGGCAGAGAATGAGAGAGAAAGAGAGAGGAACATCAGGTTATAGACAAGTCCTAGTCAAAATACCTTTCCCTACAGTACCAGTAACCATTGAAGGATTTCATTCCAAGTTTCTCTTCTAAATGATTAGTTTATCTATTGATCCATCAATCTTTTCCATAATACTTCATTGAATGTCTATTATTTAATTAATGGATTTTAATAATTCACATTCTGAAAATAAGAAGTGCACACAGTTAATAACAGAATGAAAGGAGCATGCCTAGAACTATGACTTCTAAAATGCTCTGGGACTTGCTTTCAATAACCCCAGGGAAAAAGTAGTAACATTTTACTTGGCCAATATGACGAACTAAGTCCAAAGAAAGAAAACAGGAAATTACCAACCTCCCCCAGTCCAAGTAGAAAACTGTAATTCTTTACTGCTTCCCTCTTGACTACCTACAAGAGAGCATTTGACACACTAACCACAATATTCATTTTGCATTGAAAATAAGAAAATAAGGTTGAATAAAATGTTAGTGATTCTGTTTTGGAGACTGTGAAATGTGTATGTAAGGAAAATGGTGCTGAACTGCAAACTGACAACCAATATACCCAGGAAAAGGGCACGAAGTGAGAGCAAATGCAGATAGATGTCATTTCTCAAACAGGTAGTACACCTCCGAAGGCTATCAAGTACCAATAGAGGGACAATGGCATATTGGTTATAATGCATTCCCAACTAAACTCTAAAACTCACAGGCATGATAGTCACAGCTTGATGCAACAGGTTGGAACACATTTTGTCAACATGCGACCTTGTTCTCCGACAAGCAGAAATAAGTGCTTGCAATTCGGACCTGAAGATAGCTGCAGGAAAAAAATAAGAAGATCAAAATACAGTAAATATAGGTCAGTTAACAAGGATTCTCTAAGATACCGGGTGCATAAATCAAGTCAAATGCACGAAAAACAACTCACGTGATGCCAGGTCAGTCAATGTCATACGAATTCTATCACGAGTAAATAATGCGCTTCTGTTTGTGGGATCTTCAATCCATTCTTGATTGGCACCTAGACATATCTGCAATACAAGGTAATGCAACTTTAGAAGCTTCCAATGAACTAGGAAAAGGAATATTCCCCTCAATCTTTTCAGCAAAATGCAGCAGATGCAGTTTAATCATTTTAAGATCCTCATGAAACATTAACCTGAAAAACTCTACTTACAGATTCAGAAAAAGCCATTCAGAGTTCAAAGACTACTATGAAAATCCTCCAAAAAGGCAAAATGAAAAAACAAACCTTATACATATCTTCTTTGGAGAACTCCAGCAGAGGTCCCACCAGCACAGGTACCGGTAACTCTGTCTACCAAGGCTAAGCAGAGGTGTATTTTGCCTCTAATGGGATTTGAACTTGAACCTTATGTTTCTCCTTTGACCACTAGATGACAGCCTTGGGTGCTTTTCATTTACTCGATTTCTATTCATGCGAGCCTATTACTATTTGGGGAGTCAAACAAGGTTTTCTTTTACCACATTTTGCTCATTCTTCTTAAATATTTTGAATCGTTAAATATTGTGTACTTTTATGTAGTTTCTAAATATGTACATTTTATTCTATGTTCGAATTCATACCGAAAATTAGTCAGCTTGACCATCGTACTCCGAAAAGGTTCACATAAACTGAAATGGAAGGAGTACCAATTTTTGTTTAACTAGTTTTTGATTGAGGCGTAGTAGTTGTTGTTTTTATATGATTTTTTGCTTAACTGTCTCTGCTGATTTTTGATTATGTGGGAAGCGGTAAAACTGTTGGAGAGTCATGTCTATTTAAACGGGGTCCTTTTTTCTTTTTCTTTCTTTTAGAAATTGTTTAGAGGTGTACATTGATTAGTTTACTTGTATGAGTTGGAAATTTACTGGTCAAAGGTTTTGTCTTTAGATTAGTTTGAAGAATATGCTGATTTTTACAATAACAACTTCGGAAGAGGGTTTCAGAATAGTTTACTGCTTCAAATGCTTCAAATTTCAATCCATTTTGAGGGGTTAAATTTTGGCTTGATATTTGAATTCAGATGTGTATAGTAGTAACAGATATTGGTGGAGAGGAGCATAGTGATAGATGGGAAATAACTGTGTTCATGCAAAGTTTTCAAAGGATGGGTTCTTCAACTTATTCTTTTGGCGGTCTCGATCACCGAATATGATCACAAATAAGAAAAAAGAAAAGGCTATTGAAGAACCTTCTACTGACAAACAGCCCGAACATCCTAATTCTTTTCAGAATAAACCCCCAGAATTGGTGAAGATAGACAGAGAAGAGAGTAAGCTATCAGATACAAAAGGGTCCAAGCAGGCTATTATAGTGAAGGAACAGAAGACAGACTCTCAGGTAGTTAAGCCTGAGAAGATATCAGATCATTCGAAACCTGCAGAAGCAACGGGACCTGAAAATTTTGGCAACACAGTCCATGAAAAGGCAAAACCAAAAGAGCCGGCAAAACCGAAGAAGCTACATCACGTCAAGAGAATGCTTAGTGCAGGACTCCAGGTTGAGTCGGTGTTGAAAACAAAAACCGATCTTCTGAAGGAGCATTATGATTTGGGGGAGAAACTTGGACATGGACAATTCGGGACCACATTCCTCTGTGTTGAAAAAGCAACAGGGGAAAAGTATGCTTGTAAGTCTATTGCGAAGAGGAAATTATTGACACCTGAAGATGTGGAAGATGTAAGGAGAGAAATTCAGATATTGCATCACTTATCTGGACATCCTAACGTCATTTCAATAAAAGCAGCGTATGAGGATGCTGTTGCAGTTCATGTTGTGATGGAATTATGTACAGGGGGTGAGCTCTTCGATAGAATTGTTAAGCAGGGACATTACTCGGAGAGAAAAGTGGCTGAGCTTGCAAGGACAATAGTTAGTGTAATAGAAGCCTGCCATTCTCTAGGAGTGTTGCACTTGGACCTTAAGCCTGAGAATTTTCTCTTTGTCAACGAGGAAGAGGATTCACCTCTAAAGATTATAGATTTCGGGATATCAAAGTTTTTCAAGCTAGGTATTTTTCCACTTTCTCCAAATTCTTCCATTTACTTCCTATATATTTTGGTTGTAACAGCCCCACCCGCTAGTAATATTATTCACTCTGGGCCTAGGCCCGCACGGCTTTAAAACGCGTCACTAGGGTTTAAGACTTGTTAACTTATATACCCAGCATCCTTCTTGTGTTTTGCCGATGTGGGATTCTGTCTAAAGTCTGAGGTATTACATGTACCCCTTCTTATGGACTCAGCGTCCTCGCTGAGGTTTGCCCCACCGCATGGGATTTGCCTAGACTCAGCACTGAGGTTTGCCCCGCCTAACCGGGATTTGCCTAAACTCAGTTGAACTCTTACCCACCATTGGCATGGCTGACACAAGAGTGGCTCTGATACCATCTGTAACAGCCCAACCCACTAGTGATATTGTCCCCTCTAGGCCTAGGCCCGCACGGCTTTAAAACGCGTCACTGGGATCTAAGGCTTGTTAACTTATATACCCAGCATCTCCCTTGTGTTGTGCTGATGTGGGATTCTGTCTAAAGTCTGAGCTGTGCGGGCCTAGGCCCAGAGCGGACAATATCACTAGCGGGCTGGGCTGTTACATAGATCTTTTGCACATTCTGATATAGTAGGCCAAGGTTCTGATACAAAGTCGAGTTCCCCTTTTAAAACCTGTTCAAATATTCCTTGCTCCGTCTCTGGTGCAAAACATCAAAATTCATAAGCCACATGGACTTCATGTTGCTTCAAGGATTATAAAATCAAATTGCAAAGGAAAAAAGTCAAAAAAAACTTACCATCCCAAAATGGAGGAACACCACTAAGTAGTATATAAATAATGACTCCTGCACTCCAAATATCACACTCTTGACCATAATGCTTCCGCAACACTTCTGGCTCCACATAGTAAGGACTTCCAACGACATCACCAAAGGTTTCACCTGAGTGCACCATATTTGTATTCTTGATTAGGTGAAGGAATACAGCTCATAAAACAGCTAGAGGAAACCAGAAGAACAGCAACTGATTCTTATAATTTCATTTTATCTGAAATAACTAAAGTAAAACTAAAAAGATAAAGATTAAAATGAAAGTAATAGTAGTCGCCTATTATATGAGCAGTAAACACTCTGCCTTAATAAGCTTAATGTGAAAATAGGTATGAAAATAGCAGGTCATATTATTGTGTGACTTCTGCTCTAAGAAAAGGCAATGTCAACAGACACCCTACGATTCTTAAGTTACGAAACAAGATAGAACATCCCATACTAACATACCGAAAATCAAGCAAGTAAATTCTAACAAAGAGCAATACCATTTTTTCCATTTTAGACATTTTCACTACTTTCAAAGATGTCTTTATAAGTACATTCATGCTCTTTGCTACTATTAAATCAGGATTAGACTAGTTGAAACTTAAAATAATCATTAAGAACAGTGTATAGAACATGTTTAATGTTTATGTTATGGTGGAAAGTCTAGAAAATCATTAACAATATTGTTTAAGTATAATGATTCTTTTTAGAATATTTCTAATGAGTATCTCATAATAATTACTAATCCCAAGAATTTGAGAATTTTCCTCATATTGTGGAGCTCAAAACTCCTGAGATAGGCTTCAAAAAGAGTTTTTTGCTCTCTTCTTTTCTTTTGTCGCATGGTATTAGAGTCTTTACAATTTTTGTAGAGACTTAAGTAGTGTCTGCCTACAACAACTACACCTCCATCTCAAAACTCATATTGCGGATTGCCTTCCTACTAATGACCAGAATTATGCCATAAGGTTTTATTTTCTTGTCATAGTTATACTATTATTATCTTTTTGTGATGACGGCTCTAGTGGTACTACTTCTCTTTCTGATAATCCTTCTTGCACCACTATACCTTTTTCCGATAATCCTTCCTGTAGCACGTACCACTTTCTAGCAATTATTCCAACAACACCATGCCTATTTTCGCTAATACTCTGGCGACACAACTCCTATTTTGACCAGCATTCCACCCACAATCTAGTCATCCTCTCAACACTAACTGTTCTGGATAACCGAACCGTGCCTCTTTTCGGTGGTATCGTGTCTTTAGCCAGCGTCTTGGCATCATCAAACAACTTTTCCAGTGAAACTTTTCAGCCACCAATTCGAACTATATCCTGGAGATTCGAGTCACAATTTCTCTTTCCATTGATTGAGGATAGATTTTTTCCTGTGTGCAGTGAGAATCACTTTTTCTGCTGTGCAATTACAAGTGGCTTTCTGGCAAGAAAGATTTTCGGCAACACTTATTGTGACTCAAAGCTCCAATAAAAACCTCTCTTGTACGTTGTTAATAACCAATTTCAATAAAAGTCTTTTCAGAATTCTTTTCCTTTTCACAAGATCCATGGGGGAGTTACTTTCCCTCAATGAACAAAGTATAGAGGTTTCTAAGATTGATTTGTAAATTCTTTCAAAAACAACTCCTGCAGCTATTAGGGACACCATGGATGGATCACCTATCAGGTGTTGTAATAAGAGTTTAATATTAGAAAGCCTTAAACATAAATGTAACCCACTCTTGCGTAACAATTCAATCGCCTTCTGGTATTACAAAGCAATCATAGGTTCATACATTGGAGAAAGAGCCAAGGCATAAGCAGTACTGGCGGCAGAAAGTTCACTGAAAGCAAGAATTTAATAAGAAAACACTTTTGCCTTGCAGAGTATCTTTAAGCATTTAATTAGATTATAGACTGTCCAGTGAGTTACAGATAATTGACTGACTTGGGGGGCGATATTAATGCCAGTTTTAAGGAAATTGTGTTTTCAAGAGAATACCTGGCCTGAGGAATACTGATAACCCGAAGTCAATCGTCTTCAGCGGCGACTCCTCTTGCTGATCGACAAAAAGAAAGTTTTCAGGTTTGAGGTCCCTATGCATAACACCCAAGGAATGGCATGCTTCTACAACACCTACTATCACCCTTGCAAGTTCAGCTGCTTTCTTCTCTGAATAATGCCCCCTCTGTATAATCCTATCGAAAAGCTCTCCACCTACACAAAGCTCCATTACAACATGAACCGCAACAGCATCCTCGTATGCCCCCACAATTTGAACAACACTAGGTTGTCCTGCCAAGTGATGCATTATCCGAATCTCCCTCCTTACATCCTCCACATCTTCCTCAGTGTTCAACCTTCTTTTAGCAATAGACTTACATGCAAATTCCTTCCCACTCGACTTCTCTACACATAAAAACGTCGTCCCAAATTGCCCTTGTCCTAACTTCCTCCCTAAACTATAAATTTCCTTCAATTACCCGTTTTTCGTCCTAAAACAGATTCAATCTGAAGCCCCAGACTCGACACTCTCTTAACATGACAAGGCTTGTTCTGTTTCACGCCCTCCACCTGCTTATTGACAGTATCATTAGCATCTGTATTCTTGTTGTTATTCCTAACCTCCTCTTTAACACTTATTTGTGTAGTATCTCCATTTATCATAAGGTGTGGGGGTGGATTACTTTGAATACAAGATTTGTTATCATCAGAACTTTTTGCATCATTTGTATTTGATGAATCAACTGAATTCTCTTTGCTTTTTTCCCCTTCATTTGGGAGTGGTAAATTTTCTGATTGATTAGGTTTCCACACGGCTGCAGTAACAGATTTTAAGAACCCATTGTTAGCCAATTTGGGTCCTACACAATTATTCCCCATCCAAAATAAAAATACCAAAACAAATACTACTAGCTCAAATCAAAATCTCAACTTTTCCCAAAATTCCAATACCGTTTGAGCATTTCATTGCTGATTTAAGCAAATTTCAACAGAACCCTTCATGAAGCCCTAATTTTTTTGTCCCAAAAATAAATACTCCACTAAAATCAAAATCAACCGAACTACTCATATGTTAAATCACTCGATTGCACAAAAAGCGTACCAAAAATCGGAATTTTCTGTTGAAATTCAACAGTGATGTCTCAAATATCGAAGCTGGCAAATGAAAATCTTAGGGATTTGGAAGAAATTGAGGAGAAATTAAAAGAGGGAAATTGTTGGAAATGGTGAGGAAATAGAAAGATAAAACGGATCGATGGGTAGTTTTGGCTATCGGAATAATATTGATGATCAGTTCGTTAATTCTGTTATCCATTGGAGAAGTGTGTGTTTTCATGCATGAATTAGCATGCAATCACATTTTTCAACCTACCGCTACGTAAAGGATTTTTATTTTTATTTTTCACACAATTAGCAAAAGGATAAGACAGGCCAACATAAAGGATTTTTTGGTTGGCAAAATAAGAAACTCAAGGATTAGCAATATAGGAATTGGTATCCATTTGGATTAGCAATGTTGTTTTCTTTTGTCCTTTTCTCTTTTTGAGCCGAGGGTCTTTCGGGAACAGCCTCTTTACTCCTTCGGGGTAGGGGTAAGGTCTGCGTACACACTACCCTCCCTAGGCCCCACTAGTGGGATTTTACTGGGTTGTTGTTGTTGTTGTTGTTGTTGTTGGATTGACTTATTTTAAGTGCTTTTAAGCCAAAATGATTTTTAAGCACTTGTGTTTTAAGCTAAAATGACAAAAATAAACCAAAAGTCAAAAGCTAGAATTCCTAACTTATGACATAAAAACTATTTTGACTTAAAAATCATGCTTCTAGTAATTTATATTAAAAATATAGGGCTATTATGTGATAATTAATAATTATAAAATTATTATGTATTAATTAATAATGAAGGAATTATTATTAGAGTAAATTTCACAAATGGTCATGTAACTATTACTTTTTCTCATCAAAGTCATATAACTATGTTTTCTCACAAAAATCATAAAACTTTCACTAACTCATACAAAAATTATAATAACAAAAAAATACAACTTTTCGATAGTATTTCTTATTTCACGCTTTTTTATTATTTATTTTCAGCTTAACAAATAATAACCCAATCAAACTATAAATTAGGGGCATTTGCATCTATACCCGCTTTTTGAGCCACGTTTTAACTTGTGTCCGCTTTGCAAAAAAAAATTGCAAACGTACCCATTTTTTCGCATAACTTCAGCATACGGGGCTGAAGTAGCAAATGCAATCACGCAAAACTTCAACATTCTAGTAGACGAGACTGAAGTAGCAAGTTTTTGTTTTTGTAACTGGCGAACTACAGCTCTAGAGCTGAAGTATTTATTTTGTAACTGGCGAGTTTTTGTTTGTAACTGGCGAAAAGTTTTTATTTTTGTAACTGGCGAACTTCAGCTCTAGAGCTGAAGTTTTTGTTTGTAACTGGCGAAATTGTAACTGGCGAACTTTAGCTCTAGAGCTGAAGTTTTTATTTTGTAACTGGCGAACTTCAGCTCTAGAAGTAAAGTTTTTGTTTTGTAACTGACAAAGAGCTGAAATTTTTGTTTGTAACTGGCGAAGAGCTGAAGTTGAGGAACTTGCTAAGAAATCTAAGTATAAACATGTTGTAAACACGTTGTGCAGAAAGCTGATGGTTATAAACATATAACCTTTTTTTATCAAACTTGCATGGACAATAGGCTGTCATACTACCATTCAAAAAAAAAACCTTTATACTCCAATTCTTTACCCGAAGAACTAAAATAAGCCAACAATTATTGGTATATTTTCCAAGATATTGATTTCTGGCATCTAGGTATAGTTCTTATGTTCTAGCTTCTGTGAATAACCAAGGATTATCTTTGTATTTCGATTTTTGAGATTTTGGGTTCGTGCTTATGTGCATAATTTCAATAGTCAAGGCTGATGGTTGTAAACATCTAAGTGGATGAAATGCCCTAAAAGGTTTCTATCTCCACAGTCCATGTCAATTATTGGAATATTTTCACAATCAACAACTTCAGAAAGGAGTGTCTGTCAGATTGAGGGCGGATATAACTTTGAGGAGGAGAAAGAGGAGAAATGGGGCTGAAGTTGTTTAAAAAGTGGGTACAAGTTAAAACTTTAAAAAAAAATGGGTATAGGTTAAATGGGTGCGACCAAATAGAACGCCCCGTGCAATTTTTACAATAAATGATCCGACCCGATCCTATCAACTTACACACACAGGAGTAGTAAAAGTGAATCATTCCCCTAAACTATATGATATTTATATCTTTTATTTTTCTTTTTAAGATTTTCATTCAAATTGAGAACATTATAATTTCAAGAGCTCTTTGATTATCTACATTGTTTTTTTTTGTCATAATCTCACGCAAAATACCTCAAAGAAAGAAATATAATATTATATACAAAATACTCTAAATTATTTATGTCTAGACAGACAGTAGGTGGTTAATACTCCAAAGAATTTTGGAGTATTTTTCGTGAGATTCTAATAAATAAATAAAAAAGGAATGGGCAAGTAGAGAGCTCTTGAAATAATAATGCTAATAATTTGAATGAAAATAAAAAATAAAAGATCATGTATTTTGAGAAAAAGGCTAGATCCACCTAGTTTCTCTTCTCTAATTTACGTTTTCCAGCTTAGTTCCCCACAAGGGAGTTCCCCACAAGGTAGACATCGGGGGTAGGCTTGTTCATGGATCGGATTGAATCGGATTTGACACATTTTGGATTATAATTTCAAATTTTGGATTTGGCACATTGTAATCCGAATCCGAAACAGATTAAATTCAGTTCGGATTGGATTTTGATATTTGGATAGGATAAATATTTCGGATTACAGTTCAAATGATAAGCCTTATATATTAAGATGTTTATTCCATGAGTTCATCTCTTACTGATCGGTGTATTATAACCATAAACATTTACCCAGCTAGAACGAAAAGGAAATACATACTCTATAGTCTATACAACATCAACAATCAATATGAAATCAAAAGGTTAAACTGAATATTTGATAATTGTAGCAACAGAACTAAACAAACCCAAAAGGTTAAATTGTGTTGAAATTGGCAAAATGTTTGTCCCACATTGGTGGGAAAACAAAAGTTGGGAGGATTTTCCCCCTATAAAAGAAGGCTTAATGTTTATGATTTAAATACACCTCTCATTTGTCTTCTCATCTGTTTAAGGCATTTGTATCTTCTCTCTTTAGTATTATTTCACTTGTATTTTTGGAGTGAAATAAAATATTGGTTGTGTCCGAGGAGTAGGCAAAATTAGCCGAACCTCGTAAATTCTGGTGTTTCCTTTATTGTTGTTTTATTGTCTTATTTATTATTTGGTTGCAGCATAGTCTGATCTTCCACATCAGAAAAGATTTATATTGGTTTCAACAAGGGCTAGATCTTGCCATTGAAGAAAAAAGACCAGATGTTATTGGAGAAGAAGATTGGAGAATTATCAACCGTGTTGCTTGCGGTACCATTCGATCCTACCTTGCTAGAGAGCAGAAATATCCATACACAAAGGAAACTTCTGCAAGTAAATTATGGAAAGCACTGGAGGATAAATTTTTGAAGAAAAACAGTCAAAATAAATTGTACATGAAGAAGAGACTGTTTCACTTCACCTATGTTCCTGGTACCACGATGAATGAACATATCACCAGTTTCAATAAGTTGGTCACAGATTTGCAAAATATGGATACAACTTATGATGATGGTGACTTGGCCTTAATGTTGTTGGCGTCACTTCCTGATGAATACGAGCACCTTGAAACTACTCTACTCCATGGAAATGACGAAGTTTCTCTCAGAGAAGTTTGTTCGGCTTTGTACAGCTATGAACAAAGAAAGCGAGAAAAACAGAAGGGCAGAGAAGGAGAAGCACTATTTGTGAGGGGTCGTCCTCAAAATCAAATGAGGACAAAGAAGGGAAGATCCAAGTCAAGATCCAGACCCAGCAAAGATGAATGTGCTTTTTGTCGAGAAAAAGGGCACTGGAAGAAAGACTGTCCGAAGTTGAAGAATAAGGCCAAACATAACAATGGAAAGGCCATTATGGATTCAAATGTAGCTGATTGTGATGATTCAGACTTCTCATTAGTTACAACAGAGTCATCAACATCATCAGACATATGGTTGATGGACTCGGCTTGTAGCTATCATATGTGTCCCAACAGGGACTGGTTCGTGGAATTTCAAGAAGGAGAATATGGAGTCGTCCACACAGCGGATAACAGCCCTCTTACCTCATATGGCATTGGTTCAATACGATTAAGGAACCATGATGGAATGATCAAAACATTAACAGATGTTCGATATGTACCGGATTTGAAGAAGAATCTCATCTCTGTGGGAGCCCTAAAATCAAATGGGTTCAAAATCATTGCAGAAAATGGAGTGATGAGAGTATGCTCCGGTACACTAGTGGTAATAAAGGTTAATCGGAAGAATAATAATATGTACCGCTATCGTGACAGTACAGTTATTGGGACAGTGACAGTGACATCCAGTGACGACAAAGAGGCAGAAGCAACCAAGCTATGGCACATGCGCTTGGGACATGCTGGAGGAAAATCCTTGAAAACTCTATCAGATCAAGGATTGTTAAAAGGAGTCAAGGCTTGCAACTTGGAGTTTTGTGAGCATTGTGTCAAAGGGAAACAGACAAGGGTTAAATTTGGTACAGCGATCCATAATACTAAAGGCATTTTGGATTATGTACACTCTGATGTTTGGGGTCCTTCCAAAACACCTTCATTGGGTGGGAAGCACTATTTTGTAACCTTTGTTGATGATTTTTCTCGAAGAGTGTGGGTGTATACAATGAAAAACAAAGATGAAGTGCTAGGAATTTTTCTCAAATGGAAGACGATGGTGGAAAATCAAACAGGCAGGAGGATCAAGTGTATTCGCACAGACAATGGAGGTGAATACAAAAATGATCATTTCAATAAGGTCTGTGAAAATGATGGCATCGTCCGACACTTCACTGTTAGACATACACCACAACAGAATGGAGTGGCAGAACGTATGAACCGGACCTTGCTGGAGAAGGTACGGTGTATGTTGTCCAATGCTGGCTTGGGCAAAGAATTTTGGGCTGAGGCAATTACATATGCATGCCACCTCATTAATCGTCTACCATCTGCTGCTATTGATGGCAAGACACCATTTGAAAAATGGTATGGAAAACCTGCTGTAGATTATAACTCTTTGCACGTGTTTGGCTCAACTGCATATTATCATGTGACGGAGTCAAAATTGGATCCAAGGGCAAAGAAGGCTATTTTTATGGGAATTACTTCTGGAGTCAAAGGATATCGCTTATGGTGTCCTATGACAAAGAAAGTAATATTCAGCAGGGATGTTACCTTTGATGAATCTGCTATGGTAAATAAGGTAACAGAAGATACCAAACAAAATAAAGGTGCTTCTAAGCAGGTGGAGTTTGAGGGAAAATTTATTTTTCCTACACAAGAAGCAGAGGAGGAAACAAATGAAGATTACCCTCTGGAAGGAGAGCCAGTAGAGGAGATTCCAACTCAGGAACCTCAACAACAACTTGAATCAATAGCAACCAGCAGGCCAAAAAGAACAATAACGAAACCTGTTCGTCTCATAGAGACAGTTGCTTGTGCAACCTCAATTGTAGCTGATGATGTTCCTACCACTTATAAAGACGCAGTCCAAAGTTCAGAAGAAGATAAGTGGAGGATTGCCATGAATGATGAAATACAGTCCCTTCATCAGAATCATACATGGAGATTGGCCAATCTCCCGAAGGGAAAGAAAGCAATTGGGTGCAAATGGGTATTTGCAAAGAAGGAAGGATTTCCTAACCAAGTAGATGTTCGCTACAAAGCAAGATTGGTGGCCAAAGGATATGCTCAAAAGGAGGGAATTGATTACAATGAAGTATTTTCTCCAGTTGTAAAACATTCCTCCATTAGAATTATGTTGGCTTTGGTAGCACAATTGGATTTGGAACTAGTTCAGATGGATGTAAAAACTGCGTTTTTACATGGAAACTTGGAGGAGGAAATCTACATGACTCAGCCAGAAGGATTCAAAGTTGCTGGAAAAGAAAATATGGTGTGCAAACTTGAAAAATCGTTGTACGGATTGAAACAATCTTCTAGACAATGGTACAAGCGATTTGACGAGTTTATGTTGCGGCAAGGGTACAAGAGAAGCAAATACGATCATTGTGTGTATTTGCACAAGCTTAAAGATGGTTCCTTTGTATATCTTCTCCTATATGTTGATAGCTTCCAAGAATTCGGAAGAAATTGATAAGTTGAAAATTCAACTGAAGAAGGAGTTCGAGATGAAGGATTTGGGTGAGGCAAAGAAAATTCTTGGCATGGAGATAATAAGAGATAGACGTTCAAAGAAACTCTGTTTATCTCAGAAAGAATATTTGAAAAGAGTACTACAACGTTTTGGCATAGATGACAAGACTAAGCCAGTTAGTACTCCACTTGCTCCCCATTTTAAGCTAAGTACTAATATGTCGCCAATGGATGAAGCTGAACGAGAGTATATGTCAAAGGTACCATACGCAAATGTTGTTGGTAGCTTGATGTATGCAATGGTTTGCACAAGGCCTGACATTTCACAAGCTGTTGGAGTTATTAGCAGATATATGCACAATCCAGGGAAGGAGCATTGGCAAGCTGTGAAGTGGATTCTACGGTATATTCATAATACTGTAGATGTCGGGTTAGTTTTTGAGCAGGAAGACAATCAGTCTGTAGTTGGATATTGTGACTCAGATTTTGCGGGTGATCTGGACAAACGACGATCAACTACTGGTTATGTGTTTACTTTTGCAAAGGCACCAGTTAGTTGGAAGTCTACTTTGCAGTCAACAGTTGCTTTGTCTACAACAGAGGCAGAGTACATGACTATTACAGAGGCTGTGAAAGAGGCAATTTGGCTTCAAGGATTGCTAAAGGAGCTTGGTGTTGAACAAAAAGGTATCACAATTTTTTGTGATAGTCAAAGTGCTATTCAATTAGCGAAAAACCAAGTGTATCATGCAAGGACGAAGCACATTGATGTTCGGTATCATTTCGTACGAGAAATCATAGAAGAAGGTGGAGTCACAGTGAAGAAAATTCATACTACGGAGAATCCTGCTGATATGCTGACAAAGGTGGTGACTGCGATCAAGTTTCAACATTGTTTGGATTTGATCAACATTGTTGAACACTGAAGATTGAAGATGAAGACACAACCAAAATTTGTTATTGAGAGAAAATTGAAGATGTGGAATTTTGCCAAGGTGGAGATTTGTTGAAATTGGCAAAATGTTTGTCCCACATCGGTGGGAAAACAAAAGTTGGGGGGATTTTCCCCCTATAAAAGAAGGCTTAATGTTTAGGATTTAAATACACCTCTCATTTGCCTTCTCATCTGTTTAAGGCATTTGTATCTTCTCTCTTTAGTATTATTTCACTTGTATTTTTGGAGTGAAATAAAATATTGGTTGTGTCCGAGGAGAAGGCAAAATTAGCCGAACCTCGTAAATTCTGGTGTTCCCTTTATTGTTGTTTTATTGTCTTATTTATTATTTGGTGGCTGTCATAATTTTTGGTATAGTAGTTATGACTTATTCACACTATATACATTTGGCTTCCGCAACAAATTGAATAATTGTAGCAACAGAACTAAATAAATCCAAAAGGTTAAATTGAATAATAGTAGCGGATAATTATAGCAACAGAACTGAATTAACCGCAGCACTAACAAAGCAACATATCAACAAAATAGATAGGTCTTCCACTACTTCAAGGATGAACTCAAGAAGGCAAAAAAATAATACTAAAACGAGCTCCAACTTCCATATCCCTGCCATACTAAAACAAAGCTCATTTCCCTTCTCTGCCTCTGGCTCTGTCATCTATCAAACAAGTATAAAATAAAATCCATGAAAAAAAATCAGTACCCGACAGTTAAAAAAGGATAGAAAAGAAATACAAGAACCTATAAAAGTGCTTAAGTGCACGAGCTAACATTAGACAAAAAATCATGCAAAAACTTAATATTTAAGCTTTGAGAAAATCACATGAGCAGCAATATTTTTAATCAAATAGCATCTTTGAAAACTTTAATTCTGAACTATAGTTCTACACTAGATGAGCAGAGCATATTCGAGGTGGTGGTCGATATTTGAATCAAAGAAGGGCCTTGAATTTATATATGTACAATCTACTTGGCCACATATGTGAGGCTAAGATTAGCAACTCAAGGACATGAGAACTTTGTTGAAGGTTAACCGACATGTATAAGATTCATTGAAGGTCATATATATGACCAAATGCAAGCTTACACCAAAAATGAAGGTACAAAGAGCTAGAAGCTAAAACACTGCAGATCCAACTCCAAGTTCTCCTAAACTTTCAACTTTCAGCTTTTATATTATGCAGCTATTCAATCAGTTGAATCTCCTTTAAGAGACCAAAAACAGAGACCAGCAGTAGGGGTAAGGATGTGCAGAGTGCAGTTATGCAAACACACAGTATGTAAAATGCAAAATGGTAATATATCCAAAGTCTCTACTATTGATTGAGCCTACGTATAGAGCAAATACACAGTATGTAAAGGCCCACACAAACAACTATGGAAGAGACTCAACACGACTGGACATAATCAAAACATATATATAATGGGGTAGGACTCCAAGTTTATTTATTCCAAAAAAACAAGAACCTGATAAAACTAAAATGAAAATACGAACAGCTCTAATTTTTTACTTTTTAAAGATTAATTTATGAAATAGAGATTAAACTTCATGAGATCAAGGAAATATAAAGAACACACCTCTCTGTACGCTCAAAGAAATTGCTTAGAGGGAACCAATAATAGTCACAAACACTACTGGAAAATGGGCTTATGGCAACGCTTGTATAACCGTTGCCATAGACATATAAACTGTTGCCCTTGATGTATGGCAACGAAACTAGCTCCGTCACATTTGGTCGCGTGGCAGTAGCTCTATAGCAACGGTTTCCAAAACCATTGCTACACATTTAGATATGGCAACGGTTATTCCCCTTTCTGAAGCAACGAGTATTTCAATCAACTGCAACGGTTCAAAACTGTTACCATATGATATTATGCAACGGTTATATAAGCTATTGCAACGATTTTTTATACAACGGTTTTTTAACGCTATTGTAACGGTTTTATTACTATTGCTACAGCTTCTTATGGAGTAGTGATAACCATTGCAACGGTTTACAATACCTATTGTGACAGTATACATAATCTATCGCGCCGGTTTGCGACAGCTATTGCAACGGTATGCTATTAAAACAATTGTATAGCCCTGATTGTAAATTAATATTTAGGTATATAATAAATAGCAATACATTACAATTTATATAAATCACAAAATAAAACTATTCATAACATTAATAATCCAAATCATCCAGAAAGCTAGTAATTAATATCCATAAAAACAAAAGGTGTTTTTGCTCAAGTGCATAGATATTACAATTCAATAGTTGGCATAAATTTCAAAATGTCTAATACCAAAAGATTCCTACTAAATCAAGAGTTTCAGTATAAATCTGAAAATCTTTTCAAGTGAGGTCTAATTCTTCACTGCTTTCATCTTCCTTTTCTTCATTTTTTCCACCTACAAAAAAAAAAAAGATTAAGAAAATCATTACCTTTTAAGCGCTTGTTAAGTTAGCATTGACACCATTATAAGGAGCAGATGAAGAAGCCAAAGTAAATAGAAAATCAAAATCAAATAAACCAAACTTCTAAATGGTCGCATTCAGCCAGAACCACTAAAAGCAATTGAAGAAAAATTATTTTGATAGCTAGTTGCTTGTTTCTTTAGGAATATAGAAAGTGTTGTGAAAATGGGAACAACTGTTCTCTGCCATCATAATTTGTATCTCAAAATGGAACAAAAGCTGTGTCTAATGGATGTTCCGATCATATGTGCTATCTGAAAAATATGACTAATAAAGGTTGACAAAAATTTTGATATCAGTCATATTCACTCAAGGATGAAAGATGGAGCTTATGAGGGCTCATCCCTCCTTTTTCAATCAAATATTCAATATGTAGTGTTTTGTATCTTCTATTTCTACTCTCAATTCAGAATATAGTTATGACGTGCATTACTTGGATTTAGCTAATATATCCAGGAGCTTTGTGCACATAGGAGGCACGCTTAATGAACTTTTTATAAAACCTTAAAATTTCAAATATATTCAAGTAATCCAACTAGTCCCTAGATTTGCTTCTGTTTTTACTGATCCCATGGGCTAAATCACAGATATTTTTCCTGCAAATTGCAGATAGATGTAACAAAGTTGGTATTTCAGTTAGGAGGCATTGAAAATTTAGACGCTTCAAACAAAGTAGTATCAATTCAACTTACCAATTTAGTGTATCTAGTAGCTTAATTTTTTCAGAAAAAGTCTCACTTAACTCATTGGTTTCTAGTTAGCTAAACATTCCTCCTTGATGGCATAGCCATAAAAACTCAGCAGCCCTGTCCTAAATGTTCCATACATATTCCTAATCTAAACTACATAGATTTTCTGCCAAAAAGAACACCACTCATGGAGCAACTTAAACCAGAAAATGCCATGCCCAGACAAGGATTTCTACAGAGAAGCACATGTTTAGGAGGCACTGTCCAGGCCAATTTGAACAAGTACATGATCTTGATTCAAATACCATAGTGGGAGCATTCTGCAGTATCTTCACACCCTCCCCCCCTGCCCCCATAAACAAATAATGTTGACCTGCTCATCATTTTTGAGAACATACTCAATAGTTTAAAGACTTGCAAAGATGGAGGAAGGTTCCCAATTTCTTACAAAATATGGATTAGAATAAAAGAACCAGTATTATAAATTTAGCATATATATTGAACAAAACTTTGGTTAATTAAAACATTAGTTATTTATAAAATAAACTCTCTTATTCTGAATTACTCATCCTTAACCTTGCAAATTTTTTTTGGCTCAACATGCCACAGTATGGATTCTAACAAATAAAGCATAGGTGCATTGCCACAAATAGCTTTAACTGAACTCATCAGCTACTTGTCCCAAAGCAGTACTATCATTCCAAATGGTACATTTAGTTTTCTATATTGATCATCTCGAGACGACACAGACTACAGCAATATGGTAGGTATACTTCAGTTTGCGTATGAAAGTCTAATCCATTAGAGAGATCAGTTAATTCATTCTATCCTACCTTAGCACCATCCTTTCTGCATATACAAACAAAACTTCAAACTGTTACGTGATAGCTCTCGCTAAAACAGAGGTAGTACAAGTAATTAGTTGATTCCTTTTTCCTTTGCTATAGCTTTTAAATGATTCAAAAGGTCAGAATCTTCTTGAAATCTTGGTCTCCAACTCTATATAGCAGAGGTTTCTACAGAGATAGTCTTCTCTGAACATTTTGAGATTTTAAAAAGCTAATCTAATACCAAACAGTTTCAATAATGCTGTCAATCATTGTGTAAAAAGTCACAGAACCAGTAGAAGAAAATCGAGAGAGACATATGTCACTTTCTCCACTTCCCAATCAGTTCAGAAGAAAAACGAGAGACTGATTGTTCAGCAAAAAATACAAGACGTAATGCTAACATATTTGGGATCACATTACTTCACCAAATAAGTACATTATACACAAGTATTTGGTGATTATATTAGAAAATCAATTAATATGCAGTAGTTACGAAACTTTAAGGTGCTGAATGATTCATAATTTTAAAGAAGAGTCTCAACCATCTCGAACACATTTTTCCTTGGTGTTTGATTGGAAAAAAAAAAAACATTTCCAGAACACTTTTGATGATCAAAACTTTAAAAAAAAACTGAACTAATTTTCAAATATTTAGCTTCATAAAAAATCTTAACACTAACTACCTTATCCATGTTACACTAAAGCGTGAACTAAAATCAGAATGCAACAATACAATACATGTACCTCTATTTAGACTAAATAGCATTCCAAAATGCCCTCTATCAATTAACAGAAAATCACTCTAACAAACAGGATAATCTTTTATTGCTTCTTATTGATCTATTGTTGTAACTTGTGAAAGATGATTCTTGTATACCTTTTTCCCAAAGAAAAAGGAAAAAGAGGAATAAGATATATAGGTATTTCTAGTATTTCTTAAGCTTGTTAAGGTAGATCTGCAAAATAAAAAACTAAATTTCTAGATTAAAGAGGCATCTTTTGTGATATCCTAAGTCTTCATTTGGAAAAAAAATACAAGTTTCTGCTCGATTCCAACTTTAGCATCTTAAATAGTTTATACAGATTTGAAAATTGATGTAGGGGCTCCAACGAACTTCAAATATAATTAATAAACAATAAGAAAATAATAAACTCCTTAGGAATACATTATTTTAATAACTGGTCATGTTTGTTGAAGTTTGGCAAAATGCCAAAGTCCCACATCGGTTGAGAGAAGAGTTGGGGGAGATTTCCCCCCCTATAAAAGAAGGCTTAATGTTTAGGATTTAAATACACCTCTCATTTGCCTTCTTATCTTCTTAAGGCATTTGTATCTTCTCTCTTTAGTATTATTTCACTTGTATTTTTGGAGTGGAATAAAATATTAGTTGTGTCCGAGGAGTAGGCAAAATTAGCCGAACCTTGTAAATTCTGGTGTTCCCTTTATTGTTGCTTTATTGTCTTATTTATTATTTGGTGGCTGTCATAATTTTTGGTATAGTAGTTGTGACTTATTCACACTATATACATTTGGCTTCCGCAACAATTGGTATCAGAGCCAAGGTACTGTCTAAGTATGCTCTGTGGTTGCAGCATAGTCTGATCTTCCACATCAGAAAAGATTTATCTTGGTAACTGAGTCAAGGTTCTGTCTGAGTATGCTCTGTGGTTGCAGCTTAGTCTGATCTTCTACATCAGAAAGGAAATAATCTTGATTTGTGTCGTCAGCTATTAAATAATATTTGTGTCAAATATGGGAGACAATAAACAAGAAGAATCTACATCAAGTGTCAACAATACGTCATCATTGGCATCTTCGCTTATGACAAGAATTGTGTCAAATGCGAAATTTGCGGTAGAAATTTTTGACGGGTCTGGACATTTTGGGATGTGGCAAGGCGAGGTTCTAGATGTCCTTTTTCAACAAGGGCTAGATCTTGCCATTGAAGAAAAAAGACCAGATGTTATTGGAGAAGAAGATTGGAGAATTATCAACCGTGTTGCTTGCGGTACCATTCGATCCTACCTTGCTAGAGAGCAGAAATATCCATACACAAAGGAAACTTCTGCAAGTAAATTATGGAAAGCACTGGAGGATAAATTTTTGAAGAAAAACAGTCAAAATAAATTGTACATGAAGAAGAGACTGTTTCACTTCACCTATGTTCCTGGTACCACGATGAATGAACATATCACCAGTTTCAATAAGTTGGTCACAGATTTGCAAAATATGGATACAACTTATGATGATGGTGACTTGGCCTTGATGTTGTTGGCGTCACTTCCTGATGAGTACGAGCACCTTGAAACTACTCTACTCCATGGAAATGACGAGGTTTCTCTCAGAGAAGTTTGTTCGGCTTTGTACAGCTATGAACAAAGAAAGCGAGAAAAACAGAAGGGCGGAGAAGGAGAAGCACTGTTTGTGAGGGGTCGTCCTCAAAATCAAACGAGGACAAAGAAGGGAAGATCCAAGTCAAGATCCAGACCCAGCAAAGATGAATGTGCCTTTTGTCGAGAAAAAGGGCACTGGAAGAAAGACTGTCCGAAGTTGAAGAATAAGGCCAAACATAACAATGGAAAGGCCATTATGGATTCAAATGTAGCTGATTGTGATGATTCAGACTTCTCATTAGTTACAACAGAGTCATCAACATCATCAGACATATGGTTGATGGACTCGGCTTGTAGCTATCATATGTGTCCCAACAGGGACTGGTTTGTGGAATTTCAAGAAGGAGAATATGGAGTCATCCACACAGCGGATAACAGCCCTCTTACCTCATATGGCATTGGTTCAATACGATTAAGGAACCATGATGGAATGATCAGAACATTAACAGATGTTCGATTTGTACCGGATTTGAAGAAGAATCTCATCTCTGTAGGAGCCCTAGAATCAAAAGGGTTCAAAATCATTGCAGAAAATGGAGTGATGAGAGTATGCTCCGGTGCACTAGTGGTAATGAAGGCTAATCGGAAGAATAATAATATGTACCGCTATCGTGGCAGTACAGTTATTGGGACAACGACAGTGACATCCAGTGATGACAAAGAAGGCAGAAGCAACCAAGCTATGGCACATGCGCTTGGGACATGCTGGAGGAAAATCCTTGAAAACTCTATCAGATCAAGGATTGTTAAAAGGAGTAAAGGCTTGCAACTTGGAGTTTTGTGAGCATTGTGTTAAAGGGAAACAGACAAGGGTTAAATTTGGTACAGCGATCCATAATACTAAAGGCATTTTGGATTATGTACACTCTGATGTTTGGGGTCCTTCCAAAACACCTTCATTGGGTGGGAAGCACTATTTTGTAACCTTTGTTGATGATTTTTCCCGAAGAGTATGGGTGTATACAATGAAGAGCAAAGATGAAGTGTTGGGAATTTTTCTCAAATGGAAGACGATGGTGGAGAATCAAACAGGCAAGAGGATCAAGTGTATTCGCACAGACAATGGAGGTGAATACAAAAATGATCATTTCAATAAGGTCTGTGAAAATGATGGCATCGTCCGACACTTCACTGTTAGACATACACCACAACAGAATGGAGTGGCAGAACGTATGAACCGGACCTTGCTGGAGAAGGTACGGTGTATGTTGTCCAATGCTGGCTTGGGCAAAGAATTTTGGGCTGAGGCAATTACATATGCATGCCACCTCATTAATCGTCTACCATCTGCTGCTATTGATGGCAAGACACCATTTGAAAAATGGTATGGAAAGTCTGCTGTAGATTATGACTCTTTGCACGTATTTGGCTCAACTGTATATTATCATGTGACATAGTCAAAATTGGATCCAAGGGCAAAGAAGACTATTTTTATGGGAATTACTTCTGGAGTCAAATGATATCTCTTATGGTGTCCTATGACAAAGAAAGTAATATTCAGCTGGGATGTTACCTTTGATGAATCTGCTATGGTAAATAAGGTAACAGAAGATACCAAACAAAATGAAGGTGTTTCTAAGCAGGTGGAGTTTGAGGGAAAATTTATTTTTCCTACACAAGAAGCAGAGGAGGAAACAAATGAAGATTACCCTCTGGAAGGAGAGCTAGTAGAGGAGATTCCAACTCAGGAACCTCAACAACAACTTGAATCAATAGCAACCAGCAGGCCAAAAAGAACAATAACGAAACCTGTTCGTCTCATAGAGACAGTTGCTTGTGCAACCTCAATTGTAGCTGATGATGTTCCTACCACTTATAAAGATGCTGTCCAAAGTTCAGAAGAAGATAAGTGGAGGATTGCCATGAATGATGAAATACAGTCCCTTCATCAGAATCATACATGGAGATTGGCCAATCTCCCGAAGGGAAAGAAAGCAATTGGGTGCAAATGGGTATTTGCAAAGAAGGAAGGATTTCCTAACCAAGTAGATGTTCGCTACAAAGCAAGATTGGTGGCCAAAGGATATGCTCAAAAGGAGGGAATTGATTACAATGAAGTGTTTTCTCCAGTTGTAAAACATTCCTCCATTAGAATTATGTTGGCTTTGGTAGCACAATTGGATTTGGAACTAGTTCAGATGGATGTAAAAACTGCGTTTTTACATGGAAACTTGGAGGAGGAAATCTACATGACTCAGCCAGAAGGATTCAAAGTTGCTGGAAAAGAAAATATGGTGTGCAAACTTGAAAAATCGTTGTACGGAATTGAAACAATCTTCTAGACAATGGTACAAGCGATTTGATGAGTTTATGTTGCGACAAGGGTACAAGAGAAGCAAATACGATCATTGTGTGTATTTGCACAAGCTTAAAGATGGTTCCTCTGTATATCTTCTCCTATATGTTAATAGCTTCCAAGAATTCGGAAGAAATTGATAAGTTGAAAATTCAACTGAAGAAGGAGTTCGAGATGAAGGATTTGGGTGAGGCAAAGAAAATTCTTGGCATGGAGATAATAAGAGATAGACGTTCAAAGAAACTCTGTTTATCTCAGAAAGAATATTTGAAAAGAGTACTACAACGTTTTGGCATAGATGACAAGACTAAGCCAGTTAGTACTCCACTTGCTCCCCATTTTAAGCTAAGTACTAATATGTCGCCAATGGATGAAGCTGAACGAGAGTATATGTCAAAGGTACCATACGCAAATGTTGTTGGTAGCTTGATGTATGCAATGGTTTGCACAAGGCCTGACATTTCACAAGCTGTTGGAGTTATTAGCAGATATATGCACAATCCAGGGAAGGAGCATTGGCAAGCTGTGAAGTGGATTCTACGGTATATTCATAATACTGTAGATGTCGGGTTAGTTTTTGAGCAGGAAGACAATCAGTCTGTAGTTGGATATTGTGACTCAGATTTTGCGGGTGATCTGGACAAACGACGATCAACTACTGGTTATGTGTTTACTTTTGCAAAGGCACCAGTTAGTTGGAAGTCTACTTTGCAGTCAACAGTTGCTTTGTCTACAACAGAGGCAGAGTACATGACTATTACAGAGGCTGTGAAAGAGGCAATTTGGCTTCAAGGATTGCTAAAGGAGCTTGGTGTTGAACAAAAAGGTATCACAATTTTTTGTGATAGTCAAAGTGCTATTCAATTAGCGAAGAACCAAGTTTATCATGCAAGGACGAAACACATTGATGTTCGGTATCATTTTGTACGAGAAATCATAGAAGAAGGTGGAGTCACGATAAAGAAAATTCATACTACAGAGAATCCTGCTGATATGCTGACAAAAGTGGTGACTACGATCAAGTTTCAACATTGTTTGGATTTGATCAACATTGTTGAACACTGAATATTGAAGATGAAGACACAACCAAAATTTGTTATTGAGAGAGAATTGAAGATGTGGAATTTTGCCAAGGTGGAGATTTGTTGAAGTTTGGCAAAATGCTAAAGTCCCACATCGGTTGGGAGAAGAGTTGGGGGGATTTTTCCCCCTATAAAAGAAGGCTTAATGTTTAGGATTTAAACACACCTCTCATTTGCCTTCTTATCTTCTTAATGCATTTGTATCTTCTCTCTTTAGTATTATTTCACTTGCATTTTTGGAGTGGAATAAAATATTGGTTGTGTTCGAGGAGTAGACAAAATTAGCCGAACCTCGTAAATTCTGGTATTCCCTTTATTGTTGCTTTATTGTCTTATTTATTATTTGGTGGCTGTCATAATTTTTGGTATAGTAGTTGTGACTTATTCACACTATATACATTTGGCTTCCGCAACAATGCTAACAAGGGAAAATTTGTGATTCTCAAGATCTTGTATAAAAATATAAGTACATCTTTGTTTCTTTTTAATAAGAGAGTGATATCTGCAAATATTTGACCCTATATATATCTATATATGGACACAACTTTCATTGGTTTTAGTTCTGCATCTTTACTGAAGTCTTTTTTTACCGTTGTTTGAGTTTAGCTTAAGATTTCTCTTGTGTTGAGACAAGATCATCACCTTTTAGAAAACAGAAATGTTTATTGTCTTCACATCTTGCTTTCTGCCTAAGAACTAAAATGCAACTATTGACTACAAATATCAAGATGGAATACAGAATAGAGCCAAAGATCTGAAATGTACAACCACTATATTACAAAAACACAAAACAATATGTACTAAATTTTACCCTCAAATAATTTCAATAAATTTTTTATACACATGAAAAACTTTTGAAACTAAGAAGCAGTCACGCTACTACTCTTATTTAGAACTCATATACACAAACTAAATGCAACCGAGCATTATTTCAGTCAGAGAACTGGACAGAAACTGAAACAAGGATGATAATTGTCAGAATTCTTTAATACTGGTTAGAGACTTGATGTTCAAATAACTAATTATTGAGAATTTCTATTTTCCTTGAAGAAGCAATATATTTTAGTACTAATAAAAATGGGTACAGACGATTCCAATGTAGACGATTCATATAGACGATCCCAACTAGTTTAAGACTTTCTTAAAGACAGGATAATTCACCCTTCTTAGATAGTAATTCAAGACCCCGTAAAAATCTAAAAAAAGAATAAGAAACAATTAAGAAAATGCTCCCCTTATAAATTCTTGGGTACACACATGTTAAGCTGGATAATTCAAGAAATATTGGAACCTAAAAAGTATGAAGAAAAAAGTTTGACTTTCTTCATTCATGTTCTCTAACTATCAAAAACTACGACAGGGCAAATAAGAATACTGTATAAATTCACTAACATATAGTTCAGTCCTTGGCTGTATAAAGCCCAAACAATACTTCAAATTCTCATAAATCAGAATTACCCATCAATAGATATACTAACATGCAATCCTACGTCAGAAAGGAAATAACAAGATGAAAAGAACCTTTTTTTCCACTGACTTAAAAGAAACCAACACAAAATAGATATACTAAAATGCAAACCCATGAGTACTTCAGATAATCATAATTCAGAAATGCAAAGTACCATTTTTTCATTAACTTCAAAACACAAACACAATATTGATATGGTGTCCATCTCATTCAAATGATTTGGTAGCCAATTTTGTTGACTTGATTTGGTTTGGTAGCCAACCTTATTGACTAGGTATGATTTGGTAGCCAATTTTGTTGACTTGGTTTGGTTTGGTAGCCAACCTTATTAAAATTGTGAAAAGGGTGTGCAAATTATCAAATATTGTAGGCTTTAGAGAGTGAGGTTTTGGCTATAAAAGGAGAGCTTTAACTCTCATTTCAACACACCAACAAAGAGTGAAAGATAGAGAGCAAGGTATTCCATAAACTATAAGAAAATAGTTTGTGAAGAAAAATAGAGTGCGAGAGATATTGTAGTGAGGTGGAAAAAGCAAAAGAGTGTTTATTTCTTTTGAGGGTGTAGTGGTCTTAGGAGTATTTTTACTCGTTACTACATAGTGTAAAATTCGTCGCTATAGTGATATCAGTTGCTCTTCTTGACCGTGTTTTTTCCCTTATTCAGAAGGATTTCCACGTAAAATCTTGGTGTCATTATTGTTGCATTTCTATTCTTGCTGATTTAACCATAACTTAGTATTCTGCGTTTATCACTAATACCGTGAATATTATTTTTACGGGGTTTATTCCCAACAAATATTAACCATCAAACAAATACAAAACCAAAATCCTACATGAAGCAAGCTTACGAGAAATATAGAAATTTAAACAAAAAAAACAAAAACCAACACCATATGAAAAAAGTCAACCTTTTTCACTCCCACCATCCAATAAGGAAGAAAAAGCAAACACAAATTAACCATCAAACTCTTTACAATTACTAATCCTCCATTAGCTTCCGGGGAAGGTTAGGAAAGTATAATCTTTTCATCCTTCTCAAAGACATTACTACTACATTGTATTGGAAAAAAAACTGAATCTAAATATTGAAGATGACGTGTCATGACACATGAACTGATCAAAAGGTCAAAACGCAATAAATAGCCAAGAGGCACGGGAGACAACAGATATGAGGAGAAGAAAACAACATAGGTGTGGACCGTTACTCAAATAGGTACGAGTCTCGTACCTATTCGAGTCATTTAAAGACCGAAGATCGGAAGAAGTTGAAGATACGAATCTGATGACGTAAAAGAGTCTAAATACATCATTAAATATCAAATACGTTAGAGATTTTGAATTAAATAGAAATGATTGTGTAACGTTTCTTTTAATGTCATTTATTGCTCATAATTGCCTCATTAAGATAAAGGCACAACATCTGTAAGGACAAGAAATATTATTGTGATTACACCGAAATACAAAATTACTTATTACTTTATTATTCTCAAAAGTCTTTTATTATTTTCGTCTCCAGATTATCAGTAACCCGAATTTCTCTATATTTCTAAGCTTTGACCAAAGACTCAGATTTTTGGTTAAACATACATATGCGCATTATGTCGTATGTGTATATATCGGTGTGCTTTGATGCATATATTGATCTACTATCATTTACGTTAGGCGGAATACATAACTTGACCCTTAAACTTGACCTTTTTTGTCACTTCAACACTTAAACATAGAGTTGTTCCTATCAGGCCCTTCAACTAAACCACATTTGCGCCAATTAGACACTTTGTAGACCATATGAGAAAAACTATTATAAAAATTAAACGCATGTATTACAGTTGCCTCTAACACCTTAAAATATTCCAACTTATAGAATTAACCCCCAAAACAAATTGAAACTCATTTTCAGAAAATGAAAAACCTGACCATCGGCTCTGGTATAGTGCCCTAAAAAGCTCACTGAAAATTTCCTCCGTTCAACTTCATCTCATTTCTTCTTGTTTCGATTTCACTGAAATATCACGTTATTCTCTCTATTCCTCGTCTAAGTTGGTGTAGCTTACAAGTGCCGTGTAAAGAGAACAAGCATGCCAAATGAGAATAGTCAAATCCATGTACATTAAACTTTCTTTTAAAAAACAAAATTAAGAAGAAAAATGATGGGTTCATGGGAGGAAGAAGAGTAATAGAATGTAGGGTAAAAATTAGCTTTAATTGGAATAATATATAAGAATATAATAATAATATAATAATAATCAACAACCTTTTTCTCATGTTCACGCGCCCTTCCTCACGCACTCAATCATGTCACTGCAAAGTGTCTAATTGACACAGATGTGGTTTAGTTGAAGGGCCTAATAGGAACAATTTTATATTTAGGTGTCCAGGCGACAAAAAAGGCCAAGTTTAAGGGCCCAGTTATGTATTCTGCCTTTAAGTTACTTTTACTTTTATTTAATAGGTTCTACAGCATAAATAGAAATGATTTCTTTTTTATCTTTGAAGTAGGCGAGTCCACAAAAACTTCAAAATTCCGATATACTAATTGGATTACTCATTTTGGTTATACTTGTCTATACATTTATTATTCCATTGCCAGGATCAACACCAGGTAGATGTAATGAAGAAATTCTCCAACTCCAGTAGTTTCTACAAATAAAGATGTGTATTTAGCTAATGTAAAGTTTCTTAGAATTAAATCAATTTGTAAAAAATACTTTAACAAAATTAAAAAAAAAATTGCTTGGAACTGGAATGTCAACAAGCAAAGACAGTGGATTACATAGATCACAGTATACTGAGGAGCAGTAACTCGCTGATAAAATTATGAAACGTCGTATTAGATATGCACAAATGTCATTGGAGATCGTCGGAGATAATACAATTATTTTTATTGCAACTGCAACCTAAAAGAGCTGAGTTAAAAAGCCAGTGGCTTTCTCATCATTCCAGTAATGCACTAGCTTCTAGGTATGTGATATTTAAGATTTCAAATAAAGTTCGTTTGCATATGAATATTTGGCATCTTTTTGGGTCTTCATTAAACATTCATGTGGCTCTTTCACAAGGTAAATTCTGTTGCTTAACAAAAGCTGTCTAATTTCATACCAATTGCTTAGGATGATGTGCTGCTTGTCTTATTTTATTCCAACAGAGGTAAGTGAGTTATGTTAGTTTTCGTTTTTCAAATGAATTTAGGTTAATTTACACTTCTGTTTTTTATTTCCATGTTGTCTTTCTTCTTTACAGAGTTCCACATCTTGCTGAGTTTGACAAGATTGTATTGGGTAAAATTGAGTTTGCATATTGAACGTGACGTGTCATGACACGTGGATTAGTCAAATGGTCAAAGAGTTATAATTAGCCAAGAGGCACGAGCAACAACAGATACGAGAGAAGGTGATAAAATAGGCACGGGCAGTTATTCAAATAGTTTGGCGGCCCGTACCTATTTAAGTCATTTAAAGCTCAAAGATCAAGAAGAATCAAGGAAATGAATTTGACAACGCATGAGAGTCCAAATTCAATATTCAACATATATTAAATACCTAGTACGTTAGAGAATTTGTATTTAATACAAATGATTGAGTAACGTTTCTTTTATTGTCATTTATTATTCATAATTGCCTTATTAAGACAAAGGCAATAAACATATCTCCAGAAAAAACATTATAAAAGAGAGAATACTGAACATTTGTAAGGAGACAAAAAAAAAAAAAGACTATTGGAATATACTAATTTACTTTGCTTTCTTCTGCTCATCTTGTTATTATTGAAAGTCAATTTCTTTTATACATTCTTTTGATTATCAGTAACCCGTGTTCTTCTAAAATTCTAGCTTTGACTAAAATTCTATATTTTGGTTAAATAAATTGGTTCCGTTACCGGGAATCTGATAATCTATTTTCTTTTCACCTAACCTTCCTTTGTTGCATCAACTATGTCGAATAATGATGACAATACTCAAGGAAACAAAGAGAACCAACAAAGTGGAGATCCACAAAATATCAACATTCAAGTTCCTACTCCGCAAAACTCTCCACTGCAATCTCGCGAGGGTTCTCCTGATGAATCTCAAACGAACGAGAATGCTCAATTTCAAAACATGGAAGCCGCTGATGAAGCTTTGCAGAAATTAATTACTGCTCAAGTCAACAGAGCTGTTGCGGCACTTATTAACCAGTTACCTGTTGCAACACCCGCGCCTACTCCAAATAATCACACTATAGAAAACCCTCGTTCCGGGCTCGTTAACTCAGGCAGCGGTGGAACCCCCAATAACTCACAAGAGGGAGAACCAGGTAATGCAATTTGTAAGCACGTGATTTTTGACCCTCCCCGGGAATTTTTACATTTTTAGCGTAAATATCTAATTTAGGACTAGTATAGCCATTTTAACTATTTTTACTTTATTTCGTTGCAAAAAGAAATTTCAAAAATATATATATATAAATTTTAGTTTATGTATCTCATAAACTTGAAAAATACAAAAAAATTGTACTTTATTTTTGTACTTTATAATTTCGAAAATTACAAAATATAAGTAAAATATAGTTCTATTAAGGTTTTATAGTCATTTTAACTTTGAAAAAATACAAAAATATTACCTCATATTTTATCTTAATATTTAAAACGAAAATTACAAAAAAATAGTTTCATTAATATTTTGTAGCTATTTTAAACCTTGAAAAATATTTAAAAAGATATAGTTTTGTTTAAATACTAGTCTTATTTTTGGTAGTTATTTTGCTTACATAGGACTAGTTAAGCAACGTGTTCCTATTTCTCGGGTCCGGGCAAAAGAATAATATTCGGGTTTAAACTACCCGGTTTTAGGCCTAATTTTCGGACCTAGCCCATAATAAACCGTGTCCAGGACACGTGGGGAACCCCACCACGTGTGGGGGACATATGCCTCGAACCCCACCACGCGTGGGGCTCATTTTCATGGGCATTGAAACACGGACAAAAGCATAAAAGGACGGGGGGAATTTAAAAAAAAAGGAGGGATTTAAAAATTTTGGAGGAGGATTACTGTTCACCTTCCTCCTCCTTTGAAAAACCGAATAAAAACCCTACTGTCCAAAAACGGAGACAAGGCTTCCACCGTCTGAACCCCCCCCAGCTCCTCACCTCCTGCCCAAACTCCATCTCCATCCCATCGACCACCCGCCAGCAGCACCCCTCCCGTCGTAGCTAAAACTCAGTCGCACCACCACCTCCATCAACGCCGGAAAACCACCCTAAACCAATGTCAAACTCCCCAAAACCACGAACACCCACAACGCCATAGCCTCCACTCTCTCGCGTCCAAGCTCCAGCCATCGCGACCAACCAGTCACCACCTTCCGGCACCCCCAGGTACCATCCCCGTCGACCTGCTGCCTCAAAACCACCATGGACGACCACTAAACTCCCCCATCGCTGCATCCCGACGACCTCAGCTGTTCGTCGTCCCAGTCCGGTCGTCGACCACCAACGCTGCCCATCCCAGCTTCACCAGCCTCGCGTCCGAAAACCACCAGTCTATCACCTCCCCCATCGCCAAAAAAACCACCTGTGGAACCAACAAAAACCACCACCAAACAGGCCCGTCAACCACTGCCCGCAACCCCACCGTCCAGACGCGACCACCACTGTTTCAGCTGATGTTATCGTTATTCTTTCACTGTTGTCGTGCAGTCCGTTGAGGTCGTCTTTGTTCGTCGAGGTCCGGCGCGTCGAGTTCCGTCCGTTGAGGTCGATGTAGAGGTTTGGTCCCTGGTTCTATTCGTTTCTGTCTGTTCAGGTTAGTAAGCTTCACTGTATTAGATAAAGAAATTTTGCGTTCAATGTTCGAAGTTGCAATATATCGATTGATATGATAATTTTCTGCCCATGTTTCACCGTATGCATTTTAGTTCATTTTTGGGTTATGTTATTATTGTTTACTTGATGTCGTTTGATTTAGTTGTATTAGTAGTCCTAAGACACAGCTTGACGTTGATTCGCTCGTCCCTTCATTGTCTTAGTTTATTTGGACAAAATTAATATTAGTACCTGTTGTTACTACGCCCGAAACACTCATTCGCCTAACTTCTTTTATTAAATCTTGACAAGTTATGAGATTTTAGTTGTACAGAGGCCGTAAGTTTTAGTATTGTTAAAGGTGTAGAAATGGCATCCTTTAAAAATAAATAAATAATTATAAAAAAAAATGAATAAAAAATAATAATAAAATAAATAAAATGAGACGAGCCTCGCCGGGAAAAATGTACAGATTGCGGAGCCCTCACAAAATATATGTATTAAATACTTAGATTCTGGGACGGGCCGTTTAGCAAATTTCACGGCCTTACCCAAAAAATAATAATGCGCTAGTTGCTTTAGGCGCGCCTTTAATAATGTTATCTCCCTAAACTCGGGTGCACATTTATGTGACCCAAATCCAAATCTCAACGGAGTCGAAATATGTCTCTAGTCACGGGCGCATTGATTGTGGCGTGGCCCGAGATGCATTTCCATGACGTTGCAAATTCTTTAAAAAATAAGAATGAGATGAGCCTCGCCGAATAAAAATACAAATTGCGGGGCCCTCAGTAAATACGTGTTTAAAATTACTTAGAATTCAGGAGGGTCGTTTAGCGAATTTCGCGGCCTCCGCAAAATAATAACGCGATAGTCTCTTTAGGCGCGTGTTTAATAATTTACTTTCTTAAGCTCGGGTGTGCATTTCATGCGACCCAAATCCAAATCTCAAAACATCAAATAAAATGCGTTCCGGATTGTGGGTGCATTTCATGTGACGCAGTCCAAAGACGTGTTTTAAGCGATGTTCACATTCTCCTAAAAACAATAATAGTAAAGCGGTTAAAAGATAAATTTGCACATAAGTTCATATTGTATTAAAAATCAGATAAATAAGCCAAATATAACAGTTGAGCGACCGTGCTAGAACCACGGAACTCGGGAATGCCTAACACCTTCTCCCGGGTTAACAGAATTCCTTATCTAGATTTCTGGTACGCAGACTGTAATATAGAGTCATTATTTTCCTCGATTCGGGATTAAAATTGGTGACTTGGGACACCCTAAATCTCCCAAGTGGCGACTCTGAAATAATTAAACGAATCCCGTTTCGATTGTCCTTTAATTGGAAAAAAACTCCCCTGCGCCCCCCGGGTGCGGAAAAAGGAGGTGTGACAGCTCTGGCGACTCTGCTGGGGATTAGACCCAGAACCACTGGTTCAGGGTTAAGAATTCGAGCTTAGAATAATTGTTATTATTTGGCTTTATTTATTATCTGATTATTACATGTTTTGAGCCTAATGTGCTAAATGCTGCTTTTACCGCTTTGATATTATTTGAACTGTAAATATAAAACTGTGACGAAACCCCTCTCTTCTCTCTCTTGAGGAGTGCACGCTGGTCGTGGCTTCTTTCTGTTAGTGTCATATGCCAAAATAGAACGAGGATTCGGAGGAGTTGCAAAATCGGATGGCCTTTTGGTTACCGGTACACAGCTCCCATCCTTGGCTCGAGTTGTCCGCTCGGGTAAGCCAGGTCTAGAACAAATACCCAGGTTATCAACTTAGAATAACTCAGCTTCATGCCGGATCCCTAGTAGGAACGTTTATTTGCATCATGTGCATTTGACTTAGGGGACTCAACACAGGGGTTGAGTCCGTCTAGGACAAGCAACCTGAAAAATAATAGACCATCTTTGGCATCCTATGTGCTACATGTTGTATTTATTCAAGGGTGAATGAGTCATTTGGCAGACCAATGATATTTGCGGACAAATGACACTCCTTATCATGTTGATCACTTTAAATAAGAAAGTTGCACTATTTTTGATAAGCATGTTAAATAAGCACATGGGGAGCATTGTGGAATTCAAGAAGCCTTGTTATTCCACATGTCCCCCATGCTTCATTACGGGGAAAAGCACATGGGGAACATTTGTGGAATCCAAGAAGTCTTGGAATTCCCTATGTCCCCCACGCTTCATATTTTGGGAAGAGCAAATGGGGAACATTTGTGAAATCCAAGATGTCTTGGAATGCCCTATGTCCCCCATGCCACATTTTGAAAATATAATAAATATAAAAAATAAAATATATATGTATATATATAAAATAAAATAAAAACATTGAAGATTCAAAAAAAAGAAAGATTGTGTATGTTTTCATCATCATCCACAAGTTAGAAATAGTAGAAAAGAGGAAAAAATAACAGTTTATAAATGTGGAAAAAAACAAATGTCCAAGTAGTGTCGGAACTCTGCCGAATTTTTGAGAAAATAAGGAAAATATATGTCTTATTAGTTAGTTTTATTAACAACAAAGGAAAAGTAGAAAAAATCATCATTGTTTGGTTTTGTTTTTCAAAAAAAATAGTTTGTCTTGCCATAAAAAAAATAAAAGTAAAAACAAAAAAAAGGGTCATGTTTTTTTTAAAACAAATATGTTTATTTACTTGTTTATGAAAATGCTGAAATTACAATAATCCAAAAATACTTTCCATTATTGATTTCTTTAGAAATTCTTTCTAATTGTTTAAAAAAAAAACATGTATATATAATTAAAAAAAAATCCGAAAATATTTTGATTCTTTTTCAAAATTGAAAAGAAAATTCAAAATCCAAAAAAAAAACATTTTTGAGAAGCATTCCTTTTATTAAAAGCAAAATTCCGAAAAATATTTTCTTCTTCTTCTTTAAAAAAAAAAATACTTCCTTGTTTCTTTTAAAGTAGATCTTTCGCAAATTCAAAAAAAAAAGTTAATTCATCTGCTTATTATTATTTGCCTACTTATTCTTATTTGACCGAACTACGCGGGTTTGATTCTCACCGGATGTGAGATACGTAGGCAACCCTCATCGGGTCCAACCCCACCTTCTCAAAAAGAAGGAATGTTTTATGTTTTTCGTTAATTCGTTTGTTTGTTATAAATGAAAAAATAATAGAATAATAGTCTATTTGTTTGTTGTGAAAATAATAATAAAAATAAAAAAATAAAATATATAGAAAATGGAAAAGGGTCTTCTTCAAAAAATTTTTAATTGACCGAACTACGCGGGTTTGATTCTCACCGGATGTGAGATACGTAGGCAACCCTCATCGGGTCCAACCCCACCTTTTGCTAAAAAGCCAAAAACAAATAATAATGAAAAACAAAAGAAAACATGTCAAAGATTTTTAATTTTGTGGTAAATAAGTCTAGTGATGTAATTTCCCCCTTTTACAAAAAATATAGCAAAAACAAATCTGTCAAATTTTAATTGTCATAAAGAAGTCGGGTGCCGCTGTTTTATCAAGACATAGCCGAATGTTCCCGAAAGGGACGCCGGAAGGCTGACTTTGCATAAACAACCACTTTTGGGTCATTTTTAAGACTTGGTCCAGTTGACCCCCACGGCCTAAAAATCTTCGTCCCCGAGACGTTGAAAGGCCGTGTTTGCAATATTGACTTTTCTAATTTGAAAAACGATAAAAAAGAGTTATAAATAAGTCAGGTGATGCTGTTTTGTCATAAAAAGGGCCGAATGTTCCCGAAAGGGACGCCGGAAGGCTGACTTGACATAAACAGCCACCTTTGGGTCATTTTGAGATATGGACCCACACAGCCTCAAAAATCTTCGTCCCCGAGGCGCTGAAGGGCCGTGTTTGCAACACTAAGTTTTCATTATAATTTGGAAAAAACAAACAACCAGTCAACGGTCAGGTGAATACCGTTCAAATTTTGTCGTAATAAGCCGAGCCAGCTTCGGCCGTGTCTTAAACCGTTCTTGCCGAAATAGCCTTAGAGTATCTTCAGTTGTCGAAAGGTTATTTTCGTAAAAGAATGGACAAACTTGTAAAGTGTCATAAAATAATCCTCCCCGGCCTCAAAATTCATGTGGAATTTGGAAGGGGCCACATTTGCAAAAAATAACCATTTGGTTGCATTTGTCGAACAGAGAAAGGGAGCTAGCCTTTTGTTTTTGAGTTGATAAATCTTTAATTAGAATATGTGGTTTGTTTGATTTTTTCAGTTTATTTTAATATGTAAATTGAAAAAATTATTAGTATTGTTTATCTTTTATTGGTCCGAACTACGCAAGGTCTGATTCATGCGGGGTCATGATACGTAGGCAATCTCCATAAGATTCGACCACAACAAAAAAAAAGGAAAAAAGAGAATGAAAAGAAAAAAATAGAAAAAGCAAAATGAAAAAGCAATGAAAAAAAAAGAAAAATCGAAAAAAAGAAAAAGAAATGAAAAAAGAAAAAAAAAAGAAAAACATCGGAAAAGGGAAAAGAAAAAAAGATGTTGTTAATAACGAGGACCGACTGAGTCCATTCTAACCTGTTTGTTTTGCAAATAAGTTAAGGTGGTTGGTTTGTGGTAAGCCGGACAATGACACCCGGAATCCTTTACTTGCACCTCATGATGCATACTCTGCGGGGATCAGGCCTGATGACAGAAGCATTCGAGTCCTATTGGGAACTTGTTGACTAAGGGTAATGATATTGAAGTTGGCAATGGTCATTGCAATACTAATGCAAAGCTCAGTGGCTACGATGCCGAGTTTGAAAAATAGGAGGACGCTCCGTTCCTTGGTTAGCAAGAGAGAAGCTTGTGGTGACTTATTTTGTTGTCATTTCTACTGTCCGGATTATTAAGGTTGTAATTTGGATTTTGTCCTGTGTCAAACCTTCTCATCTTTTCCTTTTGTCATATCAGTTTGTTTAAGTTTTGTCCAGGTTGTTTAGGATTTTTATTCCGGTTTGTTTTTATTTTTTTTCAAACCATTTCACCGGTCTAATGCAAAATCCGGTCTTATATTATATCCAGTCATCTTTTTGTTTAGTACTTTTTTTTTCATTTTGTTCAGTGCCGATTCTAGTGACATGACATGCGCACACACTTTGGGCTTAGTCTTTAAAGTTAATCATAAAACCATAGGAAGGTGATCAAAGCATTCAAAGGAAATAAGAACGGTTTGGGATTATTTGAAGCCCGAGTCATGTGGAACTGGGGCAAGTTAAACACAAAGAAAACCGTTAAAGAAAGATTCGCCTAAATTGGCATGAGGGTCGTTCATAATAATGAGAATGAGAGTGTCGCCCAACGGTGTTTTAGAAGTGACAAACGAACAAACAGATGTTGAATATAATTGTCAAGTCCGGCACCATCGGAAGAGACTATAAATCTATTGTTTAATTGTGTTGTTTGCACTTGGCATGTGTTGAAGACTGGAATGACGAAGGCATTTTGTTCTGCTACCCAAACACTTTATCCTTCGTTAGCCCTTTGAGCCTTATTTATTTTCTTTCATACCCCTCGTTCGGAATTAGTAGCAACGAATAAAATACGCAAGCATGGCAGGTAAGAGAAAAGAAAGAAAAGAAAACAACAAAATGGAAAAAGAAGAATAAAAGGAAAAAAGAAAAAGAAAAAAAAACGACAAAAGAAAGGAGAAATGAGAAAAGAAAAGGCAAAAGAAAAAGAAAACAAAGATATGGATGAGTGAAAAGAAAGTCACAAGAAAAAGAGGAATTGGGAACTACGTTTGACCTGATTCCTCAAAGAGGATACGTAGGCGCTTCACGGCTCGGTCATAGTTTTGAAAAATAAAAAAAATTCAATTAAGATATCCCCAAGCAAGAAACTGGGGCAGAGGTTGCGTTCGTTGTAAATAAATCTGGTTCCGAAAGTTGTAATTAATAACCCAGAATCGATGCACTTTTGAGATTTTATACCCTTTCTTTCTAGCCTATCCAAAACCCACATTACGGTCCAAAGAAAGACCTTCTGATCAGTCTTCGAAAGATGCCAAGTCAGACAAATGAGAGTCTTACCGACGAACATAACATTCTGTTCCACAGCAGAAATGACTCTAACCTCCAGCAGAAAGAGTCATACCGGCGACACTCCAAACCCCCAGCTTGAAAGTTATACAAATGAGAGAGTCTTATCGGTGAAAACCTTCACAAGCACCATAAGGCGAGGAAAGCTGAGAGAAAAACCAGAAATGAGAGAGGCTTGCTAGTGAAAACCCTTTGGGCACTACAAGTCGAATAGGATTGAGAATCAGAGGGGGAATCGCCAATTGAAGATCTTAAAAGATGATTGACGGCAGAGGATAGGCCACATACGCATGTCATGGCCATTAGAGTCGGTATCTGCGTTTGATAGATTTTATTTATAGTTTCTTTTGTAAAAGAGTCATTCGTTTCCTTTGTCTTTTATTTTGTCCCCTTTTTATCTATCTCTTTTCATAGAAAATTCCCTAGTAGAGTCAGAACAAGTGTGAATTGACTTCAAAATAGGCCATTAGCTTTCCAAAATGAGATCTGACTAGTACATCCAAGTGGTATAGTCAGCAGGGAACAAACGCGAGGCCAGTGTCAAAAGATATCCCCAACAAAGGGAATTAACAAAAGGATTGACAAGCGTCAAGAGGGATATCCTTGCCAAAACCAAGGTTATAAACCTCAAGGCCAAGGCCCGCGAACAAAGCAAGGGGAGCAATGAGCATGGTGTGGGAAATTCATACTAGACTAAAAGGTCAGGGAAATGCCGGTTTCCGAGCTATGCCCCAAAAGAAGAAGGATATCCCCAGTAGGAAGGGATTATCCCCAACAAATAATATCATCCCCAACAAGTTGCGGAACACAGAGCAAGGATGGAGAAAGGGAAAACCATCCCAGCAGGAGTATCACAACCAACCACCGCGTTTTAAACTAACAATTTTGTTTGATTTGAAACAGGTAAAGGAAATGGCATTGATGCCAGAACTGCATGCCACAAGGGATATTATCAAACCGGGGCAGAAAATTTTCCTTCCATTTAGAAAGTTTTCTGGAAGTCAGATACCCCCAGCTGATAACATTTTACCCCCCAACAGGTAAGTAAATCAAGGGAGGTAGTCTTTGAAGGAAGAAGCTATGCAAAAACAAAACAAAAACAAAAAAAAAGGAATAAATAATAATAATAATAATAATAATAATAATAAATGGGAAAGGTAGAAAAGGAAAAGTTCATCCCAATCCCCAGCAAGTATTCGAGGTAAGACATTTTCAAGTCTTAAAGATATTTTGGGTTCATCCGCCCTCAAATAGGATCTGTTGGGTTCATCCGCCCTTAAATAGGATCTGTCGGGTTCATCCGCCCTCAAATAGGATATGTTGGGTTCATCCGCCCTCAAATAGGATCTGTTGGGTTCATCCGCCCTCAAATAGGATCTGTCGGGTTCATCCGCCCTCAAATAGGATATGTCGGGTTCATCCGCCCTCAAATAGGATATGTTGGGTTCATCCGCCCTCAAATAGGATCTGTCGGGTTCATCCGCCCTCAAATAGGATATGTTGGGTTCATCCGCCCTCAAACAGGATATGTTGGGTTCATCCGCCCTCAAATAGGATATGTTGGTTTCAGTCTTTACATTTCTTGACCAGGCGCCCACCTGAATAACGAGAGGAATACATTTTCTGTCTTTTCATTTCTGTTCAAGGTCATCCACCAGTATAATGCGGGCATCTTTTTATTTCAAGTTTTAAAACCAGGCGCCCACCTGTATAACGAGAGGAATACTTTTATGTCTTAGTTTAAACAGGCGCCCACCTGAATAACGGGAGGAATACTTTTGTCTGTGCATTTCATATTCTAGGCACCCACCTGTATAACAAGGGAATACATTTTGTGTCTTTACCATTAGGCGCCCACCTGTATAACAAGGGAATACATTCCACGTCTTTACCCATAGGAGATGCATTTCCTCCTAAGTTTGTTTTAGTTTCATCCATAGGAGATGCATTTCCTCCTAAGTTTGTTTTAGTTTCATCCATAGGAGATGCATTTCCTCCTAGGATTGTTTTAGTTTCACCCATAGGAGATGCATTTCCTCCTAAGATTGTTTTAGGTTCACCCCATAGGAGATGCATTTCCTCCTAAGTTTGTTTGAGTCTTACCCATAGGAGATGCATTTCCTCCTAAGTTTAGTTTTTACCCATAGGAGATGAATTTCCTCCTAAGTTAGTGTTACCCATAGGAGACGCATTTCCTCCTAAGTTTATGTTTTACCCATAGGAGACGCATTTCCTCCTAATTTAAGTTTTACCCCCTAGGAGACGCATTTCCTTCTAAGTTTTAGTTTCAGTTTCACCCGTAGGAGATGCATTTCTTCCTAAGTGGTTGTTAAAAATTAAAAAAAAATGACCTAGTCTGATGAACTTTCTCCTAGGATCAAAATCTTAGTCTGACGAATTTTTCTCCTAAGATAGAGACCTAGTCTGACGAACCTTCTCCTAGGATCAAAATCTTAGTCTGACGAATTTTTCTCCTAAGATAGAGACCTAGTCTGACGAACCTTCTCCTAGGATCAAAATCTTAGTCTGATGAATCTTTCTCCTAAGATACCAAAAACAAAAAATGACCTAGTCCGATGAACTTTCTCCTAGGATCAAAATCTTAGTCTGACGAATTTTTCTCCTAAGATAGAGACCTAGTCTGACGAACCTTCTCCTAGGATCAAAATCTTAGTCTGATGAATCTTTCTCCTAAGATACCAAAAACAAAAAATGACCTAGTCCGATGAACTTTCTCCTAGGATCAAAATCTTAGTCTGACGAATTTTTCTCCTAAGATAGAGACCTAGTCTGACGAACCTTCTCCTAGGATCAAAATCTTAGTCTGATGAATCTTTCTCCTAAGATACCAAAAACAAAAAATGACCTAGTCCGATGAACTTTCTCCTAAGATCAAAATCTTAGTCTGACGAATTTTTCTCCTAAGATAGAGACCTAGTCTGACGAACCTTCTCCTAGGATCAAAATCTTAGTCTGATGAATCTTTCTCCTAAGATACCAAAAACAAAAAATGACCTAGTCCGATGAACTTTCTCCTAGGATCAAAATCTTAGTCTGACGAATTTTTCTCCTAAGATAGAGACCTAGTCTGACGAACCTTCTCCTAGGATCAAAATCTTAGTCTGATGAATCTTTCTCCTAAGATAACCAAAAAATGACCTAGTCTGATGAACCTTCTCCTAGGATCAAAATCTTAGTCTGACGAATCCTTCTCCTAAGATAACCAAAAAAATGACCTAGTCTGATGAACCTTCTCCTAGGATCAAAATCTTAGTCTGACGAATTTTTCTCCTAAGATAGAGACCTAGTCTGACGAACCTTCTCCTAGGATCAAAATCTTAGTCTGATGAATCTTTCTCCTAAGATGCCAAAAAAAAATGACCTAGTCTGATGAACAGAAAAAAAAAGAAAAGAAAAACGTTTGAAAAAAAAAGGAGTCATTTTCCTAAAGCCAGGCGCCCACCTGTATAATGAGAGGAATACATTTCAGTCTTTTTCATTACAAGTGTTGAAGTTGGGAGCCCGCCCATAGAACAGAGGAATACATTTCAGTCCTTACATTTCAAGCATTGAAGTTAGGCGCCCACCTGTATAACAAGGGAATACATCCTAATCTAGTGTTTAGTTCACTCTCAGCACTGCATCAGTAGTATCAGTGGGCTACGATTTTGCTAACGACTCACAAACCTTCCCAGTGCAAACTGGGTTAGGAAATTTTGTTTGTTTTGTTTGTTTTGATTGTCAGGGGCCTGCCTGTAGAGCAGAAGATTGTTATATGTCAAAGATTGAAGAAGTTAGGGGTCCGCCTGTAGAACAGCGGGATAATTCAAAGTCAGGCCGTAACCCATTGGAAGGCAGAAAGCCACAACAAAAATCCCCAGCACTCAATCCAAGATAGAAGCAACAAGAAGCTCGCCCCAAGAATGCGAGTCAACAGTCTGAGAGGGTCAACAAAAGCTAGTCACAAAAAAAAATGAGAAAAAGAAAAAGAAAAAGAAAAAATGAATGAATCCGAAGCACGGAAGTGGAGAACGGATGTGATCTGCTCAAGAACTAGCGCCTACAACTAGCAAGTATCAAGGTTCAAATCCAAAGTCTGTATGAAGCACCATTCAAGACTCAAGACCAAGTTTCAGAAGACTTGAAGATAGGAATCCTTGTAACTAGTAGTTGATAGGCTTAGTTAGTCTTTTCCAGTTTTCATTTTTGTTGTAACGACAGGACCGCGGACCGGAACCTCGACCGAACGGCACCTCGATCGGCTCTTCACCTCGGTACAACTTCACTATCTCTCTCATTCCCGAACTACACGTGGCCTGATTCCTGTATAACCAAGGATATGTAGGCAGCTCAGATACTAGGGCTCGGTCACATTCCCTTCCTTTCCTTAAGTGTAGTCCGTCCAAGTAATGGTCGGGTCAAAAACACGGCTAGTCGTTCTTTGTCGGAAAACTCTTCGTGTTTCCAGTCAAAGAGGGGCAGCTGTAAGCACGTGATTTTTGACCCTCCCCGGGAATTTTTACATTTTTAGCGTAAATATCTAATTTAGGACTAGTATAGCCATTTTAACTATTTTTACTTTATTTCGTTGCAAAAAGAAATTTCAAAAAAATATATATATATAAATTTTAGTTTATGTATCTCATAAACTTGAAAAATACAAAAAAATTGTACTTTATTTTTGTACTTTATAATTTCGAAAATTACAAAATATAAGTAAAATATAGTTCTATTAAGGTTTTATAGTCATTTTAACTTTGAAAAAATACAAAAATATTACCTCATATTTTATCTTAATATTTAAAACGAAAATTACAAAAAAATAGTTTCATTAATATTTTGTAGCTATTTTAAATCTTGAAAAATATTAAAAAAAATAAATATAGTTTTGTTTAAATACTAGTCTTATTTTTGGTAGTTATTTTGCTTACATAGGACTAGTTAAGCAACGTGTTCCTATTTCTCGGGTCCGGGCAAAAGAATAATATTCGGGTTAAAACTACCCGGTTTTAGGCCTAATTTTCGGACCTAGCCCATAATAAACCGTGTCCAGGACACGTGGGGAACCCCACCACGCATGGGGGACATATGCCTCGAACCCCACCACGCGTGGGGCTCATTTTCATGGGCATTGAAACACGGACAAAAGCATAAAAGGACGGGGGGAATTTTAAAAAAAAGGAGGGATTTAAAAATTTTGGAGGAGGATTACTGTTCACCTTCCTCCTCCTTTGAAAAACTGAATAAAAACCCTACTGTCCAAAAACGGAGACAAGGCTTCCACCGTCTGAACCCCCCCAACTCCTCACCTCCTGCCCAAACTCCATCTCCATCCCATCGACCACCCGCCAGCAGCACCCCTCCCGTCGTAGCTAAAACTCAGTCGCACCACCACCTCCATCAATGCAGGAAAACCACCCTAAACCAACGTCAAACTCCCCAAAACCACGAACACCCACAACGCCATAGCCTCCACTCTCTCGCGTCCAAGCTCCAGCCATCGCGACCAACCAGTCACCACCTTCCGGCATCCCCACGTACCATCCCCGTCGACCTGCTGCCTCAAAACCACCATGGACGACCACTAAACTCCCCCATCGCTGCATACCGACGACCTCAGCTGTTCGTCGTCCCAGTCCGGTCGTCGACCACCAACGCTGCCCGTCCCAGCTTTACCAGCCTCGCGTCCGAAAACCACCAGTCTATCACCTCCCCCATCGCCAAAAAAACCACCTGTGGAACCAACAAAAACCACCACCAAACAGGCCCGTCAACCACTGCCCGCAACCCCACCGTCCAGACGCGACCACCACTGCTTCAGCTGATGTTATCGTTATTCTTTCACTGTTGTCGTGCAGTCCGTTGAGGTCGTCTTTGTTCGTCGAGGTCCGGCGCGTCGAGTTCCGTCCGTTGAGGTCGATGTAGAGGTTTGGTCCCTGGTTCTATTCGTTTCTGTCTGTTCAGGTTAGTAAGCTTCACTGTATTAGATAAAGAAATTTTGCGTTCAATGTTCGAAGTTGCAATATATCGATTGATATGATAATTTTCTGCCCATGTTTCACCGTATGCATTTTAGTTCATTTTTGGGTTATGTTATTATTGTTTACTTGTTTATTTGGACAAAATTAATATTAGTACCTGTTGTTACTGCGCCCGAAACACTCATTCGCCTAACTGCTTTTATTAAATCTTGACAAGTTATGAGATTTTAGTTGTACAGAGGCCGTAAGTTTTAGTATTGTTAAAGGTGTAGAAATGGCATCCTTTAAAAATAAATAATTAATTATAAAAAAAATGAATAAAAAATAATAATAAAATAAATAAAATGAGACGAGCCTCGCCGGGAAAAATGTACAGATTGCGGAGCCCTCACAAAATATATGTATTAAATACTTAGATTCTGGGACGGGCCGTTTAGCAAATTTCACGGCCTTACCCAAAAAATAATAATGCGCTAGTTGCTTTAGGCGCGTCTTTAATAATGTTATCTCCCTAAACTCGGGTGCACATTTATGTGACCCAAATCCAAATCTCAACGGAGTCGAAATATGTCTCTAGTCACGGGCGCATTGATTGTGGCGTGGCCCGAGATGCATTTCCATGACGTTGCAAATTCTTTAAAAAATAAGAATGAGATGAGCCTCGCCGAATAAAAATACAAATTGCGGGGCCCTCAGTAAATACTTGTTTAAAATTACTTAGAATTCAGGAGGGTCGTTTAGCGAATTTCACGGCCTCCGCAAAATAATAACGCGATAGTCTCTTTAGGCGCGTGTTTAATAATTTACTTTCTTAAGCTCGGGTGTGCATTTCATGCGACCCAAATCCAAATCTCAAAACATCAAATAAAATGCGTTCCGGATTGTGGGTGCATTTCATGTGACGCAGTCCAAAGACGTGTTTTAAGCGATGTTCACATTCTCCTAAAAACAATAATAGTAAAGCGGTTAAAAGATAAATTTGCACATAAGTTCATATTGTATTAAAAATCAGATAAATAAGCCAAATATAACAGTTGAGCGACCGTGCTAGAACCACGGAACTCGGGAATGCCTAACACCTTCTCCCGGGTTAACAGAATTCCTTATCTAGATTTCTGGTACGCAGACTGTAATATAGAGTCATTATTTTCCTCGATTCGGGATTAAAATTGGTGACTTGGGACACCCTAAATCTCCCAAGTGGCGACTCTGAAATAATTAAACGAATCCCGTTTCGATTGTCCTTTAATTGGAAAAAAACTCCCTTGCGCCCCCCGGGTGCGGAAAAAGGAGGTGTGACACAATTAATTCTGATTTGCAAACTTTAGTACTAACCTTGCAGAAACAACTCAAGGAGCAAAGTGAACGCATAAAGCAGATACCTGGGGTGCCACCTATAATCAAGGCGGTAGATATGGATAGATATTCACAACAACCCTGGAAGCCAAGTGCTGCTCCACTCCCAATTCCAAAAAAGTTCAAAATGCCTGATATTCCAAAGTATGATGGAACAACAGACCTACGAGACCACGTGACTGCCTTCACAACGGGTGTAAAGGGCAACGATTTGACTAAGCAGGAGATTGAATCGGTACTAGTCAAGAAATTTGGTGAAACACTCACCAAAGGAGCACTAACATGGTATTCTCTTCTACCTGAAAATTCTATATATTCTTTTGCTGAGCTTGCAGATTCCTTAATCAAAGCACACTCGGGAGCTCAAAAAGTGGACAAAAGAATGGAGGATATTTTCAAAATCAAGCAGGGAGATTCAGAATTGCTTAGAAAATTCGTGGACAGATTTCAACGTGAAAGAATGACATTGCCGCGTGTACCTGACAACTGGGCAGTTATAGCCTTTATAAGCAATTTGAATGAAAAAAGTTCGGAAGCTACGAGGAGGCTCAAGGAAAGCCTTCGTGAATTCCCAGCTACAATGTGGAATGATGTTTACAATAGGTATATCACGAAGTTGAGGATTGAGGAAGATACTGCCACGATCTCAAAAAGAAGAAAATATACGTCCGAGACGGGCCGAGACCGACAAAAGGTCCGGTAAAAACAGGTACGAGCCTTATATGGGACCTGCGGGAATAGACTCACGATCAAAACAGTACCACCAAAGGCACGATCACAGACCAAGGAACAGAGAAGCAGGTTCTTCATCGAGATTTAGGAACGAGCGAAACCATTATGAGTCACGGGATGATGATAGAAGTTTAAAAGCGAGATTTGGATGTTACAACTTTAACGTCAGCACTTCTGAGCTCGTAGCCGTTTTGAGAAGTATGGGAGATAAGGTTCAATGTCCAAAGGAAATGAGATCGAATCCAAACAGGCGCAACTCCGACCATTAGTGCGAGTTCCATAATGACCACGGGCATAAAACTGCAGACTGCAGATTTTTACAAAGTGAAGTTGATTATTTATTAAAACAAGGATATCTCACCGAGTTATTCAGTGAGAAAGGCAAGCAAACTTATATGAAGAACAAATAGGAACCTCCAAAACCCCCTTCTCCCAAAAGAACTGTTAACGTTATAAGTGGGGGAGAAGACATCAATGGTGTATCCTATACTACAGCCAACAAAGTTTCCAAAGTGACTATTACCCAAGGGAAACGGGTGCGACAGGTTCTAGAAGAAGACAATATTACATTCAATGATGCAGATGCTGACATTCTAACATTCTAACTGACGATGAATTCTAACATTCTAAATCTGGTGTGCAGCTGGGAATTCGTGGGAAGCAAAGATAATGAAGGAGAAGTCCAAAAAATATCATATGTGACGGAGAGTGGCCACATCAAATACTCGAGCCCCAGGACAATTTTACTAAAAGTTAGATTTATCAACTAGTAAAAAGAGAAAATTGTCCAGAACCTCGAGTGCTTGATCTGGCCACTCTTCTTCACATATGAAGTATTTAGACTTTTCCTTCATTATCTTTGCTTCCCGTGAACTCCCTGCTACACCCAATAAGCATGTCTCTGCAAAAAATTTCTTGTTTTTCTTTGAATATAAATTTAAAGAAATATGATAGTAGTCTATGGATGAGAATGAAAATTTTCAAGTGAAGAGATCATTAATATAGTCGAAAGAGTGCACCTAATCAATTTAATATCTATAAATGCTGAAGATATTGTTAACTGTTTTTTGTTCAGAGAAATTGAATGTAACAAGATAAGTAGTTGGCAAAACAAGTAAGAGGTAAATGCAATAAAAAAATAGTAAAAAATAAGGCCACAAAAAGTAGGTGATAAATGACAAAAAGTAGCTAGAAAATGCAAAAAATGTTGGAAGTTTTTAGTGTATTTCTATAAACTTCAGCCCTTGATAAAGCTGAAGTTTTTGTATTGGATTCAATAGTTTTTGTCGTACAGCTTTTTCAAAACACTTCAGCACATTCTGCTGAAGTTATTTAGTGTATTTCTAAAAACTTCAGCTCTTGATAAGCTGAAGTTTTTTTGTTGGATCCTATATTTTTTTCGTACAGCTTTTTCAAAAAAACTTCAGCTTAAAAAGCATAAGTCATTTACTTCATGCTTAAGTTTTTTCAACAAAAATGTACTTAAAATTCATAATAAAAGAGAGAAACATATTTGTATGAACAAAAGTGAAATAAAAAAAATACTTAATGTATATTCACAAAATACAAATTATGTGCAACCAATCCTCTAATCAAAAAATTCACACACTGTCTCTTCGAAATCTCCATAATCATGTCCTTGTTGTTCTTCTGGAGTTTCATAGCCGCTTTTTTTTTCACTTTCCATGAGCCCAAAGATTGGCAGCCAATTCTCTCCTGAAGGTCAATGACTGACTTTGATTGAAATTGAAGACATTTTCTTTATTCAACTGCATATCAATTAACTTAAGAGCAAATACACCACAATCAACACTATAAAAAGAACATGAAAAATATTTAACACATGGGCAAAATATAATAAACATAAGATGCATGGTAAAACATATGCAAAATACGTACTTGTTAGTCTGCTGTGGTGAGCTCATCCACTTAATTTGAAATTTTTTCACAGGACTATCCCCATAAAATTTATTGTGTGCCCCAAATTCCAAGCATTTGAGACAGTGTGGGATCAATCGGTTATAATTTCTGACATGTTCAACAACACGCTCATATGTTACACTGCCCATGGAATCATACACATATATAAATTTATCTTTAAAGTCCAGAATTCCAAAAAAGTAGTGCGTGGATCTCTGCCCCGTCATTGGCTTAAGTCGAAATGGAAAGAATACTTTTCTGGCAGATGCCCATGAGATACCACAGGAAAGGTCGAGGCCTTTTACGTAGTTGGCCACCTTTTCATTCGTTGATTCTTTCTCAAACCAACTAAAGTCCGTAAGTGGCCGAATAACCGCTTCTTCTTCTTCTTCTTCTTCTTCTTCTTCTTCTTCTTCTTCTTCTTCTTCTTGAGCCTGTTGTTTGGATATCCTCTTTCTCTTTGATTTGCTCTCTTTTTGATCCTCCATTCTCTTTTGCTTCCTTTTTCTAATTTTATCCATCTGTTCTTTTGAAGGATGAATACCAGCCAGCTTAGTCATATACTGATCAAAAATTAAATCAGTTACTGCAAATATTGATTTTGGATAAGCTGGAAGGTGATAGCAATATTTTTTGCGCAAGTAATATATGCCCACATCCATATGCTGCAAATGAACAACAACAAATGATAACATGTCAAAAAATTACAAACAGCTTGACAAAAACTTAAGCATATTCAGTTTGAAGTGTTAGAAAATAATCTAAAAAACTTCAGCATGTTTGATTTAAAAGTTTTGAAAAAAACTCGAGAATGCATGTCAAAAACGTCAGCACGATTAGGCTTAAGTGTTAGCAAATAAGCTAAAATCTTCAGCGTTTTAGTATCAATAAAGCTAAAGTTTTCCAAATTACAGTACAAAAACTTCACTATAAAAAATAAGCTAAAGTTTTGGGAAATACATTTGAAAACCAATTCAAAAAACAAACTTAATAACTTACTTCATCCGCAAGATCAGAGTTAGGATCCATAAGCTCGGTAAAGAATGATTTTTGAATATCAATTCCAGCTAATCTGAATGGATTGGAATCATATTCACTGGCATCCATCTCCAACCACTCTGTAAATCTTTGCATCAATCCACTGTCTTGATTAACATAATGGAAGGGACACCTTCGTATATTCTTTCCTACTTTCCAATCTTGCCCCCTTTCCTTTAGTTTATGAACTACGTAAGGAGATCTCAACCAAATACTCTCCATACGAATCCTTTTCCCTTTTTTCTGGTTTTCCTTTTGCTTGCTCTTCCTGCTGCTCCATCACAACTAACTGTTGTTGTTCACCAGTAGGGGGAGAAACCACAGCCATAGTGGCAGATACTTGACCAACTCCCTGCTGTTCACGACGTTCTTGTCTCTCTTCACGAACAACAACAACATCAGAATTACCTTCTGAATCAGTCCCTTGTGTACTACCAAGTGAAAATGAACATAAATTGAAGTTGGGGATATCACTGGTGTCATACATAGGAGAACTGGAAATCTTCCTTCTCTTAGGATTTGGAAGAAGTTGCGATGCATCAGATGATATCTGCAAAAGCAAGGAAAATAAAAACATAAATAAAACTGATACAAAACACACATTAGGCAAAAAAACAACTTGTAATCGAATTGCAGAAAATAACTACCTGGTCTAAGTGTTGAGACACAGATGGTGTTTGCATTCCAACAGATCCATTTCCTTTACCTTCAGATATGCCTGTATCTTCATGCGAAAAAAATAAAAAAAATATAAATAATACTGACTAAATTTTGTAAAATAATACCAACACACTTCACACCTGTCTGTGAGCCAACAGGTGTGAATAAATGTATTTATCTTTTTGATATAGCTGCATAAGCTCACCAAATTCTTTTTGAGCTGCCTCGAGTCTTTCTGAAAAATCATTCAAAAACACAACAAAGAAAATAAAATATGTAAAGATTCAAACTGTAAAAAATATACTTCGATCAAATGTAATAAATTCATAATCTATAGAATACCTTGATGTTTGTCTTGCGCTGTGGTTTCCCTAGGCTGCATGCCTTTCTCGATATCAGCAATTGCAGCTTCATTCAATTGTGCACCAACGTCGAGGAACATTGGAGTATTATCTGGAAGGTTTTTCTCAACTCTACCTTCATTTAATTTAGCAGCATCAGAGACTTTTTGAGTTGTGTTAAATTGAAGCACAACTAGTTTCAACTTCCACTGCATATTCATAAAGAGGGGGAATAGATCAACTAGTTTTTCTATATATATAACATAGTAAAAATTTATACCTGTACTGAATATTTCACTACAGGACATTATCAAAAAGATCAGTTAAAACTTCAATCTCTAAGAAGGCTGAAGTTTGACAGTTACAAAAACAAAAACTTCAGCTCTAGAGCTGAAGTTCGACAGCTACAAAAAAAATCTTCAGCTGAAGTTTTGTTTCATGTTTTGTGTTTTTTTGTTATATATTTTTATGAACTATTATAAACTTCACACTTTATACCTGTAGTAACAATTTCCTGCGTATCACCACCTAAAATTTCCTTGCAAATAGCTAGTGCTCCATCAAACAAATTGACCTGTCCAATATCGCTTTCCAAAGAACAACTAGATGCATGTTTTTCAGTACCAACAACTTGATCATCTGCACCTTGTTGTTGAACATGTTCATCGCATTCACCAGCCGCTTCCTTACGTGTAGCATTATCATCTGCGACTTTATGCGATGGATCATGAGCAGCGTGTTCTTCAACTTGATTATCTGCACATTGCTTGCTTCCAACATTCTCAGTTGCTAACTATTCTTCATCATTTACATCTCTGCTCAATATATCAGCACTGGAACGTTCCTCTTCAACTTGTTTCTGAACATGTTGATCTCCTTCAAAAAGCGCTTCCTCACATGTAGTATTTACATCTGCGACTTTATCTGATGCATTAATATCCGATGGAGGTTCGTAACAGTCAATCACCCTATCATATTCTCGATGGTTACTCAAATCAAAATTGCCATCGTCCATTTCATTTGATTTGTTGACAATCTTAAACAACCGTTCAAACTTCTCATCGAAATATTCCTAGAAAAAACAATTACTAACAATGATTAATCTGAATAACATCAGCAGAAATAAAATACTTCTCTATAAATTAGCTTACCTTCACTTTTACAAAAACAACATCAACAATAGCAGATCGCTCATCCTTTTTAAACTTATCGAAAACTTCGTTCACGATCTTGCTTCTTTCTTTTTCTGCATGCCTTTGAACCTCTGTCGTTAACCTCTAGAATATATAAACAACAAAAATTCATATATAGAAGAAAACTTCAGCTCAAAAACATTTTGTACTTTTACAAAAACAAAACCAAAAAAACTTAAGATCAAAACTTACAGAATATATTGTCTCAAATAATTCATTGTCATCAAAGTCAGATGTAGAACGGGTAGAACGATTCTGCGTACGAGATGATTCGCCAATAAAAGGAATTCGATTTGGTTCTTTTGATCGACTCTGACTACGTGGTGATTCACCAATGACAGGAATTCGATTCGCTTCTTTTGATCGACTCAAAGTACATGGTAATTCACCATTTGAAGGAACTGCATTAACTACCTTTGAACGAATTAAAGGCATTGAATTCAATTCCTCTTCTGTAGGAATTATATCCAATACCCTAAAGTCGCGATATCTCTGTTTAATACAAAAAAGCATATTATGAGGAGAAAAAAACTAATACATCAACATATTAACACAAAGACAAAAAAAAAAGTAACTTACTTCATGAGTACTGAACATATAATAAAGTTCGGCAAATTTAGGCTCTCCCACACATACATAACGTAACATCCTGGGAACCTGAGGAGTATCAAGGTGCTCATCCTCTCTTATATACCTCTCCCGAACATCTGGGAAGCGCTCATAGAACCAAGCACATAATGGATATGGAAATCCACCAAGTTTATACTCAGTTGTATGTAATTTGTTCTGCTTGTCCAATGCATGTTTCAGTGAATAAATGAGCTTCTCATAAGCCACATTACCCCAAGGATATTCAGCACAAACCTTATCATCTTCAACAATAGATGCATACTCCTCCATCACACATGACTCGGTATTTTTCCCAAACAAAATAGACTCTACAACATGAATTTCCATAAGCTTAACAGCATTATCATCACTCTCGCATACATGTACGTGATTCATAGCATTCTTTGGAATTTCATTGTGAGTCATAAAACTTCGAATATCCTTCAAAGTCACACCCTTGGACTTACCAAAATACCGCTTCAGAATATTGCTCTCTCGATTAATTGGTTTTTCAACATTATGTGATGTGATCCGCAAACCACACATAATGTGAAAGTCTTCAAGGGTGAAGGAAACATCATGACCAAAAATCTTGAAACTAATGGAGTCTCGATCATTGGTGAATATTCGAGAAAGACACAGACAATGAATCAACTTCATGCTGCATTGGAAATTCTCCATAGCCATAATGTATTTAAATGTACCATTAGTAAGCTTATCCCGTTGTGTAGGAGTCAAGAAAGTTGCAATTAATTTCTTCAAATCATGGTTCCCCTTCCAGTAACCCTTACAGTTAAACCAATCTCCAAACTCAAAATATCTTTGCCCTGGTTTGTAGGTGGAGGAGCAGGAACATAAGGACCTGGGGGTATTATAGGTTGTCTAGGTGCTTTAGGTGCTTTGCCTACTTTAGCTGCATTAGGATCTTTAGGTGCTTTGGGAGCCATCTGTTCAAAAAAAGTAAAAGTTACAAAAAATAACATCAGGACATTATCAAAAAGATCAGTTAAAACTTCAATACCTAAGAAGGCTGAAGTTCGACAATTATAAAACAAAAACTTCAGCTCTAGAGCTGAAGTTCGACAGTTATAGAACAAAAACTTCAGCTCTAGAGCTGAAGTTCACCAGTAACAAACACAAAAACTTCAGCTCCTTAAGCTAGACTTCACCAGTTACAAACACAAAACATTCAGCAAAAAAACATGTTGTAGTTTTGACAAAAAACAAAACACAAATTCTATTTATCTAAGGTATCATTGAACTATTATAAAACAAATAATACTTCAGCTCTTAAATAGTATCATATATTTAACTCTCAAAATTTTTAAATACTCGTTCAAAAAACATAAATATAGAATTTTCATCAACAACATAAACACTCGTTCAAAAAACCTAAAAACACAATCGTAAAAGTAAAACTAATGCATGACTATCAAAACCAACACCAGAAATTAAATCGTAAAATAAAACCCAGGAAGTTAATTCAATGTACCTGTGATTAAATCGTAATGTGGGAACAACAACGACTAGCAGTTGAAAAATCAAAACAACAACGAAAACCATTTGATTTCAGAGAAGAACAAATCAAAAAACGCGAATAACAGGAGTGAGAGACAGAGACAGTAGAGGACTACCGTATACTTGGAGAGAAAGTAATCTTTTAATAAAGAAGGGCAAAATAGTCTTTTCAAATGGCTTTTAACAAAAAAACGGGTACGGGTGCAAAGAGAAAGACAAAGCGGCTACAGGTTAAAACGGGACGTCCAAATAGGGCGCCCCGTGCAATTTTTACAAATTATTATTACGTTCCATATAGACTTAAAGCAGTCACTCCATATAGGAAACACATCAAATAATTTATTTGTCCTAATTCTAATGCCTTATTATTTAATATGAATGTTAAATTCATTATCTACATTAAAACTAAAATTTGATGTTATTATCCTTCTAACAAGTTTTTTGGTAATTATATTTGAAATTTATTAAGATATTTATATATGTTGTCAGCTAAAGTTACTCGCTTTTTCAATCAAACCACAAGAACATCCTAGAGCCTAGATTACTTGATTATTCGAAGATTAGTAGAATAGTTTAGCTAATTGATATTTTGTTTTTCTTTTCTTTCTTTTTTCTTCATTATTTCTTGTTTTTTAAATGATTTTCCCCATGTTTTGGCTTCTTTCTTCAGTGGCATATTTCACTTAAAAGTTTTGAAGTAATTTTTTTTTGTTATTCTTTATCAAAAATTCATGTACAAAATAGTTATTAATTCATCGTGATTAGTGACTAAGCTACCCGATTAAAAAAGTGTATTATGCCACTTTTTTATTTGGTCTATTTTAACTCATTTTTTTTGGTTACTATCTGAGTTTAAGGATAGATAAAGTATTAGACGATAGGGCGCGTAATGAATATTAGATTTGAAATATGATTGTCGTGCTATATTTATACAATTATAAATTATATAATTCAATTCTTTTGTCAAATTGACAGATGAAAGGAGTCATAATCTTCAATTAAGCAAAGGGTTCTTGTACGTGCAACAATAATATCAATAAAACTTTTTTGATATTAGTAATTATTAAATATCTCTATTACAAATGACTAAAAAAAATTTAGCAGTTTTATACCATGAAATGAACTATTATTTACTAGCCACCCGAAGGAAGACCTATGTTGATCGAATTTCTATATAACTTCTACAAGTTACAACTTTCATCCGACAACAACTTCTTGATATGTATGCGACTGTAAAAGTAAGAAGGCTTCAATTTCTTAAAGACAAAGCAAGAGCTTCTAGACATGAAGTATCCACAACTATAGCCGATGTTGCTCATATTTAAATGTAAACTACATGTTGTCCGAATATAAAGAGGCAAGGAAAATATCAAATTAAATATTTGGTATGACAATCGTATTTATATAACTAATATTTATTGTTTAAATAATATTTAATCATGTTATATTCAATAATTTATTTATTAAGGCAGAGCTTCTATTTCCTTATCGTACATATATTTTAATATTATTTATATTCTTTTAAAATATTTGTACATATTACTATGGGATACACGTGCGCACGTGTCCAAAGACTAGTATAATCTAAATAAGTAGTCTGAACAAAACGATCCATAAGTTTCCATCGCGTCCAAGATATGTACAGGCGAGTTTAGTTTAAACTAGTGATATCACTTTTTCCACTATTCTTTGGTAACGATAGATATGAACATATAAATTGAAGCCAAAAGTAGTGGCTGCACCCGCATGTTCTGTCACAGAGCTACATCCACACGTAAGTATCTCTAACCTAATCCATGGAACACCATAAGGATACAGAGCAATTTTACCTTAAGAGTATCAGAATCCAAAAAGATTTTCCTATCTACACTAAGGAGTTGGGAAAGAACGGGGGAGGTAAAAAGTTTGCAGTATAGAGCTGCCATGTCTTGTCTATTCCTCCAAATACCATTTACCTTCCCACAGCCAACCAGCAAAACGACGAATTCAACCGCAAATATTCTTTAGATAGCACATGCTAAAAAGACAGAGAACCCACTACCAATAAGGGTTTCTGCAAAAATGACACCCATGCATAGGTATGTTAGCTGTCACTGCTAATAGAACGATCATGATCTGCAGAATACACCACCACCCCGAAAAGGGTTTAGACAAAAAATGCACACATAGGTATTTTAGCTATCAATGCTTCCAAGTATATTGTTATTTTATGGCAAAATACATAAGTTGCCACCTGACCTATGACCCAAATCCCCCTTACACACTTTCTGTGATAATAATATTACACACGCAACCTTTCTAAAGTGTATCTAGTACACACCAGCTTTTCAAAATATGTGTAATATCACGCACCAATAATATCGTGACACGTGTCAAAATAGAAAGAAAATACACAAAAATACCTAATTTACACCATAATTAAAATTTCTTCTTTAAAAAAAAGAAAAAATAAATAAAAAAGATCCCCTTTCCCGCTTTTAGTAATTCCTTCCCCCCCCCCCCCGCCCCAACCCACTTAATCATCTTCTCCACAATCTTTCCACCATTAACGCCATAGTTAGTAGCGCTGTGTCCCATTTTCTCAATATTGCCAATGGAGCTTGACTCTTAGAGATGAATAAGAGCTAAAGATGCCCATCTTCTTCTACAAAAAAGTTTTTATTTTTATTAAAATCACCATTGTCATAACAGTACCACTATCGCCATTAATTTTTAGAGCAAAATCCACAAACACTATAAACCCCCTTTTCAAACCCATTCAATTAAAAAAAATTGAAGTCAAAGAAAGAATCAACAGATCTGAAAATAAAATTATGAAAAAATATAGAGAAACTAGTCATTGATTTCATTAGCAGATATGAAAGGGTTAAATCTTGGAGGAGATGACTAATAATTTAGAACTTGGATCTAGCTCTACAATTATTGTTGTGTTTTAGAGTTTAATCTATGGAGAAGATAAAGTGGGTGGCCAGGGGAAGAGGAAAACGTGTGGGGTGGTAGGGTGTGGAAAATAGACCAAATTATCTGGAGATAAATAGTTAAAAATAGAAAAAGAAAAATTGACTCAAAAAAAGTTTAAAAGTAAAAAAGGCTAGACATATGGCATTTAAGTAATGATTAAGACCCAAAAGTTTTACATTCACCCGCCTCTTTTACGTGTAAAATACGCGCGCGCCATCTGTCAAATGTGGTGTGTACTAGATACACTTTAAAAAGGTTGCGTGTGTAATATTATTATCGTCCACAGAAAGTGTGTAAGAGGGATTTGGACCATAGATCAGGGGACAACTTATGTATTTTTACCCATTCGTTGGATATTTAACGGTAATGGAATATTTTTACCTTTATATCAGCTTTTTCAAACAACAGTTCGATATTTTTCTTCTATGACAAATATAATAGACAATTCATTTCTACTTCAGTCTTTATGCCTTGCTGAAGCCATGCCACATAATAGGTACCCATAGAATTAGTTTCTGAACAAAAACTACATAAAAAGGGCCACCTAATTTAACCATCACGGGAAAACATAAGGTAAAACCAAATAACGTTGTAAAATCTCTTTAAAGATGGGGAATATAAGATACCGGCATATCCAGGTCATACTAAATTCCGGTTGACCTGATCAACTGCCTTGAGTGTTATCTTGTCCCCCAAGCTAAGTGCAATTCCTTGCGTTTTGCTCCTTATCCTAATATAACCACTCAGCTTAGCATCTGCTTGTTTCTCAATGCTTACATTCACCAAAGCATCCTCACCAAACACACTCCTTGCATACAAGTTAGCAGCAAGGAACCCGCATTGCCCTTCCAAAGCAGACCTGAAATTTTGCATGAAAGCACATCCGGAGATATAGTGTCAATAAAGCCATGCATCACAAGAAAAAATGACATTACTCAGTATAACCACATGAGTAAGAGAAAAAAATGAACCCGAAGGCCAATGTGGAGTTTGAAGCCATTAATTTAACAAACTCATTTTAAGTGGTTAAATTACATCCAACAGAGAAAGAAAACAACGGTACAAAGAAGAAGCTAAACTCCAATAACAACAAACTACCTATTTCCCCTAGATGCATAACTAGTATGATCCCAATCTGGTCAAGTTTACCACTTTTCCCTTGATAAAGTAACATGTGCTATCATCCAACTCAAGATTCTTTCACAATTTCTGAATATACCAATACCAAAACTTTTCTTGGTGCGCAATGTAAAACCTGTAATTGGAATAGACAGATCCCCCCTGATACTCTGTTCTCACGACTTCTGAGACTACCTATCATTTGGAAAGCTCCGAGGTCTTAACAGTAACTGTTTTAGCAAATATGAAACCAATGGTCCTAATATCCTAAAGGAGGCTAGAAGAGTACTCCTAAACAAGTCTAATCCCAGCCATATGCAAAAACCATGATAGACATGAAGAGTCATTTAAGTACTTCCAGATTTTCACACAAGTAGACTTAAAAAGAAAATGAAACCCAGACACTTGTTTTTATGTGCACACATTCTTCGTATCCGTAATGGAAAATAATAAACACTTAGTTAAACACAACACGTCTCTCATCAATAATGAAGTTCTAAGTTTATACAGCAGAATAATCCTAGGGCTACAGGTCTTGTTACGATAGATAATACCTTACCTTTTCTTTTACTAATTGTCTCCAAAACAAGTTCTCTGTATCACGACTTTGGACTATGAAAAATGGGAAATGCAATAATCTAGAATTAGATGGTATGGGTATCAATCATGACAAAATCAAAAATTAGAAAACACAGACATAAAAATCAAGCACCAACCGTCCATATTTAGAGGCGGCAAGCAGATAACTTACAGTGCAGTAAGGCATTTCATGTTGGTTGATTTGATTATATGGTCAAGGAATTCTTTTTCCTCCTGAATGACAGTGTTGACAGCAACCTGCAATGCAGACAGTTAGTGGCTCATTCTCAATTCATGCGGACATTGCTCCGCAACGTTGATGGTAAGACAAACAAGAGATTATTTCAAAGTTTAGAGACTAAACAGTGCATTGATTTTAATCAATAAACTCCACAAAGAGATCAACATTTACAAAATTAGCTTGAGAACTAGATCACTTTCAAGCCATTAATAATCTATAGAAGTATTTAGTAAACCCATGCATAACCTAAATTTTGATCCCACATAAACCAAACCATAAGATTGTAAATCATCAAAAACAACAAAGAACGACTATACCAAATATTAATTTTCATTTCTCCAACAAAAAATGAGTTGAATACTAGGAAAGAACAATTCAATGATGGTAAAATAGCAAGGAACAGCATCTTACCTTGTTTTCCCACTCAAATTCTGCCCACATTGTTCTAAAAGCAGCATCACTGCACACTGCAGGAGAGATGTAATCCATGATGTCAATATGGATATCGTTTAGCACAACCACTGTCCGCTCAAGCACATTAGAACTCTCATAAACAATGTTCCCAAAAATTACGCCCGTCTCAGTTGAAGACACCTTGATGTTTGCTTTTATCTGTTTGCTTGACTCAGGAGCAAGAGTATAATTCTGTGGACGCTCAACAAGTTTGAGATCACCCATTGTTGCCAATTCCAAACATAAATTCTGGAGGGTCTCTTTAGTTCTATTAATAACTGTCACATCCAGGACAATATCATAATGATGAACTGTCACGTATGCATCAGCATAAACAGGATCACTAAATCCCGTGAGTTGCAGAACCCGATTTAGTCTATTAGCATCATTCTCATCCTTGACAAATTCTCCAGTGGCACGTTTCAAATCATCGTGGACTGCATCTTCCAACTCCAGCTGGCTCATGCCCTGGCAAACAGAAATGTATTTATGACATGGAGGAACAAATTTCAACTGCATTGAAGCACCAAAAAACGAAACACCACCTTTAACTAGATGAGCTCTGCCATTATGTAGAAACGACTCAAGATACATATATTAAAGAAAGAAAAAGAAACAATTCAAATGCAAACATTTGAGCTGTTGGTACATCATCACCCCCCAACCCCACCCCCCCAAAAAAAAAATAAAAAAAAAGGAGCTGTTTTAGTTTTTGAGTGACCTGCACTCTAAAATTGAAGTCGCAGCTGGTATTCATATTCAATTGAACTTTTGAGACTTGATGCTTAAAGAAACTTATGCAATGTGATATGCATGATTTTCTTAATGTGATTGAAACAGTAGTCCAAGAAACAAGAGGCAAAATTTGAAAGCTCTGGAAAAGCTGGAAATAAGCTAAGTCTGTCTTTGGATGGTGAAATAACACTTAAAGCACCTTTCTTAGAAGGTTGTGACAGGAAGGTGGAAAAGTGAGATAAAATAGCAAAGAAACCTACATCCACGCAAGGTCTACAAAGCATAACGAATACACCGTAGGGATTACAGATAAAACCCTCATAATACGATTTAGTGGTCAGTTAAGATAGTTCTCACAAATATATTAACTGAAGTATGAGAAAAGAGCTACCGGAACCTCCTTGTTAATCAAACATATAATGTTCAAATAGAAGATTCTTACCCTCCTACTCTTCAAATGGTAGAAATCAATGAGGTCATCTGGCTGAGAGTGAGAAATTTGAGCCTTTGCATTTATCTCTTCTGTCTCTCGCAGCTGCTTATCAGACAGCATTGTAACAAAACTCTCGTGGCAAGAGTTCAACCAGATCTTCCTGACCTCATTCCCAGTGTTACAGAGCAATCTTATGCACAGAATTATCCTATCATAGGAATCGTTATCAATTGGGTGTGGAAGAACTGAAGATTGCCCTAGCTGTATCATTGAGACCATGATCAGTAATGTATTAGTTGTTGCTTTGTTCACTTCAACTTTAGATGGCTGAACTTCTTCCAATCTCAAAACGAGCTTAGTCACGGTGCAAGCAACAACTGCCCCAAGGAAGAAATCACCAGTTAGCAGAAGAGATCTCAGATTTCCAGTGGTCAAAGATCCTTGAAGAAAAAACGGTTTCAGAGGCAGCACTTTGAGTAGCATATGTCCCATCAGCAAGGACAGCAGGTCTTCTAGATGAAACAGTAGTGGAGTTTATTTGCTGAGACTTTTTCGAAGAATCATTAGCTTCACCTTCCTCAGAAACTGAATAAAATGGTAGATCACCAAGGCACTGCTTGATAGTTGCAATGCCACTCTCAACTTCAGAAAGAAATAGACAATACTCTCCAATGATCCAAAGGGCACATGAACAAACAAGTGCAGCTCGAATTTGGTAGAAAGTATCCAGTAGCCTTGTCACAATGGAAACCCTTGATTTTGGGTTTGTTTCAATAATCTCACGGACAAAAACAACCACATCAATTGCAGAAGCAACATTGTTATAACCCAAGAAATCCATCAACAGATGGACAACTGTACTTGCGACTTCCGGAAACTTAACAGCACAGGAATGAATGGCTTGGATAAGCATTTGACGGTACTCACCATTCTTCTCAAGTTCACCACTCTGGGTTTTCATAACTTCTTTCTTCAACGTGAGAACAACCTCATTGTTATTACGGGGGGTGATCAACTCAAGAACAATGTCAAGTGTTTTTCTCCTGATGTCAAGGTTCGGACTTGAAAGCGCTCTGAGGACATCCATAATCATATCAACCATGATCTCCCTATGAGAAGATTTCAATTCATTCAGTCTATCAAGCACAATAAGCTTCACATTGTTGTCACTCTGAGATTGTAGAAGTTGACAATAGGTATTAGCTGCAGCTCTTATAGCAGTTGGGGCAGAAGACAAAGAAACTAGAGTCCCAGCACATTCATACACAACAGCAGCAGAAGGGACAATAAGTAGTGATATAATTATCTTGATGTACTTCCCTTTCTCCCCTTTGTTTGTCCTGCAAACTTTTCGGACCAAATCCAAGACAACCATCTGGAGTAACTCAACCCAATCAGATACTCTATCAACATGGGTCAAGAGATAATTGACAGCACGTTCCTGAGCACATTGGAAAAGCATCAGAAATGCGTTCCTTTTAGCTGATGGATCCTGCTCCGTGGTAAGGACGTTCTCAATCTTCTCTGGTGCATCTGCCAGGAGCTGCTCACCCTGTGGAAGCTTGTAAACAGCCATGACAGCAAGAATTGCATTTCTCCGCACATACGGATGCCGGTGCTCCAAGTTGCTCATAATAGATGGAAACAAAGGTTCAATTATATCAACCTCATTCAGGCGACAAAGGAATCTCAAAGTAACTCCACGAATGTACTCATTTGGATGCTGCAAGTTATTCCTCAAGTTCTGACAAATTAGGACCATTTCAGGCAGCATGCTCCCCTTAGAATCGGTCTTCTCAATAGTCTCCAGATACAGAAGCAGCAGCTTGTGTATCGTGTGATCCTCAGAGGGCAAGACATATCTAATAATAGTAATAAATAGCTGGGGTAGTGTTTCACCATTCAACAAAAGCATGACGGCCTTCTTCATAGCATCAACCTTGGCAGGAACATCATTCCCTTCGAGGGCTTCCTTGATCTCATTGACAAGAGCTGGTGTCCCCTTATCAAAGTGTATCAGCAAAGAACAGGACTTCTCCATTTTATTCTAGTTGCTTACCTGAAACTTAAAGTTTCCCATAAGCTTCAAGATAACATATTATAACTTTTGATAAGAGAGAATAAAGTTGCAAAGGTCAGAAAAGAGTCCAACTTTAGTTTAGTCGAAACATTTAAATTACTCTAAGGCAGTTCAATATAAAGAACTACTCAGCAATGATTCTTTGATTATAAAAGAGCAAAGCCATTCAGAAAAGTCAATTTTTTCCCATGGGGTGTCGTCCTGTGTCAATGAAGTGGGAGGAAAACCATGATGCCTCAGGTTCAAATCTCAGCAAAGGCAAAAAAAATACTACCTAAGCCTTGGTGGACAGAATTACACGATCCCTTTGCTAGTGGGAGGTAGCAGGCACCCGGTGGACTAGTCGAGGTGCAGGGAAGCTGGCTCAGACACCACCGTCATTAAAAATTAAACTTTTAACAAAGTTTGTTAGATTTATAATAAATGCTACCAGCAGAATGAGGAGGTACAGCGGTATTAGATCACCACAGCCTAGTACCAGATTTTACTCTTCCACAAGTCACATCAATACTCAAATCACACTGCAGGGGCGGAAACGCATGGAAAATGTCATCAACCAATCAATCAATCAATCAACAATGCGCAATTCCAAATTAGATGGAGTAAGGCTATTTGAATCCGGCATACAGCGAGCTCTATGCATCGGGCATCAAGCTAAATGATACAAGTGAATCACCCAACACTTTTAATCCAAAAATTAATCAAAATCATTAATGCTCAGCTCAGCATAGGCGGATCTAACCCTTCCCAACAAGTTTGGTTCTGAGCTGCTTTCAACTCGGATCATGTATACATTTTAAATAAAAACATATATATAAATAAATGTGCAAACATAATACTACTAGTATACTACTTCCGAATCTACCGACTCCGAATTGTAAACTAAACAGTGCAGTTCGGCGGCATAATTCAACAAGACAAATAGCCCTAACAATCAAATTCCGTAAAATAAAACAGAGAAACAAATCTAGGATGAGAAAAAAATGACTTACCGGATAGAAATGCAGAAATGGTTGAATCGAAGTGAATCTTTTGAAGAGAGTTTGGTAATGAGGAATTTGTGGGTGTTTGAGGGTAAGGTGAGAAAAGGGGAGTCGGGAGAAATGGTGATCGGAGGGTGGGTGGTTTTAAGGAGGGAGAAAGTTTGGTGTCTTTACTCAGATCTGCGAGATCCGCAGAGTGAGTCTGGTATTTTGTATTTGTAACGAGTCTGGAGCAAAGCTTAAAAACTACTGTAAGAAAAAACATAAAATAAAATAAAAAGATTAGCTTATTAAGAACAAGAAAAAGAGGAGAAATATTATTGTTTGATTAGCCTCACATAAAATACAAAAATATGGATCACCCCACATAATTTATACTTTGAAATATAGTCTAATAGTATTCGAATTTGTAATGAGGATGAGATTGTGAATTCTTGGCAATTGAACTGTCAGCATTAGATATTTACATTAATGTTTGTATATTTTTATCAATGTTTCACCACCTCAAATATTTGCTTTAACTACTATAAAAGATTATGAATAGTATTAAGAGTTTTTATTTAATTATTGCAATATAATATATTCTTCGAATTTGTGTCTGGTACTTTAATATTTTTATAGTTTTTCGGTAAAATATATAATATCTCTAACCTTGTCTATTTGGTCTATTTCGGTCCGTTCTTATATGAATGTAAGTCATTTTAAGTATGTTAGATCAAATTCCTTGTAACTCCAAAATATTGACTTAAATAGAATTAGTTCTTACTATTTTGGAGGATTGCTTGTTTGTATAAAATAAGTTTCGCCATTTAAAAGTACAACTTAAATACGCACCTCAATCTTCATGAAGATGCACAAAAAAATCCGCTTTTCCTTCTAGATATACGTGTATAAGGGGTTAGATTTGGAATTTTAAGTCAGTGCGTATAAAGTAGATGTGAACCAATTTCTTTCGGATAATAGTTTAAATTTATAATACACAATTGAGCTTCCACACACCACTACCATCAAATAATAGTATATATATATATAGATTTGGAATTCTAAGTCAGTGCGTATAAAGTATAAGTGCATTGTAAGAGAGAACTCTTTATTTTATTTATGTCATTAACTTTTTGGCTTCTTGTTTTGGAGGCATATTTTCTTGATACCTACTGTAGACAATAAATTTGCGTCGAGAAAATAAAATCAAGACCGAAAATACGCAACAATCGTAGTATTTGATTTCAAATAATATGAGTGTACAATCTCTATGATTCCTCTGATTCTACTTTTCGATAGTAAATAAATTCAAGGGCCTTTGAGCTTGATCTTGAATATGTAGTTGTTGTCACGAATGATGATCTTGTTCTTGAGCTTGAGCTTGATTGCTTGGACTTGAACTTAATTTGGTCTTCGTTCTTGAGCTTGAAATTGATTTGTTTGTGTACGGCGAAATCGGAGGGTCCAATTTCTCATCATTAAGACATTTCAGAAGATCATCTCGAAGCATCGAGGCTACAAGGTTGTGGTCGAGTTTCCTACCTCGAGGTTCGTCAACACTCAGACTCAGGATAACAACGACCTCGGTAATGGTAGAAATGGGAAGCTTCCTAGGCGCACAGCTAGGACTGACAAGGCCTAGTGGGCTACTTGTTTACCGTGAAAATAGTAATAACAATTAAATTTGTTGATGGGACTCTAAAAATATATGATCTATTTTTATGATAGTTGTTAAAGCAGTTGATGTTAGATATATGAAGATAAAAGGTGAAATGCGAGCTAAAACAAAGTTACAATCAAACCGAGGAGTTAGTTGTCCGGGCCTCGGACTAACCGATAAGGGACCTCGAGGTCGATGCCTGGGCTCGGGCTCGAGCTATCGGGGATAACCGGGAAGGGACTAACAATCAGAATATAATTAAAGGAGGCTCTTTATGGCCAATAACAAGCAATAAATGAAGAACAAATAATAAACAATAGCGTCGGATAAATATGTTAGAGAGAAAAGAGAGGGAGAGTTGTTATTTATCTTATGTAGAATAGTTGGAGCAACAACAGCCCTCTACAAAGTGGTGAGGATCCCCTTTATATAGGAGGAAAAATCCAACATAATACAAAATGCATTAATTGTAAAGGTATGGAGATGGGACGACTAGACGTGATACCAGGCTCTGCCAGTGCTATCTGCTCGCCTTGGGAACTCCCCGTGCTCGGCATCGTCGTTGGGTCGAGTGTAAATGGATATCGAGGGAGAGAACTCGATCGCAACCTCGCAGCCTCGAGATCTCCATATGACTTTCCGAAACACTTAATGACGAGAAATCGGTCCCTCCAATTTTACTATATACAGATAGTCTCCATGTTTCTTGGAATGAAGTAATAGGAAATGATTTTGAGTCGTCGTTCCGAGGGCACCATTGCCATGACGTCAACCTATAAGAGCATTAAATGCCATGTCCCAAAAAACCGTGCAAGGGTTGCCGTCAAATATAATTATCGAGGAACCCACGAACTGCTATTGGCTCGTCCTTTCCGTTGCCCAAGCATTTTCTATAAATACATCGACTGTTTGATAATCCTCATCTTCGTAGCATCTTCAAATTCACGAGTCCATACCCATCTTCTTTTGCACTCTTCCATCTTGCTTTCTGAGAGGAAATTTTACCATTGCTATGGCCAGGACTTTTAGAACGGTTCCTCGGTGGAATGAAGCCGCGTCTTCATCTCAGTCGTCTAAGGAGAAAGCCAAAGTGGTGCCCACCTTGGAACAGTATACTCCCTCCAAGCTTGATATGTTAAAAGCTTTTACCGTCGATATCACTTCATCCATACTGGGCCGATGTGAACATGTGTCCCAATACATTAGTGTCGTGACCAACATCGAAACAGTGAAGACAGACTGCCGATGGGGAGAGGCAATGAAGGTGGAAATTCTTGGCCCCGATGAAAATATAACAGACTACAAGACCGGCTTCCTTCAGGTGTATACCCACCCGTTCACCTTGGGTCCTGTTGAGTCCTCTGAATCTTCTAAATCCTCTCCCCCAGAAATAGATCCGGTTATCCTTGATTTTTGTGACAAATATCATGTGACGCTTGTCCAGATCTATCCTGTTGTCTGGAGGATAGTATTGATGCTACGTTATTTCACCGAAGGGGTTGCGGTCGAGGTTGTTACCCTCAACCATTTGATCAGGTTGTACATCCCTTGATTTTACCGAGGTTTGATCAGGCTCCATCATCGATCCAAAAGTCATTTTTCTCGAGCACCAACGAGGGGAATGACCGATGATGGATGAGCAGGTTCATCCGGGTAAGGACCTCGGCCATTATTCCGGCCCGGATGATGCCTTTTTCGGAGAGATGGAACACACAGCGTAAGCGATTCTCCCTTAACCATGTTTTGTAATTTTCTTCCCTTTCCCTGGAATGATGACCTCTTTGTCGTTTCGCGCAGCCGCTGCTTGGTACCCCGAGGCAGTTTCAGACTTGCCGGGGTGGATCAGATGGTTAGACATAGCGTTCACGTATCATGTTCGGTCTTGGACCGACCTGGACAAGGAGAGATGGGTGGCCAAGAATCATGGTAGAGCTTTTTTGTTGTCTATGTCTTAGATTTGCACTGTTGCATTTCTCCCTGCGCCCCTTATGCTGACAAATTATGGTTATCGTGCTTGTGCAGGCCGGGAAAAAATATGGAGATGAGGTCACCCCCTGGTGGTGGGACGGAGGCTTCAGAGCCCGACAAGGGCAAGGAGAGAAAAGGCAAGGCAGTTGTCGACCTTCCTACGGCAAAGAAACCCCGATCACTCGAGCATCAAACCACTGCTAGGACCTCTGCTTCAACTTAAGGGGCAAATCTCGGCACCGAGGATGAGGATGACGATGAATGCCAGTTAGCACGGAGGATGAGATCGAGTGTAGGAGCCTCACAGGTGCCTCAATCAGAGGCTGCTGATTCTGGGATGGCTGACTCAGGTCGGTCCCGTAAACCGGAGACCCTTGATGAGGGTGTTAATGTGGCCTCGGATTGCATGACAGGGTTTGGCGCAGTTTCTGTTGGGGGGACCGCTGCCATCGATCTTGAAGGGTCAGGGCCCAGAGCTTTTTAGGAGCAGGGGTTGCCTTTTGGAGAAATCGGCGACATGATTGATTTCATCTCATGCTTTCAGGTCTCGTCAGGGGAACTGAGGGACGCTCGAGAAGCAAACGTCATCAAAGTAGGGATTCCTCTCCAAGGGGGAGACTCCCTTGCCAATATCTTTGACGGTGTTAGCGATTGTGTTAGTCTTGACGTTACCGACGCCGTCAAGGCGGCAGAGAGATTCATGCGGCAGGTGATATCCATACTTTGTGTATTTCTTTTAGTCTTGGGCATCATTCTTCGTCTTTCTAACTTTCTGCTATACCGCAGTGCAAGGATATGTATGATCATGCCCTCCTTCGACTCTGAGAGGAGCTTTCTTACCATGAAAAGGAGTGTAAGAAACTTACCTCGATGATGGGGGATTCGGAGGCTCACTCTGTCCTGGGAAAGAAGGAATTAGGAGAGCTCTGAGCTGCTTTGGACAGAGCACTTCGGGAAAAGGCTGACCTTGCTGCGCAGGTATTTTGCGTTGCTTATACTCGATCTTTGCTCCCATATTCCGACATAAATTGGCTTACCTTTTTTTGTATGTATAGCATAATGGTTCGCAGATTAGCCAACTAAACACGGAGATCTTCGGGCTGAGGAAGCAAAGCGAAGTAGCGACTGAGGAGTTGGCGTCATCCCATGATCTTCTCGAGAATACTCGTAAGGAGATTGTTGCCTTGGCCGCGGCCAAGTCCATGGTTGAAAGAAATGCTTCCACTTATCAGGAAAACGCAGCCACGACGTATAAAATAGCTTATGACGTATTGATAGCAGTTGAGCAGAAGCTAGCTCGAGCTATTAATCATGCTAAGGAAGAGGCGTGAAGAGAGACCCTGGAGGAGATCGGAGCCAGAGGCATTGACCTGTCAGTTGATCTCGAGGAAGCCTACGAATTGGAGAGAGAATTGACGCTATTAATTGTCCCAAATGAGGGCGAAGATAGTGGTTATGAAGAGTAGTCCCTACGTCGTTTTATATCCCCCTCCTTTTCCTTTTGTATGCAGCCCCCCATGGGATGGATCTTGTAAGGATGTTTCTTGTGGATACGTTTTTGGCAATGTAAAAAGAGGGACTTTTCTTCTTTTAGTTTTTTCAGTTTTTCTTTTTTGTTCCTTTGCTTTCACGGATTTAGACTTTCGACTTTGACGTTAGCCTTTTGAAATTCGTTCTTGGAGCGACCGGGACCCTCAAATTGGGCCATGCCCTGGGGTTAAATTGATAGCCTCTAACGGGCCGGTGCCGACGATACCGAGGAGCCCCCGAGGCCTTACAGTTTCTCGAATTCTGCTGGGTTATAACATTTGCTCGACCTGGTAAAGGGGGGCCCCAAGGCGATTCTGCTAGTGCATTTCCCTAGGAGAGGGTGATGTTAACACGACCAGAATTAATTGGCCTTTTGGGTAGGCGGGCAGTTGCTGCGTTGCCCCTATATATTCATTCACTTGCCTTTCCAATGGTGATTCTGCTACTTTGATAGACTATCTCTTCCACAGAGCCTGGCGTTTTGTGCTAGTTTTTCTGTTGCTTCAATTCAAAATTTTTGCTCAGATCCACATCTTTCTCCTCCTATTCTACCGTAGCCATGACTGCTACGTTGATGTCCGACTACCGGGGAGAGGGGAGTTCTTCCTGTGCTCCGCATTCGGTTGGCAATAGCGACGCACCGCCGATGCCCAGCGAGCGGGCCTCGAGGTGCCCTGCCTCAAGGAGAACCGTCACGTGGGGGAGGCCTCCCAATGTTTCGGGTCACCAGGAGCATGTGTTGAGGATCATCTCATTAGTGGGAGAGGAAAACCTCGAAATGATCAGAAAAGATTGTGGATGGGTAGAAGGTGTGGTATTACAAGTACCTTCTTCCGAGGAGAGCGTCACGATATATGTTGAGGGGTTTTTTAGCGTATATACGCATAGTTTTGCATCGGGTCCCCCCTATCGGGTCGTGTTTGATTTTTGTCAGAGATATTGGGTTACATTGGCGTAGGCTCACCCCTTCCATTGGAAAATAGTACATACGATGAGATACTTTGCCAATAAGGCCGGGATAGAGTTTACCCTCAACCATCTTGTGAGGTTATATCAGCCACTGCGTTATAGGGGTTTGATTGCTCTCCAGCGTCGATCCACCCGAGCTCATGTCATCGGTAGCGAAGAGGACGAAGATCGTGAATGGATGAATCGGTTCGCTCGGATTCGAATGACCGATGTCATTTCTAGAGACCTTTTGCCATTTCCTCAGAAATGGAACTTCACACGTAAGTGTCTCATCTGAATTATCATCATTTTGACAGGAGGCAGGCTTCGTAATAATATCTTTCCATTCTGTATTTGTAACAACTCATCGGTCATCGAACAAGGTCCCCGATTTAGTCGAGTGGTCTCGTAAGCTAGCAGCTTGATTGATTTATGATAGGCGCTGGTGGCGAGATCTGTCTAATGGGAGATGGGAGGCGAATCACCGTGGTAGGTGTCTGGTATTTTGTTTCCTAAAAATGGCGCTTTTCTTGTCGGCTTATTAACTCAACTGCCATAGGTATCGGAGATTTTTCCTAAATGAGGTCGTGTCCTCTGGGGGAGGAGGAGAGATTGGTGGCCTCGGGATCGAGGATCGACGACAAACAAAAAAATGCTACGGGGTGCGGAGGAGCCTGTAGTGGGGCGACTCCTTCTCAGCGGTTAAGAAGAAGAGATTCGGTCGATCGGCTACCTTCTGAAGGTAGTAAGCCATCGGATATTGACTTGGCCTTTGACGAGGCTCAGCGGCTTGGCCTTATAGTGAGTTTTTGATTCCTGTAAGATCGTTCCGATCTCGCGCTCTTCTCTTTTTTCATTTAGTTTTCTTTTGTAGGCCTTCGACAGGCGCAAATTCAAGTTGCTTTGTTATGAGGCCCCGTTGCGGGAGGCTTTGGGTAGGGAGAAATCCCTTAAGCTTCTTTGTGCGGAAAAAAGGAAGCGAGCTAGTTTCCCTGCGGCGTGAGGTGGACTGGAGCCGGAGCCGTGAGATCTGCCTAGAAAAACAGGTACCCTGCATTCCATGCTGGCTTGCACTCCTTTTTTTTATCTTGGCGGCTTGATGTTTTAATATTCAGTTGGAGAATAAGGTGGAGGACCTGGGACAGCTCTGGGGCGAGGTTGGTCGAGCCAAATGCGAATTCAACCAGCTACAGGTGCATGTAAGAGCCCATTTTGTGGCCAAAGAAAGCGCTCTAGCCATGGTTTCTTCTCTTGAGGCACAAATCTAGACCGTTCGTGCGAATGATTCTGCATGGGCGAATATGATTGCAAGACTTTCGTCCGAGCTTTCGAAGGTGAAAACCGAGGTGGTGAATGTCTGAGCCAAGGCTGTGATGAGCAACACTAGGGCGGGACAGAAAGTGGCGGCCTATTTGAATAGTGCTACCGTTGCTAAAGTTGAACTGAAGAGAGCCTTTGATCGTACAAGCAGTAGCAAGTAGTATGCGAGGTGCAAATACCGGAGGGAAGTTCTTGAGGAGATCCACGCCAAGGGATTTGATCTCTCGGAAGAGATCTAGCAATCCAAAGGGGGGAGCATGATGCCAAGTTCCTTCTGTCTGATGCTGAAGATGGCGAGGAAGGGGTCGTCGGGCCGTAGTCACCGAGGGGGGACGTTCATTTCCTGCCTTGTTCTTGTGTACATAGCTTTCACAGTATGTTGTAAGCGAAGCTTGTATTTTATCACATGTACGTATAAGGGTGGAACCCCGCAATTTATGTCTTCTGTGTTTCCATTTGTCAAGATTCAACCAGGTCGATTCGACCTTTGAGCTAGTAGAAATTTTTAAATTCGTGATACGTCCATGAGGCTCATTAGGCTAGCGATAACGGCTCTCACGCTTTGCCCTCGGGTATATGTATTTTAACTATTTTGGGTTCAGTCTTCGAGTCGGGTTTCGACTCGAGCTCAATCGACCCTCAAGTTTTGTATTTGTGCGAGCTGGCAACAATGGCTCTTACGCCTTTGGTCGAAGAGACCTTCTATATATGTGGCCCTGAGGCTCATTAAGCTGGCAACACTGGCTCTTATGTTTTTCCCTTAGGCATGGATAGTTAGCTATTTTGGATCTGGTCTCTAAATTGGGTTGCGACTCGAGTTCATTTTGACCCTCAAGCTTTCAACTTTAGGCTGGCGACAATGGCTCTTACACTTTTGGTCAATGTGACCATTTAGTGTGTGTGGCCCTGAGGCTCATTAGGCTAGTGATAATGGCTTTTACGCTTTGCCCTTAGGCATATGTAGGTTTTGTTTTCCTCTCGTTAAGGACTTTTAAAATGATTTTGCCTGACCCATCGTCGGTTCGGGAAGAACCTCGATTTCAATTCATTTGTGGCAATGTTAGAGCACCTCGGAAGGTTTAGCTCGTAGGCTGAGTATCTCAAAGCCTTATGATTTGGAGCTGACATGGTCGAAGCTCTTTCGCATGTCGAGGGTAGCATGTTTAACCAGTTCTTTTCGAAGTAGATTCGAAGTAATGGCCTATGATTTTGTAGTGACGGTCGGGCGTCCCTGAGTCGCGTTAATTTGGTTGGTACAACCATGTGACCGTAGTCATTTATGTTTGGCCGGAGCCATTTTTGATCCCCGAGTGTAGTAGTTTAGGCGTCTACATCGAGGGTTTACAAAATTTTCATGCTTTTTGAGGTCTTACAGTTTTGTTGATACTTGGTACAGGTATGATTCATTCCTTGCTTGAGGTCTTACAGATTTCGTTGCTGCCTTAAATAGGTCTTACTAGACCGAGTTAGCCTTCTCGAAGTCTTATGGTCTCAAGTTTTTTAAATGAATGGCGATTGGCGACAGTCTCCGATTCATCGAGTTTGCTTAGGCTCGGGGGGCATACTTGTGAGCTTGGAATTGCCTCATTGAGGGCTTATGACTTTGGAGATTCCGACCCTGGGGTCATGCGCTTTCTGAGTTTGCGATGCCAGTCTCCGAGTGTTCGAGATAATTTTCCTTTTTGGAGATGTTTCGTGATTTTTGTGCTGCCTCATTGAGGGCTTACGAGTTTGGAGTCTCGACCCTGAGGCCATGCGGGCGCCGAGTTATTGACGCTAGTCTCTGAATATTTCGGGGCATTCTCGGTGAAGGAATCCTTGCTGTGAGAATGCTGAATTTTCTTTGGAGTATGAGATGCTTTAGTGAACGATATTCTTTGATTGTTTGGCATAAGTACATGTTGTTTTATTGCCGTAAGCCCGGCTTATGCGGACACGGTTCATTTGACCATTTGGCTCGGTACATCATTTCCTATTGGAACCTTGTTTGTCGTTCCCTGGTTCTTCCGAGTGGATGACCTCTCAAGGGGGTGCCCTCCAGTATTCTGGGTTGATTGCAAAAGAAACCTTGTATGCTTGTCGGATCCTCCTTAGGTAACGCATGAATGTTGCCTCATTAAAAACCTTGCCGGTAAAACCCATTTTGGGATAAAAACTCGGTCGAAGAAAAAGAGTGCAACAGACTCTTCGAAACCTCAAGGTCCTCGAGCTGGATTGGCATCTTGACTACTTTGGTCGATGGACTGTGCAGAAGTTATCGTAAAGTAGAAAATAGAAAAAAGGGGGACATGATTATACCTTAATGGCGATGGTGCTCTTGGATTTCCGCATTTGTTTGGCGGACTCAATGTGGTCCTTTATTTGGATACAACCAAGGATGTGTCTTAAAGATTATGTGGACGACATGCTGGGATTCGTCTGCTTTGTTCTTTTTGGTTGTTTCTCTTTCTCGGGATTGGTTCTTAGCTCGGTCATTGAGGAACTCCTGAAGGTGTCCGTTATCGAGTAGCCAGGCCACTTTCTCCCGGAGTTGCCGGCAATCCTCGGTTCTATGCCCGTGCGAGTTGTGAAACTCTCATATCTAGTTATAGTTTCTTTTTGAAGGATCCAACTGTATAGGCCTGGGCCATTTGGCATCCCTGATTTATCTAATGGCAAACACGATGCCCGATACATCGACGTTGAAGTTGTATTCTGATAGGCGAGGTTCCCCCGTTGGCCCCGTATCTCCGTTGAATCCGCCTCGGCTGATGAGTCCCCGAGGGTTCTGTCCTTGGTTCACCAATCAATCTTTGCGAGGTGGTTTGCGTCTCGGGACATTCCTCCTATCTTCGGGGTACGGCTGATACCTCTCTTTGTTCGATTTCATCTCCTTTTCCAGGAGTCTGCTCGGATATACTGAGCCTGAGGGGGCTCCTAGATGGTCATCCTCAACCCGATCTTTGACTGGTACCGGTTGTGGACGTCCGACCAGGTTATGGCGGGATACTCGATCAAATTCTCTTTCATCTGCCTTGAGGCCACTAAGCTTCGTTCGTTCAGTCCTTGAGTGAAGGCCTACACCGCCCAGTAATCGTAGATCGGGGGTAGTTCCATCCGTTCCATTTTGATACGAATTCTCAAATAATTTCATTCTCTCTCTGCTTAATCTTGAATACGTCGGACTTCCTTGTTGCTACTTTGATGGTACCGGCGTGTGCCTTTATGAAGGAGTCTGCTAGCATGGCGAATGAATCTATGGAGTTGGGAGCTAGGTTATGATACCACATCATGGCCCCCTTCAAGAGCGTTTCTCCGAACTTCTTCAGCAAGACGGACTCGATCTCGTCGTCTTTTATGTCGTTGCCCTTCACCGCGCACGTATAGGCAGTGACATGTTCGTTGGGATCTGAGGTCCCGTTATATTTTGGGATTTCTGGCATTCTGAACTTCTTTGGAATGGGTTTTGGAGCTGCTTCCTTTGGGAACATCTGCTATACGAACTTCTTCGAATCTACACCCTTCAAGACCGGGGGTGCGCCCGAGATTTGGTTGACTCTGAAGTTATAGGTTTCGACCTTCTTGTCATTGGCTACTTTTATTTTCTCTCCCGACTCGATCCTTTTGGTGAGGTCCTCCAGCATTTTTACGATGGTAGGATCGGCTACCTATCCATTGTTGCTCGATTTCTCTGGTACCTGTTCAGTCGGGGGAATAGTTTCCGGTGCTACTGTGCTAGAAGTCTTCAGGTGGCTTTGTAGCTGAGCAACAGCCAACTGTTGTGCCTGCAACATTTCAAAAATAACATGAAGACTAACTTCCTGTTTTTCCCGAGCTGGGGTCTTTTGGGCTTCTTGTTGGTCGCCATATTGTATGCTCCTGTACGTGTGCGAGGTTTCGTCGACCTGCTGTACGTCTTGCAAACCCGCGTCCGCTGGAATCGGTCCAGGCGCGTTGTCAGGGTTCTGTGGTGGCACACCAATAATTGGAACAACTACACCATTTTCTCCGTGGTTTTCAAGGTTATCGTTCTCAACTCTGTTCACTGAGCCAGACATTTTGACATGAAATCTAAGATCTTGGACAAGAAAAAGTGTGAAAGATAACTTGCTTTGTGTGACGAAACCAATAAGAAAATAATCACTATTATTTTTAGCCCTACGGTGGCACCAAACTATTTACCGTGAAAATGGTAATAACAATTAAATTTGTTGATGCGATTCTAAAAATACGTGATCTATTTTTATGCTAGTTGTTAAAGCAGGTGATGTTAGATATGTGAAGATAAAAGGTGAAATACGAGCTAAAACAGAGTTACGATCAAACCGAGGAGTTAGTTGTCCGGGCCTCAAACTAATCGATAAGGGACCTTGAAGTTGATGCCTGGGCTCGGGCTCGAGCTATCGGGGATAACCGGGAAGGGACTAACAATCAGAATATAATTAAAGGAGGCTCTTTATGGCCAATAACAAGCAATAAATAAAGAACAAATAATAAACCATAGCACCAGGAAAATATGTTAGAGAGAAAAGAAAGAGAGAGTTGTTATTTATCTTATGTAGAATAGTTGGAGCAATAGCAGCCCTCTACAAAGTGGTGAGGATCCCCTTTATATAGGAGGGGAAATCCAACATAGTACAAAATGCATTAATTTTAAAGGTATGGAGACGGGATGGCTAGACGTGATACCAGGCTCTGCTAGTGCTATCTGCTCGCCTTGGGAACTCCCCATCCTTGGCATCGTCGTTGGGTCGAGCGTAAATGGACATCGAGGGACAGAACTCGACCGCAACCTCGCAGCCTCGAGATCTCGATATGACTTCCCGAAACACCTTAATGACGAGAAATCATTCCCTCCGATTTCATTGTATACACTACTATAAGACCCGAATCAGGGTGTCATCTAGTTGTCACATCTTCGTATCTTGTAATTAATGCTTTTTGTACTATGTTGAGATTTCCCTCCTATATAAAGGGGATCCTTATCATTTTGTAGAACCATGTTGCTCCCATTGCTCCACGCGAAATATACAAGAATATTCTATTTGTTCTCTAACATATTCTCTTGATATTATTGCTTTCATTTATTATCTTCATATTTGTTCATCATTTATTGCTTATCATTGGCAATAAAGAGCCTCCGTTAATTTTATTATAACTGATAGTCATATTTCAACTGCCTTCGGTAGCTCGTAGTCAAGCTCCGGGATCGACCTCGAGGCCCGATAATTGGCCTAACAGTTTGATTATTGCCCATCCTTAACTCTCATTTCGTTTCTAAGTCTCATATACATAGCATTAACTGCTTAACAAACTAGCATAAAAATAGATCACGTATTTTTAGAGTCTCATAAACAAATTTAATTGTTATTACCATTTTACGGTAAACAGTTTGGCACCCACCATTGGGCTAAAAATAATAGTGATTATTTTCTTGTTGGTTTAGCTATACAATGCAAGTTATCTTTCATGCTTTTACTTGTCCAAGATCTTCGGTTTCAGGTCAAAATGTCTAACTCGGTAAATGGAGGTGAAAACAACAGTCTTGAGGACCATGGAGAAAATGGTGTGGATGTTCCAGGTATGGGTGTGCCACCACAAAACCCTGGGAACGCGCTAGAACCAACCCCTGTGGACACTGTCTCACGCGACGCCCAACGGGTCGATATAAGCTTGCATACCGACAGGAGCATGCGTCAGGGAGATCCGCAAAAAGCTCAGAAAACCCCGACCAGGGAAGAGCGTGAGGTTAGCCTTCATGTTATTTTTGAAATGTGTAGACACAACAGCTGGCTATTGCTCAGTTGCGAAGTCACCACAAAACTCCTAGCACAGTAGCACCGGGGACAGCTCCCCCAACTGAATAGGTACCGGAGAGATCAAGCAATAATGGGTCGATGACCGATCCCATCATCATAAAAATGCTCGAGGATCTCACCAAAAGGATCGAATCAGGCGAGAAAATGATAGAAGCCAACGATAAGAAGGTCGAGATCTACAACTCTAGGGTCGATCAAATTCCGGGCGCACCCCCGGTCTTGAAAGGTGTGGATTCGAAGAAGTTCATACAAAGGCCGTTCCTCGAGGAAGCGGCCCCGAAACCCATTCCCAAGAAGTTCACAATGCCAGAACTCCCAAAGTACAACGGGACCTCAAACAACAATGAACACATTACTGCCTACACTTGCGCAGTGAAGGGCAACAATATAAAGGATGACGAGATCGAGTCCGTCTTACTGAAGATATTCGGGGAAACACTCTCGAAGGGGGCCATGATGTGGTATCACAACCTAGATCCCAACTCCCTAGACTCATTTGCCATGCTGGCAGACTCCTTCATAAAGGCACATGTCGGTGCCCTCAAAGTAGCAACAAGGAAATCTGACGTGTTCAAGATCAAGCAGAGGGAGAACGAAATGTTGCGAGAGTACGTGTGTCACGACCTAAACCGAAGGGCCGGTACGAGCACCCGGTGCCTTACTCAACCGAGTACCAACGTAACATATCTTTCTTATCATACTATCATGAGTAAATGAGCCAGAAAACCCGTCATGAGATAAAAAGAATAAAACATAAGGGAATACTCAACATATGAAGACCCAACATGACATACAAACTTATATATGTGACATACGGGCCTATAAGGCCGACATGACCATTTGTAAACTCAAAATATAGGCCGACAAGGCCATACAAGTATCTATACACCTGACATCTGTCTACAAGCCTCTATGAGTACATAAAATTATAAAGGTCGGGACAGGGCTCCGCTATACCAATCAATACATATCCAAAGCATACTGACCAAATATGCAACTCCGGAGCAAGTGGAGTACACAACATCTTCGCTGAGCTGATAGCCTACTAGGAAGACTGTTAACCTATCAATCGGGACCTGCGGGAATGAAACGCAGCGTCCCTAGGCAAAAGGGATGTCAGTACGAATAAAGTACCGAGTATGTAAGGCAGGAAAGCATAAACAAGAACAGTAATGTAAAGAGAGATACATGAGCTACAACCTGTAACATCTGAGTGCCTCTGGGGGCTACTGATATGAAATGCATAATACATATATATACATAAACTTTTTAAAAACATTCCCCTCCGTGGGCATCATCATCATCATATCGTACCGGCCTCAAAGAGGACTCGGTAAAAACATACCCGACCATCATAAGGCTCGGTAGAATCGTACCCGGCCACATGGAGCTCGGTAAAACCCAACTGATCAGTGGTTGCACAATAGGTGTTGTACCCGGCCGACTATAGCGCGACTCGGTAGATTAAAATAGATACATATATATAATGCATGCTCGACTCATGGAATCATGTTCTCAACCTTTTGGAGTGATGTAAGGTCGTTGCACCTTCGATTAACATTATGGACATCATACCATCAATATGAATTTCACTAGGACTCAAGGATCATACATACTTTCTTAGAATAACTTTGTACGGAAAGAACAACATGAACAACCTTAGTTGCTAGGAGTAGATTTATTATGAACTCGCGTATCGTTTATGTTCATTTCATTTTAGATCATGCCAAAAGAAAGAATAAAGTGTCTTAACATACCTTAAACCCATTGAGTCCTTAATCCCTTCCAAGTAACTCTTCAAACAAGTCAACTTAATCTATCATAGTATAAGGAGATTCAAAATCAATGCTGAGCAAAGGCTAAGTCTATAACTTAAGCTAGTAGCTCGTTTAGTAAATTTGGGCAGCATCTCCCTTGGAACAAGGGCCTCCACAAATACCATATACCAATAACAACAACCAGAGAAATCCATCAACATATACGTCACGACCCAAAATCCACTAAGGGTCGTGATGGCGCCCAACACCGTTGTCAGGCAAGCCAACGCGGAAGTATTAGTAGATTCTCATTTTATCTACCCAACTTGGTTACAACGTTTCTAAATTTGGAATTTAAATCAAGTGATGATAAGCAATGTTTAATAATAATTATATAACCCAAAAGAACAGTCTACTAATGTGTGTGTCAAGACCTGGTGTCACAAACTGTGGGCAACTAGTAGAGTACACAACAAAACCACACTATCATACTGTCCGAAACAGAATAGACAGCAAAACTGTACATAAGAAAGATTTCTTCAGGCTGCTGAATGGCATGGGAGGGAAACATCTCACCGTAGAAGTCTCGAGTCTGCCCCGGGATACGCACCAGACTGATAGCCAGATACACCTGCCTCAGATCCTATACAATTAAGTACAAAAGTGTAGTATGAGTACATAAACAATATATACCCCGTAAGTATCCCGTCTAATCTCAAAGAAGTAGAGACGAGAGGTCGACTTGATACTCACTAGGGTTAAATAATATGGGAAGGAATTTGTAATAATCATGGATAGCACAGTTTATTGAAATTTTAAGACAAGGATTAGCAATTCTTTTTTCCAAATAATATCCTAGGTACCCATCTACATTTCAAGGCATATATGAAGTTCAGTCCATAGAGAAATACTAAGTAAAACATGCGCAAGCAATACCGAGGGATGTACAACACGATCCAACATAAAAGTAAATTGTGCACTGCCGAGGGTCGAACGGCTCGAACCATAGATGCATCTATTACCCCGCTTGCGAATCGTACATGCGAAGTGGTCAAATTTAAACAAACACAACACTTAGTCAATCATGAATTTATCAAGGAGCAGTTATCCAAGGAAAAGTCAATTCTCTTTTAACAATTCAAGAAAAATGGAGTTTAATCTTCTTAGAAATTCATTCGCAAATTCGATGTGGTTTGAGCAATTCAAATTGTCAATAATATTACAATATTCCAAGTATAGCATGCTTATGGGTCCTAGACTACCCGGACTTAACATGATAGTAGCTACGCATGGACCCTCGTCACCTAGTACGTACGTAGCCCTGCATATAATGGCAATTAATTCAATTATTATACCTACGGGGAAAATTCCCTCTTACAAGGTTAGAAAGGAGACTCACCTCGCTCCAAAGTGCACTCCAATACCAAGAATGAGTCCAAGCCCTCAACTCGGAGCCGAACAATCCCAAACTAGTTAAATGAAGTAAGAACTAATCAATATAGGCTCACAAGATCGAATTCTAGCTATTTAAGCGATTTCCCAACCATTAACACAAGTTTTCCTAAATTTTGACCTTGGGCCCACATGCCCGAATTCTGAGATTTTCCGAAGGAAGTTGTTCTCTACAACCAAAGGATCATTAATATGTGATTTCTAATTCATTTCATAACAAATTTCGTGGTTAAATCTAAGTTTTAGCAAAACCCTAGGTCTTGCTCCAATCCCTTGACTTTACCTAATTTCTAGTGTTTAATATACCTAATAAGCAAGTATTAAACTAAGGAGGGGTGGAATAAACTTACCTCAAAATGCTAAGTGAAGACCTTCTCTCAAAAGCTCCCAAATCGCCCAAAGGAAAAGTGAAAATGTCATAAAAATGACTTAGAACCCGTCTTTAATGAACCTCACTGGTTCAGTGATTTCCGCATCTGCAAGAATTAGACCGCATCTGCGAAGGGGGGAGGGAAGGCTGGGACCGCATCTGCGGTCTCAGGGACGCATCTGCGATTTCCTGGCCTGGCCACCTGGGCTGCTTCTGCGATGGAAGGGCCGCACCTGCGGTCCAAGAATCGCAGATGCGGTTATGACAGAAGCAGCAACCTTCAACCCTTTATTAAATTTTCCACTTCACTCGAGCCTCGTACGATTGACGCTTGGGGCTCCCGGGCCCCGCCCGAACATACCGACACCTCTAAAATCATGAGACGGACCTACTTGAACCCTCGGAACACTCGAAACAACGCTAAATCTAGGATTCACCCCCTAAAACCAATTGAATCAAACTTATGAACTTCAAGTTCTTAGTTTTCCTCTAACGACCCAAAACGCCCTTAAACTACTCGGATTGACACCAAATTTTACGGGCAAGTCTTAAATGATAGTTGACCTATACCGGGCTTCGGAACCAAAATACGAGCCTGATACCTAGAAAATCAATAATTACTTAGTTTCCTTGATTCTTTAAAACTTCAAATTAACAATTTTCCTAAAAGAAATCATTACTCGGGCTAGGGACCTCAGAATTCGATTCCGGACATACGCCCAGGTCCCATATTTTTCCACGGGCCCTCCAGGACCGTCAAATCACGAATCCGGGTCCGTTTTCTCAAAATGTTAACCAAAGTCAAACTTACTCTTTTAAGAGAATCCTACAAAATCAAATGGACATATTTCACTCAAAACTCTTCCAAATTCCCGAACCAACCACCCCCGCAAGTCGTAAGTTAACTAAAGCAAGCACGTGAAGTTTTATTTAGGGGAACTGTGTTCTAAAAGGCAAAACGACCGGTCGGGTCATTACATTCTCCACCTCTTAAGCAAACGTTCGTCCTCAAACGGACATAGAAACGTACCTGAAACGCTGAATAAATGGGGATATCTGCTCCGCATGTCCTCCTCGGACTCCCAGGTTGCCTTCTCGACTGGTTGGTCCCTCCACTGGACTCTCACCGCAGAAATCCTCTTGGACCTCAACTGGCGATCCTGTCTATCAATAATGGCAACTGGCTCCTCCTCATAACCCAAACTCTCATCCAACCGAATAATACTAAAGTCCAACACATGGGATAGGTCGGTGTGACACTTCTGAAGCATCGATAAATGAAAAACTGGATGAACTCCCGATAAACTGGGGGGTAAAACAAGCTCATAGGCAACCTCCCCAACTCTCCTCAACACCTTAAAAGGGCCAATGAACCTTGGGCTCAATTTGCCCTTCTTCCCGAACCTCATAATACCCTTCATGGGCAAGATTTTCAAGAGAACCTTCTCTCCAACCATAAATGATACATCATACGCCTTCTGATCCGCGTAACTCTTCTGTCTGGACTGAGCTGTGCGAAGCCTCTACTGAATCAACTTCACCTTATCCAAGGCATCCTGTACCAAGTACGTACCATACAACTTAGCCTCACCAGGCTCAAACCACCTGATAGGAGAACGACAACGTCGACCATATAAAGCCTCGTATGAAGGCATCTCTATGTTGGACTAATAGTTGTTGTTGTACGCAAACTCCGCCAAAGGCAAGAACTGATCCCACTGCTCTCTAAAGTCAATCACATATGCTCTAAGCATATCCTCTAAAATCTGAACTGTCCGCTCCGACTGCCCATCGGTCTAGGGATGGAATGCTGTGCTATGCTCTACACGGGTCCCCAACTCACTCTAAATGGCTCTCCAGAAATGGGAAGTGATCTGTCTGATATGATGGAAATAGGCACCCCGTGCCATCGGATTATCTCCCAAATGTAGATCTGAGCATACCTCTCTGCTGTATAAGTAGTCTTCACTGGAATGAAGTGAGCTAACTTGGTCAACCTATCCACAATGACCCATACTGAATCAAACTTTCGTAAGGTCCGCGGCAACCCAACTACGAAATCCATGGTGATGCGCTCCCACTTCCACTCTGGAATGGGCATCTACTGAAGTAGGCCATTCGGCCTCTAGTGTTCATACTTGACCTGCTGGCAATTCAGAAATCTAGCTACATACTCCACTATGTCCTTCTTCATTCTCCGCCACCAATAATGCTGCCTCAAGTCACGATACATCTTCGTGGCACCCAGATGAATGGAATACCGCGAACTGTGGGCCTCCTCTAGAATCTTCTCCCTTAGACCATCAATATTAGGAACACATAGACGACCCTGGAGTCGCAAAACACCATCCTCGCCAGTCGAAACCTCCTTGGCACCTTCCTGAAGTACCGTCTCTCTGAGAACCGCCAAGTGTGGATCATCGAACTGTCGGGCCTTGATCTGCCCCAATAATGAAGACCGGGTAACCACACATGCAAGAACTCGACTAGGCTCTGAAATGTCCAACCTCACAAGTTTGTTAGCCAAGGATTGAACGTCCAAGGCTAGTGGCCTATCCGCTGCTGGAATGAATGCCAAGCTACCCATACTCTCCGTCTTTCTGCTCAAAGCATTCGCGACCATATTCGCCTTGCCCGGGTGATAAATAATGGTGATGTCATAATCCTTCAGTAGCTCAAGCCGCCTGCGCTGCCTCAAATTAAGATCCCTCTGCTTGAATATATGTTGCAAACTGTGATGATCGGTATAGACCTCACATGATACCCCATACAGATAATGCCTCCATATCTTAAGGGAATGAACAATCGCAACCAAATCTAGATCGTGCACAAGATAATTCTTCTCATGAACCTTCAGCTGACGCGAAGCATATGCAATAACTCGCCCCTCCTGCATCAATACGCATCCTAATCCAATGCGTGAAGCGTCACAATATACTGTATAGCCGGAAGGCAACACAAGAACTGGTGTTGTAGTCAAGGCTGTCTTGAGCTTCTGAAAGCTCTCTTCACAATCATCGGACCAACGAAAAGGGGCACCCTTCTGGGTCAATCTAGTCAAAGGTGATGCAATAGATGAAAAGCCCTGCATGAATCGTCGGTAGTAACCTGCTAACCCTAGGAAACTCCTAATCTCGGTCACTGAGGTAGGACGTGGCCAACTCTGAACTGCTTCAATCTTCTTGGGATCCACCTAAATACCCTCTCCATACATAATATGCCCCAAGAATGCCACTGACTCTAGCCAAAACTCACACTTAGAGAACTTAGCATATAGCTTCTGCTCTCGCAAGGTCTGAAGCACTACCCTCAAATGCTGCTCGTGCTCCCCCAGGCTACGTGAGTATATCAAGATATCGTCAATGAAGACGATGACAAATGAATCAATATAAGGCCTGAATACCCTATTCATCAAATCCATAAATGCTGTTGGGGCGTTAGTCAAGACAAAGGACATCACCAAAAACTCATAATGGCCTTATCTAGTCCGGAATGCAGTCTTTGGAACATCCAAGTCCCGAATCTTCAGCTGATGATACCCTGACCTCAGGTCTATCTTAGAGAACACCTTACTGGTCGAACGAATCATCAATACGAGGCAACAGATACTTGTTTTTTATGGTGACTTTGTTCAACTGGCGGTAATCAATGCACATCCGCATAGTCCCATCCTTCTTCTTCACGAATAACATTGGTGCACCCTAATACGATACACTGGGCCTAACAAACCCCTTCGCCAGCAACTCCTCAAGCTGCTCCTTTAACTCCTTCAACTCCTTAGGAGCCATACAGTACGGTGGAATAGATATAGGCTGGGTGCCTGGAGCCAAATCAATACATAAATCAATATCACGATCCGGGATCATGCCAGGAAGATCAGAAGGAAAAACATTGGCAAACTCTCGAACCACTAGAACTGAATCAATCGTGGGAGACTCTACGGTGATATCTCGAACATAATCTAGATAAGCCAAACACCCCTTCTCGACCATACGCCAAGCCTTCAGGAAAGAAATAACCCGACTAGGTGTATCAACTGTGGAACCCTTCCACTCTAACCTCGACAACCCTGGCATCACTAGTGAAACAGTCTTGGTATGGCAATCTAGGATGGCACGATATGGAGACAACCAATCCATGCCTAGGATGACCTCAAAATCGATCATATCAAGCAACAGAAGATCTTCTCTAGTCTCGAAACCACCGAATGTGACCACACATGACCAGTAGACCCGATCCACAACCACAGAATCATCCACAGGGGAGGACACATGAACAGGAGTGCCCAAAGGCTCAGGAGATATAACCAGGAATCGAGCGAACAGTGACGATACATATGAATAAGTAGAACCTGGATCAAATAATACCGAAGCATCCCTACCATCGACGGAAATAATAACTGTGATGACGGCATAGGAGGCCAATGCATCTGGCTTGGCCGGAAGGGCATAGAACCTGGTTGGAGCACCAACTAACTGGCCTCCTCCTGACTGAGTAATAGTTGGCTGACCTCTCCCTGCCTGACCTCTCCCTGCCTGACCTCCACCTCTAGGGCGACCTCTACCAGCCTGCCCTCCACCTCTAGGTGGCGGGGCAGTAGGTGCTAAAATCATAGGCTACTGACCCTGCTATACTACCTTGCCCCGAAGCCTGGGGTAGGTCCTCTTTATGTGACCCGAATCTCCACACTCATAGCATACTCTCGGTACCATAGCCTGCTGCCCTGAAGTCTGAGCCTGCTAACCTGAATACCCGCTGGAGGAATCCTAGATGGCTGGTGGGCGATATGAACTCTCTAGCACGGCACTGAAGTGAGCATTGGAGGAATCCTGATGACCAGAATACCCGCCGGAGGAGCCCTGAATAGATGGTGGGCTGTAAGAACTCTCCGGCATCGCACTGAAATAAGGTTTTATTGGAGCACCTCGAGGAGGGGGTGATGGTGCTGAATACGGGGCCTGCTGGGCTGACCCCTCCCGAAGTAACCTCTTCCCCTAGCTGGGGCACCTCTGAACTCCCTCGAAAATCGGGCCCTCTTGTCCCGCTGAATCTGCTCTCTACCCCTGTGGCGATACCCCTCAATCCTGCGAGCAATCTCTACCACTAGCTAGTACTCAATACCCATCTCTACCTCTCGAGCCATGCCAACTCGAATACTGGGGTGCAACCCCGCAACAAATCTCTGTACTCTCTCTGCATTTGTGGGAAGTATCATGAGTGCATGGCGAGACAACTTGGAGAACCTCGCCTTATAATTAGTCACAAACATCTGGCCCTACTCAAGATGCTCAAACTGATACCACAGCTCTTCCCTCGCAGAGGGTGGAATGTACCTATCCAGGAATAACTATGCGAACTGACTCCAAGTGAGGGGAGGGGAACCTACTGGCCTGCCAAGAACATAGGACTGCCACCATCTACGAGCCCTACCCTCCAGCTGAAAAGTAGTGAAGTCACTCCATGTGACTCCAATATCCTCATGTTGTGTAGTCTGTCCCTGCACCTATCGATGAAGTCCTGGGCATCCTCATGTCGCTCACCCCCAAAGATAGGAGGGTAAAGTCTAGTCCATCTGTCCAATAGCTTTTGCAGGTCACCATCCGCAGTTGGTCTGGGATGGGGCACCACTGCAGCAACTGGCTGGGCCCCATCTGCGAGTAGTGCACCTGGAGTCTGATACACAACAACTGCATGACCAGGAAACTAAGCAGTAGGGGTTTGCGCTCCCCCTCCTGCCTGTGATGTAGCTGGATTTGCTAGAAATAAACAAACATGAGTCATAGAATCCATGAACCGTAGTATACGACCTGTGACCTCCTAGAATCACGGTGCTGTCATAAAGTCTGTCGGGGTAGGCTCATCTGCGGGCACCTCGCCCTTCTCCTTGATAATAGGATCTCCCGCGAGATCTGCTAGTGGTGCTACTAGGATAACTCTGGGACGCCCTCGTCCCTTACCACGAGTCGGTGCCCTTCCCCGACCTCTGCCTCGACCTCTAGCAACGGGGAGAGCAGCTCCTCCTGGGTCTGGAACGTCATCCGTGCATGTCCTCACCATCTGTGAGAGAATAGAAGAGGGAAATTTAGTATACCAACCACTGCATGATAGGAAATGAATAAGGAGTAGTCTTTTCTAATACCCTATAGCCTCTTGAGGATAAATACAGACGTCTCCGTACCGATCTACAAGACCCTACTAGGTTTACCCATGACTTGTGAGACCTACGTGAACCTAGTGCTCTAATACCATGTTGTCATGACCCAAAATCCACTAAGGGTTGTGATGGCGCCCAACACCGTTGTCAGGCAAGCCAATGTGGAAGTATTAGTAGATTCTCATTTTATCTACCCAATTTGGTTACAACGTTTCTAAATTTGCAATTTAAATCAAGCGATGATAAGCAGTGTTTAATAATAATTATACAACCCAAAAGAACAGTCTACTAATGTGTGTGCCAAGACGTGGTGTCACAAGTTGTGGGCAACTAGTAGAGTATACAATAGAACCACATTATCCTACTGTCCGAAACAAAATAGACATCAAAACTGTACATAAGAAAGACTTCTTCAGGCTGCTGAACGACATGGGAGGGAAGCATCTCACCGTAGAAGTCTCGAGTCCGCCCCGGGATATGCACCAGACTGATAGCCAGATACACCTGCCTCAGATCCTGTACAATTAAGTACAAAAGTGTAGTATGAGTACATAAACAATATGTACCTCGTAAGTATCCCGTCTAATCTTGAAGAAATAGAGACGAGAGGTCGACTTGATACTCACTAGGGTCAAATAATATGGGAAGGAATCTGTAATAAGCATGGATAGCACAGTTTATTGAAATTTTAAGACAATGATGTCGACGCCACCTTTTTTTCTAACCGTGGGTTCGAAATTGGGTATACGACATTGGGAGGACAACTCTATTCCCTTTCGAGAATTGGGTTTAGAAGTTGAAGAGTCGCCACCTAATGATTATAGTGCATTAGGACACTTTAAGAAAGGTTTGAGTTGGAAAACCAGAGTTCAGGTAAGGGCTAGAAATTATCCCGAAGGGAAGGTGTTAGGCACCCCTCAGGATCCACAAGTGTGGTTCCCGGCCATGCTACAATTGTGACTTTACAAGTAAACAATCAAGGCTCAAATAAGGACTCGCATATAACATTGCAATTAGGTTGAAATTTTTTTAGGGTAAACAGAGAGGGCAGAAATTTATGAAAAAAAAATTTGAATAGTTTTACAAGAAGAGATGAAAGATATAAAGGGAGAGGGTCCTAGGTTTATGATTAATTATGGATCACTTCAATGCAATATCCAGCAGTCACTCCTCAAAAGAGGGGTCGCACGTGATATTGGCGCACCGGTCATCATATCCATATCTACCCTTCCCACCCCGTTAAGGTATTAATGCGCGGAATAGTATCGTTACTTATTACATGCTATTACCCGCCCTAATCCTATCAGTCCCGGAGGCATATAGGACTACTAATCCTAAAGGGGAAGGGATTTGAGGTCTTTGGGGAGTTTTAAAATACAAAATACTAAGGCGTCAATCAAAACACACAATGCAGTAAAGGGGAGAGCAAATAGGCAAGTAAGACTCAAGTAAACCTCCTTGAATCACATAAGCCATAGAGTTTAGCATGTCTTGCATGTACTGGTTTGGTCTTTAAAATTAAAGCGATAAGCGGACTGGTTTAACTCATACATTGACAGGAAGTCTGCATTAGGCTTACTCGAATGCAGTTGTCAAAGACTGAACCACTTTTAGCTATGTGTTGGATAGAACTAACGATTTCGAAAAATAGACTGATTATAAAAAGTTACCAGTTTTTTTTTCTAGAGTGAAACGAGTTTCAGGAAAAGGGTGTTCTATTTTGAATAGGTCTAAAATAAATGAAAGGAACTTCAAAAGGTATGCATACTAGTAAAAAAAAATTCACGAACTTTATCGGAAAAGAAAGTTTCAGAAAATGCCAGTTTGTTTAGAAAATATTTGTTAACTTACGAGGTTCAGAAAATCGCGGAAGACTGCCAGCTTTAACAAGGCGTATATTAATCTAAACGTTTGGTGCTATCTTGCACAAATGAGACAGTTCAGATTCGAAGTTCCTATAGGCATGCTTTCTACACGTCAACTGATTTCAACACTCTTAAACAGGAGTCTCACAAACATGGTATCTATATGCAGCTTTGTTGTTAGGCCTATAGTTTGCCTAATGGTATCATTATGTGCAGAAAATATAAACCCCTATGAGCATGGTATCTATATGCATAATTGTAGAAAGTTTAGAAGTTAATCCCTATAAATATGCTTTCTATGTGTAGAGTTGCACAGACCAGAAATTAAATCCTACAGGCATGGTTTCTACCCTTTGTGCATAAAAGTAACCCCCCTCCCTTTTTCACTAAATCCCCCATGAGTTTGTACAAATTATTACAGCCCAATAAAAAATAAGACAGAAATTAAAAGTACATCAGAAATCACAACTACATACGAGCAGCCTAATTCAGACTTAGTATCTAACCATATGAGATTAAAACACTTTCGAGATCAGGATTTCCAAAAGCCTTTCTCATATTTGGGGTGTGTCAAAGTTCCAAGAGTCTCAAAGGGACTCAGGGCAGTGCTTACACCCCAAACACATTTCAGAATCAAGGACATAGTGCAGTGTGGAAATGCCAGCTCTCAGAAGTCCAAGTTCAGAGGGAACTCAAGATCCCAAAGCAAGGCTCAAAAGAGAGGGGCAAAACTTAAGATTCTAGGAGTAGGTGTAAGTGCACAAGGGGGAAGGGAATCAAAGAGAGACAGGGCAAGCTAGTGGTCATGCCCAGCAATTGGGATGCTGGCACACCCCTGACCAGCCTGCTAGTCAGCATTGAGAGCTAGGATCCATTGTGGATCAGGTTATGGCCTAGGCAGTAATTAGGATACTGTCAGGCCAAGACCTTAACTCAGGCATATAGAAGGGAATAGAGGTAGGGATTCATAACAGAAATAGAAGTAAGGAAGAAAAATATTTAACACAAATTACTGAACATGAGCAGTAAAGTAAACAAAAGTCTGAAGCTGTAGAGTGAACACATAAGGGTGAGGTAGAAAATTAAATAAAAGACATACCAGTTTCAGAGGGAAATAAGTAAGAAAACAGTAGCCTTGAGAAGCCAAATTGCAAGCAAATAGTCAAAAAATCTTAGAAGAGAGCTGTGAGATTATGTGTGTATTACTGAATTGAGGGTGTGTGTAATAAGAGTATGCAATTCGAAGTGTGTTGTAAAAGTATTGAATTTTAAGTGTCTTAAAAAATGCGGAAGGGTAGTCCCTTTTATAGTGCAGAGAAGCAAGCAAGAAAGGTAAGAAAATAGTTTACAATCAATCACTAAAGTCTCCCTTTGGCTAAGGGATTTGATTTCAAACGGGTAGAAGACAATTAAGGAAAGAGTTTTGATTAAACCTTTTCAAAGTAGCACAAAAGGGGTAAATACATAAAGGCTATTTAAGGACAGGGTCCTGACAGTACATGGCTGTAACATTTAAGGAAAGAAAATCAATTAACAACCAAGAAATCAGAAGTCGAAGATTTTGTATGAATGAATCAAGTCAGAAAGAGGGGAAAGATTTTAATCAGCAAACAATCAATTAAACCCTTTTAACAGGAATTCTGAATCAATCACTAGCTTGAAAACCCTTTTGAAAAAAGATTCGTCACATATAAAAGCATACAGACACGGGAAAGAAAGATTGTCATGCTCTTATGAAATCAGTTAAAAGAATCTAGTGTAGAAGAATTTAAAAGTTCAGAATTGTATGAAAACGAAGGGGTCCTAACTCAGTTTAAAGACTCAAAAATTAGTCTGAAAGAGTCGAGGGTTCTCAAATAGAACCCTAGTTCAATCACACGATCAAACCTCAGCAAAACCCCCCAAATTCTAGGGTTTCCACCTCGAGTCAAATACATAGATGAGGAGGCAAGTAGTCGAAGAAGGCTCAGAGATTTCTTTCAGAAACTCATGAGAAAACAAGTAAAAAATAGTAGAAAATTCCAAGTAAACAAAGTGAAGAAACTAATTCGAAGTATAATGAGAGTAGAAGAAACAGTGGAGGAAAACATGCTTAAGCAGGTCTTTTTAAAACAAGGTAAAGTAGAAGAGAAAACAGTAAACACTTAAGAACATGGTAGAAGAGTACAATAGGCGAAGCATTTCAGAACATATCGAAAAAAAACATGTGAGACCATAGCATAGAAAACACCGTAGAAGAAAGGACGGAAAACAAAAGAACACAGTAGGAAAAACATGCATCATAAAAGGGAAACATAAGAACACAGTAGAAGAACATGCGTGGTAAAGGAAAACCTAAGAACATAGTAGAGACAACTACACACAAAGAAAAGGAAAAGAAAAGACATAGAAACATTTTAAGCATTTTCAGAATACCCTAAATCGGAAAGAAGTGATTTTGAAAGTAATTTTTTGAAAGAAAAGTTGGGAAAATCGTTTGAAAACTCTAGTAGAGCATGGATACACAACAGATCTAAGAAAAATCAGAGAAACCCTCGAATAGCTAGGGTTTTGGAAGAACCCTAGTATGAGAAAGGCTTTGAGAATGTCTGATCGGAGTCGAAGAAGATCAGAATCAGGCTCAGGAGACCAGGCGCCACCGGAGCAAGGTTAGAGATGGCAGTAGAACCTTGAATCGGCGGAGATCTGGACGAAAACCTTCGAGGTCAGACCTCGAATCTTCAAGGACCTAGTGTATAAAAGCAAAGGGAGGTGAGTGTAAGGTTTCCATGGCTTGAGAAGCCATGGATTCCGGTGGGTTTTGAGGTGAGGATGATGGGAGGCTGCTAGAGTTAGGGGAAGGTTCGAGAGAGTTTGAGAGATGAGAGGATTCAGAGGCGGCGGTTGGTGAGAAATTAGGTAGGGTAAAGGGGTCGTTTGAATTAAAAAAGGAAGGGGATGAGTGGAGCCGTTGATCTAAAAGATCAACGGTTGGGATTAAATGGGTTAAGTGGGGACTGGGTTTGGGTATGATAGGAAAGGGTACGGGTCGGGTTTTTGGTTCATTCAGTTGGGTGGAATTGGGGTTTGATTTTGGGCTAAAACTGAAAGCCAATTTGGCTATATATTAAATAGCCATTTTCCCTATTTATTTTATAAAAATAATAAAAATGATTTTAAAAGCAAATTAAAAGTACTGAACCAATTAATAATATATAAATATTAATTGAAAAAAATATAGGAACCGATTTTACAATTATAAAATGCTATTAATATTAAAGTAGGCTATAATTGGAATTATATGCAATTTAGCTTTTAAAATACCAAATAAATTTGTAAAAATATACAAAAATTATATTAACTATATTTTGGTATAAATATGGGAATAAAATAAATTATTCACCAAAATTGATGATTTTGGGAATAATTATTGGATTTTGTACTGCTAAAATAGACAATAAATTGATTTTTAAAAATCTTAAAAATTAGGGAAAATACCAAAACTCTTGGGCATGCTTATATATGAATACACATGCTATTTGAAAGTATTTTGTATAAAAATACATAGGGAAAAAATTGGGTATCAACAGCTGCCCCTCTTTACCCGGGAAGGATGAAAGAGTTGTCGGGTAAAGATATGATGGCCAATTTTAACCGAAGGAAACGATTTGAAAGGAATTCTGACCGAGCTCTGGCTCTTGAGCTGCTTACATATCCCTGGTCTTACAGGAATCAGGACATATGTAGTTCAAGAACCATTGACGGAATATGCCGATGGAGATTTGAAACGGACGAACGCAATGTTATAGATTGAGAGAGGTTTTCTGAAAAGATCGATAGGCTGTGGGAACCGGAGAGGGATCGCTCCTGCTGAGACGGTCGTTGCCAGCCGGTGTACCTGCAAGTGAGTAATACGAGCGCATATTGTGCGTAAATTTAAACGTGATGCAAATTCCCATTGGACCATGAATGCTGTCCTAGGACGGTTAGGATGACGTCCTCGAACCATGATGTCTTAGTCCATGAAGCATGTGATAAAGGATACACAGGCTATGAAATGATGCTCTCGGGCTATGAGAATGATGCCTCTGGACTATGATGCCTTTGAATAATGCAAAAGATAAAATGGGGTCCTCAGGCCATGGCATGTCGTTCTCGGGCTATGCAAATGGTGCCTCCGAACAATGACGCCTTTGGACAATTTGGCGATCTTTCATCCCATGAAATGCAGAAGGTGGCGATCTTTCAGCCGATGCAAGACGTAAATAAAAGGTGGCGATATTTCAGCCATGCAAAAGAGATAAGGTGGCGATCTTTCAACCATGCAGGGTGGAGGTAGAGCTTAACCTCGAAAGGCAGAAAGGTAGCCTTATGCAATGCAGAGAAATGCAGGATGGAGACAATGCTTAGTCCCGGAAGGCAGAAAGGTAGCCTTATGCAATGCAGAAAATGCAGATGGAGACAGAGCTTAGTCTCGGAAGGCAGAAAGGTAGCCTTATGCAATGCAGGAAATGCAGATGGAGGTAGAGCTTAACCTCAAAAGGCAGAAAGTAGCCTTATGCAATGCAAAATGCATATGGAGACAAAGGTTAGTCTCGGAAGGTAGAAAGGTAGCCTTATGCAATGCAGAGAAATGCAGGATGGAGACAATGCTTACTCTTGGAAGGCAGAAAGGTAGCCTTATGCAATGCAAAGAAATGCAGGATGGAGACAATGCTTAGTATCGGAAGGCAGAAAGGTAGTCTTATGCAATGCAGAGATATGCAGATGGAGGTAGAGCTTAACCTCGGAAGGCAGAAAGTAGCCTTATGCAATGCAAAAATGCAGATGGAGACAGAGCTTAGTCTCGAAAGGCAGATAAGTAGCCTCATGCAGTGTAGGAATGTAAAAGGATGATTAGTAGTAAGATCTCTTAGCTGATAGTCGATTATGACAATATGACTGCTGGGGAGATTGTGTACGGATAGCAATTGCGGGCACATGATGATTATGAGAAGTTTCATTCTTGGGAAAGTATGAGTGTATAAATATATCTAATGATATTGCGAATTAAGTGCCTGCATCCAAAGAAAAATCGTGAGTTCTGTAAGGGAGAAGGTTAGTTCGTCTTCCCAGGGCTCTTGACGTTGTGTGTCATTGGGGTAGCATCGCTAAACAGCAGCAATTTGGATAATAGTTATGCATGATTTAGTAAATATAACGTAAGTATATGATCGAAAAGGGTTTCTTTAGATGAACCAACGACTGCGACGTGGTTCAAGACATTGCAACCTCTTTCACTCCGAAATTTTGAGGGTCCTCCTCAAAATTTTGCCCCAGTTTGCTGAGTGGACATTTCTGATGGCTGTGCTGAATGACTAAAAAAAATATTCTTCGGAATTTTGAGGGTCCTCCTCAAAATTCTGCCCTAGTTTACTGGGCCGGCGCTTCCGGCGATGCATGGACTGAAATCAACTTCGGAATTTTGAGGGTCCTCCTCAAAATTCTGCCTCAGTTCCAATAGTGGGGGGAAAAATGAAATTTTATTAAATTGTGACCGAACCCATAGGGCTGCCTATGTATCCCCTCTTAAACGAGAATCATGTCAGGCGTAGTTCAAATTACATCATAAGTGGTTACACATAATATCGTTTCACTGCATCTGAATTGATTGGCTTCGACCAGACTTCTCCATCCATCTCTGCAAGAATAAGGGCTCCTCCAGTTAGAACCCGGTGAACCATGTACGGACCCTGCCAATTGGGAGAGAACTTCCTTTTGGCTTCATCTTGATGTGGGAATATTTTCTTCAACACCAGCTGCCCCGGTGTAAACTTCCTTGGCTTAACTCTTTTGTTGAAGGCTCTAGATATTCTGTTCTGATACAACTGACTATGGTAAACTGCATTCATCCTTTTCCCATCTATAAAGGCTAACTGCTCGTAGCGACCTTTTACCCATTCTGCATCATCTAACTCTGCTTCTTGTATGATCCTTAAGGAGGGAATTTCTACCTCGGCGGTGATGACCGCCTCTGTACCATAAACCAGCATGTAGGGAGTTGCTCCGGTCGATGTGCGGACTATGGTGCAGTATCCCAATAAGGCGAATGATAATTCTCATGCCATTGTTTGTGCCTTTCGACCATCTTCCTTAGTATCTTCTTGATATTCTTGTTGGCTGCCTCCACAGCTCCATTCATCTAAGGCTTGTAGGCTGTAGAGTTCTTGTGTTTGATCTTGAATGTTTCACACATTGCTTCCATCAAGTCACTGTTGAGATTGGAACCATTATTAGTGATGATTGATTCCGAAATTCCGAACCGACAAACAATACGGTTGCGGACGAGATATGCCACCACTTTCTTGGTTAGTGCTTTATATGATGCTGCTTCGACCCATTTGGTAAAATAATCAATTGCCACTAGAATGAACCTATACCCGTTTGATGCAGCAGGCTCGATTGGTCCAATAACATCCATTCCCCAAGCAGCGAATGGCCATGGTGAGCTTGTTGCAGTAAGCTCGTTTGGAGGCACCTTTATCATATCTTCATGTATCTGACAGCGATGGCATTTGCGAACATACCGAATACAGTATGTTTCCATAGTCATCCAAAAATACCTTGCTCGGAGTATCTTCTTTGCTAAGACAAAACCATTCATGTGCGGCCCGCAGGTCCCTGCATGCACTTCGTCTAATAGACTGGATGCTTTTTTTGCTTCGACACACCTTAGTAAACCCAAATCGGGAGTCCTCCTGTACAGGATTCCTCCACTGTGAAAGAAGTTGCTATATAACCTACGAAGTGTGTGCTTCTAAGTAGCGTTGGTAAGTTCTGGATATTCCCTTGTTGTCAAGTACTCCTTGATGTCATGGAACCATGGTTTTCCATCCGCTTCTTCCTCAATGTGGGTGCAATAAGCCGACTGATCATGAATCTTTACTGGGATGGGATCAATGGAATTTGTATTTGGATGCTGGATGATGGATGATAAAGTAGCTAATGCATCAGCAAACTCATTTTGGACTCTAGGGATGTGCTGAAATTTTGTCTTTGTGAACCTTTTCCTCAACTCCTGTATGTGATGCAAGTAGGGAAGTATCTTAGAGTTCTTGGTTTCCCACTCTCCTTGAACCTGATGTATGAGCAAGTCTGAATCCCCGATCACTAGCAACTCCTGAACGTTCATGTCAATGGCCATTTTGAGCCCCAAGATGCAGGCTTCATATTCGGCCATATTATTGGTGCAAGGGAACCTGAGCTTGGCGGATACCGGGTATTGCTGGCCGGTTTCTGATACTAGGACTGCTCCTATGCCAACTCCTTTGAAATTTGCAGTTCCGTCGAAAAACAACCTCCAACCATCATAGGATTCTGCAATATCTTCTCCTATGAAAGATACCTCTTCATCGGGAAAATACGTTTTTAGGGGATCGTATTCTCCGTCCACGGGATTCTCGGCGAGATGATCCGCCAAGGCTTGCCCTTTGATTGCTTTCTGGGTCACGTAAACAATGTCGAATTCACTTAGCAGGATTTGCCACTTGGCGAGCTTGCTAGTGGGCATGGGTTTCTGGAAGATATACTTCAGAGGGTCCATTATAGATATGAGATAAGTGGTGTAAGAACATAAGTAATGCCTCAACTTCTACGCGACCCAAGTCAAAGCACAACAAGTGCGTTCTAAAAGAGAATACCGAGCCTCGTACGGTGTGAACTTCTTACTGAGATAGTAGATGGCTTTCTCCTTTTTCCCTGTTTCATCATGTTGTCCCAGAACACAACCGAATGCTCCATCCAATACCGCAAGGTAAAGCAATAGGGGTCTTCCTGGCTCAGGCGAAACCAAGACCGACGGAGTTGACAGGTATTCCTTGATTCTGTCAAAAGCTTTCTGACAATCATCAATCCACTTGGTAGCAATGTCCTTTTTCAGCATTCTGAAGATAGGTTCACAAATGACCGTGGACTGAGCTATGAACCGGCTGATATAGTTGAGTCTTCCCAGGAAACTCATCACGTCCTTCTTGTTCTTTGGCGGCGGCAATTCTTGGATAGCTTTGACCTTTGATGGATCCAATTCTATTCCTCGACGGCTCACGATGAAACCCAGTAATTTACTAGCAGTAACCCCGAATGCACACTTGGTGGGATTCAGTTTCAGATTGTACCTCCTCAGTCTGTTGAAGAACTTTCTTAAGTCTTCCATGTGATCCCTGACTTTCTTGGATTTGATGATGATGTCATCCACATATACCTCGATCTCCTTGTGTATCATGTCATGAAAGATGGTAGTCATGGCTCTCATATAGGTGGCACCAGCATTCTTCAAACCGAATAGCATCATTTTGTAATAGTACATTCCCCATGGCGTGATGAAAGCCGTTTTCTCTACATCTTCGTCATCCATCCATATCTGATGATACCCAGCGAAACAATCAACAAAAGACTGCAACTTCAGAGGGTCCATTATAGATATGAGATAAGTGGTGTAAGAACATAAGTAATGCCTCAACTTCTACGTGACCCAAATCAGAGCACAACAAGTGCGTTCTAAAAGAGAATACCGAGCCTCGTACGGTGTGAACTTCTTACTGAGATAGTAGATGGCTTGATCCTTTTCCCCTATTTCATCATATTGTCCCAGAACACAACCGAATGCTCTATCCAATACCGCAAGGTAAAGCAATATGGGTCTTCTTGGCTCAAGCGAAACCAAGACCGGCGGCGTTGACAGGTATTCCTTGATTCTGTCAAAAGCTTTCTGACAATCATCAATCCACTTGGTAGCAGCGTCCTTTTTCAGCATTCTGAAGATAGGTTCACAAATGACCGTGGACTGAGCTATGAACCGACTGATATAGTTGAGTCTTCCCAGGAAACTCATCACGTCCTTCTTGTTCTTTGGCGGCGGCAATTCTTGGATAGCTTTGACCTTTGATGGATCCAATTCTATTCCTCGACGGCTCACGATGAAACCCAGTAATTTACTAGCAGTAACCCCGAATGCACACTTGGTGGGATTCAGTTTCAGATTGTACCTCCTCAGTCTGTTGAAGAACTTTCTTAAGTCTTCCATGTGATCCCTGACTTTCTTGGATTTGATGATGATGTCATCCACATATACCTCGATCTCCTTGTGTATCATGTCATGAAAGATGGTAGTCATGGCTCTCATATAGGTGGCACCAGCATTCTTCAAACCGAATAGCATCATTTTGTAATAGTACATTCCCCATGGCGTGATGAAAGCCGTTTTCTCTACATCTTCGTCATCCATCCATATCTGATGATACCCAGCGAAACAATCAACAAAAGACTGCAACTTCAGAGGGTCCATTATAGATATGAGATAAGTGGTGTAAGAACATAAGTAATGCCTCAACTTCTACGTGACCCAAATCAGAGCACAACAAGTGCGTTCTAAAAGAGAATACCGAGCCTCGTACGGTGTGAACTTCTTACTGAGATAGTAGATGGCTTGATCCTTTTCCCCTATTTCATCATATTGTCCCAGAACACAACCGAATGCTCTATCCAATACCGCAAGGTAAAGCAATAGGGGTCTTCTTGGCTCAAGCGAAACCAAGACCGGCGGCGTTGACAGGTATTCCTTGATTCTGTCAAAAGCTTTCTGACAATCATCAATCCACTTGGTAGCAGCGTCCTTTTTCAGCATTCTGAAGATAGGTTCACAAATGACCGTGGACTGAGCTATGAACCGACTGATATAGTTGAGTCTTCCCAGGAAACTCATCACGTCCTTCTTGTTCTTTGGCGGTGACAATTCTTGGATAGCTTTGACCTTTGATGGATCCAATTCTATTCCTCGACGGCTCACGATGAAACCCAGTAATTTACTAGCAGTAACCCCGAATGCACACTTGGCGGGATTCAGTTTCAGATTGTACCTCCTCAGTCTGTTGAAGAACTTTCTTAAGTCTTCCATGTGATCCCTGACTTTCTTGGATTTGATGATGATGTCATCCACATATACCTCTATCTCCTTGTGTATCATGTCATGAAAGATGGTAGTCATGGCTCTCATATAGGTAGCACCAGCATTCTTCAAACCGAATAGCATCATTTTGTAATAGTACATTCCCCATGGCGTGATGAAAGCCGTTTTCTCTACATCTTCCTCATCCATCCATATCTGATGATACCCAGCGAAACAATCAACAAAAGACTGCAACTCATGCTTGGCGCAATTGTCGATTAGAATGTGTATGTTAGGCAAGGGGAAGTCGTCTTTAGGACTGGTCCGGTTAAGATCCCGGTAGTCGACATAGACTCTAACTTTCCCATCCTTTTTTGGCACTGACACGATGTTGGCTAACCATGTCGGATACTCTATTACCCCAAGAACCTTGGCTTTGACTTGCTTGGTAACCTCTTCTTTGATTTTCAAACTTATGTCGGGTTTGAATTTCCTAAGCTTTTGCTTTACCTGTAGACATGTTGGATCTGTCGGCAGTTTGCGAGCTACAATGGATGTACTGAGACCAGTCATATCATCATACGACCAGGCGAATATGTCTTCATATTCCTTTAGGAACTCCGTGTACTCTTTCTTTTCTGATGGTGACAGGTGAACACTGATGCGCGTTTCTTTGACATTCTCTGTATCTCCCAGATTAACGACCTCAGTTTCGTCCAAGTTAGACTTAGGCCTATTCTCAAAATTCTCAACCTCTCTGACGACCTCTTCTGGTATATCACCCTCTTCTGAATCCATATCCGTTTATTGTGTTGTCTCGTTGCAAGTCACAATCGTTGGTTCATCGTCAAGGCAAGTAATAGTAATGCTGTGTAAAATAAAGTGAATGATAGAGAAAATAGTAAGAGCGAGATATATAAAAAACTGAAATGCTTCGATTGAATTCGTAATTGTTTTGAATATCGAAGCTCTTTTCAAAAATAAAAGACAATGTGGAAATAAAATCAGCTAGTAAAAGTGAAAATGTGATGCATGGTGCTTTTGTTTAGCCTTGCTACCACAAAGCTTTTCGGGCCCTAGTAGTTCTGATTGACCAATTGTTGAGGCATTCTCCTCGGTTCACAGCTTGTATATAAGGGCCTTCTTCCCCTTCCTCCTTGAAAATAACATAGCAGTCCATATCATTGTCTCAGAGAAACAGATTCTTCATGGCTGCCAATGCTTTATCTTCCTCTGACCCATATATAGTATCTGCTGGTTGGAAAGTCTGCTCCAGGCAAAGTATCGGATGCTCTAGTGGATAGTAGGGACCGCGCCATGGTGGCGACTAGTGATTGAACTCCTCCCAAGTGTACTCATACCCCAAACCAAATGTAGTACCATGTTCCTTCAGCTTGATGGGTTTGGTGATTCCCTAGAGGTTTTTGCCGAGTCCCTTTCCAGGTTCATACCCACACCAATTCAGGATACTTTCAATCTTGTTATCCCACCATTTATCTTTGCTTACAGCATTGACCTTTTCAATGTGGTGGTATGTTTCTCCGCCTATTTTCCTTCTGCCTCCAACCATTGGGATGGTCTAGCGACTGTATATGGGGTTGCTACCATCGCCATGAATAATCACCTCTTGGTGATTCCACTCGAATTTCACTGCCAGATGCAGGGTCAATGCTATAGATCTAGCGGCGTGGATCCATGGTCGTCCCAACAACAAGTTGTAGGATGTTGGGACATCTATCACTTGAAAGTCAACGTCAAACCAAGTTGGTCCCATTTGCAGGCATAGGCTGATCTCTCCGATAGTAGACCTTTGGGACCCATCGAAGGCTTTGACATTGATGGCCCCATCTTTGATCTCGTGCAGGCTCTTTCCCCAATGTTCTGATAGTTATCAACGGACAGATGTTGAGGCTGGATCCTCCATCGATCAAGACTCTAGTGATGAAGTAATCCTCGCACTACACGATGATGTGCAGGGCCATGTGACTCAGTTCTTCCGACGGCAGCTCATCTTAGTGGAAGGTGATTTTGTGGCTTTCCAGTATTTGCCCTACCATATTTGCCATTTCACCTCCAGTTATGTTGCTGGGCACATAAGCTTCACTAAATATCTTCATCAAGGCATTTTTGTGTGCGTCAGAGCTCTGTAGAAGAGCTAGGATGGAGATCTGCGCTGGTGTTTTGTTCAACTGCTCAATGACCGAATACTCCTTAGCTTGTATTTTCCTCCAAAGATCATCGGGCCCAGTTTCAACAGTCATCCAGAGGCTTTCTTACTGGACTCAGCTAGGTGCTCTGGAGTGTAAACCCTGCCTATTCTAGTCATACCCTACGCAGCAATTGTTTCTCCCGTCTTGGTCTTCCCTTTCCTCCTTGTCTCAGCTGTGTAATCCCATGGTATGGCATTTGAGTGGAACAGTGTTATGTCTGACATTGCTACAAGAATAGGTACCCTTGGTGGTAACACAGAAACTTCAAAAGGTGCAGGTGCCTTCGGGACTCCAAACCCAACCTTAATTGGTCCGGGCGCCTTTGCAGAAGAAGGTGCTTCAAATTCGAGAGGTATAGACATATTTACTTTATCGCCCTTGGAGGGCTGATTCTGCACAACAATTGGGTTAAGCGTGACTGCCGGTTTCTTTGGCTTATCACCCTCAGCAATCAATCCTATCAACCCCTTAGGGTCCCAGTCATCTTCGATCTCGATCATGTGAATGTCTCTACCTTTGTGATCAGGAAGAGGGTTGTTGCGGACATTAGGAGTAGGCTCCTTTGCTACAATAACCTTAGTGTCAATCAGAGTTTGAATCTTGTCCCTCAACGAGCGGCACTCATCAATGGTATGTCCCTTCATGCCAGAGTGGTACGCACAAGTCTTATTAGGGTTGACCCACTGGGAAGGATTTTCTGGAGTTATGGTAGGGATATGGGAGACATAACCAGCAGCTTTAAGTCTCTAGTACAGTTGGTCAATTGGCTCAGCGATGGCTGCATATTGTCTGGGAGGTCTGCGGTCAAAATTTGGTTTGGGTCTAGGGAAATTTTGGCGAGTGGGAGGTGATTGGTAGTGAGAGGGTTGGACATTATAAGCTTGGTAAACAGGTGCAGGTTAAGAGTATCTGGATGAGGTGGGTTGATATGTGGGAGGTGGAGATGATTGGTAAATAGGTGGTGGATTTTGGTAAGACGGTGCGGGTGCTTGGTAATTCGGGATAGGTTGATATGTAAGTGGAGTTAACGAGTAAGTATGGTATTTTAGTGGTGATTTGGCTCCCAGTGCGACCATCATGGCACTCACATCCTTCTTCTTGGACGTGCCACCAGACTGTAAAGCCTTGTTGGTGGCCTGCAATGCTTCAAGATTAGTAACCATACCATTCTTAATGCCTTCCTCAATTCTTTCTCCCAGCTTGATGATATCTGAGAATTTCTGACCCTCGATCAGCATCAACCTCTCATAATATTGTGGATCCAGAGCCCGGACGAAGAATCTGTTCATCTGTTCCTCTTCTAAGGCCGACCTGACCTTAGCAGCCTCTGATCTCCAACGAGTAGCATACTCACGGAATGTCTCAGTAGGTTTCTTCTTTAGATTCTGGATGTAGAATACATCTGGTGCATTCTCTGTATTGAATCGAAACCTATCCATGAAATACGATGCCATACCTACCAAGCTGGTCCATTTCTTGGGGTCCTGACTGATGTACCAGGATAAAGCATCCCCCTTCAGACTTCTCATGAAGAGTTTCATACGGATTTTCTCATCCCTTCTGACTCTAACCAGCTTATCACAATATGTCCTCAAATGGACTCTGGGATCTCCCGTGCCATCGAACATTTCGAACTTGGGAGATTTGTACCCCTCCGGAAGTTCAACATCTGGTTGAATGCAGAGGTCCTTATAATTCAGCCCCTCTATACCTTTGTTTCCTTCTATGCCCTGAACTTGGCTAGTCAACTTCTTAAGTTCTGCTGCCAAGTTTTTGATAAGAGAATCCTTGTCATCAGACTTAGGTGCACTTGAGATTGGTTGAGTGTAGTGGGGTACAGTATCTACGTAGATAGGAGTGTTGTGGAGGTAGTCATTTGTGGAGTTCAGTGGTTCAGGAATGAGTAGTGGAGTGTTGTTTGGAATATGGCCTGTGTTGCAGTGTTGAGCATGAGTGGGTTGCATCTATGGTTGTGGGGTGTTCTGTGGAGGTGCGGGGTTTTGAGCATTTGGTTAGTTGACATCAGGAGCGGTGAGAGAGAATGATAAATTTGCCAAGTTCCGAACTTGATCCAGTTCTTCTCGGAACTTCAATAATTTCTTCTCAAGTTGGGCCGCAGTTTTCTTAGCAACCGGGGTACCCTGAGGAATCTCAATTCTTTCAATTTCCTTTCTGGCGCTTGAATCTCCTATTCTACCTTTGTTCTTGTTCCGGATAGGACTCGGAGGAGGAGGAGGTGGAGGGCCCTTGAATCTCGTACTGTATGAAGATGGTACCAGAATGCACGAACTAACCTTTTGGGGAGGGGAATAAAAATAAAAGAAAAACAAAAAGGTAACAAGTTAGTGCGGGTTATGAGAAGAAAATGTTGCAATATTTAAACACATTGTGAAAGAATATAAATCGTGTCCTAATTTGGGTGCCTCGTTGTGCCCGAGGTAGGCCTAGCGACAAGTTAATTTGGAGAACTTATAATGCTAAATGCCTCATTTTATTGATAAAAATAAGACGAATCCCAAAACGACACTAAAATAGCGGAAAGTAAAAATGTCACTAATGGCCATTGGCCTTATTACATTAAAAGCGAAAAGAAAGACTCCTAACTACTTGGTCCTAGAAGGACCTTCTTCAGGTTGAATGTTCTCGTTGATCAAGTCCTCCAGCTCGCGCAGATTTTCCAGTAAAAATGCTATCTCCAGACGTTCTCATTTGCCTTCCTCAGCATTTTGATAGTCGATGACTCTTTCCCTCACTTTCCCTTCCAATTCCAGCAAGTTGTACTCCAGGTATTCTAGCTTCTCACTAGCCTTGGTGACGCTCTCTTTCCATTCGTTGATTTGGTTGCTCGATAGGAGGTTTCTCCACTAAGTCTGCAAGAGTGAAGGTATGTTTACCATACCAAAGTCAGGAACTTTGCCATTCATTTTTTGCAAAACAAAAGGGTTAAGACCTCACCCCCACCAGACTCGACTATTCAATACCAATAATCAGCATAAAAAACATTTAGTTCTCCAAATAAATGCACAGAATATGGTGGTATCCGTTTGGGTTTCAAGGAAACCCAGTGGACTTCGGACAAGACTATCTTAATGAGTCATTATGTGGACAACATAACTGACTCGGCTAGGTTTGACCATGATGCATGCATAGTTAAACAGAGTAAGGTTTCTATGGGGTATTAAACCGGTACCCTTGAGAGGACAACTCAAGAGGTAAAGGCACGGAACCGTCGATTGCACCGCTGATCGACTGGTTTTACCGCAAATACGCCTTTGTCAAATTAAATGGGTGATAATATTTGGAGAGCGCAACCACTCATTGTAAGCGTTGCTATGGTATCTGTTTGGCATGAGTGGAATATGATGTTGAAGATGAAGTTTACAAAAACGAAACAAATTGACATGTATTTCCACATTCATAAGATAAATGATTACAATAATTGCTCGTAATTACAACAGTATTGAAATAAAGCAGTAAAGGAAAGCAGTTAAAGGAAAGAAAAGACATGAAGAGCCAAGTCAGTTTCGTAGTGAAAGAATAAAAGACAGTAAATAAAGCAATTAATGAGATAGTAAAGTCACAAGCAACATGCAATAGTAAAAGCCTAAAGAAGATCCCCAGTGGAGTCGCCATGTTGTCGACGCCCCCTTTTTTTCTAACCGTGGGTTCGAAATCGGGTATACGACATTGGGAGGACAACTATATTCCCTTTCGAGAATTGGGTTTAGAAGTTGAAGAGTCGCCACCTAATGATTATAGTGCATTAGGACACTTTAAGAAAGGTTTGAGTTGGAAAACCAGAGTTCGGGTAAGGGCTAAAAATTATCCTGAGGGGAAGGTGTTAGGCACCCCTCAGGATCCACAAGTGTGGTTCCTGGCCATGCTACAATTGTGACTTTACAAGTAAACAATCAAGGCTCAAATAAGGATTCACATATAACATTGCAATTAGGTTGAAAACTTTTGAGGGTAAACAGAGAGGGCAGAAATTTATGAAAAAAAGATTTGAATAGTTTTACAAGAAGAGATGAAAGCAAATAAAGGGAGGGGGGGTCCTAGGTTTATGATTAATATGGATCACTTCAATGCAATATCCAGTAATCACTTCTCAAAAGAGGGGTCGCACGTGATATTAGCGCATCGGTCATCATATCCATATCTACCCTTCCCACCCCATTAAGGTATTAATGCGCGAAATAGTATCGTTACTTATTGCATGCTATTACCCGCCCCAATCCTATCAGTTCCGGAGGCATATAAGACTACTATTCCTAAAGGGGAAGGGATTTGGGGCATTTGGGGAGTTTCAAAGGACAAAATACTAAGGCGTCAATCAAAACACACAATGCAGTAAAGGGGAGAGCAAATAGGCAAGTAAGGCTCAAGTAAACCTCCTTGAATCACATAAGCCATAGAGTTTAGCGTGTCTTGCACGTACTAGTTTGGTCTTTAAAATTAAAGCGATAATCGGACTGGTTTAACTCATACTTTTAGACAGGAAGTCCGCATTAGGCTTACTCAAATGCAATTGTCAAAGACTGAACCACTTTTAGCTATGTGTTGGATAGAACTAACGATTTCGAAAACAGACTGATTATAAAGAGTTACCAGTTTTTTTTCCAGAGTGAAATGAGTTTCAGAAAAAGAGTGTTCTATTTTGAAGAGGTCTAAAAAAATGAAAGGAACTTCAAAAGGTATGCAGACTAGTAAAAAAAATTTCACGAACTTTATCGGAAAAGAGAGTTTCAGAAAATGCCAGTTTGTTTAGAAAATGTTTGTTAACTTACGAGGTTCAGAAAATTGCAGAAGACTACCAGTTTAACAAAGCGTATATTAATCTAAACGGTTGGTGTTGTCTTGAACAAATGAGACAATTCAGATTCGAAGTTCCTATAGGCATGCTTTCTACACGTCAACTGATTTCAACACTCTTAAACAGGAGTCTCACAAACATGGTATCTATATGCAACTTTGTTGTTAGGCCTATAGTTTGCCTAATGGTATCATTATGTGTAGAAAATATAAACCCCTATGAGCATGGTATCTATATGCATAATTGCAGAAAGTTTAGAAGTTAATCCCTAAAAACATGCTTTCTACGTGTAGAGTTGCACAGACCAGAAATTAAATCCTACATGCATGGTTTCTACCCTTTGTGCATAAAACTAACCCCCTCCCTTTTTCACTAAATCCCCCGTGAGTTTGTACAAATTATTACAGGCCAATAAAAAATAAGACAGAAATTAAAAGTACATCAGAAATCATAGCTAAATACGAGCAGCCTAATTCAGACTTAGTGTCTAAACATATGAGATTCAACCACTTCCGAGATCAAGATTTCCAAAAGCCTTTCTCATATTTGGGGTGTGTCAAAGTTCCCAAGAGTCTCAAAGGGACTCAGGGCAGTGCTTACACCCCAAACACATTTCAGAATCAAGGACATAGTGCAGTATGGAAATGCCAGCTCTCAGATGTCCAAGTTTAGAGGGAACTCAATATCCCAAAGCAAGGCTCAAAAGAGAGGGGCAGAACTTAAGATTATAGGAATAGGTGTAAGTGCACAAGGGGGAAGGGAATCAAAGAGAGACAGGGCAAGCTAGTGGTCATGCCCAGCAATTGGGATGCTGGCACACCCCTGACCAGCCTGCTAGTCAGCATTGAGATCTAGGATCCATTGTGGATCAGGTTATGGCCTAGGCAGTAATTAGGATACTGTCAGGCCAAGACCTTAACTCAGGCATATATAAGGGAATAGGGGTAGGAATCATAACAGAAATAGAAGCAAGGAAGAAAAATATTTAACATAAATTACTGAACATGAGCAGTAAAGTAAACAAAAGTCTGAAGCTGTAGAGTGAACACATAAGGGTGAGGTAGAAAATTAAATAAAAGACATACCAGTTTCAGAGGGAAATAAGTAAGAAAACAGTAGCATTGAGAAGCCAAATTGCAAGCAAATAGTCAGAAAATCTTAGAAGAGAGCTGTGAGATTATGTGTGTAAAGTACTGAATTGAGGGTGTGTGTATAAGAGTATGCAATTCGAAGTGTGTTGTAAAAGTATTGAATTGTAAGTGTCTTTAAATATGCGGAAGGGTAGTCCCTTTTATAGTGTAGAGAAGCAAGTAAGAAAGGTAAGAAAATAGTTTACAATCAATCACATAAAGTCTCCCTTTGGCTAAGGGATTTGATTTCAAACGGGTAGAAGACAATTTAGGAAAGAGTTTTGATTAAACCTTTTCAAAGTAGCACAAAAGGGGTAAATACATAAAGGCTATTTAAGGACAGGGTCCTGACAGTACATGGTTGTAACATTTAAGGAAAGAAAATCAATTAACAGCCAAAAAATCAGAAGTCGAAGATTTTGTATGAATGAATCAAGTCAGAAAGAGGGGAAAGATTTTAATCAGCAAACAATCAGTTAAACCCTTTTAACAGGAATTCTGAATCAATCACTAGCTTGAAAACCCTTTTGAAGAAAGATTCACATATAAAAGCATATAGACACGGGAAAGAAAGATTGTCATGCTCTTATGAAATCAGTTAAAAGAATCTAGTGTAGAAGAATTTAATAGTTCAGAATTGTATGAAAACGATAACTCAGTTTAAAGACTCAAAAATTAGTCTGAAAGGGTCGAGGGTTCTCAAATAGAACCCTAGTTCAATCACACGATCAAACCTCAGCAAAACCCCCCAAATTCTAGGGTTTCCACCTCGAGTCAAATACATAGATGAGGAGGCAAGTAGTCGAAGAAGGCTCAGAGGTTTCTTTCAGAAACTCATGAGAAAACAAGTAAAAAATAGTAGAAAGTTCCAAGTAAACAAAGTGAAGAAACTAATTCGAAGTATAATGAGAGTAGAAGAAACAGTGGAGGAAAACATGCTTAAGCAGGTCTTTTTAAAACAAAGTAAAGTAGAAGAGAAAACAGTAAACACTTAAGAACATGGTAGAAGAGTACAATAGGCGAAGCATATCAGAACATATCAAAAAAAAACATGTGAGACCATAGCATAGAAAACACCGTAGAAGAAAGGACGGAAAACAAAAGAACACAGTAGGAAAAACATGCATCATAAAAGGGAAACATAAGAACACAGTAGAAGAACATGCGTGGTAAAGGAAAACCTAAGAACATAGTAGAGACAACTACACACAAAGAAAAGGAAAAGAAAAGACATAGAAACATTTTAAGCATTTTCAGAATACCCTAAATCGGAAAGAAGTGATTTTGAAAGTAATTTTTTGAAAGAAAAGTTGGGGAAATCGTTTGAAAACTCTAGTAGAGCATGGATACACAACAGATCTAAGAAAAATCAGAGAAACCCTCGAATAGCTAGGGTTTCGGAAGAACCCTAGAATGAGAAAGGCTTTGAGAATGTCTGATCGGAGTCGAAGAAGATCAGAATCAGGCTCAGGAGACCAGGCGCCACCGGAGCAAGGTTAGAGATGGCAGTAGAACCTTGAATCGGCGGAGATCTGGACGAAAACCTTCGAGGTCAGACCTCGAATCTTCAAGGACCTAGTGTATAAAAGCAAAGGGAGGTGAGTGTAAGGTTTCCATGGCCTGAGAAGCCATGGATTCCGGTGGGTTTTGAGGTGAGGATGATGGGAGGCTGCTAGAGTTAGGGGAAGGTATGAGAGAGTTTGAGAGATGAGAGGATTCAGAGGCGGCGGTTGGTGAGAAATGAGGTAGGGTAAAGGGGTCGTTTGAATTTAAAAAGGAAGGGGATGAGGGGAGTCGTTGATCTAAAAGATCAACGGTTGGGATTAAATGGGTTAAGTGGGGACTGGGTTTGGGTATGATAGGAAAGGGTACGGGTCGGTTTATTAGGTCGTTCAGTTGGGTGGAATTGGAGTTTGATTTTGGGCTAATATTGAAAGCCAATTTGGCTATATATTAAATAGCCATTTTTCCCTATTTATTTTATAAAAATAATAAAAATGATTTTAAAAGCAAATTAAAAGTACTGACCTAATTAATAATATATAAATATTAATTTAAAAAATATAGGAACCAATTTTGCAATTATAAAATGCTATTAATCTTAAAGTAGGCTATAATTGCAATTATATGCAATTTAGCTTTTAAAATACCAAATAAATTTGTACAAATATACAAAAATTATTTTAACTATATTTTGGTATAAATATGGGAATAAAATAAATTATTCACCAAAATTGATGATTTTGGGAATAATTATTGGATTTTGTAATGCTAAAATAGACAATAAATTGATTTTTGAGAATCTTAAAAATTAGGAAAAAATACCAAACTCTTGGGCATGCTTATATATGCACACACATGCTATTTGAAAGTATTTTGTATAAAAATACATAGGAAAAAAATTGGGTATCAACAAATGATTACCAATTCTTTTTTCCAAATAATATCCTAGGTACACATCTACATTTCAAGGCATATATCAAGTTCAGTCCACAGAGAAATACTAAGTAAGACATGCGCAAGCAATACCGAGGGATGTATGGCACGATCCAACATAAAAGTAAATTATGCACTGCCGAGGGTCGAACGGCTCGAACCATTGATGCATCTATTACCTCGCTCGCGAATCGTACATGCGATGCGGTCAAATTTAAACAAACACAACACTCACTCAATCAAGAATTTATCAAGGAGCAGTTATCCAATGAAAAGTCAATTCTCTTTTAACAATTCAAGAAAAATGGAGTTTAATCTTCTTAGAAATTCATTCGCAAATTCGATGTGGTTTGAGCAATTCAAATTGTCAATAATATTACAATATTCTAAGTATAGCATGCTTATGGGTCCTAGACTACCCGGATTTAACATGATAGTAGCTACGCACGGACCCTCGTCACCTAGTGCGGGTATATAATGGCAATTAATTCAATTATTATACCTACGGGGACAATTCCCTCTTACAAGGTTAGAAAGGAGACTCATCTTGCTCCAAAGTGCACTTCCAATACCAAGAATGAGTCCAAGCCCTCAACTCGGAGCCGAACAATCCCAAACTAATTAAATGAAGTAAGAACTAATCAATATAGGCTCACAAGATTGAATTCTAGCTATTTAAGCGATTTCCCAACCATTAACACAAGTTTTCCTAAATTCCGACCTCGGGCCCACGTGCCCGAATTCCGAGATTTTTCGAAGGAATTTGTTCTCTACAACCAAAGGATCATTAATATGTGATTTATAATTCATTTCATAACAAATTTCGTGGTTAAATCTAAGTTTTAGCAAACCCTAGGTCTTGCTCTAATCCCTTGACTTTACCTAATTTCTAGTGTTTAACCTACCTAATATGCAAGTATTAAACTAAGGAGGGATGGAATAAACTTACCTCAAAATGCTAAGTGAAGACCTTCTCTCAAAAGCTCCCAAATCGCCCAAAGGAAGAGTGAAAATGTAATAAAAATGACTTAGAACCCGTCTTTAATGAACCTCACTGGTTTAGCGATTTCTGCATCTGCGGTCAGGGGACCGCATCTGCGAGAATTATACCGCATCTGCAAAGGGGGGGAGGGAAGGCTGGGACCGCATTTGCGGTCTCAGGGACGCATCAGCGGAGCCGCATCTTCGGTTTTCTGGCCTGGCCACCTGGGTCGTTTCTACGATGGAAGGGCCGCACCTGCGTGAAACAACAACCTTCAGCCCTTTATCAAATTTTCCACTTCACTCGAGCCTCGTCCGATTGACGTTCGGGGCTTCCGGGCCCCGCCCGAACATACCGACACATCTGAAATCACGAGATGGACCTACTTGAAACCTCGGAACACCCGAAAAAATGCTAAATCTAGGATTCACCCCCTAAAACCAATTGAATCAAACTTATGAACTTCAAGTTCTAAGTTTCCCTCTAACGGCCCAAAACGCCCTTAAACTACTCGGATTGACACCAAATTTTACGGGCAAGTCTTAAATGATATTTCGGACCTGTACCGGGATTCGGAACCAAAATACGAGCCCAATACCTAGGAAATCAATAATTACTTAGTTTCTTTGATTCTTTAAAACTTCAAATTAACAATTTTCCTAAAAAAATTCATTACTCGGGCTAGGGACCTCGGAATTCGATTCTGGACATACGCCCAGGTCCCATATTTTCCACGGGCCCTCCGAGACCGTCAAATCACGAATCCGGGTCCGTTTTCTCAAAATATTGACCAAAGTCAAACTTGGTCTTTTAAGAGAATCCTAGAGAATCAAATGGACATATTTCACTCAAAACTCTTCCAAATTCCCGAACCGACTGCCCCCGCAAGTTGTAAGTTAGCTAAAGCAAGCACGGAAAGTTTTATTTAGGGAAACGGGGTTCTAAAAGGTAAAATGACTGGTTGGGTCTTTACAATATAAATAACAATAACAAGACACCATATAACAACAACAAGTCACAACTACTTTACGACAAGCGGCAAGCTCCGATTGGAATCCGTATAACCCATATCACCCCTTATAGACTTCTTACATTAACTTAAAAGTTTCATTAACATGATAATGAAGTCATTCATCAATGATTCCATCCTTATACCATATATTTATAACAAAGGAAACAATTCACAACTCCAACTATTTTCAATTAGTAACTTTATTCACTAATTCATGTCTACTCCATCCATTTAACTTAATAAACATCAAGATAACCTTAAGAACATGCAAGAACGCAATACACATACCTCCTACAGTAACTTCAAGTCGAAATCTAAGTTATATTCAGCTTACAACAACCCTCAATGGCAATACAACACCATATAAGTGACTTAAGCTAATCCAAGTATTATCTTGTAATTTATCATCCTAACAACTTAACCAACATACAAGAAAGCTTAAGCATAATTAGTAGGCTGTTATAATCACCTTAGACAGCAGCAACAACTTGGAATATTATCCAAATACAGCCCACAACAATCCTCAATGACAACACAACCTCAAAGAGGTGTTGTTCTTCACTAGAACTAAGTTTTGGTGTTGAAATATAGCGTAATCACTTTGGAATCACTTCAAACCCTTGTGGTATATGTTTAGAGGGTTAGGAGAAGTTTGGAGATGTATTTTAGTTGAAAAATGAGCAAAAATAGGCGTCCAAATCGTTTATAAATTGAAGTAGGTCAACCACCGCCTAAGTGGGTCCCATTGGGAGTTGCTTGTGCGGTCTCGCGAAAATATGAATATCTCTCTACTCCGATGTCATATTGACAAACAGTTTAATGCGTTAGAAACTAGACTCGTAGATATTCAATTTTGTAGGTATATCATCCCATAATTCCAAGTACATTAGGAGAAATGCTCAGCTACATTTAACCTAAGTTTCAACTCATTCTTGAATGTAACTTGTGATGACCTTTTCCACTTTTGTTTCACAACTCGCTTGACTTTAAAACATGAAACACGACTATCATACGACTAAAATAACCCATAAAATAATCTCCTTATAAGGTTAAGCGCCCTAGTCTCACCCCAAAAGTACATGTTATAATATTCCCAACTTATCGACTTTTGACGAAACTTATTTTCTTCAATTCATTTAGCTTCGAAGCCTTCAAACCCTCTTAGTACTTGGTATTCATGATCTTAAATATTTGTAACCTCCATTGTAAAATGATTAACTTACTTTAGTACTTTCAAAGTTGATCTCATTTCTGAGCTTACATCAATTGACTTGCGACGTACTCTCACGTATGAAGACTTGGGGTGTAATATCGTGTCTCCCCTTTGGAACATTCGTCCTCGAATGTTGACTGATGCGCTTATTAGTTTCATAAACTATAGCTCTTACGAATACATTAATGCTCATCTTGCCATCTAAGCAACTGTTTTGTGAATAAATCCACACGCTTGGGCATTCCCCCCTTTAGGCCTCTTTCTCACGCCATGACATGTGGTCGGAATTCTTCCAATATCGTAACATTTTCTACCTTATATCATGCTGTATGTACGATTGTGTCCTTGTATGAGTGCCTAGCGACTCTTCTTCCCTTATTCCTTCATCTTTTAGCCAATCTCTAAGCCTCACTTTATGAACATATACAGAATTATGGCAAGCTGTCCCTTTAGGAATCTATAGGTGTACAGATGTCTTTTGCTTGGTACTTTATCGAACTTAAGCTATTGCTATGTCTTGTTTCATAGCCTTGTATATCTATACTTATGTATTTACTACATCTAGGTAGGTTATACTATACTATAAAACTTACTTCGGTTTATTATTACCAAGTTTTGCTACCCAACTCCAGGTTATTCTCTCGCTGCTTATCCTATATATATAAATCTAAGTCCTTTAGTGCTTCCTCATTATTATTCATCTTAAAAATAACAAACAAATCTCATCTCGTACTTTGGAACTTGTACCCATCTATTGTTTATTCACCTTAATGTTGATATATAATCTATCACTGATAACTTGCAACCTCTTACGTAATACACTGTCACTAGGGCTCACATCTCATCAGGGAACATCTGAAGTGATTCTCCTGATCCACCTAGGGATAATACTATACTTCAATAACCGTATTTCATTGTATCCCAACGTGATTCATCTTATGGGGGTATTCTAATCCCGTGCAATTAATGAAATCCATTTCTCGTTAAATCGTTACTCAATCAAAGGCCTAAGCGTCATCTTATTATCTATCACAATTACACCCTTATTCTACTACCAGGGCATCATTTTATCTCTTTTAAATGCACCTAGTCTTAGACTCCTCTAAGTTCATTCAGGCTGTACCGAGCTTTCAATAAGTTACGGATGCCATCAACTCTCTTGTTTTGATGGGTTTAATACCGAGGACGTACATATTCTTATCACCTTCTCACTCATCTTATCATATCCTTACTCCTATCTACCTAAAACCTTTTTGCTCTACAATACTTTACCTTACGACCTACACCTATCTATTTATACTACTCTAAACCTTCCTTTAACTTGCTAGCACCATAAATTTCCTTTTGTGCCTTCTCAGTTGTCCTTAAATGTAAGCAATTACTTTTCCTGGTAGTTCTATCACTTGTTGCATGAATACTTGGCTTGTCTTATTGCCCACGAATACTGTAATTTCCTGTACCTCATATGATCTCAAACATCACCTTTGATGACTTTTTTTCCATTCATTAGGTGCCACTTTCTTATGGAGTGTATACAATATTGTAGTGAGGTTGTTGTTACAAGATCATTTACTCTTTATCTCACTATACTTAGGTGGAAACCTTCTTCCTTATTTCCTCAGCTAGTCTTTCGTTGTAGTACTTAGGGAGACCTTCTGACTCTTATAAAGTTGCGAGATTGTTATATCGTACACCCAAAGGAAATTTTTGTTATTCTTACTCGCTTATAATAATCCTTAGTTACATAACTTTGTGCCTTTGTGCTCGTAGGGTTACTTCTAGGCTCAAATTTTTATTGTCTCCTTAGTGGCACTCTCTCTTATTTACATAAACCTTAAAAACGGTACCTTTAACTGCCTCAACTCCTATCTGAATTTTTTTTCCAAATGATTGAGATCTCGTATCTGCGAGACTGAATTCACTATGTTGCGGTTCACTACATTTATCTTGCATGATCTATTGATTTATCTGTGACCTCTTGTCTAGCCATAACTGGGCTCTTCCTAAATCAACTACTAATTACTCGTTGGTCCATTCTCATATCTATATTCTGCATAATCTCTCTTGGGATATATACTTTGTCTTAACTTATCTCTCGCCACTATCTCCTGATGTATCAAGTGTCCATTCACATTTATTTATCAATAATATCCTAGACAGAAACTTTTACTGCCTCTCCCTAGTGTCGTGCTTGTATAATGTTCTGGAGTCGCAACATATCTGTAGGAACTGAATCAATGCAACATTATCCCTTTCTCCTTTTTTTCCACATTCTTCCTTTACTATTCCACAGTTAACTGAACCTCTTAACTCCGACTTAATACCATATCTCACCATATTCCCCCATTTAGGGGAGTACTAAGATTTAGTACTACGACGATCCACCTATAGTTGTTTTACCTCTTCATCTTTGGCGTATTTTCACATTATCAATGAACCTTAATCACCTTATGGTAACCTTCTGTACCAGGGATAACTAAATTTCTTACGCACGAAGGTGACACCTACTGTAACTGGCACACTTAGTCCCTTAAGATTAACTCTGCTCAGAGTGCTTGCTTTAGGTAAGCGACTTCCTAAATGGCCTTTAAAGGTTATTCGTCTGTTGTCTATTCTATTATTGTTGGAGCACGATCTTTGAAATTCTCACGATGTCGACCATTATCAAATCCTCCGGTCCCTAATTCATGTTCGGTTTTATCTTGTTCACCAGCCCATACTGATTTTTATTACTCTGGGGTCTAACCTTTCCTCCTGGTAATCACGTTGAAGTCACCAACTCATTTCTCGAAATAAAAATATGATTTTATGGCTTATACTCTTTTATTGCCTTAAGGCTTGTCACCTCTTGTATTTTCCTTCACTTTGACTATAGACTCTGTCATCGTGTCATATTTTGATTTACTGTTATCACCCCTATATCACATCTTACTCATGATGCTTCATTTATTTTCTTCTTATTCTCCGGATAATATTCTTTTTGTCTATCACTTTATTCTGAAAACTTCAACAAAAAGTTCTTTCCCTATAAGCTCCCCTAGCTTCATCTCATTAGAATGCCTAACATTCTTTTTTTTTACTCGGGGCTAGAGTCATACTAAGGTAAATATTTGTCCCTTCTAGGATCCCACTGCCTATATTCTGAAATTTTTGAATATTCCAGTATTCGTATCTGATTGTACTACTCTAGAGTTCACCATCTGGGTGTCTTAGAAGGATATCTTTTACCACATTTGTACCATCTTTCGGAAACATTGGTTAATGATAACAACCTATCCACAATTTTTGGGTTACTCTAACTCCAACTGGATCCTGATATCCCATCTTTCTCTTAAATAATATCTGTTAGCTCCCATAGAACATAACTGAGATGGGTGTGGCCAATTGTACTTACCTCTGTCATTGATGAAGGTACCAAAATGCTTATATTTCTCTGCCTGATTTGAAAATATTGATAATCTTCATTATCTGGGTGCCTCGTACCCCTCTTCACCTTACTTCTTTTACTTGTTAAAACTTGTATCTAGCTTCTGAATTCCTCATAGATTTTCACCATATTCGTGAATAGATATCCGTGCCTTAAGGCTCCTTATTAAGAAGCATACACATCTTAGTACACACATGATCTGTTGAAGACCTCATATTTACTCATCATAAGCATGATGTGAAATCGAGTTCCTCTGACTCAACTCTTCCACATCCACATGCAATCTCTTACCAACTGTCTTTGTGGATGTAGGTATCGTTGTATTACGACTAAAGTCGAATTTAGGAGTTTGAATTCTTACAACTGAGCTCTACTGCACGATCTAGAGTAAGAAGAAAGAGTGACAGACCTAAATGCCCTGTAGCCTCCTGCTTATAAGTGTGGTGCACAACACACCCATAAACAAGACTCTACTAGACACGGCTTGTAGACTCCCTAGGACAGAACTGCTCTGATACCACTTCTGTCACGACCCAAACCGAAGGGCCGCGACGGGCACCCGGTGCCTTACTCAACTGAGTACCAACGTAACATATCTTTCTTATCATACTATCATGAGTAAATGAGCCAGAAAACCCGTCATGAGATAACAAGAATAAAACATAAGGGAATACTCAACATATGAAGACCCAACATGACATACAAACTTATATATGTGACATACGGGCCTATAAGGTCGACATGACCATTTGTAAACTCAAAACATAGGTCGACAAGGCCATACAAGTATCCATACACCTGACATCTGTCTACAAGCCTGTAAGAGTACATAAAATCATAAAGGTCGGGATAGGGACTCGCCATACCAATCAATATATATCCAAAGCATACTGACCAAATAGGCAACTCCGGAGCAAGTAGAGTGCACCAACACCTTCGCTGAACTGATAGCCTACTAGGAGGACTGTCAACCTATCAATCGGGACCTGTGGGTATGAAACGCAGCGTCCCCAGGCAAAAGGGACGTTAGTATGAATAAAGTACTGAGTATGTAAGGCGGATGTAGGACATGAAAAAGCATCTCACACGGGACTCAAAGGCTCCGACCGAACACAAGTGACTCCGGTCACATGGTTGTACCAACTAAACTAACGCGACTTGGGGACGCCCAACCGTCGCTACAAAATCACAGGTCTTCAATTACTTCGAATCTACTTCGAAAAGAACTGGTTAAACAGGCTATCCTCGATATAGGCAAAAGAGTTTCGACCACGTTAGATCCTAAAAATCGGCTTTGAGATACTCAGCCTCCGAGCCAAACCTCCCGAGGTACTCGATCATCGCCACATAATGACTCACAATCGAGGTTTTTTCTTAAGCTGTCAAAGAGTCAGGCAAACACTATTTCAAAAATCCTTATCGAGGGAAAAATAAAGCCCATATAAATGGTCGCTTCGACCCAAGGCGTAAGAGCCATTGTCGCCAGCCTAATGAGCCTTAGGGCCACACACATAAAAAGGTCGCTTCGACCCAAGGCGTAAGAGCAATTGTCACCAGCCCACACAGATACAAAACTTGAGGGTCGAATGAGCTCGAGTCGTAACCCAGTTCGAAGACTGAACCCAAAATAGTTGACTGAATATGCCTAAGAGCAAGGCGTAAGAGCCATTGTCGCCAGCCCACACTAAAAAAGGTCGCATCGGCCCAAGGCGTAAGATCCATTATCGCCAGCCCACATAAAATGTCACATCGACCAAGTGAGTAAGAGCCTGCGGTCCAGCCCAATGAGCCCCAGGGCCGTATCAAGAATCTAAGGATTTCTACAAACTCAAGGTCGATTTATCTGGCCGAAATCTCGGCAAAAAGGATCTAGGAAGATACAAAAATCGCAAGGTTTCCCCCTTGTACATGCATGTAATAAAATACGAGCTCCATTTACAGTGTACTGTGAAAGCACTATATACAAAGACAAAGAAAGAAAATAGACGTCCCCCTTGGGGACTACGACCTAACAACACCGTCCTCCCCATCTTCGGCATCAGAAAAAGAAACTTGGCATCATACTCATCCGCCTTGGGTTGCTCGATCTCCTCCGAAAGATCGAAACCCCTGGCATGAACTTCCTCGAGTGTTTCCCTCCGAGATTTGAGCTTTGTGTACTCTTAATGCTGCTCGTGCGACCAAAAGTTCTCCTTAGCTCAGCTCTAGAAGTGGCAGCACTATTCAAATAGGCTGTCACTCTCTGATCCACCCTAGTACTGCTCATTACAGCCTCGGCCCGGGCATTCACCACATCGGCCTTCGCCTTCGAGAGCTTAGACTCAAGCCTTGAGAGCATGTTCACCTATGCAGAATCACTCGCACGAGCGGTCCAGATTTGCATCTCCAGAGTGGAAACTTTAGCCAAAGCACTCTCTTTGGCCGTAACTTGGGCACCTACATGGGCCTGCAACTCGCCGAACTCACGTTTGACCCTACCAACTTTTCCCCAAAGTCGTTCCAGCTCCTCTGTTTTGCTCTCCAACTGAAATATCGAAGCATTAACCTCTGAAAATGAAAGAATGAGCATACGTCAACATGAAATACAAGATACTTGACTCTCGAGACAACTCTCGCGGCTCCCACTTCGATACGCCTCACACCGCAGGGATACCAGCTCGCTTTATTTTTTCACACAAAGAAGCTTAAGGGATTTCTCCCTATCTGAAGCTTTCTGAATCGAGCCTCATGGAGAAGTAGCTCGGATTTGAGCCACTCAAAGGCTAGCGAAAGAAAATTCAATGAGAAAAGAAGAGTGTGAAGCCAAAATAGTCCTATGCCGGTTACCAAACTTACCATAAAGCTGAGCCGCTGAGCCTCACCAAAGGCCGAGCCAATGTCGAACGGCTTAGTATCCTCCGACGAGCCTTTATCAGGAGAAGAAGAAGGCACCACACGCTCTTCACTCTTTAAAGCGCCATCAACAAAAATGAGGAATGTTCTTTCGAGAATGAAAGCCTCCGAAACTAAATGATCGGTCGAATTGCCTCTGTTGAACCACTGAGAAGGACTCACCCCGCTGCAAGCCTCCTCACACCCCTGACATTCTATTCGTTTATCATCGACCCTCGACCCCGAGGTCGGCAATCTCTCCTCCTCACCTAGAGGACATGGCCTCATCTGGGAAAAATCTCCAATACTTGCGGCAGCTAAGTTAGTACGCTAAAAAGAAAAGTACCATTCTGGGGAAATAAGCCACCAAGTGCCTACCATGATGCTTTGCCTCCCATCTCCCCTTAGACAGGTCTCGCCACCTGCGCTTATCATAGGTCAAACAAGCAGCCAACTTACAAGACCACTCGGTCAAATTCGGGACTCGTTCGGCAACCAAAGAGTCGCTACAAAAAAATATATATGCATAAAAACGTTGTTATGGAGCCCGCTTCTAGACAAAGTGATAAAAATACAGGTGTGACACTTACATGTGAAATTCCATTTCTCAGGAAAAGGGAAGAAACTCTCCAGGAATGATATCGATCGTCCGAGCTTGAATGAATTGGCTCATCCATCCTCGGTCTCCGTTCTCTTCACCGTCAATGGTAGGAGACCAGATAGATCGACGTTGTAGAGTAATCAAACCCTGATAACACAACGGCCGATATAACCTCACGAGATGACTGAGGGTAAAGTCGAGTCCGGCCTTCTCTGCAAAGTATCTTATCGTCTGCACTATCTTTCAAAAGGATGGGTGAGCCTGCGCCAATGTAACTTGGTATCTATGACAATACTCAAGCACGACCCGGTCGGGGAGACCCGATGTAAAAGTGTGCGTATATACGCTCAAAAACCCCTCGACGTAGGTCATGATTCTCTCCTCAAAGGAAGGCACTTATAGCACCACCCTTTCTCCCCATCCACAGTCTTTTCTAATCATTTCGAGGTGCTCCTCCCCTACTGATGAGATGAACCTCAACGCGTGATCCTGATGTCCTTGGACTTTGGGAGGTCTCTCCAATGTAAAGTCTTTCCTCGAGATAAATCACCTTGAGGCCCATTCACCGGGCACCGGCGGTGTACCACCGATCGGACACAGAATAGAGGAAGAACTCCCCTCTCCTTGATGGGCGGATATCGATGCAGCAATCGTGGCTACGATAAAATAAGAGCAGGAGGATATAGATGTGGGCAATAATTTTGAGTTCAAGCAACAGGAGAACTAGCGCAAAACACCAAGTTCTATGGTAGAAATGGTTACTCAGAGTAGAAGAATCTCCACTAAGGAAGCAAGTGAATGAATATATAGGGGCAAAGCAGTGGCTGCTCACCTACCCAGAGGGCCAATTAGTCCTGGCCATGGTAGCGTCACTTTTTCCTTGGGAAATGTACTGTCAAGACCACCCGGGATCACCCCGGGGCCCCCTTTTATCAAATCGCATGAATACTACTACCCCCCAAGAGTCGAGAGGTTTCGAGACCTCGGGGGCTTCTTGCCATCACAAGCATCGGCCCAAAGAAGCTATCAACCTAACTTCGATTGTAGGACCCAATTTCAGGGGGTCCCGATTACTCCAACAATGGGATCCAAAGGATTAGTATTACAATTCAAAGATTAGCTCCGCAAGAGCAGCAAGATATAAAGAATGGAAAGATTTGGGGCCGAAAAACCCTTTTTTATTGCCAAAAATATATTTACAAGGGACGTCTTTACAAGACTCACTTCCCCGGGAGTACATGCACAGAAAGAAAAAAGGGAAAAAGCAAAAGTGACACAAGTCCTACTCCTCATCTCCACTATCCTCCGAACCATCTCCAGATCCTCATCTGGAGCCATCAAAAACACCAACTTTCTCTCCAGCTCTCGGGCCTCCTCAATTCCAACTGACAGATCGATGCCTACGACCTCGATCTCCTCTAAGGTTTCTCACCTCGCCTCCACCCTAGCATGTTCGATGGCCCGAGCCAGTTTCTGCTTGGCCTTTATCGATACGTCATTGGCTATTTGATTCTCTGGCTATGTCCTTTAGGTAAGTAGCAACATTTCGTTCGATCTCGGACTTGGCCGCAACCAGCACAACAATCTCCTTTCGAGCATCCTTGAGAATATCATGGGTCGACGCCAACTTTGAGGTCACTACCTCATTTTGTTTTCTCAGCCTGAGGATCTCCACATTCAGTCGCCCAATCTACGAGTCATTTTGCTCGACCTGCTAAAAGAAAGGTAAGCCACTCTGTGTTGAACTATAGGAGCAAAGGTTGGGTACATGCAAGACAAAATACCTGCCCAGCAAGATCAGTATTTTCCCGGAGCACTCTCTCCAAAGCAGCCCGAAGTTCACCTGATTCTTTCTCCTTTCGGGCATAGTGAGCCTTCGACTCCCGAAGCCAAGAGGTAAGCCTCTCACACTCCTTTTCATATCATGAAAGCTCCTCGTGAAGCCTGGAGAGGGCATGATCATACATATCCTTACACTACAGCATAATAGAAGAATTAGAGAAACGGAGAATGATGTCTGAGTGTCACGACCCAAACCGAAGGGCCGCGACAGGCACCCGGTGCCTTACTCAACCGAGTACCAACGCAACATATCTTTCTTATCATATTATCATGAGTAAATGAGCCAGAAAACCCGTCATGAGATAACAAGAATAAAACATAAGGGAATACTTAACATATGAAGACCCAACATGATATACAAACTTATATATGTGACATACGGGCCTATAAGGCCGACATGACCATTAGTAAACTCGAAACATAGGCCGACAAGGCCATACAAGTATCCATACACCTGATATCTGTCTACAAGCCTCTAAGAGTACATAAAATCATAAAGGTCGGGATAGGGCCCCGCCATACCAATCAATACATATCCAAAGCATACTAACCAAATAGGCAACTCCGGAGCAAGTGGAGTGCACCAACACCTTCACTGAGCTGATAGCCTACTAGGAGGACTGTAAACCTATCAATCGGGACCTACGGGCATGAAACGCAGTGTCCCCAGGCAAAAGGGACGTCAGTACGAATAAAGTACCGAGTATGTTAGGCAGGAAAGCATAAATAAGAATAATAATGTAAAGAGAGAGATAGATGAGATACAACTTGTAACATCTGAGTGCCTCTGGGGGCTACTGATATGAAATGCATAATACATATATATACATAAACTTTTAAAAACATTCACCTCTGTGGGCATCATAATCATCATATCGTACCCGGCCTCAAAGAGGACTCGGTAAAAGCGTACCCGACCATCATAAGGTTCGGTAGAATCGTACCCGGCCACGTGGAGCTCGGTAAACCCAACTGATCAGTGGTTGCACAATAGGTGCCGTACCCGGCCGACTATAGCGCGGCTCGGTAGAGTAAAATAGATACTATATATAATGCATGCTAGACTCATGGAATCATCTTCTAAACCTTTTGGAGTGACTTAAGAACATTATGGACATCCCTACCATCAATATGAACCTTAGTAGGATTTAAGGATCATACACACTTGTTTAGAATAATTTTATAAGGAAAGAACAACATGGACAACCTTAGTTGCTAGGAGTAGAGTCATTATGAAATAGCGTATCGTTTATGTTCATTTCATTTTAGACCATGCCAAAAGAAAGAAGAAAGTGCCTTAACATACCTTAAACCCGTTGAGTCCTTAATCCCTTCCAAGCAACTCTTCAAACAAGTCAACTCAATCTATCATAGTATAAGGAGATTCAAAATCAGTGCTGAGCAAAGGCTAAGTCTATAACTTAAGCTAGTAGCTCGTTTACGTAAATTTGGGCAGCATCTCCCTTGTAACAAGGGCCTCCTCCAATACCATATACCAACAACAATTACCAGAGCAATCCATCAATACATAATTATCAATATCAAGACACCATATAACAATAGCAAGTCACAACTATATTACGACGAGCGACAAGCTCCGATTGGAATCCGTATACCCCTTATCAATCCTTATAGACTTCTTACTTCAACATAAAAGTATCATTAACATGATAATGAAGTCATTAATCAATGATTCCATCCTTATACCATATATTTATAATAACAAAAATAATCCACAACTTCAACTATCCCCAACTAGCAACTTTATTCACTAGTTCATGTCTAGCCCATCCATTTAACTTAATCAACATCAAGATAATCTTAGGCACAAGAAAGAACACAATATACATACCTCCTACAGTAACTTCAAGTCAAAATCCAAGTTATATTCAGTTTACAACAACTCTTAATAGCAATACAACACCATAGAAGTGACTTAAGCTAATCCAAGTATTATCTTGTAGTTTATCAACCTAACAACTTAACCAACATACAAGTAAGCTTAAGCACAATTAGTAGGCTGTTATAATCACCTTAGACAGCAGCAACAACTTAGAATATTATCCAAATACAGCCCACAACAATCCTCAATGACAACACAACCTCAAAGAGGTGTTGTTCTTCACTAGAACTAAGTTTTGATGTTGAAATATAGTGTAATCACTTTGGAATCACTTCAAACCCTTGTGGTATATGTTTAGAGGGTTAGGAGAAGTTTGGAGATGAATTTTAGTTGAAAAATGAGCAAAAATAGGCGTCCAAATCGTTTATAAATTGAAGTAGGTCAACCACTGCCTAAGTGGGTCCCATTGGGGTTTGCTTGCGCAGTCTCGCAAAAATATAAATATCTCTCTACTCCGATGTCGTATTGATGAACGATTTAATGCGTTAGAACGTAGACTCGTAGACCTTCAATTTGGTAGGTAGAACACCCCATGATTCCAAGTATATTTGGATAAATGCTTAGATACATTTGACCTAAACTTCAGCAAATTTATGAATGTAACTTGTGATGACCTTTGCCAATTCTTGTTCCACAACTTGCTTGCCTTCAAAATGTAGAAAATGAATATCATACGACTAAAATAACTCATATAATAACATCCTTATCATGTTAAGAACCCTAGTCTCACCCCAAAGTACATGTTATAATATTCCAAACTTGTCGACTTTTGACGAAACTCATTTTCTTCAATTGGTTTAGCTTCTAAGATTTCCAACCCTCTTGGTACTCGTTATTCATGATCTTAAATATTTTTAACCTCAAAGGTAACATGATTAACTTAATTTATTTTCTTCCAAATATAATCTCATTTCCGAGCTTACATCAATGACTTACGACGTACTCTCACATATGAAAACTTGGGGTGTAACAACATTCCCCCATTTGGAACATTCGTCCTCGAATGTTGACTGATGCGCTTATCAATTTCATATACTATGGCTCTTACAAATACTTTAATGCTCATATTTCCATCTAAGCAACTGTTTTGTGAATAAATCCAAATGCTTGGGCATTCCTCCCTTTTAGGCCTCTTTGTCACACCATGACATGTGGTTGGAATTCTTCCAACATCGTAACATTTGATACCTTATGTCATGCAGTATGTACGATTGTGTCCTTGTATAAGCGCCTAGCGACTCGTCTTCTCTTTTTCCTCCATCTTTTATCCAATCTCTAAGCCTCACTTTATGAACATATACAAAATTATGACAAGCTGTCCCTCTAGGCATCTATAGGTGTACTGATGTCTTTCGCTTGGTACTTTATCGAACTTAAGACTATTTCTATCTCTTGTATATATATCCTTATGGATTTACTACATCTAGGTTGGTTATACTATACCATAAAACTTACTTCGGTTTATTATTACCAAGGTTTGCTACCCAACTCCAGGTTACTCTCTCACTGCTTATCCTATATGTATAAATCTAAGTCATTTAGTGCTTCCTCATTATTATTCATCTAAAATAACAAACAAATATCATCTTGTACTTTGGAACTTGTACCCATATATTGTTTATTCACCTTAATGTTGATCTATAATCTATCACTGATAACTTGCAACCTCTTACGTAATACACTGTCACTAGTGCTCACATCTTATCGGGGAACATATAAAGTGATTTTCCTGATCCACCTAGGGATAATACTATACTTCAATAACCGTATTTCATTGCATCCCAACGCGATTCATCTTATGGGAGTATTCTAGTCCCGTGAAATTAATGAAATCCCTTTCTCGTTAAATCATTACTCAATCAAAGGCCTAAGCATCATCCTCTTATCTATCAAAATTAGACCCTTATTCTACTGCCAGGGCAGCATTCCATCTCTTCTAAATGCACCTAGTCTCAAACTCCTCTGTGTTCATTCAGGCTGTACCGAGCTTTTTATTACATATAGAAATCATCAGCTCCCTTGTTTTGATGGGTTTAATCCCGAGGACATACATACTCTCGTCACCTTCTAACTCACATTTTCATATCCTTACTCCTATCAACCTAAAACCTTGTTTCTCTACAATACTTTACCTTAGGACCTATACCGATCTATTTATACTACTCGCAACCTTCCTTTAACTTGCTAGCACCATAAATTTCCTTTCGTGCCTTCTCAGTTGTCCTTAAATGTAAGCAATTACTTTTGCTGGTCGTTCTATCACTTGTTGCATGAATACTTGGCTTGTCATTTTGCCCACGAATACTATAATTTCCTGTACCTCATATGATCTCAAACATCACCTTTGATGGCTTTTTTTTACCATTCATTAGCCATGATAGGTGCCACTTTCTTATGGAGTGTATACAATATTGTAGTGAGACTGTTGTTACAGGATCATTTACTCTTTAGCTCACTATGCTTAGGTGGAAACCTTCTTCCTTATTTCCTCAGCGAGCCTTTCATTGTAGTACTTAGGGAGACCTTCTGGCTATTGTAAAGTTGTGAGCTTGATATATCGTACACCCGAAGGTAATTTTCGTTATTCTTACTCACCTATAATAATCTTTAGTTACATAAATTTATGCCTTGTGCTCGTAGGGTTACTTCTAAGCTCAAATTTTTATTGTCTCTTTAGTGGCACTCTCTCTTATTTTTTTAAACCTTAAAAATGGTACCTTTAATTGCCTCAACTCCTATCTGAAATTTGTTCAAATGATTGCGATCTCATTTCTGCGAGACTGAATTCACTATGCTACGGTTCACTACATTTATCTTGCATGATCTATTGATTTATCTGTGACCTCTTATCTAGCCATAACTAGGCTCTTCCGGAATCAACTACTAATTACTCGTTGGTCCATTCTCATATATATATATATATATATATATATATATATATATATATATATATATATATATATTCTGCATAATCCCTCTTGGGATATATCCTTTGTCTTAACTTATCTCTTGCTACTAGCTCCTGATGTATCAAGTGTCCATTCACACTTATGTATTAATAACATCCTAGCCGGAAACTTTTACTGCCTCTCCCCGGTGTCGTGCTTGTATAATGTTCTGGAGTCGCAACATATCTGCAGGAACTAAATAAATGCAACATCATCCCTTTCTTCTTTTTACCACATTCTTCCTTTACCATTCCATAGTTAACTGAACCGCTTAACTCCGACTTAATACCATATCACACCATATTCCCCCCTTCAGGAGAGTACTAAGATTTAGTATAATGGCGATCTACCTATAGTTGTTTTACCTTTTCATCTTTGGCGTCTTTTCACATTATCAATGAACCTTAATCACCTTATGGTAACCTTCTGTACCAGGGATAACTAAATTTCTTACACACGAAGGTGACACCTACTGTAACTGGCACACTTAGTCCCTTAAGATTAACTCTGCTCAGATTGCTTGCTTTAGGTAAGCGACTTCCTAAATGGCCTTTAAAGGTTATTCGTCTGTTGTCTATTCTATTATTGTTGGAGCACGAACTTTGAAATTCTCACGATGTCGACCATTATCAAATCTTCCGATCCCTAATTCATGTTCGGTTTTATCTTGTTCACCAGCCCATACTGATTTTTATTACTCTGGGGTCTAACCTTTCCTCCTGGTAATCACGTTGAAGTCACCAACTCATTTCTCGAAATAAGGATATGACTTTATGGCTTATACTCTTTTATTGCCTTAAGGCTTGTCACCTCTTGTATTTTCCTTCACTTGACTATAGACTCTATCATCGTGTCATATTTTGATTTACAGTTATCACCCCTATATCACATCTTACTCATGATGCTTCATTTATTTTCTTCTTATTCTCCGGATAATATTTTTTGTCTATCACTTTATTCTGAAAACTTCAACAAAAAGTTCTTTCCCTTTAAGCTCCCCTAGCTTCATCTCACTGGCTCTTTGGAATGCCTAACATTCTTTTTTTACTCAGGGCTAGAGTCATACTAAGGTAAATATTTGTCCCTTCTAGGATCCCACTGCCTATCTTCTGAAATTTTTGAATATTCCAGTATTCGTATCTGATTGTACTACTCTAGAGTTCACCATCTGGGTGTCTTAGAAGGAGATCTATTACCACATTTGCACCATCTTTCGGAAACGTTAGTTAATGATAACAACCTATCCACAATTTTTGGGTTACTCTAACTCCAACTGGATCCTGATATCCCATCTTTCTCTTAAATAATATCTGTTAGCTCCCATAGAACATAACTGAGATGGGTGTGGCCAACTGTACTTACCTCTGTCATTGATGAACGTACCAAAATGCTTATATTTCTCTGCCTGATTTGAAAATATTGATAATCTTCATTATCTGGGTGCCTCGTACCCCTCTTCACCTTACTTCTTTTACTTGTTGAAACTTGTATCTAGCTTCTGAATCCCTCATAGATTTTCACCATATTCGTGAATAGATATCCTTGCCTTAAGGCTCCTTATTAAGAAGCATACACATCTTAGTACACACACGATCTGTTGAAGACCTCATATTTACTCATCATAAGTATGATGTGAAATCGAGTTCCTCTGACTCAACTCTTTCACATCCACATGTAATCTCTTACCAACTATCTTTGTGGAAGTAGGTATCGTTGTATTATGACTAAAGTCGAATTTAGGAGTTTGAATTCTTACAACTGAGCTCTACTGCACGATCTAGAGTAAGAAGAAAGAGTGACAGACCTAAATGCCCTGTAGCCTCCTGCTTATAAGTGTGGTGCACAACACACCCATAAACAAGACTCTACTAGACACGGCTTGTAGACTCCCTAGGACAGAACTGCTCTGATACCACTTCTGTCACGACCCAAACCGAAGGGCCGCGACGGGCACCCGGTGCCTTACTCAACCGAGTACCAACGTAACATATCTTTCTTATCATGTTATCATGAGTAAATGAGCTAGAAAACTCGTCCTGAGATAACAAGAATAAAACATAAGGGAATAGTCAACATATGAAGACCCAACATGATATACAAACTAATATATGTGACATACGGGCCTATAAGGCCGACATGACCATTAGTAAACTCGAAACATAGGCCGACAAGGCCATACAAGTATCCATACACCTGATATCTGTCTACAAGCCTCTAAGAGTACATAAAATCATAAAGGTCGGGATAGGGCCCCGCCATACCAATCAATACATATCCAAAGCATACTGACCAAATAGGCAACTCCGGAGCAAGTGGTGTGCACCAACACCTTCGCTGAGCTGATAGCCTACTAGGAGGACTGTCAACCTATCAATCGGGACCTGCGGGCATGAAACGCAGCGTCCCTAGGCAAAAGGGACATCAGTACGAATAAAGTACCGAGTATGTTAGGCAGGAAAGCATAAACAAGAACAGTAATGTAAAGAGAGAGATAGAGGATATACAACATGTAACATCAGAGTGCCTCTAGGGGTTACTAATATGAAATGCATAATACATATATATACATAAACTTTTTAAAACATTCACCTCCGTGGGCATCATCCTCATCATATCGTACTCGGCCACAAAGAGGACTCGGTAAAAGCGTACCCGACCATCATAAGGTTCGGTAGAATCGTACCCGGCCACATGGATCTCGGTAAACCAACTGATCAGTGGTTGCATAATAGGTGTCGTACCCGGCCGACTATAGCGCGGCTCGGTAGAGTAAAATAGATACTATATATAATGCATGCTAGACTCATGGAATCATCTTCTAAACCTTTTGGAGTGACTTAAGAACATTATGGACATCCCTACCATCAATATGAACCTTAGTAGGATTTAAGGATCATACACACTTGTTTAGAATAATTTTATAAGGAAAGAACAACATGGACAACCTTAGTTGCTAGGAGTAGAGTCATTATGAAATAGCGTATCGTTTATGTTCATTTCATTTTAGATCATGCCAAAAGAAAGAAGAAAGTGCCTTAACATACCTTAAACCCGTTGAGTCCTTAATCCCTTCCAAGCAACTCTTCAAACAAGTCAACTCAATCTATCATAGTATAAGGAGATTCAAAATCAGTGCTGAGCAAAGGCTAAGTCTATAACTTAAGCTAGTAGCTCGTTTACGTAAATTTGGGCAGCATCTCCCTTGTAACAAGGGCCTCCTCCAATACCATATACCAACAACAATTACCAGAGCAATCCATCAATACATAATTATCAATATCAAGACACCATATAACAACAACAAGTCACAACTACATTACGACGAGCGGCAAACTCCGATTGGAATCCGTATACCCCTTATCAATCCTTATAGAATTCTTACTTCAACATAAAAGTATCATTAACATGATAATGAAGTCATTAATCAATGATTCCATCCTTATACCATATATTTATAACAACGAAAATAATCCACAACTTCAACTATCCCCAACTAGCAACTTTATTCACTAGTTCATGTCTAGCCCATCCATTTAACTTAATCAACATCAAAATAACCTTAGGCACAAGCAAGAACACAATATACATACCTCCTACAGTAACTTCAAGTCAAAATCCAAGTTATATTCAGTTTACAACAACCCTTAATAGCAATACAACACCATAGAAGTGACTTAAGCTAATCCAAGTATTATCTTGTAGTTTATCATCCTAACAACTTAACCAACATACAAGCAAGCTTAAGACCAATTAGTAGGCTGTTATAATCACCTTAGACAGAAGCAACAACTTGGAATATTATCCAAATACAGCCCACAACAATCCTCAATGACAACACAACCTCAAAGAGGTGTTGTTCTTCACTAGAACTAAGTTTTGATGTTGAAATATAGTGTAATCACTTTGGAATCACTTCAAACCCTTGTGGTATATGTTTAGAGGGTTAGGAGAAGTTTGGAGACAAATTTTAGTTGAAAAATGAGCAAAAATATGCGTCCAAATCGTTTATAAATTGAAGTAGGTCAACCACCGCCTAAGTGGGTCCCATTGGGGTCTGCTTGCGCGGTCTCGCAAAAACACAAATATCTCTCTACTCCAATGTCGTATTGATGAATGGTTTAATGAGTTAGAAAGTAGACTCGTAGACCTTCAATTTGGTAGGTAGAACACCCCATGATTCCAAGTATATTTGGAGAAATGCTCAGATACATTTGACCTAAACTTCAGCAAATTTATGAATGTAACTTGTGATGACCTTTGCCAACTCTTGCTCCACAACTTGCTTGCCTTCAAAATGTAGAAAATGAATATCATACGACTAAAATAACTCATAGAATAACCTCCTTATCATGTTAAGAACCCTAGTCTCACCCCAAAGTACATTTTATAACATTCCAAACTTGTCGACTTTTGACGAAACTTATTTTCTTCAATTGGTTTAGCTTCTAAGATTTCCAACCCTCTTGGTACTCGTTATTCATGATCTTAAATAATTGTAACCTCCAAGTTAACATGATTAACTTAGTTTATTTTCTTCCAAATATAATCTCATTTCCGAGCTTACATCAATGACTTACGACATACTCTCACGTATGAAAACTTGGGGTGTAACACCGAGACAAAGAAATACATGAAAAATAGCTATCACCTGCTGCAGGAATCTCTCCGTCGCCTTGACAACGCTAGGAACGTCGAGACCGACGTTATCGCTAACATCATCAAGGATATTACAAGCAAACCTCCCATTTTGAGAGGACTCCCCGTTTTGGCAGTGTTTATATTCTGAACATCCCTTAGCTCTCCTAACGAGAATCGAAGGCTCGAACCAAAATCACACAATTCATATAAGTCCTTGATGGGTAACTCCTGCCCCAACAAAGCTCTAAGTCTATATCCTTTGGGACCGGAAGCAACGGTTCCCCCATCGAAAACTGCACCACACCCGACCGCGGGATCGGGAACCATGTTAGAACCCTTCTCGAGGGTATCCACTTCATCACACCAACCTGAGTCGGTCATCCCCGATTCAGCAGCTTCCGATCGAAGTACCTGCGAGGCTCCCGCGGCCGACCTTGACCTCTCCTCCAAACGACATTCTCTCTCATCATCACTTTTGTCCCCGGTGCCGAGGTTTTCCTCGGAAGCTGAAGCTGAGATCTTAGCGATAGTTCGAGGCCTATGTGACTTAGGTTTCTTCATTATAAGGGGGTCGACAGCCTCCTTGACCTTCCTTTTATTACCCTTGCCATGCTCCAAAACCTCCGTCTCGCGACCAGGAGACAGTCTCATTAGCATATTCTCGCCAAGGTTTGCACGAGCATAGCGGCCACAACTTATCAACACAAAGGGTATAGGAAGAAACATAAAGCTAAGACATAGGTGGAAAGGGAAACTTTATCATGGTTCTTAGCCACCTACCGCTTCTTAGCCAGGTCGGTCCAATATCGGGCAAGATATGGGAACTTGTTATTCAACCGCTCAATCCACCTCGGCAGGTCTGAGACCACTTCAAGATACCAAGCGACATCTGCAAAAACCGAAAAGAGGTCTTTTTTTGGAAGAAAGGAAAGAAGATCACAAAATATGTCCGAAAAAATGCTTACGCCGTATATTCCACCTCTCCGGGAAAGGCATCCTCCCGGATGGAATGATGTCCAAGGTTTTAACCCGAACGAACCTACTCATCCATCCTCGATCTTTGTCCTTATCGGTGCTCGAGGAAAATGACTTTTTGGATCAGTGACGAAGCCTAATCAAGCCTCGGTAGAACCGGGGGCTGTACATCCTAATGAAATGGTTGAGGGTGAAGGTCTCGCCCCCAACCTTGTAGGTGAAATGGCGAAGCATCAAGACTATTATCCAAAAAGAGGGATAGATTTGATAGAGCGTCACTTGGTATTTGTCGCAAAAATCGAGGATAACCGGATCTATCTCCGGGGAGGGGATTCGAAAGGATCGGTCGGGCCCAAAGTAAAGGGGTAAGTATACACATGGAGGAAACTGACTTTGTAATCTGTTATGTTCTTATCAGGGCCGGGAATCTCCACCTTCATTGCTTTTCTCCGTCGGCGGTCTCCCTTCACCTTCCCTATATTGGTTAAGAAATTGATATACTGAGGCACGTGCTCGCATCGACCTGGTGTAGAAGAGGTTTTATAGATGGTAAAGTCTTTCGACATGTCAATATCAGGGAGAGTACATTGTCCCAGAGTGGGTATCACTTTTGTTTTCCCCTTAGACGTCCGAGATAAAGAGGCAACTTTGTCCCGCCGAGAACCGTCTTGGAGGTTCTGGCCATTGCGATGGTAAAAAATTTTCTAAGAAAGTAAGAAGAAAGAATGCAAAAGGAGATGGATCTGGGTTCGTGAATTTGAAGATATTGGGAAAGTAAGGATTATCAAATGGTTGGTATATTTATAGGAACCATAGGGGTAGCAGAAGGGACGAGCTAATAACGGTTGGTGGGCTTCTCGATAGTCGCATTTGATGGCGACACTTGCACAGTTTTTTGGGCATGGCATTTAATTCTCTAATAGGCTGATGTAATGATGATGACGCCCTTGGAAAATAAGCTCAAAATCATTTCATATCGCTTCATTCTAGGAAACACAGGGACTATCTGTGTACGACAAAATTAGAGGGTCCAATTTCTCGTCATTAAGGCATTTCAGAAGATCGTCTCAAAGCATTGAGGCTACAAGACTGTGGTCGAGTTTCCTCCTTCGAGGTTCGTCGACACTTGGACTAAGGATAACAACGACCTCGTTAATGGTAGAAATGGGAATCTCCCTAGGCCGACGGCTAGGACTGACAGAGCCTAGTGGGCTACTCTAAGACCCGAATCAGAGTGCCATCTAGTTGTCACATCTCCGTATCTTTGTAATTAATTCTTTTTGTACTATGTTGGCATTCCCCTCCTATATAAAGGAGATCCTTGTCATTTTGTAGAACCATGTTGCTCCCATTGCTCCACACGAAATATACAAGAGCATTCTATTTGCTCTCTAACATATTCTCTGTCGCGCCCTCTTTTTTTCCTCCGCTGAGAGAAGTCCGGGTTTCGACATTACATGGGGTGATAACTCGTTTCCTTTGGGGAATTAGGTATTTGAAGAGTCGCCACCTAACGAATTATGGTGCATTAGGGCACCTAGAGCAATTAACTCCTGGATTGGTTTGCCTTACCAGAGATTTAGGGTAAGGGCTCGAAATAACCTCAAAGGGAAGGTGTTAGGCACCCCTCTCGGTCTACAATGGTGGGTCCCGGCCGAACTTATACTTGTGAATTAGTTCTTTAGCAAATAAATAGTTGAAACAAATAATTGCAAATAAAACATGTTGGACATTGTATGACTATGATAATAAGACAAGGGATTTGAACAAGTTGTATACATAAAGGAAAGTTTTAAACATAAGGAATTTGGGAAAGGAGGGGTCCTAGGTTGGTTAGCCTACAGGATCACCCCACACAATGTCTGTTAAATACTGCTCAATGAGGGGGCTACACGTGACATTAGCGCATAGTCATCATATCCATATCTACCCATTCCCCACCCCTTAGTGGTTACTAAAGCGAGTGTTATTTAACGACCCTATGTGTGTTGTTACCCGTCCCTTCTTAATGGTCCTGGAGGAATTTAGGACCTCTACCTATAGGCAGTTCTAGACAGACCCTAAGGCTTAAAGGAGAAAATACTAAGGCAAAAAGCAAGAATACATAGGACTCTTAGCAAATAAGAACAGGAAAGAGCAACTAAAAGGTTCAGTTTTACCTCCACAGATAAGGCATGTAAACAACATGAATCAAACACAAATAAGGGCAGTATTGTTAAACAAAACCCTAAGACATGATGTCTAGGTGAGTATCAGAACACAAGAGGCATGCAGATCTATTTTATAACTCAGAAGTAGGGGTCCCTAATCAGTTTGCCTACTGATTTTTAAGCCTGTTAATCATTAAGCAGTACTCAAAGGGTAGTTTCCAGTTTTTCAAGAAATTGGATTACCAAAGGCTTGCCTAGGCATAGGATAATGCACAATTGTTACCAGAACCATTAGGACAACGAAGGAGTTATTTTACCTAAAAGCATACTGTTATAAGTGTTATAAAATACATGGATTATTACCAGTTTATTTTAAACAGGATAATCAAATGTGAAGTTGTTTTTACATCTTCCATAATCAGTAGTTTACACTAGGTGTGACTGAGCAAGTACGAATGAGATCCTAAAGCATGGTATCTAAGATGCACGTATAAATGTAGAATGATTTATATGCAGGGTTCCTAAAGCAAGATTTCTAAATGCACAGCAGGTCACAACATGATTGCATAAGTAATAGTTTATTTAAATGTTGTCGTTTATCCTAGAAATAGGATTTCTAAGTGATAATAAGGACGTCAAAATGAGATGCTGAAAATTATATACATGAAACCTAGGAGCGTGGTTTCTAATACATGAGATGTTTTGCATGTATTGGTCCTAAACATGAGTTCTAATGCATATACAAGAGAGTATAAACCTAAAACATGTTTTCTACCCATTGATATTGATAACATGTATAGCTACCCTCCCATTTTCACTATTCAACCCCATATTTGTTTACAAATTATTACAGACTAATATCGAATGAATTACATAAGTAGGTAAGAAAATAAGAAGTTACTCTATAGGGAGAAGAAAATAAGAATTTACTCTATAGGGAGCCTATCAATAGACCCACGTTACTAAAATTTCCAATGCCAGATTGCCTCATAGCCTTTCATATAATCCGGGTATGTTAGAGTTCCCTAAGGACCTCAAGGGATCCCGGGCAGTGCTCACACCCAGATTTCATAGTCATAGTTGAGTAAGCGCAGTGTAGAAGGGCCAACTCTATTGTATCAGAGTTTAGAGGGATATCATAGGGATCCCTAAACAGCACACATTAGAGGGCCAGAACATAAAACCTAAGAGTAGATGTGAGAGTGTTTGAAAAATTTAAGCAGGGGAACAGTTCGAAAAGGGACTTGTTTGAAATAGTTTTGTAAAAGACAACAGAGACAGATTTGAAAAGAGAGTGGGGTAGTAAGCAATAGTCCAAACACAACACCCCAAAACGGGTTCATACACATCCAGAGAATATTGAACCAAAGCAGGTTCAGCAACCACAAACAGGGGTCGAGGGATTTGGGGACACATAGGTCATGTAGGTAAACACATAGTTACAGGAGCATAGCAGTCCTTGTGAGGGTTTATGGGATTAGGGAATAGCTAGTGATATCAACACAGTATGGATTTCAGAAACAATCATAGAATGAGACATCTAAAGTGACAGATCAGTTTGCAAAGTAAGTGCATATCAAAACTGGACAACAAGTAGACAAGTATTCAAAGCAGGATAGAGTCATATTGAAAAAGACTACCAGGGGGAGTAGAACTAGCATGCTAGATGAATCCATAATGTAAACATGTCAATTACACATTGAACAATAGAACCATAGATAGAAACAAATCAGAAACATGATAAGCTGAAGTAGTAAATGAAACATATTGGTTTTGAAACTTGAATTGAAATCAGGACATACCAGTAAAGAGATAATAAACACAAAGTGAAGAATAGGAGAGCACAATAGTTAGTCTTGGCTTGCTGCCGGCTAACGTAGAAAAGTAGCAAGTGATCACAGAAAGAGAGCAGAAAGTTTTGAGTGAGAGAGAGAGAGAGAGAGGGAGTTTGAACCAATGTGTTCATGTGTTGTGTTAATGAAAGAGCAGGGTACTTATAGTTTGAAAACAGGTACAAAATAAGGCAAGAATCATAGTTCAGCAATAATTATGGAACTATGTACTAATTAGAATCAAATAAGTGTAAGTACTTCCCTTTAATTAAGGAGTTAAATAACAAAATAAGGAAAGAAATCAATGTACGACCAATAAGGACAGACTTTAAATACAGCAAGTATATAGTAAACAATTAGGGCTAAATTCATAAGGTTCTAATTAAGGAAATAGCATAAGAATCAATCAACAGCATAGTCGATCACGTAATAAGGCAAGAGAATGATTTAAAGGTCGAAAATCAGCAAGGGTATCAATCACAGGAAATCAGTAAAAAGTATCAATCGCAGAAGATTAGGGATTTAACTAAAAATAGTAATGATTAGAAGAAATCACCACAAATTTCCGTCAACGAATAAAGTAAACATAATATAGGCGGGAGAAGCAAAAATCAGAAACCCTAATAAGCACGAGGAGGTAGAAAATCATAGAAGCTCAGAACATATGCATGAGAAACAGGTATACATACAAATCAGATAAGCGAAGACAGTTTCAGAACCCCAGATTAAAACCAAAATAATTAGGGTTTTCAACATGATGAATCAAATAAAAGAAAAACTTAAATAAACCGTTTAAACATAGTAAAAATTATAGAATAATAGTGAAAATCAGAGGAGAAGTCATTTTAAAAAAGGGGTTAAGAAACCCTAGTCTTGAAGACGAAGACGGGTTTTGAAAAAATCGGAGAGTTTATCATGGAAAATAGCGAAAATAACTCAAAATATACTCAAATCTATGGTAGATCTGAAGAGTCAAGAGATGAATCAGGGTTTCAGAGAGAGAAAACCCAGAGATGGAGAGATTCCAGCTTAGAATCCATAGATCTAGCCGGAAAATAGAAAGATCTTACTTGGACGGGACAAGGTGGCCTGAGAATGGTGAGCACAGACCCTAGGTGTGAGTTGAACAACCACTGGTCCCTTGAGGGCCTTAGGGTAGCAATAACCCGGCATGGGGGATCCATGGAGGATAAGGGTGGTGGTAGAACCACCAGTGATGCCGGCGAGCCAACGGCCGGCGAGTAGAAGCTTAGGTTTAGCAGAGGGCTCTGACGAAGCTTGTGTGTATAAGATTTTCTTGTGATGACCCAAAATGTCATCTTTAAATTAAATAATCATCTCGGTATTTTTAAGACCTTAAAAAGTGGTATCAATAATTTCTCGACTTGCGTGCGCAGTCCGTATAATTTTTCGGAAGGTTTTTATGTGAAAAATGGATTAAATTGTGAACTAGAGCTTTAAAACTCAATTGAGTTGACTTCGGTCAACATTTTGAGCAAACGAACCCAGATAAAAGTTTTGACCATTCCGGTAGTTCCGTATCGTGATTTGGGACTTGGTCAATATGCCCAAAGTCGAATTTGGAGGTCCCTAGATTAAATTATCGCTGTTTAACGGAATCTAGAAATCCAAGGTTAAAGATTTTTTAGGTTTGACCGGAGAGTTAACTTTTTGATATCAGGATCGGAATCTAGTTCTAAAATTTTTCATAGCTTTGTTATGTCATTTATGACTTGTGTGCAAAATTTGAAGTCAATCGGACTTGATTTGATAGGTTTTTGCATCGAATATAGAAGTTGGACGTTCTTAGTTTCAATAGGCTTGAATGGGGGTGTGATTCACGGCTTTAGCATTATTTGATGTGATTTGAGATTTCGACTAAGTCTGTATTATGTTTTAGGACTTGTTGGTGTATTTTGTTAAGGTCCCGAAGGCCTCGGGTGGATTTCGGAAGGTTAACGGATATAAAAAGGCTGCCGAATTTTCTTTTACAGCATGTGAACAGTACCCGGACAGAATGTTAAGTTCTGGAAAATGGGATTCGCCCCTTTTCCATTTTTACCAAATTGGAGTTCGGGGTGTCACGACCCAAACTGGAGGGCCATGACTAACACTCGACCATACTTGCCGAGCACCAACGTACATTTCATCTAACCTTCTTTATTATCTTTTAGGGCTGACGAGATCAATATAAATGGTAGACCTGGATCATGGACAACCAACAATAAAATATGACGGCATGAACATACATAGCAGGAGATGACCAGACAATCAAGAAACTACATATAAGGTATGAGCTACCACGCTACCATGAAAGACTATACAACAAAAACCAGCCGATAAGGCATACCAAACTATACATGAGTCGACACTTGTCTATGAGCCTCTAAATGAACATAAGTGCTGCAACATAGCCGGAACAGGGCCCCGACATACCCATAATGTCTATAACAGAAATGCATACCAAGACCACGACAAGTCCGGAGAAGGGATCTCGCCAATCACCGCTGAACTGGACAGCCTACTGTGGTGGGGGAGCTGAACCTGCCTGTCTATCAGGACCTGCGGCACGACATGCAGCGTCCACAAACAAAAGGACGTCAGTACGAATAAAGTACTGAGTATGTAAGGCAGGGAACCATAAATACAAATAGTAATGTAAGAAGGGATAGAGAATATACAATCTGGAAAATTTGAGTACCTCTGAGGGCTACTAACATGCAATGCATGATACATATGTATGTATACATAAACTTTTAAAACATACGCCTCTGTGGGCATCATCATCATCATATCGTACCCGACCATAATAGGCTCGGTAAAAACATACCCGGCCATCATAAGGCTCGGTAGAATCGTACCCGGCCACGTGGAGCTCGGTAAAACCCAACTGATCAGTGGTTGCACAATAGGTGCCGTACCCGGCCGACTATAGCGCGACTCGGTAGAGTAAAATAGATACATATATATTATGCATGCTCGACTCATGGAATCACATTCTAAACCTTTCGGAGTGACGTAAGGTCGGTATCCTCTGTACACGTTATTAGGACCACCTCTTAATTATGAACCTTATAAGAATCAGGAAGTACCAACAACATTGATAACATAAGATTAAGAGAAGCAACATTAACATCAATCGTTCCATAAGAGGGAAAGCAATGTAAGTACTGCTAGCTTCTAAAAGTAGAGTATCTTTGGAAGCTCGTTCATTACATTATGTACAATCGGAGTCGTGCAAAAGAAGAAAAGGGATAGCCTCACATACCTTGTATATACTGCCCCAATCACAAGCTATGCAATTGTCACAACTCCTTAGTCTACAATAAGAGAAACGATACTATCGTTATCATTTAAGCGTCATAACTATTATGTATCGACCACAACCTATTTTACGTTGAAACGGACAGCACCTCCCCTATATATATGACTTCACACCATTCCAAACAATCACCAAACAGCCCAAACAACATCAATAATAAACATATTGAGCCTCCCAAAACAGTCCACGCACAACCTTATTACATCATACATACGACGACCACCGTAGTCGTGTCAAACGACCCGGAAATGTTACGAATCACTATCAGCCCACAACCCTACATATATATGGTGTTCCTCCACACACTTCCACCTCCAAAACTCCACAAAATAGTAGTAAAACATTCAGCCCAATAGCAACACAAAACAGTCCACAAAACAGTCCGCTACAAGTGAATAACTTGAACCCACGCTTCCGATCACCGTCCTGTGAGTTCTTACATGTATAGAACGAATTACCATGAATTCACAGCAGAGAAATATGTATGAAAGATGGCAATAACTTACCTTACTTGTTGTATAACTCATCCCTTCCCTTGGTTCTTCAAACTCTAGGTTTTACCTTCAAATAGAACTTGAAAGAGAGGGAAAATCGATTAGGGTTTGTGTGGGATTTTTGGGGAGGAGTTGCAGGGGTTAACTTTGGTTTTGAGGGTCTGAAATATGGATGAAATAACTGAGTTCATAACCCCTTAAAAGTCCTCTCTTGGCCGACTTAGGTCTTTTAATTTTGTCCTATCATTTTGGCAAGTAGGTGATGCACCTACTTGTCATCTACCAATCTGCGCAGGCTTGCGAAAATATGAATATATCTATACTCTGAGATCGTATTGGCAAATGGTTTAATGAGTTGGAAACTAGACTCGTAGATATTTAATTTAGTGGGTAGATCACCCCGTAATTCCTTGTAAATTAGGAGAAAAGCTTAGAAACATTTAACCTAATGTTTAAGTAAAATTATGAACCTAAGTTGCGACAACGTTTGTCGACTTTTGTTTCATAACTCGTTTGACTTCAAGACTTATGATACGGATATTATATGATTCAAACACCTTAATACATGACCTTGAGTGTATTAAGAACCTCTAGGTTTACCTGAAAATACGAGTTACCACATCCTTGATTCGTTTAACTTCTAATACTTGTTAATCACCCTTATACACCCTTGTATCACTTAAGACCAATAGGATTAACTTCTTATCATATGAAAGGTAATTCCTTCTTGAATTTATATTAACTAATATATGGCATGAACTAACGCGTGTGGATATGGGTTGTAACACGCTTCCCCCCTTAGGAACATTCGTCCTCGAATGTAAGGGTTCATTGGGAGTTTAAATCATCGTGGGTTCCGGTCAAGTTTCTCCCATAAATAGAGGACAAACTTGCAAGCGGTTAACTCAACGTATGGCCTTACAAGTGTATGCAAAGCATTATGGACATGTACATTATCTGCATATTTCCATTTTGTATTAAGGAAGAGTATTCTCAAGTTATTGCTTACCTCATAGAGCCATTTCACCTTCCAATGTATCATGTGTTCCACCATCATCCTTGTTATCTTCATTCTGGAATAGTTACGGGTATTTAGACTTCATCTCCTCTTCTGCTTACCATGATATTTCTTCCATATTCTTGTTTCTCCACAATACTTTGATGGAAGCTACATCTTTTGTTCTCAGCTTGCGGACTAGTCGTTCTAATATAGCCACTAGCACTTCTTCATATGATAGGTCCTCTTTAACCTGTACATCTTTGATAGGGACGACTCGAGAAGGGTCTCCAATACATTTCCTCAACATAGATACATGGAATACCGGGTGGACAAATTCCAATTCGGATGGCAATTCTAACTCATAAACAACCTGTCCAATCCGTCAAAGAATTTTATACGGCCCGGTATACCTTGAACTCAGCTTACCTTTCTTCCCAAAATGCATAATACCCTTCATTGGTGAGATCCTCAGGAAAACCCAATCACCAACCTCAAACTCCAGATCATGACGTTGGACATCGGAATAAGATTTTTGCCTGCTTTGTGCCGTCCTCAATCGCTCCTGTATCACTTTCACCTTCTCAATAGCTTGGTGAATTAAATCTGGCCCATATAATTCTGTTTCACCGACTTCGAACCATCCAACTGGTGATCTATATCTTCTCCCGTATAGTGCCTCGTATGGGGCCATTTTAATACTGGAATGGTAGCTATTATTGTAGGCGAATTCTATGAGTTTAAGATGGTCATCCCAATTTCCCTTAAAATCTAGAACACATGCTCGTAGCATATCTTCCAGTGTCTGAATAGTACGTTCAGCCTATCCGTCAGTCTGCGGATGAAATGCAGTGCTGAGATTCACTTGTGTGCCTAAACCTTTCTGAAAAGACCTCCAAAAGTTAGCTGTAAATTGACCTCCTCGGTCTGATATAATAGATACTGGCACACCATGAAGCCTAACAATCTCCTTGATATACAACTTCGCATAATCTTCAGCCGTGTAAGTTGTCTTAACTGGCAGAAAATGGGCACATTTTGTAAGTCAATCAATTATCACCCAGATGGAGTCAAACTTATGATAAGAGCGAGGTAATCCAATAATGAAGTCCATATTAATTACCTCCCTTTTCCAGGTCGGAATCTCTATATTCTGAAGCAATCCACCGGGTTTCTGATGTTCTATCTTTACTTGTTGACAATTGGGACACTGGGCTACAAATTCTGCAATAGACTTCTTTAGGTTATCCCACCAATACTGCTCCTTGACATCATGATACATCTTTGTCGAGCCGGGATGGATGGAATATCGGGATTGATGAATCTCATTCATAATCTTCTCTCGCAACCCTGCCACATTAGGCACACATAATCGGCCCTGGTATCTCAGTGCCCCATCTCTTCCGATCTCAAAAGCCATACTTTTACACTGCTGAATGCTCTCTCTTAATCGTACTAAGATAGGATCTTCATATTGCCGTGCTTTTACCTCGGCTACCAAAGATGATTCTGATGTATTCTGTACAGTAACACCTCCGTCATCAGAGTCTAACAATCTGATTCTCATATTGGCTAGCTGATGAAGCTCTTTAGTCAACCCCCATCTACCTGCCTCAATATGTACTAAGCTTCCCATTGATTTACGGCTGAGAGCGTCTGCCACAACATTGGCTTTACCGGGATGATACAATATCTCAACGTCGTAGTCTTTCAATAATTCAAGCCACCTACGCTGCCTCAAATTCAACTCTTTCTGCTTGAAGATGTATTGTAAACTCTTGTGATCTGTGTAGATGTCAACATGGACGTCGTATAAGTAGTGCCGCCATATCTTCAAAGCATATATTACTGCAGCCAATTCCAAATCATGGGTTGGATAATTCTTTTCATGCTTCTTCAATTGTCTTGATGCATAAGCAATCACCTTCCCACGCTGCATCAATACGCACCCCAAACCTATACCTGAGGCATCACAATATACCACATAACCTTCTGTTCCTTCAGGAAGAGTGAGCACTGGTGCGGATGTCAATCGATTCTTCAGCTCCTGAAAACTACGTTCACAAGTGTCATACCACTGGAACTTGGTAGCTTTCTATGTTAACTTAGTCAGTGGTGATGATATAGAGGAAAACCCTTCCACAAACCGCCTATAATATCCTGCTAGCCCTAGGAAGCTGCGGACTTCTGATGGTGTTGTAGGTCTCGGCCAATTCTTTACTGCATCGATCTTCTGAGTGTCGACACTAATACCCTCGTCAGATATCACATGGCCAAGGAACGCTACTGAGTTCAGCCAAAATTCACATTTGGAGAGCTTAGCATATAACTTACGATCCTGAAGCATCTGTAATACTATCCGCAAGTGGCCCGCATGTTCCCCCTCCGAACGAGAATATAATAGAATGTCATCAATGAAATAAATCATGAACATATCGAGATAGGGCCTAAATATAGTATTCATGAGATCCATAAAAGCTGCTGGGGCATTTGTTAGCCCGAACGACATCACCAAGAACTCAAAGTGCCCGTATCTTGTCCGGAAGGCCGTCTTTGGAATATCCTTCTCCTTAACCCTCACCTGATGATACCCTGAACGTAAATCAATCTTGGAGAAATACTTGGCACCCTGGAGTTGGTCAAACAGGTCATCAATTCTTAGAAGTGGATACTTGTTCTTTATAGTAGACTTATTCAACTGTCGATAGTCGATACACATCCGTAACGACCCGTCTTTCTTCCGCACGAATAGGACTGGTGCACCCCAAGGTGAAGTTCTAGGTCTAATGAAGCCCTTATCCATCAAGTCCTTCAACTGCACCTTCAACTCTCGCAACTCTGTCGGGGCCATTCTGTATGGAGGGATAGAGATCGGTTGAGTGTCAGGCAACACATCAATGCTAAACTCAATCTCCCTTTCAGGAGGAAGGCCTGGGAGTTCATCTGGGAATTCGTTGACCATGGGGATTGATTGTAAAGTAGGCGGTTTCGCCTCCGCATCCCTAACGCGAACGAAATGATAAATGTAACCTTTTGAGATCATTTTCCTTGCCTTAAGATAGGAAATAAACCTACTTTTTGGTGTAGCAATATTCCATTTCCATTCAATGATGGGTTCACCAGGAAATTGAAACCTAACCATCTTCGTACGACAGTCAACATTTGCATAGCATGAGGCCAACCAGTCCATTCCCATTATCACATCAAAATCAACCATTTCTAACTCAAATAAATTTGCCGAGGTTTGACGACTACAAATCATCACAGTGCAACCTCTATATACCCTTCTAGCAATCACAGAATCTCCTATCGGAGTAGATACCGCAAGGGGTTTACTTATCAATTCAGGTTCAATGCCAAACTTATTAGCCACAAAGGGTGTAACATATGATAATGTAGATCCCGGATCAATCAGCGCATATACATCATAAGAAAACACAGATAAAATACCTATAACAACATCTAGAGATGACTCGTGATCCTGTCGACCTACTAGAGCATAGGTTCGATTTTGACCACCCCTCAAACTCGGCACTGCACCTCTACCTCTACCACGACCTATCGACTGTTGAAAACCCCGTGCTGGAGGTCGAACTGATGAGGAAGAAGCAGACACAGATCCAGTCGGCTGAGCCATACCATCACCTCTCCTATTAGGACAATCCCGCATCATATGGCCAGGCTGCCGCAAGAATAACATGCATCAGAACCTCGACGGCACAGTCCAAAGTGGGCCTTGCCGCAATGATCACAACGTGGTGTTGTAGGTCTTGTCTAACTAGTATCCTTGTGATGTTGCGAGCTTAATGTCTGCGAACTCTGACCTGGACCAGAATGGGTAAATCGATCATATTGTGGCCTCTGAAACTGTGGGGGAGCACTAGCTACAGGGGGCGCCGAACTCCTCGAAGACTGGGGTCTGACGCTGCCTCTGAAGTCATTAGAATACCTTGCAAATCTCTCCCTTTTATGCTGGCCCCTATCCTGCTCCCTATCTGTTCTCTACTGGCGCTTACGATCCTCTAAGGTCTGGGCATAAGCCTGAATACGGGAAATATCCATGCCCTCCACCAAGGAGGCTGTCGTGCACTCATTTATCAGATGTGGTCCTAATATCTTCACGAACAAATGCACCCTATCACTCATCTCGACCACCATATGGGGAGCATACCTTGCTAAAGAATCGAACTGCATATTCTACTCTCGCACACTCATATTACCTTATCTAAGGTTCAAGAACTTATCAGCTCTAGCTCGTCGTATCTCAACTGGCAAGTAGTGACGAAGAAAGGTCTCAGAAAATTCCTTCCACACAGCTGGGGGAGCGTTCGAACCCCTGGATCTCTCCCAACTATCATACTAGAGAACGGCTAAATTCCGTAGCCGATAAGAAGCCAACTCTACTGCCTCTGTATCACTAACATGCATAACCCAAAGTGTACGATGAACCTGGTCAATAAAAGTCTGCGGGTCCTCCTTGGGGTCTGATCCGGTAAACACTGGAGGGTCTAAATTAATAAAATCACGAACTCTCGTACTAACTGGTTTCTCAGCAGCACCTGTATTCTGCCTCTGAGCCTGAGCAACTACCAAGCTAGTTAATAACTGCAAATCACTCCGCATATCCTGGTCTGTAGTGCTAGACGGAGGAACTGGAGGTGCTAGGTGCCTCCTAATATCCTCTGGAGGAGATGGGGTAGATGAGGTATGAGACGACATCTCACTCTGAGCCTCACTTTGGCCTGCTCTGGCTTGGGGAACCTGACTGGTACCCTCTCCCGCAGTTGTATCAAGCCGTCTACTAATTGTTTGATTCCTAGTTAAAGGCATCACTGAAAGAAAATAAGGTGAATATTAGAGACAAATACTTACGACTCAACTCTACGCACTATCTAGATTCAGGAAGAAGGTAACAACCCTAGATGTCATGTAGCCTCCTAATTATAAATGTGGCACGCTACACATCCATAATCAAGACTCTACTAGACACGGCTCATAGACAATCCCTAGGATAGACTTGCTCTGATACCAAGTTTGTCACGACCCAAACTGGAGGGCCATGACTAGCACCCGACCATACTTGCCGAGCACCAACGTACATTTCATCTAACCTTCTTTATTATCTTTTAGGGCTGACGAGATCAATATAAATGGTAGACCTGGATCATGTACAACCAACAATAAAATATGACGACATGAACATACATAGCAGGGGATGACCAGACAATCAAGAAACTACATATAAGGTATGAGCTACCACGCTACCATGAAAGACTATACAACAAAAACCAGCCGACAAGGCATACCAAACTATACATGAGTCGACACTTGTCTATGAGCCTCTAAATGAACATAAGTGCTGCAACATAGCCGGAACAGGGCCCCGACATACCCATAATGTCTATAACAGAAATGCATACCAAGACCACGGCAAGTCCGGAGAAGGGATCTCGCCAATCACCACTGAACTGGACAACCTACTGTGGTGGGGGAGTTGCACCTGCCTGTCTATCAGGACCTGCAGCACGAAATGCAGCGTTCACAAACAAAAGGATGTCAGTACGAATAAAGTACTGAGTATGTAAGGCAGGGAACCATAAATACGAACAGTAATGTAAGCATGGATAGAGAATATACAATCTGGAAAATTTGAGTACCTCTGAGGGCTACTGACATGCAATGCATGATACATATGTATGTGTACATAAACTTTTAAAACATACGCCTCTGTGGGCATCATCATCATCATATCGTACCCTACCATAATAGGCTCGGTAAAAACATACCCGGCCATCATAAGGCTCGGTAGAATCATACCCGGCCACGTGGAGCTCGGTAAAACCCAATTGATCAGTGGTTGCTCAATAGGTGTCGTACTCGGCTGACTATAGCGCGGCTTGGTAGACTAAAATAGATACATATATATAATGCATGCTCGACTCATGGAATCACATTCTAAACCTTTCGGAGTGACGTAAGGTCGGTATCCTCTGTACACGTTATTAGGACCAACTCTTCATTACGAACCTTATAAGAATCAGGAAGTACCAACAACATTGATAACATAAGAATAAGAGAAGCAACATTAACATCAATCGTTCCATAAGAGGGAAAGCAATGTAAGTACTGCTAGCTTCTAAGAGTAGAGTATCTTTGGAAGCTCGTTCATTACATTATGTACAATCGGAGTCGTGCAAAAGAAGAAAAGGGATAGCCTCACATACCTTGTATATACTTCCCCAATCACAATCTATGCAATTGTCACAACTCCTTAGTCTACAATAAGAGAAACGATACTATCGTTATTATTTAAGCGTCATAACTATTATGTATCGACCACAACCTATTTTACGTTGAAACGGACAGCACCTCCCCTATATATATGACTTCACACCATTCCAAACAATCACCAAACATCCCAAACAACATCAATAATAAACATATTGAACCTCCCAAAACAGTCCACGCACAACCTTATTACATCATACATACGACGACCACCGTAGTCGTGTCAAACGACCCGGAAATGTTACGAATCACTATCAGCCCACAACCCTAAATATATGTGGTGTTCCTCCACACCCTTACACCTCCAAAATGCCACAAAATAGTAGTAAAACACGAAGCCCAATAGCAACACAAAACAGTTTGCTACAAGTGAATAACTCGAACTCACGGCTTCCGATCACCGTCCCGTGAGTTCTTACATGTATAGAACGAATTACCATGAATTCACAGCAGAGAAAAATGTATGAAAGATGGCAGTAACTTACCTTACTTGTTGGATAACTCAGCCCTTCCCTTGGTTCTTCAAACTCTAGGTTTTACCTTCAAATAGAACTTGAAAGAGAGGGAAAATCGATTAGGGTTTGTGTGGGATTTTTGGGGAGGAGTTGCAGGGGTTAACTTTGGTTTTGAGGGTCTGAAATATGGATGAAATAACTGAGTTCATAAACCCTTAAAAGTCCTCTCTTGGCCGACTTAGGTCTTTTAATTTTGTCCTATCATTTTGGCAAGTAGGTGATGCACCTACTTGTCATCTACCAATCTGCGCAGGCTTGCGAAAATAGGAATATCTCTATACTCCGAGATCGTATTGACAAATGGTTTAATGAGTTGGAAACTAGACTCGTAGATCTTTAATTTGGTGGATAGATCACCCCATAATTCCTTGTAAATTAGGAGAAAGGCTTAGAAACATGTAACCTAATGTTTAAGTAAAATTATGAACCTAAGTTGCGACAACGTTTGTCGACTTTTGTTTCATAACTCGTTTGACTTTAAGACTTATGATACGGATATTATATGATTCAAACACCTTAATACATGACCTTGAGTATATTAAGAACCTCTAGGTTTACCTGAAAATACAAGTTACCACATCCTTGATTCGTTTAACTTCTAATACTTGTTAATCACCCTTATACACCCTTGTATCACTTAAGACCAATATGATTAACTTCTTATCATCTCAAAGGTAATTCCTTCTTGAATTTATGTTAACTAATATATGGCATGAACTAACGCGTGTGGATATGGGTTGTAACACCGGGAGAGGCGATTTTCGGAAGATTTTCAGAGAAAACAACGGGGTAAGTGTTCTTAACTTAATTTTGGTTAGATTACCCGAATCTATTACTAGTTTTGGCATTTAATTGGTGATTTTAGTTGGGAAAATCTTGAAAACCCTCTTGGTTTAATTTGAAGATTTGAGGGTCGAGTTGATGTCGGATTTTAGTAAAATTGGTATGGTTGGACTCGTGGTTGGATGAGGTTTCATATTCCGTAATTTTTGTCGAGTTCCGAGATGTGGGCCCCACGGGAGAATTTTTAGTGTAATTTCGGATATTTAATGGAAAATGTAGAATTTCATATAGAATTAATTTTTATAATTTTTATTGACTGAATCGAATTGTTTATGACTAGATTTGAGAATTTCGGGCACGAATTCGCGAGGCAAAGGCTTGTTGGAATTTGAATTGGTTGCAAAGCGAGGTAAGTGTTTGGTCTAACCTTAGCTTGAGAGATTAGGAGTTGTGTCCTATTTATTATGTGTTATTTGTTGAGTACGACGTATAGGCATGGTGACGAGCATCTATACGTTGGTGTCAAGCATGCCCGTGAGTCTTATACTTTGATTAATGTGACTCCGTTTCATATTGTATATGCTCTATATGATAATTTCTATTGAGGAATATGACTTGTGAAAGTATCATTGTTAATTGAACATGGTAGAGCGTTGGCTCAAGTTGAGAATTGAATTGTTGAACATTGTAGAGCATTGGCTCAAGTTGAGAATTGAATTGCTGAACATTGTAGAGCATTGGCTCAAGTTGTGAATAGAATTGTGAAGTAAACGTGAAAGAAGAAAGGAGAGAGAGAATCATGATATTGTCTCCCTTGCCGGGATGTTATTGTTTTGATGTTGTTTCCCTTGCCGGGATTTGATTGATATACTATTGTTCCCTTACCGGGATTTTATTGTGATTTTATTTATTTCCCTGCCCTTATTTCTTGTGATTGTTGTTTGGGTGAGGAAGAGTGTTAAAGCCTGAAGAGTGATGCCGTGTATGATTTTGTGAGGAAGAGTGTAAAGCACGAAGGGTGATGCCGTGTCGCACGATGTACAATTCCGTGCCGATTATATTGATTTTTTGGTGAGGAAGAGTGTAAAGCACGAAGTGTGATGTCGTGCAGTTTATATTGATTCTTATGGTGAGGACGAGAGTAAAAGCACGAAGGGTGATGTCGTGCACTTGTTCTTGATTTTTCCTGATTCTAATTGAGTTATGTTGTCATGTACGTTTATTTACTGATTTTCCGTTATTACTTGATTTTATTTCGATGTTATAGATTCTCTTACCCTATTTACCTTGTGTTTGTTGCTTGGGTGAGGAAGAGTGTAAAGTACGAAGGGTGATGCCGTATATTGTTTTTGTGAGAGAGTGTTAAAGCACGAAAGGTGATGTCGTGTATTGTTTTGGTGAGAGAGTGTTAAAGCGCGAAGGGTGATACCGTGCACTTTTTGTTTGTTGTGTTTACTTGTTATTAACAATTCAAGTGTATTAACTGTTTAGATCCCTTTACTGTTGTGATCCTTTGTGTTGGAATCCATAGTGTTTACAATACTTCGCCTTATTTTTTTTAATATGTTCAATACTTCAAATTTCAAGAATTGTTACATTTTAACTCAATTGATTTCTCAACTAAAGTTTCCTTAAACCATTTGAGGTTGTACTTTACTTAAAAAGGAGTTTCTACTATGTTTTAATTTATTAATTTCCCATATTAAAGGTAATGATTCCTTCGATATTGTACTTTAATTGAAAATGGTATTTTCTTTATCAAATGATTTCTAAAAATAACTTCATCTTTTCTTGTTGATTTCTTAATTGGGTTGGAAGTTGTACTCTACTTTATGTTAAGTGAATGAGGCTCCTTGAACATTCTTAATTGTATTGGGTTATGGAACTTATGAGCTGAGTAACATGAGAATATTGTTGTGCAATGTGAGCCAGAAATATGTGGGCACAAGGTGCCGGGGGAAAATATTATGATTTTATTTAATGGCACGTGAGTTGTCTGTGCGGTTATGACATAAATATGGGCACGAGGTGCCGTGAAAATATGAAAGTGGGCTGAGACCTATATTATTTATGATTATGAAATGAGGTGTCACAAGGTGACCTTTACTCGAAAGAATTGTATTCGAAAGATGCTTATCTGAAAGATATTTATTTGAAAGAAATATATTCGAAATATATTTATTAAAAAACATATTATCTTAGAGATTATTACTTGAAGGATTTATAGGCGAAAAATTTATATTTGAAGGGCTTGATTAATTGATTGCACTTGTATTTATTATTTGTTGAGAAACATTTATGGTGTTCTTGTTGCATGCTATTTATATCACTGGTTGATCATTGTTGCCATCATTGTTATCTGCTTTCTATTATTTTTGTACGTTATATTACACAGGTTTATTTGGTAGTCTAGTCCTAGCCTCGTCACTACTTCGACAAGGTTAGGCTAGGCACTTACCAGCACATGGGGTCGGCTGTGCTGATACTACACTCTGCACTCTTTTGTGCAGATCCCAGTGTGGTAGACTTCAGACCGCAGTGAGATTGCTATTTCTTGTTCTTCAGCGATCCGAGGTAGTCCTGCAGGCGTCCGCAGGCCTTGGTGTCTCCTCCTATCTACTATTCCTGTTTCTTTCATGTATTTCCAGAGACATTGTTATATTTATCTCTTTCAGATCTTTATTTGTAGTACTCCTAGACAGTCTGTGAAGTTGTGATACCAGTCTTGGGTAGATTTGTTATGAATTGGTATTAGCAGTATTATTAAATCTTTACAATACAGTTTTCTGCTTATTCAATTCTGTTGTTATCTAATTGTTGGCTCTTAACCGTTATCGGATTAAAAATGGAAATAAGGTAGATAGTTCAGTTGGTTGGCTTGCCTAACTTTCACTAGTAAGCACCATCACGACTCCCGAGGCTGGAAAATCCGGGTCATGACATTTCTGCTCGTACTCTGTCAAATTCTAGTATAGTTTATGATATCGTCCCACAGAGATTGGACAATCTAAGCTACAGACTTGTAATATTTTGACTACTATTTGAGAGAACCAAATTGATGAAAGGTGTGTTTGGAATTATAAATTAAGACAAATTTCTTCCGAAAAGTTTATATTTAAAAAGAGTTGGGAATTGTTTAATTCACTTGATATATCATTACAATAAAATCTCAGTTTCATTCGTATTTCTCTAAAGGAATTGCTTATTGCTAATACAATCATATTTTTACACTAAGAAATAAATAAATAATTAACACTCCGTGAGGTTATGTCAATTAATTGATTTAAAACTAGTGACGATTAAACTGAAATATCTTGCCTGACTTGTGCTCAAGTGTAGTAAAAACTTCGTGAGAATATTTTTACTAGAAAATCAATAATTTTGCCTTCAACAATTCCTCCGTGAGAATTAAAACTGAGGAAAGCAAGATTACAGAATCGAAATAATAATCTTACCAAAAATTACTTTCACTCTAATATTCTGTGCTCAAGTGTAGTAAAAACTTCGTGAGAATATTTTTACTAGAAAATCAATAATCTTGCCTTCAACAATTCCTACGTGAGAATTAAAACCAAGGAAAGCAAGATTACAGACTTGAAATAATAATCTTACCAAAAATTACTTTCACTCTAATATTCTATTCATCAGTTATTATATATTAATTTGCTCAGTGAGAATTACAGAATTAATATAAGAATAACTTAGATATATGTAGATGTGATAATAATGATTAAAATATCATCATTCCAGCACAATATGAAATATAAATAGAGTTTCAGGCCAAGAATGTATTGAAATTGAGATAGTATTATAATTATATCAAGCTTTATCAACTATCCCAACAAAAAGAAATTACTCTATTATGAAGTAAGAAAAGCTAAAAAATACTTTCAAAATACTAAGAATATTTTTACTACAAAGAGAAAGACTATGTGGGATGATCTTTCTTCTACAAACATATGCCTATTTATAGAAAAACATTTCTACAAGGCCTTGGTGAGAATTTGCAAGATAATATCAATATTTCATATGGCCTTGATGAGAAATTGACATGGCAATTTGTCATGAAATTTTGGTGAGAATTTGTCATAACTTTTATATCTATTGACTTTGTGTAGTCTTAGATGAAGTTGTCACGGATGTATCCTTCTTCCTTGAACCGTAAGTTCTTTCTTTTTCTCTTTTTCCATGTATTCTTTTTCCTGCAAGAATTGTTAGAAAAGTGTGAGAATATGATATAAATTGGTCATATTTTATATCTAAAATATTATATTTTTCTTATTAAAGTATAAGAATAATTTATATCCATCAAATACTCCTACACTTGAATTTTTGTTCGTCCTCGAGGAAAAGAAGTTTGAAAGCATGATATATATATATATATATATATATATATATCATGCTTTCAAACTTTATAAATTTTCTATATTCATCAAATCTTTACCTTATTTTTACTTTTATTTTTATTCAACAAAAATTGTACCTTCTTTCTTTTTGAGACTTCTCTGAAATTAATAACTTTATGATCATTTGCATTGAGTATTCTTCATCTTTTGTCCATAGACTTGCCCTTTATGTCTATCTCCACTAATGTAGACTAAACACTGATTTCTAAAATCTTTTAGGACTTTTTCTAGCTTGTAATGTTGGCTTCAAGCTGGTAGGTTAAAGGTTATATTTGTAGTGACTTGCCTTTTTCAGTTTTGGAGTAGAATATTTCTAAGATCAGACTTTTCAAATATTTGCTATTGATTTTTTTTTTTTTGGTACTTATAATTCTTGAACATAAGATCAATCTCTCTTTTTTTCTTTTTTCTTAATTTCTGATTCTTTTTCAAAATGAGCTCCAAACTTATTTTCTGAAAAATGACTTTTCAAATCATAAGCATGAATGTGATATCTAAATTTGGGCATATTTAGGTATTAAAAGAAAAAAATAGGTCTTCAAGCTTCAAAATAGGTGCTAGGAATTTATTTATTTTGTAATAAATTTTTGTGCAATATCTAGAAAAGACTGAGGTAAATAAAGAAAGCCTAAATTCATATTTCAAAAATCAGTGGTGTCTAGTATTTCGCCTCGAAAGGCATTTGGGGCAAGTTCTAGCATATAGATTATAAGTTCTACTTGCTTTTTTATCATAATGCTTCTCAATCTCAGAATGTCTTGCCAAGTATTGAAGATATTTGTTCTTGCCTTCATAAAAATAAACTTAAAAATAAGAAAGTTATGTAGTAAATATAAAAAATATATATTTGATATAGAATGATAAGAGTTTTATTTTGATAAATTAACACTTTACAAAAGGAATAATTATAAAAAAATCTAATATATATATATATATATATATATATATATATATATATATATATAAATAGATAGATAAAAATCTTTTTGGCTTTCAAATATACAATTGCAGAAGAAATGTTGAAAGAAACTACAGCCACACACCTTTTGCATACAAATAACAAATCGAGTTTGTATATAAACTAGAAAATTACCTGTGCCAATTAATCAAGTGTATTTCTTCTTATGCATATTGGACTTATAATAGGAAAAAAAATTAATAATAATATAGAACATTGGAACTCACATTGGAACTCATTACCTGGTTTTTTAACAAAAATAACGACATTAGTAAGCTAAATATAATAAAGTGAAAAGCAACATTAATGCATAAGTGTTATGATAAATATCACATTATGGTGGATGTCTACTCTTCTTCCATGATCTTCATCTCAAATGTTTAATGACATATTCAATGGCATATTCCATGACATATTTTCTTCACTTTTTATGCCTATATAAAGGCCTTGTAATAGATAGGAAAATACACACAATTGAAGAAGAAAACCTCTTCCTTCTCTCTATCTCCATTTCTTGTTCATGTTTTACTAAATTGCTTTATTTTCTTGTTCCATATTGTTACTTTGAATTATATTTCATAATACGTTATCAGCACGAGTCTCTAACCAATTGTATATATATCTACAAAATATTTTCTACATCCGGAAAGATTACAATTAGAAGTTATACGTATCATCACATGGTTAAATGTAAAGAGAAACTACATATGGTAAGTAATGAAATGTAAGAAGGTATGATTATCGTATACTTGTCATTCCTTTAAAATCGCATATGCACACAACTTCGTACTACACCTGTATTGCATAAGCACATATTAATATTACATTTTTTATATCACATGAATGGAATAAAATTTTCGAAGTTCTATATGTGAAAATCATAGTAGCAATTAATTGTTAATATGGTGCATGTCATGGTAACCAAGGATATTTTATATAAATTATCTTATGCATATTTGTGTGTTAACTATCTTCAATTTGTCCTGCCGCTTTTAATATTTTCTTTTACTTGGATGAATATTTTTATTCCTTTTTTTTGGTACTATATGCAAGTGTAAAAATCCAAAAAAAAAATTAACTTTGGATTGTTAGATTCTTGTCTTGATCAAAATAAAATTATATATGCTTAATAGCAACAAGACTGTGAACATATAAAGAGTATGCAATGCACATTTACTACTCCTTTATTTCTTTGAGTTGTTGATTATTGCTGAGAATTTGGCTAGACTTTGATGTCACCTTGGATGGTGATTTTCTCCCTTTATTTATGATAATTGTTATCAATTAGAAGCAGTCCTCAACTGATATATAAAAGAAAATCATCTTAATGATCAGGACATAAATGAGAATTATAAACTTCTGACAATAAAAGGCATTCATATTCAATTTTTTTTTTTGGAAATATCATAAATGAGGGCGATGACTATATCTTTTCATTTTTCTAGAGAGCATAATACTTAGTTTCCACAAAAGTGCATGGTAATTAATAATACTATTATTCTATTTGATACATCATTTTCCATAATGTTCTGGTCATATCACTTTTATCTTGAAGTAGACTTATTGCATCAAAGACTACATGTAAATTTTTAAGTATTTTATATGAATGATGCACAAGCTACAATTGGTAAGTTGTTACCTATAATGTCACTTTTCTGGTAATATAAATACTGAATTTATGTATTAGTACTATATATGTGATGTTACCTATATGGTGTACTTTTGATAAATTTATTCACTAGTTGCTTGGTTGAATTGAGTGAAGGAAAATTATGCCGTTAAATCAAATAGGTAGGGTATACCCCGAAAACAACAATATTTTTGAGAGAGACTCAATAAATATTATCATAATGATTTTATGATCCTTTTAAACTCTAATAGAATTTAGAAGAAATACTCTGACTACAAACGGTTGTATTTTATATAGATGCTACAAATAATTAATAAAGCTTTACGTTGATTTGAGATTTGTACACTTATTTAAGAAAACAAATTTGATTTGCTAAGTTGCAAATTAGTTGTGTATAACTTTCTTGGCATGTGATTGAAATTAAGGCTTGAGAATGAATTTCAATATTGTTTAGCCTATTATGCCATTGATTGAGGGTAAGACATTGGGATCAAGTCCTGATGCTCCATAATGATAAGAGTTGGATTTGAATCCCAATAATAAGCCTAACATGCCTTTATATTGGTAAGATATTGGGTTTGAGTCTCAATGTACCATATTGATGATATAATGATGACTAAAGAAAAATAATATATTTTTCATGAAAAGGCATGAAAATTGTCCCACTTGATTTGCTACATTCTTGAAGTGAATGTGATAGCAGTGCATAAGAAGTTTCAATGAAGACAAGTGGTTGAACAATGAACGTGGGCATTCCAAATATCAAAATAATAATAATCATGACTATAATTATAAAATAAGAACAATAAGGGTTCTCAAAATAATCCTTCAAAATGTAAAGGCAATGTTTACCATCAAATTGGTATGAAAATAATAAAGCACGTCGCTGATTATGATCCATTCCTTGAAGAGAATGTGATTTGTGATAAGCATTGAGAATGCAAACCTAAAGTTGAATGTGGCAATATGTGATAAAAATAATGAATAAAGACATGCAATTCATGATTATATGAATACCACACAACTCACTTCTAAGGGAGGTTTGAGTGAAATAAAGAGAATAAATATTATTATGTGGTTACATGAATACGTCATTGGTCGTATACATGTGATACGTCAAAATTTATTTTGTCATGCCTTATAAAATTCATTAAAGGCAAAATTAAAGCAAGAAATGATTTTGCTTATGATAATTTTGACCATGACAATTTATTATGATATAATTTTCTCCTTGAAAGAGACATTTACCATATGAATGGTATGATAAAAGATCTTGTAGTACAAAAGTTGTTAAGAGCTACGGAAAAATTAATTTGTTATTACCCGAATGAATAAAAGTATTCATGACATTGATATTGTAAAGTCTCAAAAGAAACTTTTTGATTTTCAAATGTATAAGTCAAAGTGGTTGGCATATTGAGATTATAAATGAAAGAAAGATTGAATATCTTCATATTTCTATAATCATACCGGGTAAATATGAAAGGTTACCCAATCTTCTTTCTATTTGTACTACACAAATATAAGCATGATGCTGGAATCATATGCCACAAGTAAACTAGAAGTTTACTAAAACAAATATTAATTGGCATGACCGGTTGACCATCTCGGTTCAATTGTGATGTGAAAAATTAATTGAGAATTACATTGGTATATATTGAAGTAATAAAAGTTTCTTCAAGAATTCTCTTGCACTGCTTATTCTCATGGTATACCAGTTAAAGGTTGGGAATGAATCCCTTGATTTCTGGAAGGAATAAAAGGTGATATATATATATATATATATGGGCCTAGTGACCTGCCATGTGGACCGTTTACTATTATATAATTTTAATAGATGCATCTATTCTATGGTCACATGTGCATTTGTTATCAACTTGCAATTTGGTTTTTGCAAGATTGCTTGCTCAAGTTATTAGAGCAGAATTCCAGAATATAAATTATGATGATTTATCTTAATAATACTGGTTTAAATACAAGTTAGTTTAGCAGAAATTGTATGCCTCCAATTATAGCTAAATCATTGGTTATAAGAACAAAACTCCCAAAAACGAAATTTGGCATGAGATGTATTATTTAATATACAACAACACTTGTACGTATCTAGCCAAGTTATAAAAATTTCTCCCTATCACAATCGGTTCAGGGTCAGGAACCAAATAATTTCTATACAGAAATATGGATGTGCTATATGATTTAATTATGCCACCAAAATGCACAAAGATGAGTTCCTAAAGATGGTTGGAAAATGTGTTGGTGATCCCAACATTAGGGGGAGAAAATGGGCAGCTGAGAAAGTGATACGTGAAATGAATTATTATGAATACATATAGATCCTCGTACAAGAAAATATAAACTTGAAGTTCAAGTGATAATTCATTTACAAATTATTGCCAGACGCATTTGCTGACCCAAAGCTAAATGTCATATTTCAGCTGCTAATGCTCCAAATAGAATAAAGTCCATGAGGGACAGAGTCTATGGCACGCATGAAGTGTAACAGACCAATCGGTTCCAAAGATAAAACTCCTTGAAGAAGGAGAGGGGCAAATATTCAAAATGGTCATAATAAGGAGGCAAGTGCCCTAGAAGAGCACCACGACATAACACTTCATAAGACCTCATGGGAGAGGCTCAGGTACCTGAAAATAATGAAATAAAGAGATCTCAATAAGTTATGTCTTTATTGGGTAATAATGGAACCGACATAAAATGATTGTCGACGATATTGTTAATATAATGTAGCGCTCAATATGATTAATATTGACGAGGATCTTGAGATCAAATCTGTCATGAAATTTGGACGGATAAAAGATTGGCCAAATAAAAAATACGCAATGAAATTGACTTCACTTGAAAAATGTGAAGTTGGACGGATAGTCCAACACCTGAAAGTATAAAGTCAATTGAGGTATAAATGTGTTCTTGTGCGAAAGGTTCAAGTCGATAGACATAAAGACGACTTGTGGCACAAGAAAATTAGTAAATATCCTCACATTGATTATATGGAGACATGTTCTCTTATAGTGGATATAGTCACTTCAGGTTTTAATCTGGCAATATATGAAAAACTTGATATGCGTATAGTGGATATCATTGAAAGATTTAAATTGTCTTGGAGCATATTATGGTTCCCAGGAAATTTATTAAATAAAGCTTCAATAATCCTTATACGGATTGAAACAATCAGGGCGCATGTGGTATAATCGCCCGAGAAAATACCTGTTGAAAGAAGGGTACAAGAATAATTCAATTTGTTCTTATGTCTTTATAAAATGATATGGATTTGAATTTGTTATAATCGCCATGTATGTTGATGATTCAAATATCATTAGAACTCCCAGAGAGCTTCCTAAAGTAGTAGACTATTTAAAGAAAGAATTTGAAATGAAAGATCTTGGAAAGACAAAATTTTGTCTTGGTCTAAAATTGAATATATGAAAGATGGAATTTTTGTCCATCAATCAGCATACACTAAAAAGATTTTAAAGAGCTTCTATGTGGATAAAGCACATCCATTAAGTACCCGATGGTTGTGAGATTACTCGATATAAAGATACACTCTGACCTCATGAAAATAATGAAGAGCTTCTTGGTCCTAAAATACCATATCTTAATGCAATTGGTGCGCTAATATATCTTGCTAACACTACAAGGACTGACATAACTTTTTCAGTTAATGTCTTAGCAAGATATAGCTCCGCTCAAGTAGACATTGGAATGAAATCAAGCACATATTGCGTTATCTAAGGGGGATTACCGATGTGGGCTTATTTTATGGCAATGATTGCAATACAGATCTTGTTGGTTATGCCGATGTGGGGTATTTATCTGACACACACAAGGCTTGATATCAAACATGCTATGTGTTTACATGTAGAGATACTGTCATATCTTGGCGATCGACTAAGCAATCAATCGTGGCTACTTCTTCTAATCATGCTGAGATAATTGCTATTCATGAAGCAAGTCGAGAATGTGTATGGTTGAGGTCTACTATAGATCTTATTCGAGACAAATGTGGTTTGAAGTGTGACAAACTACCCACAGTTTTGTATGAAGAAAATACAACATGCATAGCTCAATTAAAGGGAGGATTCATAAAGGAGTTAAGACAAAGAACATTTCACCTAAATTATTATTCACTCATGATCTTCAAAGGAATGGTGATATTAATGTGCAACAGATCCATTCAAGTGATAATATGGCTAATTTGTTCACCAAATATCTACCGACGTCAACCTTCAAGAAACTAGTGTACAAGATAGGGATACGAAGGCTCAACAATGTGAACTGATGATCTCATCAGGGGGAGTTAATACGTGTTGTACTCTTTTTCCCTTACAAGGTTTTGTCCCATTGGGTTTTCCTTGCAAGGTTTTTAATGAGGCAACCAAAAGGCGTATTTCTAAACATGTGTACTCTTTTTCGTTCACTAGGATTTTTTTTCCATAGGGTTTTTTTCTAGTAAGGTTTTAACGAGGCACATTATCTTTGGACATCCAAGGGGGAGTGTTATGATAAATATCACATTATGGTGGATGTCTACTTTTCTTCCATGATCTTCATCTCAAATGCTTAATGACATATTTTGTATGTTCAGTGACATATTTCATGATATATTTTCTTCACTTTTTATGCCTATATAAAGGCCTTGTAATAGATAGAAAAATACACACAATTGAAGAAGAAAATCTCTTCCTTCTCTCTATCTCCATTTCTTGTTCATGTTTTACTAAATTGCTTTATTTTCTTATTCCATATTATTACTTTGAGTTATATTTCATAACAATAAGGAAATAGGCATATATTAACATAGTGATCATTTGGTCCCCCATACCACAACAGTTAGCAAAAGTAGTCATCCAAATTATTGTTACATGTGTACATAGTGGCATAAAGGACAAGACCAAGCAAACCATAGAAATGATTCATAGGCATTAACTTAGCAAAAAGTTGAGACACAACAAATACTTCCCCCAACTAAAATATTTCATCCTTCGGATAAAAATGCTTTCACTTCCATCATTCATTTATTCTTTTCCTTCGCCAACCCCATCTCGTGGTCGCTTTCCCTTGTTCTCCAAATTTGGTTCCATGTTATGAGATACAACAGTAGTAAAATCATTGACCTCTGAAAAATTAGGTTATAGTGATGGGAGAGTTGGTAAAGATTGTGGTACAATTTGTGAGAAATCTATGAAGTCATCATCAAGTAAGAAATTAGGGAAAGAACTGGTAGATGGGTCATCAAAATTAGGTGATAAAAAATCCATTGATGGATTAGTGTAACCCCAATTTGTATTCATATCACCTGTAAAATTGGTTGGCAATTCCATTTGTTCTTTTTTATTTAATTCTTCCAGCCAGTAATTAGCAATGAATTCCCCCTGGTTTTTCTTCGCCGGATTCTTTTCCAAGGGTGTAATAGTAGAACCAAGACAGTAGAATGAAACATGTTGACCGGTTTGGTGTAATTGTCTAGTATCAAGCATTTGTGTCTGTATATAGCCTATACCCTTCCATTAATAAAAAAAGAGATCAACTATGTGAACTTGAGGCTCGCTCTGTGACTCTATGTCTACCTAGAGTTATACATGTATATATGATGAAAGCTTTGAGTTGCCAAGTGTTGACTCGAGGGTTTCAAACTATGTGAGCCAAATAGTTCGTGTGCCATGTGTGTGCTTTGTATAAAAAATTCTTGTGTTTGCTTCTGCCATCTAGAACTTGCCCTGTTGGTTTTTCGATGCTTATAATAATTACATTTGGTTGGAGAAATGACCTTAGGTAGTCTTTGTGATTTTTGGAAAACAAGTTAGCTTTTCAAGCCACCCATTATACAGATAGTATCACTAGTCACCCCATTTGAGCCTTTAACCTTTTCTTTGACTACCTCATTACAAGCCTTTCCCTTTTTGTGAAATAATTCCCTCTTTTGAACATGTCCCTCCTTGATCATTAAGAATGAGTCTAAAAGCCTAAGTTGTGGGTGTGGTGTCAAGCCGGAAATGGGCTAGGTTGTACAGTGAGTGTAGAAAAGTATACCTCAAAGTGTGAAACTACTCAAGCTCCAAAAGCAATATATATATATAAAATTGGCAAGAGAAAAGAAGAAAAAGAAAAAAAAAGAATTGCTTGTACATATATATATGGAGTCTTGAAAATAATTGAAGGGGTAGTTAAGGTGGCTAAATGGTGGAAAAGTTGAAGCTAATAAAGGCTATGTGGTTTGAAAAGAAGCAAAGAGCAACAAGAAAGAAAAATGTGATTAGTGTTCAAGGAGGGTGTAGTCATTTGTACCTAAATGCTTATCCGACCCTTCCCTAAACCTACATTACAAGCTTAAAAAGTCCTTATGGGATCTCCAACCGAGCGTTCTTAGAATTAAGAGACGAATTAAAATAAGGGCAAACATATGGTATGGTATGTTATAACACTTGAAACTCTTTCTGAAAGTGAGTGTATTTGTGAATTCGTCCCTTTTTGTTGTTATTTTAAATATTGTGATTTTTGGACTTTCTTTCTAGTGAAGGCACATGAACTATGAGGTTGGACAGAAGTTGAGCTTTTGGAATCAAATACAAGTGCACTCAGCCGAGGGTAACATTTTGTCAAATTGGTCGAGTCTCAAAGTTTCACAAGCTGATTAGTTCTTTGTAAATATTGATGATTCAGGAAGGGTAAACAATTGAAAAATGCATGCTTGTATACTGACAACGGACACCATCCACGGTCACTATTGTTTCATATCTGTTAGGTGGAGTCTAGAATAGGATAGTGTCGTTTTAGTTTTTTTTAGGACAAACAAGAGTTTAAGTTGGGGGTGTTGATGTGCCAGAGAATTTTGGTACATTTCAATGCAAATTGCTTAGATTTTAGCTTGTTTTGAATGCATTTATCTCCTATACTTATGTAATTTTAGTGTTTTTGTAGTACATGAGGTTTAAGGACCTAAAAGCATGGAAATGAAAGCAAAAAGCCACAAAAAGACAAGAAAAGACCAAAATGCAGCACAAATATGGAAATGCGGTCCAAGATGCGATCGCAAATCCTACATGCGAGCCGCATAATGCGCAAAGGATCGCAAACCACAACAGAATGTTGGCCAAAGTCCAGTGCAAGAAATGCGGTCCAGAATGCGATCGCATAACAGGTTTGCGGACCACATAATGGACCGCAAACTCATGGAGAGAAATGCTGATGGTGGAAAATGCGACGCAAAATGCAATCATATCTGGAATGCGGACCGTAGATCAACAATGCGATGACGGCCTGGAAACTAGGGTTCTAAAGTGCGATGGGCATGGCGAGAATGCAGACCGCATGTCTGTTATGCGACAGATATGCGGTCGCATATTTAACCTGAAAGGGAATTTTTGTCCGATTTTTGTCCCGAATTTTGGCCCTCTATAAATAGATTTATTGGGGTTTTGTGGGCTCATCTTGTCTGACTTTGGAGCTACAATACAAGGCATTAATATTCCTCTCTTTTGGAAGCTTTTGGGTTAAGAATCTTTCACTTTGTAAGCTTTATGACATTTAATATTCTCTTGTTTTTTTATTTTAGTATGTGTAGATAACTTTAAATACTAAGGTTGTGGACCCTAAATGGGTGTTATGTTAATGGGTATTTAACATTGAGTATGTATATAATGGTTGGTTGATATTTATTTACTTCTCATTCTTCATTTATTGTTGGTGGTTGCAAACATCAACAAGTGCCATTAAATTCTTGCTTTGCTTGGGAAAGTGGGTTAGAATTTGGTAGAAGTAAATATCAAAGACTCAAGGCTTTAAACCTTGTTTAATAGAATCGCTTAGGAATAAGTGGGTTTTATTTGGCATATATTGATTATTCTTAATTGCAACTCTTTTATATTTGGAAAAATCATAAAGAGGAAATACTACCCAACTATTGGAAAATATTGGGTAGTCATTTAGACATCATTTGCATATCAAAAGGACCTTCCATTAGAAATATATCATATTAACACTGATAGCATTACACTTCATTAAAGGGGACACAACCTTGGTTTCTTTAATCAAATTATTTACATTCTCAACATTACAATTAGCTATTACTTCAAACAAAAATCAATTCATACTCTTGTTACCAAAATTAATTCATACTCTTGTTACCATTAACCGGATAGAATTACGACTTTAGTCATGTAACACACTATTTGAGTAACCTTTTCACACCTATTCCATGTGGGATTCGACCCCAACCTTGTTGGGTTACTATATTTGACACCGACCGCCTTACACTATTTATTAAAGTGTAATTTGAGCGTATCACCTTGTGACTGGTATAATCTCGTGTGAGCTCTCTTCTAACCAAAGGAAGAAGCTCAAGCGGGATATTTTGGATTTCTATTGGGATGAGCCGTACTTGTTCAAGATTTGCACGGATGGTGTGATTCGAAGGTGTGTCCCGGAGGAAGAGCAATTGAGTATCTTGGAGGCTTGTCATTCCTCTCCCTATGGTGGCCATCATGGCGGGGTGAGAACGACTTCTAAAGTTCTTAGTTGTGGGTTTTATTGTCCAACCTTGTTCAAAGATGCGGGTGATTTTGTGAAGAGATGTGATGAATGCCAAAGAGCGGGTGGAATTTCAAAGAAAGATGAGATGCCTCTCAATACCATCCTTGAGGTTGATATTTTCGATGTAAGGGGCATTGATTTCATGGGCCCATTTGTTAGCTCTTGTGGGAACACTTACATTCTTGTGGCGGTGGACTATGTTTCAAAGTGGGTTGAAGCTGTGGTTTTGCCCAAAAATGAGGCCCAGAATGTTGTTGCATATCTCAAAAAGAGCATTTTTACAAGGTTTGGTACTCCTCGTGCAATTATAAGTGATGGGGGGTCTCACTTTTGCAATAGAGCTTTCGACACTTTGCTTTCAAAGTATGGTGTCAATCACAAAGTTTCTACCCCCTATCATACTCAAGCAAGTGGTCAAGTTGAAGTCTCCAACAGGGAAATCAAAAGCATATTGTCAAAGACGGTCAATGAAAATAGGACTGATTGGTCAAAGAAGTTGGATGACGCTCTATGGGCTTATAGAACTGCTTACAAGACTCCGATTGGTATGTCTCTGTATCGGTTGGTATTTGGGAAAGCTTTCCATCTACTGATTGAGTTAGAGTACAAGGCCATGTGGGCTTTGAAGAAGCTAAATCTTGAGTGGAATGTTGTAGCCAATCTTCGTGTGGAGCAGCTCAATGAACTTGATGAATTCAGATTCCATGCCTACTCCAGTTCATCCTTGTATAAGGATAAGATGAAGTACCTTCATGAAAAATATGCTCGTGGAAAGGAGTTCAAAGAAGGTGATTTGGTTCTCTTGTTCAACTCCCGTTTACGTTTGTTTCCGGGAAAGCTCAAGTTAAAATGGAGTGGACCTTTTGAAGTGGTGTGTGTGACCCCATTTGGTGCTCTTGATTTATTGAACAAAAATAAAGTTTTTAGAGTTAATGGGCACCGGGTCAAGCACTATCTTGGAAAAATTGATGACAGCCACGTGGCGGCACTTCTTCATTTCAAATGATGTGATGGTAACTTGCGTCGTACCGCGATGTTAAATTAGGTGCTTCTTGGGAGGCAACCCATGTATTTTTCTTCTTGTTTTTATTTGACTTTCATTGTAGTGTAGGATTGACTTTTAGGCTAACTAGTTATGAGATATTACAGGATTGTGTTGGTGCAGTGTAGGACACAGTGGAAAAAAGTGCTAGGTCTTTGAAGTTATTAGTGCGGACCGCACTGGTGAGGGTAAAATGCAGACCTCTCTGAAGTTTGCCACTGCGACCGCACTACATTTTGTGAGGTCCACGGTGGACCACTACGGCCGCAGTCCATTTTGTGCGGACCGCAGTGGGTTACTTGGTCAAACTTGGCAAAAGCTGTGTAGTGCGGACCGCGGTCCATTTTGTGCGGTCCACACTGGTTGTAAGACTGGCCCCATGTCCTTTTCTATAAATAGGGCCTGAGGCCCTCCCGTTCAAACTTTTCGAACTCTTGAATCTCAACACTCTAAAATCACTATTCAATATCCCTGTTGCTCGTAATTAATCATTTGGACTTATTAATCTTCTTCCCATCTCATATCTGGTAACTTAATGTCAATTTAATTGCTTTAAATTTTGTTATTTTCTTTTCCTTTCTATTCTACTTGGCTTTCATTGTTCTTCTTCCCATATTTTCTTCATAGATTAGGTTAGGGTAATTACTCACTTGATTAGAGTAGGCTTAGTTAGTTGAATACTCTGGGCAAACACATAGGGACATGACTTAGGTGCTAATTTAAGCTTAAAATCAAAAATTCCATGAACCCTAATTTAGTGCCACAGCTGGGCACTTAGTACGGACCGCAGTCGATTCTGTGCGGTTCGCGGTGCCCCTGTGTAGTCCACAATACCATTTTGTGCAGATCGCATTGATGAAAAACCGGAAAGCTAAACTTTGGGCAGTGCGGCCGCACTATATTTTGTGCGGACCGCATTGGCCCCTGTGCACCGCACTACATTTTGTGCGGTCTGCACTGCCTAAATACAGAGGGTGGGTAGTCTGAACCCTAACCATGTGCGGACCGTATGACCAATTTGTGCGGTTCGCATTGGCTCATATGCGGTCGCACACCATTTTGTGCGGTCCACACTGGGTAACTTCTACAACATGTCTGCAACATTTTTCTTCTATCTGCAATTCTATTTCTTTCCTGCTGCTACTGATACTAACAAAGTCATTTGAATTGTGTTTGCAAACAATGGTAAAACAACTAGGCAAAGGATCTAAACAACCTGGCAGAGGTGAATCCTCCCGGGGAGGGAAGCAGAAGATGATAAAACTCACTCCCCAAGTCCGGGAAAATATAAAAAAGACAGGAAAGATAATAAAAGCAGCTGATAGAGACATAGACATGTCGGGGAGTGAGTACAAGCCCTCCTGGGAGATCTCCTTAGACTCCATGCCAGAGTACATCCCTGACTGGCCAGGGAGGTTCAGACTAACAGATACACCTCCCGTATCCCCCACTACCCAAGCGTCAGTGAATATTTCTTCTGAGTAATCTAAGGGCTTAGGCAGGTAGTGGGGAATACTCCACCTCTCCCACAGCTTCATTATCCGAAGAAGGTGCAGTAGGAGATGAGGAGGAAGTAGGTGATGATGAGGTAGTAGCAGAAGGGGGTGAACCTCAGGTGGGGGGCATTGCGAGAACTAGAAAATCGGAGGTATGACAAGATCAATTTGTTAGTGAGGTGTCATACCACAAATTCCGGGAATGGTGGCCGATGAGGAAGTTAATCCCGGAGCAGAGTTTTATTGATAGAGACCTGTTACCTTACAATCCCAACGTGAGGAGGCATTTTAGGACAAGAGTGGGATAGGAGAATTTTTTGTATGAGTGTATGGATGCCAATGAACACTTGGTCAAGGAATTTTACAGAAACGTGCCCACATAAAAAAGGGCTCCAAAGTGACCAAGGTTCGAAATCTGAAGGTGTTGTTTGACGGAAAGTCAATAAATGAATACCTTGGCTTTAACGAGGAAGATGAGACCCTATACATGGCAAAGATGGAAATGGGCGATGAGGTTTGTCCCTGGCTAGCACAATACCTGGCAATCCCAGGTACCACCCCGACTGGTTGACTGCTGGAGTCAAGATCTTGAGACAAAGTTTGAACTTTGAAGCGAGGGGGTGGGAGACATTCGTATGTAGCAGGTTGGACCCTACCACTCATGACAACTTCCTACCTCTTCACCGGGCAATTTTAGTGGCGTCGATCATGGCGAGGTACCCAATAAAAGTGGAGAATGTGATGTCGCGGATTATTACTATTGTAGGTATCGAGCATGACAGAAACTATCCGTTCCCCAGTTTCCTCACTATGTACTTCCGGGATCTGAAGGTGAAAAAAGGCCCTTCGACATCAGAGTCAAGGCGAAGGCCCCTTTTTCCTGGTACAGCATGCAGGGGGATGACAACCCCAAGAGCAAGAAGTTCAAGAGTACAGTTACTGCTCCAACTGGCCAGTCTGAAGAGCAAGTTATGGTAGTGACTCCTGCTGAGCCTGCCTCCACTTCCACTACTATTCCTCCTAGTCCATCCACCTCATCATACCCGGAGATTCCATATTTCCGAGCCTATCCTATTACTCCCCACCAACTGATCCAGGCACTTCTTAGTATCAACAATTGGATACAGACTACCTCATCCAAGTTGTCCATCCTGACTACCACGGTAGAGGCTCAGTCAGCACCTCCAGCCCCATAAGTTCCCCAGTCGATAGAGGATGCTCTCAAGGAGATATTAGACAACCAAAAGAAAATCCTCGACATACAGAAGGTACTGACTGAGGCAGTAGATTCACATATCAAGGCTCTCAAGGAGCTTGCTCGGGAGCATAAGAAGCTGAGGAAGACACGGGCATCCAAGGAGTCCGTGAAGGAGTTGAGAGTTGATGTTGACAGACTGAAAGTAGATCAGCTGCCTTTAGACTTACTACTCTAGGACCCAGTACCCGCAGTTCATTCCCAGCCAGAGCAGTCACAGAGGACTCCCAAGAGGAAGAGGACGATTCCTAGAGCGGATGATGCAATCATCCAGTTGGCCGACCCACCGGAGGCTTCCTCCAGTCAGCCACAGGATGCACTTCAGGAGCCTGTCTAGGTCCAGGCCCAGGTCCTAGCAGTAGGATACCGGGAACCAGTCTAAGGTTTCCGAGCATAGTGAGGACCCTAGGACCACTCAGGAGCCTATGCAGACAGACAGGCCATAGGGAGTCCCTATATCCTTTTTCCTTTCTATTTTGATGCTTTGTTTGGTTTAGTTGGCATTGGGGACAATGCCAACTTTCATTTGAGGGGGAAGGCCCTACTTTTTATTCATTTGGATGATTGTATATATATTTGATACTTTTTTATGCTTTCTTTATCTTTTTATCTTTGGATTGTATATAATTTTAACATTTTATTACATCTCTCATACTTTTATTTTACTTTGGGTCTGTATATAAAGTACGTTAAATTGTACATATTCATCTCATCTATTGTATATTCAAATCCCCTCTTGTATATTGTCATTCCCCAAAAACTGAGGGGCACGACCGGTGCTCAATCGAGTAAACCCGACTGAGCAAGCCTATTAGGTTTCATTCTACCCAAACTAATTAATGAACAATAGGAGATGGACTCCATTAATCATAATTAGTAAGTATTTCATTAACAACTTCCTTTTTATTTCCATTAGCCGCTTAAAACTTGATTATCAAATTATTACAAGTTTTATAAATCTTTGCCAAGCATCAAGATTTCAAACTCAATTCCCCATTATCAAACACCACCCACAACCTGTATACGGAGCCTCTAAATACAACTGAAGAGTAATGTAATATGGAAATGCAGGTAACAAGGCTCCGGCTATACCTCAAAATACAAAGTACATGATAAACAGATGAAACAAGACCCCAAAACGAAGTGGGGCTCACCAAGTCAGCTGAAAGGATGATGCGGCACTAGCTGCGACCAACACTGTCTGTTATAAAAATACCTACATCCATTTAAAGACGTAGCGCCCCCAGCAAAAGGGACATTAGTGCCATCGAATAGCACTAGTATGTATAACTAAACACCATCTAGTTAGAAAAAACTTTCATACAAAGATAAGGAAACAACAAGTATAACTCAAAGCTTTAAACGATCACAACATTATCAATGTAAAAGAATCATACAATTTTCACCTCATGTTTCCATATCCTTTAGTTTGGGGCATTTCATATTGTTCATCATTTTTCGCTATATCACTGCTAGCTTGAGTGGAGTCCGATCACGACCCGATTGGCTAGGTTGCCTCAATTGAGACATATACTTCAATCACCATTCCTTTTCCCTTTTCTGGAATTCAATATCAGTACATTACCACCATATGTGCGCCATGGTGTCCGATCATGGCCCAATCAGCTACGCCGCCTTACCAAGGCGTTTCCCTTTTCTATCAATCATCTCAATTCAATCTTTATCTCACATATATCATTTCATAGGCACTTGGGGCCACAGCTATCCCATCATATATTTGGCACTAGGCCACATTTCACATCATTCCCAATTTCATTGTTAGATTTGTAATTTAGGATAACATGTGCACACAAGAGCAAATAAATTGTAAGCATAGATGAGACTTCACATAGATGGCATAAAATATGTAGCTTCAATCTCAATTTAAGGTCTAAGCATTTCAATACATGATTTATATTCCTTGCACGTTTTCAAGTTATCAAAAATAGCACATTGATCATATTGAGACATATCTTTCACTCATGTAAGGTTGCAATCCCAAACTTCATGTAAAACAACAATGAATACATCAATTCAACTTTAATCTTACCGTATTTACACAAACAATGACGGAGCTCAATTTCTAAAAGATAGGGTTTTAGCCATACATACCTTGTTTAAGCTTTCCTCAAGTTACTACGACATTTCAAAAATTCTAGCAATCCCAATCTACTTTAAGACATAACAAAATTGAACACAAATTAGGAAGGTATTCATGGTTTCAGCTTATTTGAGCATTTTATCAAATACTAGTTGAGCATCTTGATTTCAAATCTCTTTTACAAGGTTTCCTTCATTCCCCAACCCAATCTTTACTTATTTATGTTCAACAATCTTTCCACAAACCTAATTTATACATGCATGTATACATAATACTATTACACCCAAGAATCATACCTCAATAACCCATCTTATACTCCAAACTCGAAATTAAAGTCTAATGTATAGAACCTTACCTTTTAGATGAAGAACATGTGATTGGGTTCTTTGATTCTTGAAGACTTGAGCAAGAGATGGGTGATTATGAAGTTAGGCCCCTCCTTTATCTCTCCATATTCTCTCATCTCTCTCTAAATCCAGTAGAAAATGACCCCAAATGAAGCCTTAAAGACTATATATTAAAATGGGGTCAGGTTATAAAAAAAGAAAAAACAAGCCTCCGAAATCGGGTCTACTATCCCAGAATGGACCGCAAACCAAGAACACGGGCCACAGAATGCATCGCAAAATAGGTGCCCAAAACTGGGCAACACTGGCCCAATTTGCGACAGATCTGCGATCACAGAGTCAAAAATGCGATAGATTTGCGATCGCAGATTCGACACAGGATTGTATTTTTCAAGCCTTTGGTAATTTGATCATAACTTTGTGTAGGAATGTCCAAATGACAAACGGTTTGAAAAGTTAGAAACTAGACTCAAAGAAATTTCATTTGATAGGTTATTCATCACATAAAACATTATACATATTTAGATATGCTCGTTCAAAGTATGGACTAGTGCAAGTACCTTTGGAATCTTAGCCTATTATGAAATTTTTCCCATTTGGCTTACACTTAGGCCTCTCCTTAGACCCCACCTTACTTAATATATGACTTATACACTTGTTTACCAACTTCAATTGATGACCACCATGTTAATAGCACATAAAATATTATAATTAGCCTACGTGGCATCACGAAATCCTAGATTACTTAGCGAAATTTTCCGGGGCCTTACATATATATTCATTCTAATATTCGTAAACTTTTCGTTCTTAGCTTCTTATTTGTGATTCGTAGCTTCTTGTTTTCAATGTTTGCAATAAGCCTTTGGTTTTCTTAACGCCACGGTTCTTTCCAACGGTGGAGTGTTAGGTGAACCGGGTGGCTCTTCCCAATAATGGATGGCGTGACAACCTTCTTAAGGGTTTGAGTGCATTTTATCTTTTTGTTTTTAGTAGTTAGTAGTTAAGGGTTCCTCAAGCAAAGCTTCACTTGGGCCTAGCACATTTTCCTTTGATCTTATGGTCAAAAATAATTTGTTGTGTTTAGGATGGTGAAAGTCGTGACCTTGAGACTCTTGTGTTGACCGATAATCATCAAGTAATTTATTGGGACCATTGTGTGCTCAAATCTTATCTAAGGTCATTGTGGGCCCCCGACTCTGTGTCTTTAGCGATCCCATAGCTTGTGGGGTGAGTAATCGTAATACAAGTCCAAGTCCCGAGCCATTGGTCTAGAACTTGCCCTGAATGTTTTTTGAGGCGAAATCCTAAGTGAATTTTGACTTGATACATGACTATAGGCTCTCCTTGTTCCAAATGATAGTTGAACACATCCATAACCTACCAATGATAAGATCCCTAGTCAACCCTTTTGAGCCTTAGACATTTTTCCTTCAAGAACCATAATACAAGCCTATACCAGTTCTGAAAGATACCCTCTCTTGGCACCCGATCTTCCCTTTAGCACATGGAAAAAGTATAAGTTTGGGGGGAGAGACGAGGATTGCAACAAAGTGATAAAAAGGCACAACAATTAAGAAAAGGAAAGACAATGAAAAAGAAAGAAAAACAAAAGGGCAAGCATATGGTACTAAGAGCCGGTCTTGTGACTTTTCTTTTTGAGAGATGAGTAAATTACTATTAACCTCGTAATGAGTGTCATTACTCTAAAGGTGAGGTTTGCTTAGGAAGAGCTGAAGATGTGTGAGTTTGCGTTCCACAATGACCGAAGTAATAGAAAAGAGTTATTTGATAAGTTGAGTCAATTCTTGATGCTCTTGTGTCGCACTTAATCCATGGAGTTTCAAAGAGTAAAAGTTGTTAATGATTAATTTGTATTGAGGGCAATTGTTAGTCCCAATTGATGCTAGATGAGGTTACTTTAGGACATCTGATAATTTCTTGAGGACAAGCAAAAGCTTAAGTTTGGGGGAGTTGATAACTAGGGATTTTGACGCATTTTATACTCCTTCTTGCTTATGCTTTGACTAGAAATTCACACAAAATAGTCCCAAAAGGCTTACAAGTCGTGCTTGATTGCAGGTTTGATCAACAAAGTGACAAAATGTTAAAGATCAGCTCAAAAGGAGTGAAACTTGCACAAGTGCCAAGGACAAGGCAAGCTTAGGCAAAACAGGCCTAGTGCGGCCGCACACCATTCTGTGCGGTCCGCACTAGGAGATTCAGAGAGGTCAAAAATCGGTCACAAGGGCAATGTGGCCACACTAGGATTTGTGTTGTCCGCACTGAAGGCAATGCGGCCACACTCGATTTAGTGCGGTCTGTCGAATCCAAGATCAGAGAGTTGCCAGATTCAGAGTTTCAAGCCAATGCGGTCCGCAGTCGATTTTGTGCGGACTGCACAAGAAGCCTCCACGGCCGCAATCCATCCTGTGCGGTCCGCAGTGCCTGAGTTCAGAGAGTTCAATTTTCAAGATCAAATCCCTAGTACGGCCGCACACCATTTTATGCGGTCCGCACTAACCCCGCAGAGGTATTTTTGTCTAGAATTGTCAGCTTTGTATAAATAGCTTATTTTCCATTTTTAGGTTAAGGAGATAGTATCAGAACATAGTTGCGCATTCGAAGTTTGTAGCCATTTTGGGCAATTCTATCTACTTTTCATCATTAAATCTTGTTATTTAGCTTAGCAATTAATTAATATGAGTTTCTATTCATCTAATTCTTGCTTTTATTCTTCAATTATGAGTAGCTAGACCCATAAGCTAGGGTTGTGGTTCAACCCTAGTATGGGTAATTGATGGGTCTTGTATTTTAGGGCTAAATTGACTATGGGTGTTTGGTATTTGGGCCAATTTTATGGTTAATTGCTGAATTAGTTGTTGCAAACACTAGTTTGTGTTTAGTTGACTTGGGTTCTTCTTAAGTAAGAGAGCCTAAGTCTCCGAAGTTGGTCCAACAAGGAATTAGGGTGTACTCAAGAGATTGATAGCCCCAATTAAAGGGTTAAACCTAAAGAGAGTAATACCCGACTTGAACCCTAGTTGCTTGTGCAAATTTGCATACCCAAATGGTCTTGAGAAAGTCAATTCGGGCAAAAATCACTCGAACCACCGAGAGGTGTAGAGTGGGTAAAGTCGTGCAACGGTTATATCATACTCCCCAAATATGTCAAACGTGCCTTAGACTCAAGTACCCGTCAATTGACCACCTAGGCGGATGTCACTACCCTAGTGCTCTTTAAATCATTTGAACAACCCATAGCATTTAACTTTTAGCTTAATCTAGTTGCATTCACTATTTGTAGTTTGATAATAGTAGAAGTAAAAAGAAAACCCCAAATATGATTAGAAGTGTAATTTGGAACATATACACAAACCCAAACTAGATAGATACTCGATTCCCATTTGTAGCTCTCTGTGGAATTCAATCCCGACCCTAAATCGGGGTAAAAGCTGTTTCGACCCTCTCTCGCTACTTAATTAGTAGTGCGGAGTAGGCCGCGATCATGCTCCCCTTAGGTTTATGAGACAGGCAGGCAGGAGACAGGTCATACCACAGGTTGCTAAGATGAGTCACTTCAGAGCCGATTTTCAGAGTGACGTCGTCCCATCTAAGAATGAAGCACAACATATGTGGACTTTGAAGATTATTGTAGAGAAGGATACTATCGAGTCGGACCGATATCATGCGGGCCATTCATACTTTTACCCCTCATGGTTGGAAAACAATCTATCAAGAGTCTTTGAGCCAAGGGTTGGTCCAGAAAATAGGGTCACCGATGAGTTTGCCGAAGCAGAGGTAAAGTACAACAAGCTGCACAAAAGAGTTCGAGAGTCTGAAGCTGAACATATGGCGTAGCATAAGGCCAATATGGAAATGATTAACAAATAGAAATAAAGAGCGGTTAACTCTAGCGAAAGGCTAGAATATCTGGAGTACAATTTAATATAATTGGAGGGGAAGATAAGAAAGAGGGTCATCGACTGCCAGAACACTGAGGGAAATGAAGGAGGGCATTTGGCAAGGGCATTCCTACTGTTGAACCTGCACGAGCTGGGAGAGTTGATCAACAACAACATCCGGTGTGGAGAGGGTCCTTTTGGGACCAAGTAGATTAGATTACTTGCTTTCCTTTAAATGTAATAAGGCCAAGTGCCATTAGCAACATTATCTTATTTAGTGTTGTTTTGGGCATTTATTTTTACATTAATGAAATGAGGCAATTCTTGGAACTAAATTTCTCCAAATTTATCTATCGCTAGGCTTACCTCGGGTGCAACGAGGCTCCCAAATTAGGACGTGAATTTATATTCCCGTAATATGTGTTTAAATACTGCAAACATTTCAAAACCCTTACCGACTTGTTTACCTTTTGTTTTTCTTTATTCTTTATTCTCATCCCCTAAGGTTGGTTCGCACATACTGGCATCATCGGCATATCACACCAGATCTAGAGGCTCTCCACCTCCTCCTCCTCCAAGTAATACAAAGAGTAAAGGGAAAGCTAAAATGGACGCATTAAGTGGTATTCGAAAGGAAAATGTGGAAAATGCAGAAACTTCAGATGGTCGGAGTACTCCGGCACCAAATGATTTAGTTTTGAGGTTAGAACAAAAGATACTGGAGTTGCAGGGAGAGCTTGAGCAAGTCCGCAACTTTGCAAACCTATCCCTCACCCTGAATGTCCCCGATATCAACCAACAAAATAACAAAAACCCAGCACCTCCCTAAAATACACCAAACCAGCATCCACAAAACCCTCCCGCACCACATCAATATTCAAACACACCTCAAAATCTCAATCCCTTACCGATACTAACTCTGCCAAAACACCATCATCAACCAATACAATACCCACCAACCGCTACTTATCACACTCCCCAGAACACACCACAACCCATTCCCGATCCTCAAAACTCAACCAATGACCACCACTACACCCAAATCCTTGTCACTCACCAAAACAACCCTATATATGTGGAAACTGTACCTCACTCTACTCAGCCAACCTCCTATACACCAGAATCTGCTGAGAAGGACCTGCTCATCATGAACATAGCCGAGGAACTCAAGAAATTGAAAAGTCGAGTTTAGGGTGTTGAAGGAGGCAAAGGGATAGAAGGTTTGAACTATGAAGACCTATGCATACAGCCATATGTAGAACTGCCAGAGGGGTACAAACCTCCTAAGTTCAAGATGTTTGAAGGTACAGGTGATCCCAGGGTTCATCTGAGGACCTATTGTGACAAGCTTATCGGGATCAAAAAGGATGCAAAGATCTGGATGAAACTCTTTATGAGGAGTATTATAGGAGATGTTTTGTCCTGGTACATCAGCTAGGATCCTAAGAAATGGTCCAACTGGGTGAGTATGGTATCAGATTTCATGGACCGGTTCAAGTTCAACACAGAAAATGCACCAGATGTTTTCTACATTCAGAACATCAAGAAAAAACCCACCGAGACTTTCCGCGAGTATGTTACCGATGGAGGTCGAAAGTGGCCAAGGTTAGACCATTTTTGGACGAGGAACAGATAAACAAGTTCTTCGTCAGAGCACAGGATCTGCAATATTATGAAAGATTGATGGTTATTGAAAACCATAAATTCTCTGATATCATCAAACTTGGGGAAAAGATCGAAGAAGGCATCAAAAGCGGGATGGTAACAAACTTTGAGGCATTACAGGCCACAAACAAGGTATTACAATCAGGCGGTATATCAAAGAAGAAAGATGTTAGGGCAGTTATGGTGGCTTAGGGCCCGAAATCTCCACTCACATATCAAACACCTACACCCACATATCAAACACCCCTACCCACATACCAAGCACCACCACCTACATATCAACCATCATCTCCCAAATATTCCTAACCGGCCACTGTCTATCATACCTATAATTCCCAACAATCTCATTTCCATTCACCTCCAACTCACCAAAATTATCCAAGATCACAACCCAATTTTGACCGCAAGCTACCCAGACAATACACGTTATTGCTAAACCCATCGACCAACTGTATGAAAGGTTGAAAGCTACTGGTTACGTCACTCATATTACCGCTGTGGCATTAGAGAATCCATCCCAATAAGTCAACCCAAACAAAACTTGTGCATACCATTCTGGTATGAAGGGGCACACTGATGAGTTCCGAACATTGAAAGATAAAATCCAAACACTGATTGACAACAAGGTCATATAGGCGAAAGAAGCTACGCTCAATGTTCGCAACAACCCTCTCCCAGATCATAGGGGTAGTGGGATACATGTGGTAGAGATGGATGAAGAATGGGATCCTGGGGGATCAATTGGGCTTATTCGAGAAGGCGATGACTTTAAACCCGCAGTCACACTTACTCCTATCATAGTACAGACTTAGTCATAAATCGAGGTAGAAGTAGTTGCATCAGTTCCATTTGAGTTAGAGATAGCTCCACCTGCGGCCACCCCTGTTCCAAAAGCAATACCTTGGGATTACTTTGTTGAAGCTAGGTGAAAAGGAAAGGCAAAAATAGATGAATCCGATGCTGCACAAGGAATGACTAGGACCGAAAGAATCTATACACCTGAACACTTGGGAGGACCAAGTAAGGATGCCACTACTAAGCAGCCTGTCATTGAAACAGGGCCAGATGACCTTTGGAGGAAAGTACAAGCATGGGAATATTTTGTCATTGATCATTTGAACAAAACACCAGCTTAGATATCTATCCTGTCACTGTTGCAAAATTCAGAGGCACACAAGAACACTTTGATGAAGGTGTTAAGTGAAGCTTATGTACCCAATAATATCACCTGCGGAGAGATGGTCAATATGGTAGGTGCTGGAAATTCATAAAATAAACTTCAACGAGGATGAACTACCACCTAAAGGATTGAATCACAATTGAGCATTGCATATCACAGTGCAATTTGAAGACAAATGCATCGCCAAGGTATTGATTGATGGGGGTTCAGGCCTCAACACTTGTCTGTTGGATACTCTAAAAAGATTGGGCAAAGGTTTTCATGAAAAACGGGCAGGACGCATGAACGTGAAAGCCTTTGATGGGTCTCAAAGGGCCACGATTGGGGAGATTAATCTTTGTCTGCAGATGAGGCCAACTTAGTTCGGCATTGATTTCTAGGTTCTCGACATATCAGCCTCATACAATCTTCTGTTGGGCCGACCATGGATACATGCCGCTAGGCTGTGGCTTCTACACTGCATCATGCCGTGAAATTCGAATGGAACCATTAGGAGATGATCATTCATGGAGACGGGAGTAACCCCATTTACACTAGTCAAACCATCCCATTTTCGGGAATAGGAGAAGGTTGGAGGGGAAACCTATCATCACATAGAACATGTCAATGCCGTTGAGAAAGATAAATGGTGGAGTAGCAAAATAGAAAGCATACTGGCATGGTCTAGGTATGAACCCAGCAAAGGGCTTGGGAAGAATTTCTAAGGTATTACCAAACCGATATAGCTGAAACGTCACGGTACTACACCTTCGGGCTCGTATACCAGTATACATGGCAGGAGTATGATGATTGGTCGCCTCCATGGCGTGGACCTTATTACCCTCTCAAGAAACTAGTGCCACATTTGGATCGGGTTTTTCACTAAGCTGATATAATATGGGAAACTGCAGAAGAAGAAGCATTAGCTGGGATGAGGAATTTATTCTTGGAGGACGAAAACATGGATTATAGTGCAATAATTGAGGGGGAGGACGAAGAAGGCCTCACTATTCAAACTGTGGAGAAGGGATTTGTTCTCAGGAACTGGACTGCTACACCATCCCAGGCCCGCCGAGTCCCTACGTAGCTTGGCAGATTTTATTTCTATAGCCATTCTAGGCATCTAAGATTTTTAGTAATTTTGTTTTAAAGACTTACTTGTTTCAAAATTAATACTCGATTCATCAAGTCGTACTTGTTTGGATGTTTTTCAGTTTTAATCAAATGCATTGATCTTTCTTATTCATTATTATCTTCAACATTTTTTTTTCTACAGCATTATTATTACTTTTCCTGATGAACCGGTGACTGTGACATGTAATGAGGCAACACAATATGAGGATAGTGATTCAAATGGAGAAGATGAAATACTTGAGGAAGTTGTCAGGGAGGTTGAAAAATTTGAGAATAAGCCTAAGTCCAACCTGGACGAAACTGAAGCAGTAAACTTGGGGGACCCCAAGGCCGTCAAGAAGACTCGCATCACCATTCACTTATCACCAACAGAGAAAGAAGAGTACATTTGTTTCTTAAAGGAATATGAGGACATCTTCACATGTTCGTATGATGACATGACCGGTTTGAGCACGTCCATAGTGCCTCACAAGTTGCCTACTAACCATGTGTCCGCCAGTGAAGTAGAAACTCAAAAAATTCAAACCAGATATGAGGCTGAAAATCAAGGAAGTTACTAAGCAGATCAAAGCCAAAGTCCTCAGGGTGGTTGAGTACCCAACCTGGTTAGCCAACATTGTGCTAGTTCCGAAGAAAGATGGTAAAGTCCGAGTATGCATTGACTATCAAGACTTAAACAGAGCAAGTCCCAAGAACGACTTTCCACTACCAGATATACATATCCTGATCGACAATTGCGCCAAGCATGAACTCCAATCCTTTGTAGATTGCTTCGTGGGTTATCACAAATCTGGATGGATGATGAAGACGCAGAGAAAGCAGCTTTTATTACATCATGGGGGTATACTGCTACAAGATGATGCCATTTGGTCTAAAGAATGTTGGGCCTACTTACATGAGAGTCATAACAACCATCTTCCATGATATGATACACAAAGAAATAGAGGTGTATGTGGACAACGTCATTATCAAATCCAAGAGGGCTGCAGATCATATAGCGGACTTAAGAAAGTTCTTTGACAGGCTAAGGAGGTACAACTTAAAACTGAACCCCGCAAAGTGTTCATTCGGGGTTCCCACTGGAAAGATACTGGGATTCATTTTCAGTCGTCGAGGGATCGAGTTGGACCCATCTAAAGTTAAGGCTATTCAGGAGTTACCGCCGCCTAAGAGCAAAAAGGACGTGATGACCTTCCTAGGATGCCTCAACTATATCAGTCGCTTCATAGCACAATCTACAGTTATATGTGAACCCATCTTCAAGATGATGAGGAAAGATGCTGAAACAAGCTGGACCGAGGATTGTCAGAAAGCTTTCGATACAATCAATGAGTACCTATCCACACACCGATTTTGGTCCCGCCAGAGCCAGGATGGCCTTTACTACTCTATCTATCTATATTGGATGGAGCCTTCGGATGTGTTCTACGACAACATAATGAGATAGGGAGAAAGGAGCAAGCCATATACTACCTAAGTAAGAAATTTACACCTTATGAAGCACGATACTCTCTGCTAGAATGCACTTGCTGTGCTTTGACCTGGACGGCCCAGAAGTTGAGGCATTACTTTTGTGCCTATACCACATACATCATATCTTGGATGGACCCCCTGAAGTACATATTTCAGAAACCCATGCTAACTGGGAAGTTAGCCAAGGCGAATACTATTAAGTGATTTTGATATCGTCTACGTAACTCAAAAGGCGGTCAAAGGACAAGCATTGGCAGACCATCTTGCTGAAAATCCTATGGGAGGAGAATATGAACCCTTGAAAACGTATTGTCCTAATGAAGAGGTGTCATTCGTAGGAGAGGACATTACCGAAGCATACGACGGTTGGAGGATGTTCTTCGATGGAGCTGCAAATTTCAAAGGAGTGGGCTTTAGAGTGGTTTTGGTATTAGAAACAAGTCAACATTATCCGGTATATGTTAAACTTAGATTTTCGTGCACTAACAATATGGCAGATTATGAAGCCTGCATACTAGGGCTCAACATGGCAATTGACATGAATATTCAAGAGTTGCTACTAATCGGTGATTTAGATTTCCTTGTGCACCAGGTACAAGGAGAGTGGGTCACCAAGAATTCTAAGATATTTCCATATCTACACCATGTATAGGAATTGAGAAAAAGGTTCACGAAGATAGAGTTTCGGCATGCTCCCAAAATTTAGAATGAGTTTGTCGATGCTTTGGAAACTTTGTCATCCATGATACAGCATCCAGATAAGAATTTTATTGTTCCCATTCCAATGAGAATCCATAATCAACCAGCTTATTGTGCTCACGTCGAGGAAAAGACGGATGGAAAACCTTGGTTCCATGACATCAAGGAGTATTTGGCGAAAGGAGAATACCCGGATCATGCAAACCACACTAAAAAATATACACTCTGGAGATTGTCCAATCACTTTTTCCACAGCGGAGGAAACTTGTACAGAAGAAATCCTGATTTGGGATTGCTAAGATGTGTCGACGTAAAAGAGGCTTCTAAGCTACTTGAGGATATACATGCAGGGACCTGCGGCCCACATATGAATGGTTTTGTCTTGGCCAAGAAGATACTTAGGGCCGGTTATATTTGAATAACTATAGAGACAGATTGCGTTGAGTATGTCTGCAAATGCTATCAATGTCAAGTGCATGCCGATATGATAAAAGTATCACCAAATGAGCTCAATGCAACAAGCTCACCTTGTCCATTCACCGCCTGGGGAATGGATGTCATCTGTCCTATCGAGCCCACCGCTTCAAACGGGCACAGGTTTATTCTAGTAGCCATTGACTACTTCACAAAATGGGTAGAGGTTGCATCCTACAAAGCTGTAACCAAGAAAGTCATCGCAGACTTTGTCAATGATCGTATTGTTTTCAAATTTGGAGTTCCCGAGTATGTTATCATTGATAATGCCATCAATATCAATAGTGATCTGATGAAAGCCATGTGTGAAACTTTTAAAATCAAGAACAAGAACTCCATATCATACAGACCTCAGATGAACGGAGCCGTAGAAGTTGCCAACAAAAACATCAAGAAGATACTAAGGAAGATGGTAGAAAACTACAAGCAATGGTACGAGAAGCTACCCTTTACTTTGTTGGGATACTGCACTACATTTCGTACATCAACTAGGGCAACTCCCTACATGATGGTTTATGGTACCGAAGCTGTCATCCCAGCCGAGGTAGAGTTTCTTTCTTTAAGGATCATACAGGAAGTCGAACTCAGCGATGCGGAATGGATATGGAGCCGCTATGAACAATTAGCCCTTATAGATGGAAAAAGAATAAACGCAGTATGTCACAGTCAACTTTATAAGAATAGAATGTCCAGATATTTCAACAAGCGGGTCAAACCAAGATAGTTTGCACCAGGACAACTGGTGCTAAAGAAAATCTTCCCACATCAAGATGAAGAAAAAGGAAAATTCTCTCCCAACTAGCAAGGTCTTTATATGGTTCACAGGGTGCTAACAGGAGGAGCACTCGTACTTGCAGAAATGGACTGACAAATTTGGCAAGAACCAATCAATTCAGACGTAGTCAAAAGATATTATGCTTAGATGTTTTACATTCACATGACGTAATTGAACTATGCTTGACCTGATTCCCGTTTAAGAGGGGATACGTAGACAGCCCTATGGGTTCGGTCATATCATAATAAAGTTTCCATTTCCCCCCTCCCCAAGATCAGAAACTGGGGCAGAATTTTGAGGAGGACCCTCAAAATTCTGAAGCAAGTCCAGCCAACGCCAACATATGCCACATAGTCAGAAATGGGTTAAGAAACTGTGGCAGAATTTTGAGAAGGGTTCTCAAAATTCCGAAGAAAGTTCAACAAGTTCGTTGCTCGCAAACAGCTGAAGGATCATCTACCAAACTGGGGCAGAATTTTGAGGAAGACCCTTAAAATTCTAACATGATAAAACTGCAATGTCTCTGAAAGGTGTTACAGTCACTAGTTCATCTAAAGTTACTTGATATTTCAATAAGTTTCTAAAATGACTCTATTTTTATCAATAATTGCATATTTTCGAAAGCTCTATTTTTGTAACAGTCAGGTGTTATCCAGGGAAACTCAAACAAGGCCTCTAGAATAGAGCAAAGCAAGGCCAGCAGACAAAGGCACAAACCAACCTCCCCTTACGAAACATACAATTTTTCTTTGAGCGCAGACGCATCTGACGTAGCGATTGCAGCCGCAAACATATATACACGAAGCAAAATCACTATCAAACGAGACATCAGACACCAAATATATTTCTAGCTAAGAAATACGCTGGTCCTATTTACCAATTCCATATTTGCATAAGGCTAAGCTCTGCCTTCCATTTGCATGGGACTAAGCCCTGTCCCGCATCCTGCATGAGGCTAACCTCTGCCTCTATATTTGTATAAGGCTAAGCACTGCCATCTATTTGCATGGGACTAATCCCTGTCCCGCATCTTGCACGAGGCTAATCCCTCCCTCTATATTTGCATAAGGCTAAGCACTGCCTTCCATTTGTATGTAACTAAGCCATGTCCCGCATCTTGAATGGGGCTAATCTCTACCTCCATATTTGCAAAAGGCTAAGCATTGTCTTCCATTTGCATGGGACTAAGCCATATCCCGCATCATGCGTGAGGCTAATCCCTACCTCCATATTTACATAAGGCTAAGTACTGCCTTCCATTTGCATGGTACTAAGCCCTGTCCCGCATCTTGCATGAGGATAATCCCTGCCTACATATTTGCATAAGGCTAACCATTTCCTTCCATCTGCATGGGACTAAGCCCTATCCCGAATCCTGCCTGAGGCTAATCCCTGCCTCCATATTTGCATAAGTCTAAGCACTGCCTTCCATTTGCATGGGACTAAGCCCTGTCCCACATCATGCATGAGGCTAATTCCTTCCTCCATATTTGCATAAGTCCAAGCACTTCCTTCCATTTTCATGGGACTAAGCCATGTCCCTCCTTGCATAAATGTTGCTCTATTCCGGTACTATCTATTTGCTCTTCTGTCGGGCTAATCTTTGCCATCCATTTCACAAGACTAAGCCTAGTATTGTTAACATCTTATTATTACATCTCATGGGCTAAAATATCTCCAATCTGTCCAAAGGCGTCACAGTCTAAAGGCATCATCCTCATAGCCGAAAGACATCATGTCGTGGCCTGAGGATCTCTCAAATTTGCATATCATTATTCAAAGGCGTCATGGTTCGGAGGCACCATCTTCATGGCCCGAGAACATCATTTCATGGCCTGTGAATCCCTCACTAAACAATTTATGGCCCAGGACATCATGGTCTAAGGACGCCATCCTTAACCGTTCGAAGACAACTTTCATAGTCCAAAGGGAATCTGTATCATGTTTAAATTTTCGCACAAATACATGTTCATAGCATCTCTTTATCTACAGGTGACCAGTAAGCAACCGCTATCTCAGCAGGAACCAACCTCGCTCTGGTTCCTTCAACTATCACAAACTTGACCGTTCACCATAACCATTCTTTCATCCATCCCAAAATATCGTCTTCATTCATGTAATGATTTCATTAGCACATTCAGCCGATAAATCTGAAACTATATATAGCCTGATTCCTGTAAAATTAGGGATATGTAGGCAGCTCAAAGACCAGAGTCCGGATTGTATCATTTAAGACATCCTATTCGGTCAAAACTGGCCATCATTTCTTTACCCGAAAACTCTTTCATCCTTCCCGGGTAGAGAGGGGCAGTTGTTGATACCAATTTTTCCTTCATATATATTTAAATTTGCATACATACTTTAAAAATATTGTATACGCATTTACAAACATGCACAAGTATTTTGATAATTTTTCTATAATTTTAAAAGCCTTAAAAATATTTACTTCTGTATTTTTATTTATACAAATATTCAACAATTATTTCTCATATTATTTTTATGAATATTTAATCGTCTTAATTGATAATTTATGCCCATATAATTCTTAAATATTTTAATTGTATTTTTTTACAATCACATTTGTATTTTTAGGCTAAAATTGCATATTTTTGCACCAATAGCCTACATATATGCACAATTATATTATCCATATGGAAATGACTTTTCATATTTTTACAATATTAAGTAAGTATTTTAAAGCATTTTCATACATAAATTAAATTTTTATCATTTATAAATTATTTTATAAAATTAATTTACTAAATTAATTGGGTATTTAAAATCTAGCCCCTAGAAAATACCCAATTTCAAGCCTAGCCTATTCTAATTACCCCATACCCGTCCAACCCAAACCAAAATACCCATTTAGTTAAACCCGCCCCACCTAAACATCTAATCCTGGCCATTGATCTCAGAAGATCAACGACCCTAAATCAACCTACCCTTTTTAATATATAAAAAAAAACTAACCCTACCCATTCTTCCAAACCCGCCGCCCTCATATGTTCTCGTCTCTCACCCCTCACTAACCCTAGCGCATCACCTTTATCTTCTCCTATTCTGACCCAAAATGGATTCCCTTACATTATCGGTCTCTCTTCATTGCTGGTTACTCGTTTACGATCCTATTTAGTTGCTTCCTAATATGGCACATCAAATCTGTCCAAGCTCGAGCCAGATCTGGTTCAAAATCTTTCTTGTCTTGACTATTTCCATATATATTCATCCCAATACCTGTGAGTACGAATATCTTCGTATTTTAGGGTTTCAAATTTTTGGTTTAAACCAGAATTGTTCAACCTCTGTTTATTTTATGAATCTTGCTAATTTTTGGTTGAATCTGTTTAGATCTTCTCAGGTATGAAACGATTTCATATTTATTTTGGTATCTCTTCTTTAAAATTTTCAGTACTTCCACCTTGATATTTCCTGATCTTTCCCTATTATTGTTCTGTATATGGCAAAAATTGACGGCTCGATTTCACGAGCATCACCTGCCTATTGTAACCCGAATCGGTTTGGTTATCCCCTCATTCTCAGACCCTTATCTCGTCTCTAAGTATTTCACATAGCATCAACTGCCTAACAACTAGCATAAAAAATAGATCACATATTTTTAGAATCCCATAATCAAATTTAATTGTTATTACAATTTTCACAGTAAATAGTTTGGCGCCCACCGTGGGTCTAAAAATAATTGTGATTATTTTCTTGTCGGTTTTACTACACAACGCAAGTTATCTTTCACATTTTTTCTTGCCCTAGATCTTTGATTTCAGGTCAAAATGTCTGATTCAGTAAACAATAATCACGAGAACCACAGAGAGAATGGTGTGGCTATTCCGGGTGTTGGTATGCCACCACGAAACCTTGAGAACGCACCAGGGCCAATTCTAGTGGACGCGGTCTCACGCGATGCCCAACATATCGATATAAGATCCCACACTAATAGGAGTGTGAACTAAGCAGACCAATAAGAAGCTCAAAAAACCCCGACTAGGGAAGAATGGGAGGTTAGATTTCATGTTATTTTCAAAATGTTGCAGGCACAATAGCTAGCTATTGATCAACTACAAAGTCACCAAAAATCTCCTAGCACGGTAGCAGCGGGGACAGCTCCCCCAGCCGAGCAGGTACCAGAGAGATCAAGCAACAACAAGTCGGCAGCTGATCCCGCCATCATAAAGATGCTCGAGGATCTCACAAGAAGGATCGAATAGGGCGAGAAAATGATAGAAGCCAATGACAAGAAGGTTGAGACCTACAACTCCAGGGTCGACCCAATTTCGGGCGCACCCCTGATCTTGAAAGATGTGGATTCAAAGAAGTTCGTGCAGAAGTCGTTCCTATAAAAAGCGGCCCCGAAGTCCATTCCAAAGAAGTTCAGAATGCCAGACCTTTCGAAGTATAATGGGACCTCGGACCCCAATGAGCACGTTACCGCTTACACTTGTGCAGCAAAGGGAAACAACCTGAAACACGACGAGATCGAGTCTGTTTTGCTGAAAAGGTTCAGAGAAACACTTTCTAAAGGGGCAATGATGTGGTATCACAACCTGTCCCCAAACTCTATGGACTCATTTGCCATGCTGGTAGATTCCTTCATAAAGTCACATGTCGGGGCCATCAAGGTGTCCATAAGGAAATCCGACGTCTTCAAAATCAAGCAAAGGGAGAACGAGATGCTGCGAGAATTCATGTCTTGCTTTCAAATGAACGAATGGAACTGCCACCAGTCTCCGGCGACTAGGCAGTGCATGCCTTCACTCAAGGTCTGAATGAACAAAGCTCGATGGTTTCGAAGCAGCTGAAGCAGAATCTGGTTGAATACCCCATCGTGACCTGGTCGGACATTCACAACCAATATCAATCAAAAATTAGGGTCGAGGACGACCAACTAGGAGCCCCATCGGGCTCGGTATATCCCAACAGGCTTCCGGAAAAAGAGCCGAAGCCAAATAGGGAAAGATATCAACCATATGATGAAGACAGAAGAAATGCCTCGAGGTGCAACATACCCCGCAACGATCAAAGGATAGATCGAGGCTAGAATCCTCGGGGACTTGTTAGCAAAGCCGAGTTTGATAGGTACGAAGGGCCGACGGAGGTACAAACCTCGATTATGAGTCGTTATGTGGCGATGATCGAGCACCTCGGGAGATTTGGCTTGGTGGCTGAGTATCTTGAAGCCTGTAATTTGGAGATGACATGGTCGAAGCTCTTTTGCCTATGTCGAGGGTAGCCTATTTAACCGGTTCTTTTCGAATTATATTCGAAGTAATTGAAGGCTTGTGATTTTATAGCAACAGTCTGGCGTCCCCGAGTCGCATTAGTTTGGCTGGTACAACCTTGTTTTCGTAGTCATTTGTGTTTGGTTGAAGCCTTTTAGTCCAGAGTGAAGTGGTTTTGGCGTTTATTTCAAGGGTATGCCTTTTTAGGGGTCTTACAAGTTCGATATATAGCCTTAACTTTGAGATCGGATTTATGCCTTTAGTAAGGTCTTACAAGTTTAACATGTCTTTGATGTCTTACAGTTTTGGATACTTGGTACAAGTATGGTTCATGCCTTGCTTGAGGTCTTATAGATATTGTCACTTGGTACGAGTGTGGTTCATGCCTTGCTTGAGTTCTTACAGATATTGTCACTTGGTAGAAGTATGGTTCATGCCTTGCTTGAGGTCTTACAGTATTGTTGTTGCCTTATGGCCTCGGGTTTTTAATAAGTGGTGATTGGCGATAGTCCCCGAGTCATCGAGGATTTCTCGGCTCGAGAGCCATTATTTGTAAACATGGTATTGCCCTTGAGGGCTTACGATTTTGGAGTTCCGACCCGGAGGTCATGTGGTTTTTTAGATTTTACCGCCTGTCCCCGAGTGTCCGGGACGCTTTCGGCTTTGGAGACGTTTTGTGACTTTGATGTTGCCTCATTGAGGACTTATGAGTTTGGAACTCCAGCCCGGAGGTCATTCAGTCTTTGAATTGTTGACACCAGTCCCCGAGTGTCTGGGACGTTTTTTGGCTCTAGAGCTGTTTTGTAAAAAAAGCCGAGCTCCTTTAAAACGCGAAATGCTTTGGAAAGTATTCTTTTGATTACTTGGCATAAGTATACATGTTTTTGCTATTAAGGGCTCGGTTACTCTATGTGGATATGGCTCGTTCGACCGTTTGGCCCGGTACATTATCTTCCTATCGAGGCCCTGTTCAGCATATCTTGGCTTCTTCGAGGAGGCGATCTTCCGGGGGGATGCCCCCCAGTATTTGAGGTTAATTGAAAGGATGCCTTGAATACTTTGTTGATTCCTTCTTAGGTAGCATATAGATGTTGCCTCATTAAAAACCTTGTCGATAAAACCCTTCTTGGTATAAAACCCGATCGAAGGAAAAGAGTGCAATGTATGCTTTTTGGGACCTAAGGCCGTCGAGTTGGAAAGTGCTTTGTCCATTTCGCCCGGATACCTGCACTCAGGTTGTTGTTGAATGTAATTGAAAGAAATAAAGAGACAGTCATACCTTAGCACTGGCGGTGTTTCGAGCCCTAATTTATTTCAGTCATTTGTTGTGAGGATACGGTACGGTTCTTTGCTTCGTTTAGTCGGGCTTAGCTGAAGGTGTAGTTCGTTATCGCTATTTTGCTGTTCGATTACCCTTTGGCTCCTTCAAGGGTGGAGGTACTGGTGTCACATCGTGCATTGCAAACATTTCTCTTGTCGCATGTTGTTCCCCGCAGACGGTTTTAATCCCATCCTTTATTTGGAATATCATCATTTGATGAAGGGTGGATGGTGATGTTCTCACGCAGTGTATCCACGGCCTCCCAAGCAAGGCGTTGTACCTCATGTCTCCATCGATGATGTGGAATTTGGCATTTTGGATTATGCCGGCCACGTTGATCGGGATGGTGATTTCCCCTTTCGTTGTTACGCTCACCATGTTGAATCCGTTGAGGACTTGAGAGGAGGGCACGATTTGGTCAAGCAGTACGAGCTTCTCTACCACCCTCGACCTGATAATGTTGGTCGAGCTACCTGGATCCACAAGTACACATTTAATTTGAAATGTATTCACGAGGAAAGAGATTACCAATGTTTTGTGAGGCTGAGACAAGGTCTCGATATCCTCGTCGTTGAATGTGATAGCATCCTTAGGTACGTAACTCTGAGTTCGCTTTTCTCTAGTGATGGATATTTTTTTTCTTCTCATCATGGTCTCCTTCGGGGAATCGATGCCTCCCAAGATTATGTTGATGACATGTTGTGGCTCATTTGTTTCATTCTTCTTGGTTGCCTCTCTTTCCCGGAACTGATTTTTATCCCGGTCGTTGAGGAATTCTCGGAGGTGACCTTTGTTGAGCAGTCGGGCTTCTTCTTCTCAGAGCTGGTGGAAATCCTCGGTCCTGTGGCCATGCGTGTTGTAAATTCACACATTAAGTTATAATTTCTTTGTGAAGGGTCTGATTGCACAAGCCTTGGCCACCTGGTGTCTCTGATTTTGCTGATGGCAAACACGAAGTCTGATACATCGACGTTGAAGTTGTATTCTGACAAGTGAGGTGCCTCCGTCGGCCCTATGTACCTATCGAACCCAGCTCTGCTGACAAGTCCCCGAGGATTCTGGCCTCGGTCCATCCTCCAATCATTGCGAGGTATGTTGCGCCTCAGGGCATTTCTTCTATCTTCAGTGTATGGTTGGTATCTTTCCTTATTTGGCTTTGGCTCTTTTGTCGAAAGCCTGCTGGGATATACTGAGCCCGAGGGGGCTCCTAGTTGGTCATCCTCGACCATGATTTTTGATTGATATCGGTTGTGAACGTTCGACCAAGTCACGGCGGGATATTCAACCAGATTCTATCTCAGCTGCTTCGAAGCTACCAAGCTTCATTCATTCAGACCTTGAGTGAGGGCATGTACTGCCTAGTCGTCGGAGATTGGTGGTAGTCCTATTCGCTCCATTTGAAAGTGATATACGAACTCTCGCAGCATCTCGTTCTCCCTTTGCTTGATTTTGAAGACGTCAGATTTCCTTGTGGCCACCTTGATGGCCCCGACATGTGCCTTTATGAAAGAATCTGCCAGCATGGCAAATGAGTCTATAGAGTTAGGATCTAGGTTGTGATACCACATCATGGCCCCTTTAGAGAGTGTTTCCCCGAACTTTTTTAGTAGGACAAACTCGATCTCGTCGTCCCTTAGGTCGTTGCCCTTTACTGCACAAGTGTAGGCAGTGACGTGCTCGTTGGGGTCCGAGGTTCCGTTATACTTCGGAAGGTCGGTCATTCTGAACTTCTTTGGAATGGTTTTTGGAGCAGCTTCCTACAGGAATGGCTTTTGCACAAACTTCTTTGAATCTATACCCTTCAGGACCGGGGGCGCGCTCGGAATTTGGTCGACTCTAGAATTGTAGGTCTCTACCTTCTTATCATTAGCTTTTATCTTTTTCTCGCCTGATTCGATCCTCTTTATAAGATCCTCGAGCATCCTTATGAGGGTGGGGATCGGTTGTCGACCCGTTGTTGCTTGATATCTTGGGTACCTGCCCGGATGGGGGGGTCATCCCCGATGCTACTGTGCTGGGAGTTTTCTGGTGATTTTGCAGCTGAGCAATCGCCAACTATTGTGCATGTAACATTTCAAAAATAACGTGAAGGCTAACCTCCCATTCTTACCTAATCGGTATTTTTTGGACTTCTTGTTGCTCTTTTTGGTGTACGCTCATGTTGGTATGGGAGCTTATATCGACGTGTTGGGCATCGCGTGAGACCGCGTCCACGGGAATTGGTTCTGGTGCATTCCCAGGGTTTCGTGGTGGTATACCAACATCTGGAACATTCACACCATTCTCTCTGTGGTCCTCAAAATTGTTGTTTTCACCTCCATTTACTGAGTTAGACATTTTGACCTGAAATCGAAGATCTTGGACAAAAAAAAGCGTGAAAGATAACTTGTGTTATGTAGCAAACCAAGCAAGAAAATAATCACTATTATTTTTAGCCCCACGGTGGGCGCTAAACTGTTTACCGTGAAAATGGTAATAATAATTAAATTTGATTATGAGGTTCTAAAAATATGTAATCTATTTTTATGCTAGTTGTTAAGCAATGGATGCTAAGTAAAATGTTAGAAATTAGGATTATGGCTTAGGGATGGTAAGATAATTGAACCAAACGATTGTAGATCGGAGGCCTCGAGCTGTTGATTATAAAACCTCGGGTTCGAGATGGATGGTTGATTCGGGGAAGTCGAGGGGGAGATAACAGTGGAGAGCTATGATATGACTGTTTATGATCAATGATAAGCAATAAATGAAGTAATGAAATCAAGAGAATATGTTAGAGAGCAGAGAGAATGTTCGTGTGTTTCTTAGTATTGAGCATCGGATCCTTACAAAATGACAAGGATCCCCTTTTATATATGAGAGTGAATCCCAACATAGTACAAGTGCATTAATTGCAAAGATATGGGCTGGTACAACCATTTAATGTCTTGATTCGCTTTTGGAATAGTCCACTAGGCTTTATCAGCCCTATTTACGCGCCTTGGGAACTCCCTACTCTTCCATCGTAACCGCTAAGCTGTATTGCCTCGAGGTCGAGTGTCGGTAGCCCTTCGGTGGTCAGCCTCGACCATAGCCTCAAGCTCTCAAGATGTGCCCACGAGCCATCGTAACGACAAAAGATTGGACCCTATGATTTTACCGTATACATGTTGAAAATAATTTAGTTTCAGTAGGTGTCGCATAATAGGTTTGAAATTAGGATTTTGAGTCTAATTACTTGTTGGCTTGTAACTGTATTTATAATTCCTCCCCCTCCCCCCAATTTAGGTGGATCTGTTTTAATAATTCCAAGGCCCAAGGATAAATTTAATGCTTTTATTATTTTTAAACTCAATATATAAATATTTCACAAGTAAATTTATTGGAGTGGATCTGTTTTTATAATTCCAAGGCCCAAGGATAAATTTAATGCTTTTATTATTTTTAAACTCAATATATAAATATTTCACAAGTAAATTTATTGGAATAAAAACTTACGATTTTATTATTAAAAGAAACCTAAAAAGTCAGTTGGATACGATATGGTTGGGCCGGTTTAATAGGTTTTTAAAGTAAAAATTGCAAGGGCGCCCCTTTTTAACCTGTAGCCCCTTTGTCTTTCTGTTTGCACCCATACCCGTGTTTTTGTAAAAAGGCTATTTTGCCCTTCTTCATTAAAAGACTACTTTCTCTCCAAGTATACGCTAGTCCTTTACTATCTCTGTCTCTCTTTCCCGTTATTCGCGTTTTTTGATTTGTTCTTTTCTGAAATAAAAGGGTTTTTGTCGTTGTTTTGATTTTTCAACTGTTATTCGTCGTTGTTCCCACATTACGATTTAATCACAGGTACATTGCATTAATTTTCTGGGTTTTATTTACGATTTTTTGGTTTTTTTTCTGGTTTTGGTTTTGATAGTCATGTATTTATGATTAAATAGTTTCTTAGTATTTAGTTTGATAAGTGCATTAGTTTTACTTTTACGATTGTGTTTTTATATTTTTTGAACGAGTTTTTATGTTGTTGATGAAAATTCTATAAATTCTTCAGTGATTAGACGTCCAAATTTTTAAAAATTTTGAGAGTTAAATAGATGATACTATTAAAGTGATGATAACTTAGATATGAGATGAAGTTTTTTTTCATGTTTTGGCATTATTTTTAGATTTGAATTTGTGTTTTGTTTTTTGTAAAAACTACAGCATGGGGCTGAATGTTTTGTGTTTTGTAACTGGTGAGCTGAAGTTTTGTGTTTTGTTACTGGTGAACTTCAGCTCTAGAGCCGAAGGTTTTGTTTATGTAACTGTCGAGTTTCAGCTCTAGAGCTGAAGTTTTTGTTTTTATAACTGGCGAACTTCAGCTTTGGAGCTGAAGTTTTGTTTTGTAACTGTCGAACTTCAGCCTTCTTAGAGATTTAATTGAAGTTTTAACTGATCTTTTTGATAATGTCCTGATGTTATTTTTTGTATGTTTTACTTTTTTTTTTTATTAGATGGCACCTAAACCACCTAAAGATCCTAATGCAGCTAAAGTACGCAAAGCAGCTAATGCACCTAAAGCACCTAGACTACCTATAATACCCCTAGGTCCTTATGTCCCTGCTCCTCCACCTACAAGACCAGGTCAAAGATATTTTGAGTTTCGATATTGATTTAACTCTAAGGGTTACTGGAAGGGGAACCATGATTTGAAGAAATTAATTGCAACTTTCTTGACTCCTACACAATGGGATAAGCTTCATAATGGTACATTTCGATACATTATGGCTACGGAGAATTTCAAATGCAGCATGAAGTTGGTTCATTGTTTGTGTCTTTCTCGAATATTCACGAATGATCGAGTCTCGATTAGTTTCAAGATTTTTGGTCATGATGTTTCCTTCACCCTTGAATACTTTCACATTATGTGTGGTTTGCGGATCACAACACATAATGTTAAAAACCAACTAATCGAGAGAGCAATATTCTGAAACGCTATTTTGGTAAGTCCAAGGGTGTGACTTTGAAGGATATTCGAGATTTTATGACTCGGAATGAAATTCCAAAGAATGATGTGAATCACATACACGTATGCGAGAGCGATGATGATGTTGTGAAGCTTATGAAAATTCTTGTTGTAGAGTCTATTTTGTTTGGGAAAAAGACTGAGTCATTTGTGATGAAGGAGTATGCATCTATTGTTGAAGATGATAGGGTTTGTGCTGAATATCCTTGGGGTAATGTGGCTTATGAGAAGCTCATTTACTCACTGAAACATGCATTGGACAAGCAGAACAAATTCCATGCAACTGAGTATAAACTTGGTGGATTTCCTTATCCGTTATGTGCTTGGTTCTATGAGCACTTCCCAGATATTCGGGAGAAGTATATAAGAGAGGATAAGTACCTTGATACCCTTCAGGTTCCCAGGATGTTACGTTATGTATGTGTGGGAGAGCCTAAATTTCCCGAACTTTTTGAGATGTTCAGTAATCATGAAGTAAGTTACTTTTTTTTGACTTTGTGTTAATATGTTGGCGTATTAGTTTTCTTATTCTCATAATATACTTTTTTGTATTAAACAGAAATATAGCAGCTTTAGGGTATTGGATATAATTTCTACAGAAGAGGAATTGAATTCAATGCCTTTAATTGGTTAATTACCATGCAGCAGGATTCATTCAAAGGTACTTAACACGGGTCTTCAACTGGTGAATCACCACGTACTCTGAGTTGATCGAAAGAATCGAATCGATCTCCTGTTATTGGTGAATCACCACATAGTCGGAGTCGATCAAAAGAAGCGAATCGAACTCCTTTTATTGGCGAATCATCTCGTACCCAAAGTCGTTCTAACCATTCTACAAGTGACTTTGATGACAATGAATTACTCGACACAATATGTTCTGTAAGTTTTGATCTGAAGTTTTTTGGTTTTGTGTTTTGTAAAAGTACAACATGTTTTTGAGCTGAAGTTTTCTTCAATATCTGAATTTTTGTTGTGTGTCTATTCTAGAGATTAACGATGGAGGTTCAAAGGCATGCAGAAAAAGAAAGAAGCACAATCGTGAAAGAAGTTTTCGATAAGTTTAAAAAGGAGGAGCGAACTGCTTTTGTGGATGCGATTTTTGTAAAAGTGAAGGTAAGCTAATTTATAGAGAATTCTTTCTATTTCTGCTAATGTTATTCAGATTAATCATTGTTAATAATTTTTTTCTAGGAATATTTAGATGAGAAGTTTGAACAGTTGTTTAAGATTGTCAACAAATCAAATGGAATGGACGATGGCAATTTTGATTTGAGTAACCATCGAGAATATGATAGGGGGAACGACTGTTACGAACATCCATTGGATATTAATGTTGTTGATGATGCATCAGATAAAGTCGCATATATAAATGCCACTTGAGGAACCGGCTTTGTAGGCGATCAACATGTTCAAGAACAATTTGAAGAGGAACGCCCCAGTGCTAATAGATTGAGAAGAGATAGAAATGATGAAGCACAATTATCAACTGAGAATATTGGAAGCAAGCAAGGTGCAGATAATCAAGTTGTTGAGACTGAAGAACATAATGCTCATGATGCATTGCGTAAAGTCGCAGATGATAATGCTACACATAAGGAAGCGGTTGTTGAAGGCGATGAACATGTTCAACAACAAGGTAGAGAGGAACAATCCAGTATTTGTAGACAGAGTAAAGATGGAAATGATGAAGAGTTAACAACTGAGAAAGGTTCAGATGATCAAGTTGTTGGCACTGAAAAACATGCACCGAGTTGTGATTTGGAAAGTGATATTGGAAAAGGCAATTTGTTTGGCGATGAAGATCAAGCACATGTTTGTACTTTAGAACTGAAAGCGAGTGATGTGTCTCGCACTATTGGGAAAGACGACCGGTATGCAGGATTACTAACTATTTGTAAAGAACTTCTAGGTGATGATACACATGAAATTGTTACTACAGGTACAAAGTGTGAAGTTTATAATATTTCAATGATACCTTAGATTGGAGCTGAAGTTTTTTTTCATGTGTTTGTGTTTTTTGTAAAAACTACAGCATGTTTTTTTGCTGAATGTTTTGTTTTGTAACTGGTGAACTTCAGCTCTAGAGCTGAAGTTTTTATTTTTGTAATTGTCGAACTTCAGCTTAGAGCTGAAGTTTTTTTTTGTTACTATTGAAGTTTTTGTTTGTGACTGTCTAACTTCAGCCTTCTTAGAGTTGAAGTTTTAACTATTTTTTTAATAATATCATGTAGTGAAATTTTCACTACAGGTATAAATTTTTTCTATGTTATATATATAGAAAAACTAGTTGATCTATTCACCCTCTTTATGAATATGCAGTGGAAGTTGAAACTAGTTGTGCTTTAATTGACACAACTCAAAAACTCTCTGATGATGTTGAATTGAATGAAGGTAGAGTTGAGAAAAACCTTCCAGAGAATACTCCAATGCTCCTCGACATTGGTTCATAATTGAATGAAGCTGTAAATGCTGATATTGACAAAGGGATACAGCCTGGGAAAACCACAGCGGAAGACAAACGTTCAAGGTATTCTATAGATCATGAATTTATTATATTTGATTGAAGTATATTTTTTACAGTTTGAAATTTTACATACTTTATTTTCTTTTTTATGTTTTTGAATGATTTTTCAGAAAGACTCGAGGCAGCTCAAAAAGAATTTGGTGAGCTTATGCAGCTATATGAAAAAGGATAAATACATATATTCACACTTGTTGCCTCACAGACAGGTGTGAAGTGTGTTGGTATTATTTTATTAAATTTATTCAGTATTATTTAGTTTTTTTTTTTGCATGAAGATACAGGATCTGTTGGAATGCAAACACCTTCTGTGTCGCAACACTTAGACCAGGTAGTTATATTATGCAATTCAATTACAAGCTGTTTTTTTGCCTAATGTGTGTTTTCTATCAGTTTTATTTATGTTTATATATTCCTTGCTTTTGCAGATCTCATCTGATGCATCGGAACTTCTTCCAAAACCTAAGAGAAGGAAGATTTCCAGTTCTCCTATGTGTCACACCAGTGATATCCCCAACTTCAATTTATGTTCATTTTCACTTGGTAGTATACAAGGGACTGATTCAAAAGGTAATTCTGTTGTTGTTGTTGTTGTTCGTGAAGAGACACAAGAACGTCATGAACATCAGGGAGTTGGTCAAGCATCTGCCATGATGGCTGTAGTTTTTTCCCCTGCTGCTGAACAACAGCAGTTAGTTGTGACGGAACAGCAGGAAGAGCAAGCAAAAGGAAAACCAGATAAAAATGGGAAAAAGATTTGCATGGAGAGTATTTGGTTGAGATCTCCTTATGTAGTTTATAAATAAATAAAAAAAGCAAAGGGGGCAAGATTGGAAAGTAGGAAAGAATACAAGAAGGTGTCCCTTCCATTATGTTAATCAAGACAGTGGATTGATCCAAAGATTTACAGAGTGGTTGGAGATGGATGCCAGTGAATATGATTCCAATCGATTCAGATTAGCTGGATTTGATATTGCAAAATCATTCTTTACCGAGCTTATGGATCCTGACTCTGATCTTGCGGATGAAGTAAGTTATTAAGTTTGTTTTTTGAATTGGTTTTCAACTGTATTTCCCAAAACTTCAGCTTATTTTTTATAGTAAATTTTTTGCACTGTAATTTGGAAAACTTCAGCTTTATTCATAGTAAACTGCTGAAGTTTTTAGCTTATTTGCTAAAACTTCAGCCTAACACTTTAAACTGAATATGCTTAAGTTTTTGTCATGCTGTTTGTAATTTTGTAATGCGTTTTTTCTAAACTTCATAGTGGTAATTTAACATGTTATCATTTATTGTTGTTCATTTGCAGCATATTGATGTGGGCATATATTACTTGCACAAAAAATATTGCTATCACCTTCCACATTATCCAAAATCAAGATGTGCAGTAACAGATTTACTTTTTGATCAGTATATGACTAAGCTGGATGGTATTCATCCTTCAGAAGAAACAATGAAGATAATTAACAAAAGGAAGCAAAAGAGAATGCAGGATCAAAAAAAGAGCAAATCAAAGAGAAAGAGGATATCCAAACAACAGGCTGAAGAAGAAGAAGCGGTTATTCAGCCACTTACGAACTTTAGTTGGTTTGAGGAAGAATCAACGAATGAAAAGGTGGCCAACTACGTAAAAGGCCTCAACCTTTCCTATTGTATCTCATGGGCATCTGCTAGAAAAGTATTCTTTCAATTTCTACTTAAGCCAAGGACTGGCCAGACATTTACGCACTACTTTTTTGGAATTTTGGACTTTAAAGATAAAATTATATATATGTATGATTCCATGGGCAGTGTAACATACGATCGAGTGCTTGAACATGTCAAAATTTATGCCCGGTTGATCCCACACTGTCTCAAATGCTTGGATTTTGGGGCACACAATAAATTTTATGGGGAAAGTCCTGTGAAAAAATTTCAAATTATGTGGATGAAAACACCGCAACAGACTAACAAGTACGTGTTTCGCATATGTTTTGCCATGTATCTTATATTTATTATTTTTTGCCCTTGTGTTAACTATTCTTCAATTTCTTTTTCATGTGTTTTTTGTAGTATTGATTGTGGTATATTTGCTACTAAGTTTATTGATATGCGGTTGAAGAAAGAAGATGTCTTCAATTTCGATCAAAGTCAGTTATTGACATTCAAGAGAGAATTGGTTGTCAATCTTTGGGCTCATGGAAAATGTTGGCTAAGACATGCTTATTGGGTGTAGCAGGGAGTTCGTGGGAAATAAAGATAGTGAAGGAGAAGTCGAAATACTTCATATGTGAAGGAGAGTGGCTAGATCAAAAACTCGAGCTCCAGGACAATTTGCTCTTTTTACTAGTTGATAAATTTAACTTTTAGGAAAAAGTGCAAATTTCCTGGGGCTCGAGTTTTTGATGTGGCCACTCTCCGTCACATATGAAGTATTCTGGACTTCTCCTTCACTATCTTTGCTTGCCACGAATTCCCAGATGCACACCAGTAAGCATGTCTTTGGCCAATATTTTCTTATTTTTTCTTATGAAAGAAGACGGTAGTTGCTAAAAAAATTATAGTACTAAACTTCGTCAACCTGTGTCAGGTGCTTGTATTGCCGCTTCTGTGAATCAGTTGAAGACATAGTGAAGGTTCATGGAATATGATTAAGAAAACCAAGAAGAGCAACTAGGATATGACTATGGAGAATATGAAGACACTCTGTGAATTTTTTGAATAGAGAATAACTTGTAAACAAAAAAACTATTTTTTTCTTTTTTTTCAAGAATGTAAGTGAAAACAAAATTGGATTTTGTGAATATACATTATTTTGTGTGAATTATGTGACTTGGATTGATTCAAATATGTTTTTGTGTTTTTCCATGAATTTCAAGTATATTTTTGTTGAAATTCAGCATGCTAAACTTGAGCATGAAGTAAATAACTTTTGTTTTTTAAGCTGAAGTTTTGGTTAAAAGTCATAACAAAAGTGTCAAATGTACGACAAAAACTTCAGCTCATCAGTAAATACACTAAATAACTTCAGTTGTTTCTGCGTAAGTTATTTGAAAAAGCTTTACGACAAAAATTATCGATTCCAGGAAAATAACATCAGCTTATCAAGTGCTGAAGTTTTTAGAAATGTACTAGATAACTTCAGCACATTGGGCTGAAGTTATTAAAAAACCTTTACGACAAAACTATTGAATCCACGATGAAAAAATTCAGCTTATGATGTGCTGAAGTTTTTAGAAATGAACTAAATAACTTCAGCACATTGGGCTGAAGATTTTGAAAAGCTTATGACAAAAACTTCAACATGTTTTGGTATTTTTTTAAGTTGATACTTATCTTTTTTGTATTTACTATCTACTTTTTGTCTTTTGTCGCCTATTTCATCTTTCATTTACATTGTTTGACTATATAGTAAATGATCCGAAAAGATATTTTTAAGGCTGAAGTTATTTTTTTAGTATAGAAAAACTGTGGGCTTTATTAGGGCTGAAGATACATTTATTATTGCATTTACCACATACTTGTTTTTACCACCTACTTATCTTGTTTCATTCATTTTCTCTGAACGTAAAACAGTAAAAACATCTGAAAAGTTACTTTTACATTTATAGATATTAAATTGATTAGGTGAACTCTTTGTCTATATTAACAATCTCTTCACTTGAAAATTTAATAGTCATTCATAGACTTCCATCATATTTCTTTAAATATATATTCATCCTTAGTCTTTCAGCTTTTGTTAAAGAAAAAATATCTGGTGCAAGCAGAAGTAGGAAGCCTAATATGGATGAAATTATGCAGAAGTGGGAGAGTTTGAAGTGTGAGTGGTACACTAACAAACCGATGGCTAATCTTATGCTTTTGTGGGATCAAATAAAGGTTGATTGGGAGAGAATCAGACCAAAGCTCTTTGCCAATGAATCATTCCAGAACAGGCTTAACCTGGAACGTAGTTGTGGAGGTTATTCAACCTCGTTCGACAAGGTTGTGCAACAGTTTGATAGTTTTCAGTTTCCTAGCTGGAACGACTATTCCAAGATGCAAAACAACCTGAAGACTCTTCTTCCTCTTATGTACAGGGTAATCGTCGAACAAAGTCAACTGCGTGATGAATTCAACAAGTTGAAGATTGATCTTCTTGGATTCAATGGTCTTTTGCCCGACTACCCTATAGTTATCTCTGATACTGATGATGATGAGATATTTAGAGAAATTGAGGAGTACTGTGATGATAATGATGATGGTGATGATTGTTAGTGTTTGTAATCCCTTTTTTATGTTTTAATGCTATGCTTTTTTGTTTACTTCAGCCCATAGAGCTGAAGTTTTAGGTTCATTTTGTATAACTTCAGCCCAGAGAGCTGAAGTTTTGTTTGTACTTTGTTTGTTATTCTCATCTCTTTTTATATCAATGTAATTGTCATCCTCTTTATTCTTAGCTTTCTATTGCATTATCCATGTTATTTGTTGGTATTTGCTTTATATTTCTTAGTTGCAGTATGGTTCTTAGTTTTTATTAAGTTCTTTTTCTATAACTTCACCTTAGAGATGTTACAGCTTTTGTTTGTACATGTTTTTTTTGTGTGTTGTACGTGTATGTGTGTGTATGTGTGAGTGTGTGTTTGTGTGTGTGTGTGTTTGTTTGTTTAAGGATATGTATTTCACATACTGTAAGCTGATGTTTCGTAGAAGTCATTGTGTACTTTTTAAAAATGCAACCAAACATGTAAGCCTACGCAAGAAAAATGAGTGATTTGTACTTTAGCAGTATATAAAATAGTCCAAGAGCTTATTTTTTATATTCCTATGAAAAGAATCACATTTCAATTATGTCATACAATAAAGAAAGTCTAAATTCAGACAAAGGATTATTGAAGGTTGGAGTATTTTTCAATGTGTTTCTTGGAATATGGATGAGGTGCTGGAGAAGGCAAGCAAGTTGTTCTGTTATGCCCAGCTTGTTTACATCGACTGCATTTGGTAGACTTGAATGGTACTGATTCAGTCGCGGGTATATGCCTCTTCTTTTGTCTTCTTCCTTGTAAAATCTCCACATCGGGAGGTTTCGTGATCTCAGATTGTACATTTTGTGGTATATCCCATGATTTTTGATCTCCCACAGTATTCACATGTCCTTCATATGTTTTCAACCATGTTTCCCTTGAATACCAATTTGAGCAGTAATTAGATTTCTGCAAATATCTCTTATTTATAGCAGCAATTGCATGTGGACAGGGCAATTCATCAAGTTGGAATTCCAAGCAGTCACAAGTTCTCTTCTTTAAGTCCACAATGAATTCGATTCCTTCACTATTTATTCTAAACAACATTGAGTCAAGGTTGAACACCTAACAAGGAATAAAAAATTAAGAAAAACTATATTAGTATATTTTTGCTTCAAAAAGAAAAAGTATGAAATTTTTTAAATATAAGCAGTGAATCACTGCAACAGATATAAAAAGTTGAAGTTAATAAATATACTCACAAATATTTTGCAAGCCAAGTCCATCTTCTTAGTCATCTCTTCTTCTGCCCATATTGATACTCTCTGAAAAGTTTCATTTGCCTTTTTTCTCCGTTCGTAAAACCACTCTCCCAATTTTTCTTGGATGAAATCTAACATTCTTAAAATAGGCATTTCTCTCCCTTTTAGTAAAATGGAATTCATTGATTCTACCATGTTTGTTGTTAGCATAGCATATCATAACGTAGTCGTGGGAACTATGATCGAGCCCATCTCTCGGGGGCTCTTCCATTATGTAATTGTATGTTTTCTTGTCAATACTTTTGAGTTCGGATATTAACTGATTAAAATCTTTACGTTTGTATGACCTTGCAGCACTTTGAAAAAGATTTATTACCGTGACTTTTGCATGTCTTTGCTTTAAATTTTTCTCAAAGTGATAGAGGCAGATACCATGGTGAGCTTCAGGAAAAACTTTTCTAATCTCATTTGCGATAGATTGGTTTATATCTGACAAGAAAACTAGTTCACGGCGGACTTGAATTACTTTTCTCATTTCCCCGAAGAACCAAATGTATGCCTCATTATTTTCTGAATCTGCTACACCAAAACATAGGGGAAAGATTTGATTATTTGCATCCTTTGATACAACAACAAATAGAACACCACGATATTTTGACTTTAAAAACGGTGCATCTACTGCAATAACGGGTCTACAGTAGGACCAACCAGCTACTGATGCCACAGGAGCAAAGAACATGTAAGCAAATCTGTACAGTGAAATACAAAAAAACAAATCATAAGGTGTGAAGTTTTTCAAATAGGAACATTTGAAACTTCAGGCTGATGGTTAGTATTGTTTTGCTTACCTATTCTGCGCATCTCTTTTAATGCTTGTGTATGTTCCTGGGTTTTTGCCCACCATCATGTGTAGGTATGAAGGAAGAATCTAGTAGTTCTCTTCAGGTATTCCCCTTATGCAAGCAACAACTTTTTGAATAGATGCCATGCCTTATGATAACCAATGTCAATTCCAAATTTCTTTTTCATTTCATTTTCTACAAACGCTGGTGTAACCTCTATCTTTTTGTCTCGAACATGTTCTATAATTTGTGCACTTATAAAATTTGATGTAGTATGTTTCTGATCTGATTTTCTTGCATCAACCGAGCATTCATGGATGTTATGTGATGACCCAAAGGGTCATCACCGTAATTCTTCCTTGTTCCATGCTTCCGAGGCCTTGAAAACCTCGCTTTTAGTTGCCTCGATATTTCGTGCACAGTCCGGGCGCGTAGCCAGAAAGCTTTTATGTTAGAATATGTGAATTTTGTGAAAAATTGTTTTCTGAAATTAATTAAGGAAAATGAAGAAGAAAATTGATTAGAAAACTGTGGTATCGGGCTAGTATTTTGGTTCCGATGCCCAGTACGAGTCTTAAATATGTTTTAAGCACTCTCTGTAATGTTTGGCTAAAAACGGACGTCATATGACGTGTTTCGGACTTAAAATGGGAAATTTGAGTTTTTATGAAAGTTGAAAGAAAACCATGTATTTTGAGGCTTGATCCTATGTATATGATGTTATCTTGGCGATTTGACCGCACGAGTAAGTACGTAAGATGTTTTAAGGTTGTGAGCATGTTCGGTTTGGAGCCCCGAGGCCTTGGGTGAGTTTCGAGTGGGGCCCGGGAGGGTCTTAGAATTTAAAAGTGCAGGTTCAGGTGTTGCAGGCCCAGTGCGGACGCGGTCATTTCCGCACGGTCCGCACTGGCAGCCACGCGGCCGCAGTTCTTTTCTGTGCGGTCTGCGTGGTGGAGTTCTGAGGGTCGGTAGTTCAGGTCGACCAGCGTGGCCGCGCACCAAATCAGTGTGGTCCGCGTTGGGTGGGTTCAGAGAGAGCCCACTACTTCCCTCCCTTGGCGGGGCCGCGGACATTTCCGCACGGTCCGCGCTGGCAGTCACGCGATCGCGGTACATTTCTGCGCGGTCCGCGCCAGCTCCCTAGCAAAATATATAAAAATCGGGATTTTCAGTCATTTTTCCACTTTTCAAAAACCCAAAACCTAAGAGGCGATTTTCCAAACAACTTTTCTTCTTCAAAACGATTGGTAAGTGATTTCTAACTCATTTTCTTCACTTCTTAACATCTTTTAACATGATTTCAACTTCAAAACAAAGATTTTCATGGGGGAAATTGGGTGCTTTGGGTAGAACCTAGGTTTTCTACAAATTGAGGAGTTGGACCTCAATTTGAGGTCCGATTTCTAAACAAATCATATATTTGGATTCGTGGGAGAATGGGTAACCGGGTTTTGGTCCGAACCTTGAGTTTCGACCACGTGGGTCCGGGGGTGTTTTTGACCTTTTTGGGGAAAACCATGTAAAAATTATTTTCATGCATTGGGATTGATCCATTTAGTAATTATTAATGTGATTGAGTAACTTATGACTAGATTCGAGCGGATTGGTGGTGGAATCAAGAGGTAAAGCTATACTAGAAGCATGAGTTGAGTTTGGAGCATTCGAGGTAAGTGTTTGTTCTAACTTTGGCTTGAGGGAATAGGATTAGGATGTTATTTTCTACTTGCTAATGTGGAGTACGGTGTATAGGCATGGTGACGGTTATCTATGCACCGGAGTCTAGCATGACCGTGAGTCTTAATTGCATTTAATTCGAATAATGTCGCACAATCTCCTTGTTTATTTGATGAGTTTCATATAATGTGAACGGTTGAGGTAAAATTGTGATTAGTGTACTTTTGGAGCGTTAGCTCGAACATGAATGTGTTAGTTGAGAAAGAAGGGAGTTAAAAAGAGAATGTGTTGTGAGTACTCCCTTGCCGGGATGTGTAGACTGATATATATATTCTCCCTTGTCGGGATATTTTGGGCTGTTAGCTGTACCCTTGCCGGGTTAAAGGTATTGAGTTGTTATTCTCCCCTGAAGGGGTCTACTATATGAAGTCAGATATTATGAACTATATTATGGGATCGTGTGGCACGCCGTCCACTTATATATGATATTATGGGATCGTGTGGCACGTCGTCCACTTATATATGATATTATGGGATCGTGTGGCACGCCGTCCACTTATATATGATATTATGGGATCGTGTGGCACGTCGTCCAATTATATATGATATTATGGGATCGTGTGGCACGCCGTCCACTTATATATGATATTATGGGATCGTGTGGCACGCCGTCCACTTATATATGATATTATGGGATGGTGTGGCACGTCGTCCACTTATATATGATATTATGGGATCGTGTGGCACGCCGTCTACTTATATATGATATTATGGGATCGTGTGGCACGTCGTCCACTATATATATAAGTGCATATATATATATTATGGAAATCGGAGTTTCTTCTGTTTATTTCCGATACTTCATTTTTATCTGTTACTCCCCGATAGCATGTCCCCTCCCAGCTTTACTTTGTATTATCTTGTTATTGTTTCTTGCACTTGTTATATATGTTTGTACAGGTTAATGGTGGTAGGTCCTGTCTAGCCTCGTCACTACTTCGCCGGGGTTAGGCCGGGCATTTACCAGCACATGGGGTTGGTTGTGCTGAAACTACACTCTGTGCATTTTTGTGCACAGATCAGGGAGCAGCTTTCGGACCGCAGCAGTAGGACTTTTGGGAGCTATCTTCAGCCCAGGGACTCTCGAGGTAGCCTAGCTGGCGTTCGCAGGCCGAAGTCCCTTTCCATGTTTTTCGTTTGTTTATCTTGTATCAGACAAATATGATGTATTTTCCTTTCAGACATTGTTTGTAGCATTCTTTAGTTGTCCGTGAGCTAGTGACAACCAAACTCTGGGTAGCATTTTGGTTCAAACTTCCGCATTTTCGGTTTTCAGTTGTTTTAAATTTAAAGTCTTCTGCTTAGATTTTGTCTCGCTTATTATATTGTTGAAAGAAAGAAGGAAAGGTGTTTTAAACATTTGGCTTGCCTAGCTCCGATAGTAGGCGCCATCACGACTCTCGATGGTGGGAAATCCGGGTCATGACGTGTTATGATATTTTATCACCCTGAATAGTGTGGAATTTTTTATTCTGCTAACACGTACATTCCAACCACATTTGTCCACAATGCATTTCAGCTCATATCTCTTTGAACATGATCTAACAGCAGTGAATTCAACTTTCTAGTTTATCTCCAAGCTGCAGAAAAATTTAGTCATGTTTTGTTTGTTCTCAAAAATTGATCCAACTCTTACTTCGTCAGGCAACGCATTGTGCCTAAGTATTTTACATGGTGGAGATTCTTTCAGCTTTCTCCTTACTCTTTTTCTTAATTTCTGAGAAGCACAAGAACTTTCAGCAATTTCTTCAATTCTATATGATGTTATCGGTATAAGCTACATGCTTACTTCATCTTCGTTGTTACTGATCATTGGAGAAGGTAACAAAAAGCTTTGTTGGATTGTGTGTTGGTTGTCAATTTGCATTATTAGCTGTTTTTCCTTTTCTTGGTCGTCGACAAACTGGTATGAATTTATTGGAGGAGGGGTAATTGTTGCAGCATTATATATTCTGAAGCAGCTGTAATGTTAGAAGGTTGTTGCTCGTTGTCTACTTCCATTATTGGTTGTCCTACTTCATGTTGATAATCAACAAAAGGTTTTGAATCTATCTCATATGCAAGTGATTGTTTGAATGCTGCAGATTCTGAAGATTGTATTTTTTTCGATAATGAAATGGCAATTCTTGTAGGGTGAATCAGTTGTAAGCAAATGTATACAGGTACTGAGTTCTTCATCTGAAGTTACAAGCATTCATTTGCTTGTATTTAGTTTGATATCAAACCATACTTTTAGTGCATATCTGGTTGAATCAATATTTGCAACTTCACTAATTTTCTTCAGGAAAGTATTGAATGATATGTGCTTATTAAGTAGAACAAGTTTTGTATCATGATCCAAGTATTTGAAATCAGGAGTCAACTCCCATTGAAAGTTCTAACAATGCAAATCGAACTCATCCTGCAGATTCATGTTTAGTGGCAAGTATTAGGAAAGTGAACAGAAGATTTTTTAGGTTGTTTGTGCTGAACTTTTTACAAATGAACTAAATCACTTAGGCATCTTCTGCTGAAATTTTTGAAAAAAAATGTATGACATAATTAGTAAATGCTGCACAGAAAACTTCAGCTTATTAAGTGCAGAAGTTTTTAGAAATAAGCTTAATAACTTCATCATATCAACTAAAGTTTTTTTGAAAAAGCTGTATGACAGGGATTCATGAATGTAGGGAAAACAACTTCAGCTCATTAGGTGCTGAAGATTTTAGAAATGAACTAAAGAACTTCAACACATTAGGCTGAAGTTTTAGCAAATGAATTCAACAAACTTGAACATGTTTCAGCATTAATTGCATAGTATACAAGAGTAACCTGCACAATTAAAATAGTAATTATATTGCTTTGGGGGTATGTGTTCGTGTAATAATTACATTCCTATCACATTCATGCACGCTTTTCATTAGACAACGTTTAAAATTCCTCTTTGCCTTTTCATATACCATGCATGAGTTTTTTTCCCTATATAAGCACGCTATTCCTTGTGAGTTTATTCACTCAAACACATATATTTTAGCAGACATAAAATACAAAAAGGAGAAAAATGGATGATGTCATCAGGCAAATAGTGGAAGAAATCAAGCAAGACATTTATAGAGGCTTTTGAGCTGAAACTGGATGAGCTCATACACAAATACGACAGGGAGCTGGAAGAAATTAACAACAAGCTTGATACGCTTGGGATGTATGCAAGATTTGATAATCTTGTTGATGAAGATGCTCGTCCATCTGGTAGTGACGACGATGATGATGATGATGATATGGACGATTAGTTTTTCTTTTTGTTATTTATGTTTATTTTGTTATTTATATAATTTAATTTATCCTTTTTGATGTTTAATGAAATATTCAGTTTATTTTTAAGTTTTTTCTATTTTTTTTAATATTAATTCTATTCAAAGTCGAAAAATAGCAGAGGAAATGAACTATATAACTTCAACAGGAATTAACAAAAACTAATCCGAATATTAAGCATTTTTTGGTATGAAGTTTTTTCAAAAAATCATAATAAAATACACAGTACAATATTCTCATCTTACGCATTGCCTCCATGACCTCATCGACCTCAATGTCCCTACAATAACTTAATTCATGGGGACTGTCGGCATTCCTCAATTCATCCAATACAATATCATGATCCCCTTTTTCATTTAGAAGTTTATGAAAGTAGGTCTGTCATCTCCTCTTAATCTGGTCAGCCCCCATCAATACTTTGCCGTCATCATCTTTTATGCACCTCACTTGGTCTAGATCCTGAGCCATCCTCTCTCTCACCTTAGCGAGTCTGAATAACTTCTTCTCCCCGCCTTTTTCCCTAGTTCCTCATATAGACGAGCAAAAGTTGTCGTCTTAGCCTCCGTTACTGTCAGCATACAAAATATTATATGAAAAATATTTTACATATTCCTGAAAACATAAGCATTTTTTGGTATGAAGTTTTTCCAAAAAATGATAATAAAATATATAGTGCGGGAGGAAAACTTCAGCTCCATTAGCCAAAGTTTTTACAGATTAACTAAAGAACTTCAGCACATGTGCTGAAGTTTTTTGTGCAATATGAAATTTTAATTTATGTTTTATTTTTTACCCAGTGTAGGAGGAAAACTTCAGCTCCTCCGGCTGAAGTTTTTACATATTAACTAAAAAACTTCAGCACCTATGCCGAAGTTTTTTGTGCAATATGAAATTTTAATTGATGTTTTTTTTTACCCAGTGTAATAGGAAAACTTCAGCTTCTTCTGCTGAAGTTTGTAAATATTAACTAAAAAACTTCAGCACATATACCGAAATGTTTTGTGCAATGTGAAATTTTAATTCATGTTTTATTTTTTTTACCCAATGTAATAGGAAAACTTCAGCTCCTCCTGCTGAAGTTTTTAAATATTAACTAAAAAAAATTCGGCACCTATGCCGATGTTTTTTGTGCATAGGTGTTTTAAATATTAAAATACTCATATAATATTTTAATATAATTTTTTCTTCGTTGTGTTATTTGCTAGCTCATTTTGCTGAATTTTTTAGATATGAACCAACTAACTTCAGCTTGTTTCAGCATATTTGTCGGATTAGAATGTCAGAATTCATCGTCAAATAGATTTAGAATGAAAATTCAGCATATCAGTGAAGTTCGTCAAACAACTTCAATCAATCAATTAGAAAACATGCAATTCACAAACTATTTTGAATTCTGAAGATGAATTTGAATACTTACAATGTATTTTGTAATTTTGAATTTGGAATTTGAATCTGGTTCAAATCTGGTTTGCGAGAGGCGATCTCAGGAGAGACGGACTGATGGAGGAGATATGGAGAAGATCTAGAATTTGATTCTGAGTATGCTTGATGCATCTTTTATATGTTTTGGAAGGGGTATAATGGCCATATTATTATGGATTTTTTGTTAGTTGGTTACAAATTAATAATTTTTAAAAATAGAGTATAAGTTAAAAGGTAGCATAAAAATAGGGTACGAGTGCAAATAGCCCATTTTTAAATATGCATAGAGTCGCCAAAGTAGTTGTTTGCTATTCGCACGCCCCACCCCTATTTCTGAGGGGAAAAGACAAGACTACCTATAAAAGTAAAACTATTTACTCTCCCCTACCCATTAAAGAATTCTACCCACTAAATAATTACAACTCCTACCCATTTAATAAATAAACAACAATAACAAAATAACTACCCACACTTTTAATGCCCTACGTATAAAAACGCAGAAGCTGCTCAAAATTTCAGAAAATTAGCGCACAAATGTGGAAAAACGCAGAAGCTCTTCAAAATTTCAGAAAATTAGCGCACAAAATTGAGATTTCCACTGATCGAAGAGCAGTAAGTGTGAAAAAACAGATCGAAGATGCCGATTCGGATTTTAATTTCGCTGTTCTCTTCTGATTTTGATTTTGTTGTTGGTTTGATTTTGATTTCGGAGCTAAACTTCTGAATTTTAGCTGAAAAATCTAATCTAGGTTTGGAGATCTGGAGATCTAGAAGTTTGATTTCGCTGTTGTTTTGTTGAAATTTCGAACACTGTTGATTTCGAACACTGTTGAAATTTGCATTGTTCAGATTCAATTTTGGACATAAAAGTGATTATAACTTTAGAATCATGGAAAATATTCCAATTCTGCTGCAACATAGTGGAGAATGGGATGATAACAATAATTTCATAAATTTTCATGTTGATGCAATTCTAATAAAGACCTATTGGAAATTTGAACAACTTCTCAGAGAAATTGCAAAGCAACTGCAAAAGGACAGTAAAACAATAGTTATTCAGTATGCTATTGCTCAAAGATATCCACCAATTACAATTTGCAGCGATATGAGTGTTAGTGTTTATATGGAATTGAAAAAATCAAGTGCAGGGATGACAACACTTCCCCTGTGTGTGTCGTTTGCTAAAAACACTATAGCTGTATGCACCTCAAGTTTCGATGTTGCTCCAATTTCACCAGAAATTGCACAATTTGAAAGCACTGATATGATTACTACGTTTGATGTGCAAGAATGAGATGACGTCATTTTAGAACTTGATGATGCAAACATCATAACTGATCAATTTCATCAAAATGTTGAAAAAGGACAAATTTACGAAGACAAGAACCTGCTGGCTCTCGTTATGAAACAGTATGCTGTTAGAGAAAAATGTCAATATCGGGTTCATAAATCATGCCCAAGAAGGTTCGTCTGCATGTTTTCAAGTAAAAAAACTATGTGATACCTATATAGTATATAAGTATGCTAAATCAGTATACTATGAGAGTATGGAATTGTATTGGTTTGTCTGTGTTTTTTATCAGTGATACTGGTATGGTATATAAGTAGGCTATATCAGTATACTATGCGAGTATATAACTGTATTGGTTTGTCTTTGTTATTATCAGTAAAACATAATACCAATATAGTATATATGGATGCTAAATCAGTATACTATGTGAGTATAGAATTGTGTTGCTTTGTCTATATTTTTTATCAGCAAAATATGATACTGATACAGTATATAGTATATCAACAGAGTATACCATGTGAGTATATAATTGTACGGATTTTTGTGTGTGTTTTTTATCAATAAAACATTATACATAACTGTATTTGTATTATAAACAGGTAGATCCTTGAATGCGTGGATGAAAGATGCACTTGGAGACTTAAAGCATCAAGCCTGCGAGAATCAAATCTTTTCAAAGTGACAGATTTCAATTATGTCCACAATTGTTTAACTGATAAGAGATTTTGTTCACAAAAGCAAGTTGTCTCAGCTTTTGTTGTAGCTGTGGTACAAAATAAACTTGTTGACCCGAAAACCATATATACACCAACTGATATCCAGAGAGACATCCAAAAAGCATATGGTATGGACTTAAGCTACATGCAAGCATGGAGATCAAAAGAAAAAGCAATGCAATTATTGAGACGATCACCAAGTGAATCATACAAGAAAATGCCAACATATCTTTATATGTTAGAGTACGCTAACCCAGGATCAGTGACACGACTACACACTGAAGGAGATGGGAGCTTCTTGTATGCATTCATAGCTATATATGCATCGATTAGAGGATGGGTCTATTGTAGGCCAACAGTTGTAGTTGATGGAAGTTTTTTAAAGTCAACATATAGAGGGACTATACTCATGGCTTCCACGCAAGACGCAGAGGGTAAGAATACAATCCAATTACATTCAGTTAAAGAAACAAAAAATATTTTCAAATATTATATGATACCAGTATGGTATACAAGTATACCAACAGAGTATATAGTTGTTTTGCTACACACTTGCACGTACCTATAACTATACTACTATATGAAATACTAAATTAATATTTTGTGTACAATCCAATTACATTCAGTTAAAGAAACAAAAAAAATATATTCAAATATTATATGATACCAGTATGGTATACAAGTATACCAACAGAGTATATAGTTGTTTTGCTACACACCTACACCTACCTATGACTATACTACTACATGAAATGCTAAATTAATATAGTGTGTTGTAATTGATATTTTGTTCTTTGGGTTTACAGGACAAATTCTACCCCTCGCATATGCAATTGTTGATTCGGAAAATGATGCATCGTGGGAATGGTTCTTCATGCAGTTGAGAGAAACCTATGGACAAAGAGAGGGAATGTGCATTGTATCAGACATGCATGATGCTATATGGAAAGCAACTTCAATTGTCTATCCAGAAGTCCCTCATTGTGCATGTATGTTCCATCTGTGGAACAACATAAAGACAAACTTCAGGAAGAGCCAAAAACAAATCAAAGAAGTATATTTTGCTTTAGCAAGAGCATACATTGTTGAAGAATTCAACAGGCATATGGCAGAGTTAGAAGCTATTGATAGTAGAGTGAAAACATACCTGATGGATATTGGATATGATAAATAGTCCCAGGCGCATTCCAAGGCAAATAGAACCATGACCATGACATCGAATATTGCGGAATCAGTAAATGCAGCAAACAAGTACGCAAGAGACCTCCCAGTAGTGAATTTGCTTGACTTTATGACAACATTGATTCAAAAATGGAATTACACCAATCGGAAGGATGCAGTGGAATCATTTATGAAGATTGGTGCAAAGTATGAAAAAATATTGGCAGATAATACTATCTTATCACAGACGATGACGGTATGCATTTTCAAAATCATAAAAACACTGCATGTACTGTATTTTTACTTTTTTACCTTAGTGATTTCACTAAACAACTGAATATTGTTATTTAAAAAATACTATTACTTCATATAGCTAATGACTTTTCTTAATTAAAATTATACTAGGTGTTGCCATCAACTGAATTCTTACATTTAGTAATTGATGGCCAAACAAGAAATGTGGTGCGCCTACATGAAAGAAACTGTAGTTGTGGGAGGTTTCAGCTAGACGATATTCCATGTCCACATGCAATGGCACTTATACAAAAATTCCATATGGATTCATACAAGTATTGCTCGGATTACTACAGCATAGACTACTTGCTGAAAACATATGAGATACCAGTAAATCCATTGCCTGATGAAACAACGTGGCAAATTTCAGAACATATCTCTTCGCAGGTGGTACTGCCACCAAAAGGAAAAATCAAACCAGGAAGACCTAAAAAGAAGAGAGGCATAGGAGGCTGGGAAGGAAATACAGTTACATGTGCACTATGCGGGACAAAAGGACACAACCGGAGAACATGCCGAAATATTCCAAAGAGAGATTGATATAATGCTTCAATATTTTTATACAACTCATATATTGTAGAATCATAGCATTTGAATAGCAAAAAATAAAATGCATTTCTTGCACTGGACATATATTTGGTATGATGATTCTTTGCGAAATTACTTTTTGGCAACAAATTTATATGGCTACTTGTATTTTCAATAAGAATCTGTTTATTTTCTATTTTAGTATATAAAAGTGGGATGCATTTACATCTAGTTGTTGCAGGAAAAAAGATGCTAAAATATATTTGTGATACCCAAGTGGTATATCTGTATACCTTATTGGTATATCTGTATACCTTATTAGTATCAAAATATGTGCAGAAATAGAAGTAGTGCACGCTTTGCAGCTCATGTCTGTATTGAACTATAACAAATTGGAAGTCATTTACATGCAGTTATTTGTGCATCATCAGGTACATTAATACAAGGTGATACCCAATGTTATATTTGTATACCTCGCTGGTATATAGTGGTATTGCACTAATATGGATAAAACAAAATATGCGCAGAAATATAAATGGTGCACCAAATACAACGTGATACCTAAAATGCGCACACTTTGCAACTCATGTCAGTACTTACATCTAGTTGCTGCAGGAAAAAAGATGAGTCAAATATAACGTGATACCCAAATGGTATATCATTATAACTGATTGGTATATAGTTCTACTATACTAATACAACATTTATGCTAAAACTACAGATGAACATTAAAGCTTAGACCATCATCACATTCGAAAGCAGATAATTAACTTCTGTCACAACTACTTTGTATGTTGCTGGAAGTGTTCACTTCATCTACCCCTAATTTTCACTTGCTGAATCCATTAAACCTTACCCTATGGCAAAGGAATGGACCTCGGCATCCTAATAAACCAACAACTTTATGGAAGAAGCCTAAGAAAAGCCTAATAAAACAAGCTGAAATCAGAAACAAAATCAGCAAATTTTCAGCATCAAGAGACATAACTATACTGATAACCCCCATGTACTTGAAGAAATCTATTACCACATATTTTGAACCAGAATAATTAAATATGACAAAAGAAACATTAGCAGCTGGAAATATTTTATAAAGGCACAAGTTTCCTACAGTCTTGAATCAGCAGAAAGTCATTTACTACTAATAATACCATACTTCACCAAAAACTATTAAAATCCTGCAAAGTTTTCATGATACAATTAACTAAAACCAAAAAGAGACCTATACTACTTCTTGCGTTTCTTTCCACGAGTCTTTTTAGGTGCTACTGGAGCTTCAGATTCACTTGATTCGCCATGCAACTGCTTGTTCCTCCCATAGTGCCACAACAGTATACCAAACCTAGCTCGAAGACCATCCACATCAAAATTGGCAACAGGGATTGGAAGATATTCAATAATATACTCTGCAAAGCAATCAACATATACTCCACAATCTTTGAAATAAAACAAATGAATAGAATATAAAAATCAATTAGAAGTGAAAATGTTAATATGAATGAGGAAAACAAAGTAAAAAAAAAGTAGTTATTCTTACGAATTTTGCTGTGTTGGCCGATTTGTAATTAGTTCAATATCAAAAGGATCAGTCAACTTCTTTCCCATGTGCAGACCATTTTCTACTACAATGTCACTTCTTTGGTTATAAAATTCAATACTAACTAGAAATAGGGGGATCAACACAGCATAAGCCTTTGCCACTTTCTGAATAGCTTTTTTGTGCTTTCGACTACGTAGCGAGTCATATACATAAAAACATCTCTTGTGGAATGACACACACCCCAATATCCAATGCCAAATTTCTGCCAAATTAATTGGAAAAAGGACATGATCAACCTGGTTCCATGGAGTGTTGCAATGCATCCTAAATCCTTTTATGTACTCCATGATATCGTCTGATCTATCAATCAAATGATCTTGTTTCCCACCTTTTACAAATTCTGTGAAAACCCTTTGAATGATATTATTAAAAAGAGTATTTGTAGTTGTGACTTTGATTTGCATATTAATTCTATATTTCGCCTTCTTCCTAAGATAGTAGAATATAATATTCAAGTGCTGCAAAAAATAGAGGAAGAAAATATGACTGCCACTAACAATATCAATGAACTACTACAACAACAAAAATAAAAAACAGTACACATACCGAACTAGAGAGCGGCCTGCTAGAATAGTTTAAGGTATGGAAAAACGTCTTATCATCAATCTGTTTAACTTCAAAGTCAAAACAAGGCTCTAGCTTTTGATCATCAGGTAAATACACTTCCATATTTCGTATAAAAGAAGATATGGATAAGAAATATAACAACAAACATTAAGAAAAAAATGAAAACAAAAGTACATGGAAACGAATACGCACTCTCCCAATTGCATATTTGCTTCAACAAAGTTTGAGAATGCAGTCGTAAGCTTAAAATCAACCGTCTCTGAAATGTCATTTACAAATGGAAATCTTCCTTTGATAACCTTCGAGGATCCCCCAACTGCACTAACACCAGATTGCCAATCATTCCTATATGATGACTGTTTTACAGTTGCGGGGCGCCTTTTCCGTGTTAAAACTGCAAGAGTAGTTTCAACATCTATTTGTATCTGAATAATATTTCTTGATACCGATTGATCAGGTTTAGACTTATTTACAGTACGAGTTGTCAAATCATTTCCAGATTGATTTACATTACGTCTCCCTCCTTGTGTAATGGCAGCAATTAGATCAAGTTGAGAATCAGTATATTCAAAATCAGAATCCAAGTGAAGATCACCCCCGTGTCGACATGGAGCTTAAATTAGAAAATGCTAGTGAATAAATAAATATACAAAGTTAAGAAATTTAGAAAAAAAGAATGAAAAGTTATATATAGAAGACATTACCAGAAGGCAAATTCACATTACTTCCACCAACATCCACTTGACCAACACCATCAACCCGACATGCTAAACACATAAAAGCATTATCAGCATCACTACTTAAATAAAAAATAAAAACTATCAAGAACCTATCATTTACATACTAACTACAGAATTAGTAACATCAACATTGTACCCTGTGGAGCAGTATTAGACTCAATAACAACATTTGCTCGTGTCTGTACAGGGATTCCTGATGGCAGCGGAGCAGGACCCGACTTTTTAACATCATGAGATGACTGCTTATATGTTGCTTGTTGTGTAATAGCGGTGATTTGATCAATTGCAGATGCAGATAGTTCAAAGTTAGAATCCAAGCCAAAATCATGCTCATTTACGAAGGAGGCTGAAAAAAGTTTTTAAAAAAAAGGTTAGTCAATGCACAAATACATATAGTTAAATAAAAAAAAAATAATCAAAAATTACATATACAACATTTTACCAGAACGCAAATCATCATCCTGTTGCTTGTGCTGAAAATGAGAAACTAACAATTTTAGTCTTATGTATATTACAAGAATACTATGTGCACTAAAAGTAAAGAATGGAATAGTATCCTATAAGCATATATTGCATCTTTGAACAATATACTATAGCATTATATTATATAAAAGATGAATACCGCTGAATTTCCCTCTGGTTTCACTGACTGCCTACCAATAGCTGCAAGCACCTCCTCAAACTTGTTCTCTACAAAAAGCTTCAAAGCTTGTAACTCCTTCATTACCTCAACATTGGTAGGTTGGGAATCACCTCCACTACTTTCAGGCATACTTTGTGTCTTTGGTAATTGAGTGCCAAAAACTTGAAAGCTATCGGGCTGGCTGGGTTGGCTGTCAGTGCACTCAACTTCAATTTCAAAGCTTAGACCACGCACATCAAATTGTTTCTTCTCATCATCAGGGGTGATGTTCTTTAGCTGCAATTATTAAGCACACTAGTTAGAAATAGAAATGATAATAAAGTATGAAAGAAAAAAGATTCATATTACCATATGATACCAATATAGTATACATGTATACCAACAAAGTATATCACTGAACTGGGATATAGTATACATAATACCAATATAGTATACATGTATACCAACAGAGTATATCACTAAATTGGGATATTGCTACAACTATGACTAAACTAGTGTACCAAAACATTAAGAGAGGCAATAAAACTATGAGAAAATTACCTGCTTGCGTTGCAAGCTACACATTTGCAAAGCAACTCGGTCATTCGGGATTTGACCCATGACTGCCCATTTCAAAATTCGTGGAAGTTTGTTGTTTCCAAGATGATCAGCAAAGTGACCATCCAAACTTGGGCAGCATTCATACAACCAAGTCTGTAAAGCCAACGGAAAGCCACCAAGTCTATAAAAAGAAGGCTTATCTTGAAACTTGTTGGAACACGAGTCAATTGTAGCTTTATAAACATCTATACCCCAGGGATAATTATTAAAATTACCAGACTCAACCAAGTCAATGTAAGACCGTGAAATAGCCTTTGTTTTGAGTTGAGAAAATAAGAAGTTGTTGACAAAATACAGAACTACTATCTTCAACGCATCATCATTCGTTTCCCATTTCTTCTTCTTAAAACAGTCTGCTAGTTGGGCAAATGTCACGGATGCAGTCCCAAAATATTTTGAAATCAACCTATTCTCTGCTATGCTCTTTATACTTGTATCACCCTTACATTTCAACCCAGTAACAAGTACAAATTCACCCAAGCCAAACCGCAACCTAGAATCATTCACTACAAACCGCATCTCATTTTTAACCTCATGATGTACTTCTCTCATAAGCAAATGGTGCATAACACGAATCTGCACAATCACTGGTGGCAGATCCAAAAAATAGCCAAAGCATATTTTCTTAAACAGTCGAAGTTGCCGCTTTGATAAATTTGCTTTCAATTGATGAATAACATGGCAATTGGTATCCCAATCAACCTTTGGTTTATAATCTAAGTCAATAGGCACAAGGAAATCCCAACACTACAAAACATGTTCATATAAAATAATTTTAGAAATAGAATTCACATAAAATGCAACTAAACCAACTAAAAATATCACAACTACCATACGATACCAACACGACATATAATTATACCAGCAGGGTATACGATTATACTGACTAATTTTCGGCAACTACAAATGACTATACTACTATTACATAACAGATAGGAATAAAGAGAAAAAGCAAAAAGGAATGCAGCTATAAAGTATTTTCAAGATACTGTACGATACTACTATTATTAAAGGAAAAACAAATAGCGAAGACAGCTAAAAAAAGATCCAGAAGCATATGATAGTATATAGCTATACTAACAGGGTAAATAGTTGTACGGGGTTATTCCAACAACTGTCTATAACTATAAAAACTATCACATAACACACATACACTATGTCTATAGGCACAAAACTTCTATGGGAAACATCATGCGTTCCATTGCCACTGCAACAAAACACCAGTTACGCAACAATCGGATAAAGAACATAAATGTAATATTTTAGAAGAACTATGTCAAATAGCATTGCCTCCCCCTTCCAGACTCAAGTACTATGTCAATCATGTAACTGAGTACCTGACATCTTTTTTGTAGATTACTTAGCACCAATTCAACAAATCATTTTCATTAGAAAATAAGTTAATCATGTCCTAACTTATTACTTAAGGTTAAGGGATTCTTCAGATGTTTCAAAAGGGACAATGGGTGTTATTCAGAAAACGCCTCATACATTATCACTCTACCCCGATACCTGCCTATAATCAATGCCAATGGTGGTCACCAGCCAAGGCCGTGGGGCTTCTGCACATTGACCCCATCCACACCATGCCACCTATAAAGAAAAGCTCATCTTGCACACATAACTTACACGGTCCCATTCCTTCCATACTTGCTTCTCCCCACTACTATCAACTGGCCTAAACACTAGATCACGTACAAAATCATCTAATGCAAAGCTGAAAATCAGAAATCACACAAAACAGCTCTGGCTTCAATAAATTTGGTTGACAACAACAGCTATTGATTGACAGCACTAGTGAATCAGCGACCATTTTTTTAAACCTCAAGCAGAACATTAATTTAATCTGTCTATTTAATTCAAAAAATTAACACAACTGACTATAACTATAATATAATACAAAAGCATAATAAGAAATCAAAAAATAACAATGTACTATACATTAAAAATCGCAAAGATCATAATTGTAAGAAAATTACCTTCTTGGGTGCGACACCAATTTTTCTCTTCTTTAACTGAGAATCATCGCTACAATCAACATCTACTGGTTGAGTCTCTGTTTCAGGCACGGATTCACGTCGGCTTCCCCCTAACTCAGAATCCTCAATAATTTTACCTTTTCCCTTATCAGTCACAGGAACATCTCCTATGACTGGTTCAGAATTTGTGTCGGGTAATGACAGGTAGGGAGTTTCATCGACTGACGCGGCATTAATATTTTTGCCTTTTCCACCCTCTAATTCTATATTTTCAGTTGTGTTTTCAACATGACTACTGCTAGGGTTACGACTAAGTAGAGACTGAGAATCAGAAAATAAGAAAAAACTAGGCCCAGACATGACTGAGGCAACGGATTCAGCAGCTACTTATTTTGAAGAATGATATTGTCCAAAGCGCCACCATCTACGCGCACAACTCTTCCGACCCATAGAGAAAACAACAACCCATAGACATTAATTCACAAAAGTACAAAGGAAAACATAAATATTCTATGATTTTGAAAACCCACTTTCACTAAAATGTACTTTTAGAAGCAAAAAATTCACCCAAAGCGAAAATGTCACCCAAAATTAGGTACTAGACGAAGAGATAGAACGGAATCGGAAGAAAAAAATTACAACTCGAATTGTTTCACTTTTGCGTTCTCATCGGTTGGCAATGGAGTTATGGAAAGTGTACTCTGTTAACTGATAGAGAAAGAAGGAAAACTTGGGAATAATAGGCAGAATGGGCTGGATCGAAGATAAGGGAGAGATGGGTAGATTGGGTCGGGGCCGGGTAAATAGATTGGGCCGACTAGGTAGGCAGGGTAAATAGTTTGGGGATGGGTATTAAAAGGTAAATATTTTAGGCCTAATAGGTATAAAGTGAGATTTTCTCTTTATTTAGTACATAACTAAACTTTTTCGGAGTCCTAATTATTGTTTTGGAGTGGTTATTTAATAGCCTTTATTCCCTAGACTTAGGACCCGTTTGGCCATAGTTTTTGTCAAAATAAATTTGAGTTTTATTTGGCAAACACATGTTTGGCTATAAATTTGCCTACATTTTGGCAAAATCCCAAATCCCAAAACCAGCTCAATAGCTGGTTTTGGACCAAAATATTTATAAACACTAATAATATATGTTTTTCCAAAATAAATTTGGGAAATATTTTTTGAAAACGGATGTCCAAACACATTTTCATCTTCAAACCAAATTTCACCCTAATCAAATTTCTCAAAACAAATTTGGGAATGTATGGCCAAACGCTAACTTAGAATATGAATACTTTATTTTGATACTAGCTGATCCAAAAATAGAACCTCGTTTTTCTTTTCAGAGATAAACTACATATGACAATTTTTGTGGTCTTGATGTCATCCCCACCTCCCCCCTCTTTACCCCTCCTCCCTAGCTCCCCGCTTTTGGTCCCCTGGTGACTCAAATTCTCAATTTTTGGGTTGGAGGTGGAGGGTGCTTACTACTTATCACTTGAGCAACCTTTTTTTGTCAATCTTAATGTCATGATTATTGAGAATTGGTAGCTTACCCAATTATAAACTTATGGAATTCGTTAATGATATTTGTATTGTATGAAAGTTTTAACTGATGCAAACCCCATACGTAACATACGGAAATGACCTCTTCGCGAATGTCATAGCTTTAAGTGCTTTAGAATTATGGATGTTTTATTTATTTATCAATAAAAAATAAATTAATGAGGATATCATATGAATATACTGCCATATTTTTTCGAGAGAAGAGATTTTGGAGACCAAAGCTGTGAGAATGTCAAAGTTATGACTTGTGAAGTAGTGTATATGGAAATATATTCATCATTTATCATGGTTGAGACCTTGTTTTTGTTAACTAAATCTGGATTATTAATATTAAAGAAGATGTATATCACACATTCATATAAGAGCTTGAAGAAACGTGAAATGGAGAGGAACTTATTCGTTTGCACTAAAAGTGTCAAAATTATAAAATTGCCACGAAACATGGCAATCGTCATAATTTTTCATGTGGGAAAGTTCTGACAGCAACAAAATGTATATATATACATTCTGTATGTTATATACAAAAATTATACAAATTTTATGCACTTTTTTGACTACCAAATATAAATAATTTCTGACGCGAGCTAAAAGTGATAATACCCCAATATAAATTGTGCGTCCTCTTTTTCTCACTGGCTTGGGATAATTTAAGAAAAGAAAATTGTTTGTGTTATAAAATAAAAGTAATGCAGTAAAATGTAAATAAAAAGAGATAGGAAGAAGGGAGAAGTGTTTTCTTCTTTCACTTTGGTATATTTTTCCATTACAATTATATGACCTTTTATAGGCATAAAAAGTAAAGATGATGGACATAAAGTAGGAAATTTAATCTTTAAGTTATTTACAACATGAACATCCAATCTAGCATCCAATATAATATCCAAAGTAGTATCCAATGTACAAACTATTCATAACACTCCCCTTGGATGTCCATGTAAGATAATGTGCCTCATTAAAAACTTACAAAAAAAATATTGGGATGTACATAGTTATTTATAATATGCATTGCTTGTTGCCTCATTAAAAACCTTACCAGGAAAACTCAGTGGGACAAAACCTTGGTTAAGGAAAAGAGTGCAGCGTGTAGTAACTCCCCCTGATGAAAAATCACTTAATGTCTCGAAGACGACGCATTCTAATCTTATATATCAGCTTTTCAAATATTGAGGTTGGTAACGCCTTAGTGAACAGATCAGCCAAATTATCACTTGAACGAACTTGTTGTACATCTATTTCACCATTCTTCTGAAGATCATGAGTGAAAAAGAATTTCGGTGAAATGTGTTTTGTTCTATCTCCTTTGATATATCCTCCTTTCAATTGAGCTATGCATGCAGCATTGTCTTCATACAATATTGTTGGAATATTCTCTTTCGAAGAAAGACCACATGTTTGCTGAATGTGTTGAGTTATAGATCTTAACCAAACGCATTCTCGACTTGCTTCGTGAATGGCTATTATCTCTGCATGATTTGAAGAAGTAGCAACCATAGTTTGTTTTGTCGAACGCCATGATATGGCTGTACCTCCACTTGTAAATAAATAGCCTGTCTGAGATCGACCTTTGTGTGGATCAGACAAATATCCTGCATCTGCATAACCAATCAATGATGGCTTGGATTCATTTGAATAAAATAAACCCATATCAATGGTCCCTTGGAGGTATCTGAATATATGTTTAATACCATTCCAGTGTCTTTGTGTTGGCGAAGTACTAAATCTTGCCAATAAGCTTACTGAGAAAGCTATATCTGGTCGGGAATTATTGGCAAGATACATTAATGCCCCAATTGCACTAAGATATGGTACTTCGGCACCAAGAAGCTCTTCATCATTTTCATGAGGTCGGAATGGATCTTTCTTTATATCAAGTGATCTCACAACCATCGGGGTACTCAATGGATGTGCTTTATCCATATAGAATCGCTTTAAAATCTTTTCGGTGTATGTTGATTGATGGACAAATATTCCATCTTTCATATACTCAATTTGTAGACCAAGACAAAATTTTGTCTTTCCAAGATCTTTCATTTCAAATTCTTTCTTCAAACAGTCTACTATTTTTGGAAGCTCCCCAGGAGTTCCAATGATATTTAAATCATCAACATACACGGCGATTATAACAAATTCAGATCCAGACCTTTTTATAAAGACACAAGGACAAATTGGATCATTCTTGTACCCTTCTTTCAACAGGTATTCACTCAGGCGATTGTACCACATACGACCTGATTGTTTCAATCCGTATAAAGATTTCTGAAGCTTTATTGAACAAGTTTCTCGAAAACTTTTATATGCTTCTGGCACTTTAAATCCCTCAGGTACTTTCATAAAAATTTCGTTGTCTAATGATCCATACAAATAGGCTGTAACAACATCCATTAGATGCATATCAAGTTTTTCTTGCACTGCCATATTTATGAGACACCTGAAGGTGATAGCACCCACTATAGGAGAATATGTCTCTATATAATCAATTCCAGGCCTTTGGGAAAACCCTTGTGCCACAAGTCGCGCTTTATATCTAACGACTTCATTTTTATCATTTCGTTTTCGCACAAAAACCCATTTATACCCTACTGGCTTTATGCCTTCAGGTGTTCGAACTATGGGTCCGAAGACTTCACGTTTTCCAAGTGAAGTTAACTCTGCCTGGATAGCGTCTTTCCATTTTGGCCAATCATTTCTCTGTCTACATTCATTGACAGATTTTGGTTCAAGATCCTCATCTTGTTGCATTATTTCAACAACAACATTATAAGCAAAAATGTTATCGATAACAATATTATTTCGGTTCCATCTTTTCCCGGTTGAGACATAACTTATTGATATCTCTTCATTTTCATTATTTTCAGGTACCTGGACCTCTCCTAAGGTCTTATCATTTGTTACGTCTTGGGGCTCTTCTTGAGCCACTACCTCTGTGTTATGTTCACTTTGATCACTTGCTCCTTTTCTTCTTCGAGGATTTTTATCTTTAGAACCGATTGGTCAACCACGTTTCAAGCATGGCTTAGACTTATTTGTTTTAATTAATTGTCCTGCCGGGATATCAACTCGAATTGGAGCATTAACAGCTGGAATATGTGACTTAGTCACCCTTGGTAGGTCAGTGAATGCATCTGGCAATTGATTTGCAATATTTTGTAAATGAATAATCTTTTGAACCTCTTGTTCACATTGATTTGTTCGAGGATCTAAATGAGACAGTGATAATGCATTCCAATCTATCTTCTTTTTCAGCTGCTTATTTTCTCCCCCTAATGTTGGATATACTGATTCATCAAAATGGCAATCAGAAAATCTTGCCGTAAATAAATCTCCAGTCATCGGCTCTAGATATTTTATAATAGAAGGAGATTCATATCCAACATATATCCCCAACCTTCTTTGAGGACCCATCTTTGTGCGTTGTGGTGGAGCAATTGGAACATATATCGCACAACCAAAGATCCTAAGATGGGAAATATTTGGCTCCTGACCAAAAGCCAATTGCAATGGGGAGACTTTATGATAACTTGTGGGCCTTATCCGCACAAGTGCTGCTGCGTGCAAAATAGCATGACCCCATACTGAAATGGGAAGTTTTGTTCTCATAAGCATTGGTCTAGCAATTAATTGGAGGCGTTTGATCAATGATTCTGCTAGACCATTTTGTGTATGAACATGAGCAACTGGATGCTCAATTGTTATCCTAGTTGAAATACAATAATCATTAAAAGCTTGAGATGTAAACTCACCAACATTATCAAGACGAATTGTCTTAATTGCATAATTTGGAAATTGTGCTCTTAGCTTTATTATTTGAGCCAACAATCTCGCAAATGTCATATTGCGAGTTGATAGTAAGCACACATGTGACCATCTTGTAGATGCATCTACCAAAACCATATAATATTTGAATAGTCCACATGGAGGGTGAATGAGCCCACATATATTACCTTGTATACGTTCCAGAAATGCAGGGGATTCCATCCTAACTTTAATAGTTGATGGTCTAATAATTAATTTTCCTTGAGAACATGCAGCACAAGAGAATTCCTTAAATTGAAGAATCTTCTGATTCTTCATTGCATGTCCATGTGAATTCTCAATTATTTTACGCATCATATTAGAACCAGGATGGCCCAACCGGTCATGCCAAATAATAAAATTATCTTGATTAGTAAACTTCTCGTTTACTATGGCATGTGTTTCAATCCTGCTAATACTTGTGTAGTATAAGCCGGAGGAAAGAGCAGGTAACATTTCAAGCACATATTTCTTACCGGACATTATTGTAGTAATATAAAGATATTCAATCTTTTCATCATTTGTAGTCTCAATATGATAGCCATTTTGGCGAATATCTTTGAAACTTAATAAGTTTCTTTGAGATTTACTACAATATAGTGCTTCATCAATAGCCAAATTTGTTCCTCCTGGTAGTAATAAATTGGCTCTTCCAGAACCTTCAATTAATCTTGTACTACCGGATATTGTATTAACATTCGCTTCTTTCATTACCAAATAAGAGAAATATCTCTTATCTTTTAAAATAGTGTGTGTTGTAGCACTATCCAGAAGACATATATCATCTTTATTAATCTTGAGTCCAACTGAAGACTGGGGAATTTTCATATTCTTCATAAAAAAGACAAATAATACATCATAAGAAATATGAAAGACAAGCAGGAAAAAAACATTAAGAAATACATTAGAAATGTAGAAACTAGCAACACATGATGCATTAGGAAAATACACTCAAGAAAAATAAACTAGTTGCAAACATAAACATAACAACTTTTATAGCTTCATTCCCCAGTAAGATGATTAGTTCTTCAGTCAATATCCTCAAAGAAGTCCCCAACTTCTAAATGAGTAATATTTGTTAGGCCTTCAAAATCATCATCTTTATATGCAAGATGTGCCTTAGAATCATATTTATTTGAGGTGAGAAAGCATCCGAGAGTTATTTAGTGGTCAATAAAGTATGCGATATTTTAAAGACCGGGTTCAAATCCCAATTTAATTTATTTCTTCTAATATGCCTGAGCTTTGGTGGGCAAATCGGTTATGTGGTAACCTTGTTGATAGGAGGTATAGTAGTAGGTACTCAATGAAATATTTGAGATGCGAAAACTGGCCTGAATAGTAGCAACATGAATGAAAGAATGTCAATATGATTTTTCATAAGTGGACGTGTTCGTTTGAACACAATACATGACTGTTCATGAATGGGTTTCATCTTTGATTTGTAGAAAACATGACCAGCTAATTAATATTATATTATATTATTAATTAATTAATTAATTAAATATTCTTCAAGAAAGCGAAATGTTCCTCGCAACCCCTCTATAAAAGAAGCATAATTAGCATCTTAATCACACATTATAGTTAAACTACAATCAACATGCCTATATTGGGAGAAGTACAAAGCCAAGTCTTAATAAATCAAGTACTTAACAAACACTTCCGTACACATTTTTGGTGAAGATATTGACTGGGGGGGAGGGAGGGAGCGCTTATAGGACCTCGATTTTTGCTACCAGAACCAAAGTTTAAATGGACATAATACATCTAAGGTATTAGAAATTTAGTACTCCAGTTCTTTGTTGAATCATTCCAATTAAATGGATATTAGTGAAAAATTGGTGATATGAGTGGTATGACTGATTTTTGTAACTAATAATGCTGCCGAGAGGCGAGAAGTTCGTGTAAATCAAATAACTCTATGAATTGAAAATGTGAATGCATAATTAATTAAAGAATATGAAAGGGTAGAATATTAGTACTTAAGTTGGTGTAATATCCTCAAATTATACATCCTTGGCTCTTAAAAATTGTGGATGTTTTTCTTAATATATTATAAAAATGAGCTTAAAACTTTAGCTGGAACAATAAAAAAATTATTAGTGAAAAAAACTCAAAGAAAAGCAAAACGGAAAAGGGTCAATTGTGTTCCTCTGCTTTGGTTTATTGTATAAGCTAGTCCCCGTTATACTTTCCGGCTAATAAAATCCCTACTGTTAGGTAAAGTTACACCCAATCTTGTGGACTAACCCGCCCCGACCCGACCCCTAACCCGTTGGATCCCCCAACTCTAAATTAAAAGGGAACACCCGATAAACCAATGCAACCCTAAAACCACCGCTGAAAAATCAATAGCATTCAAATCTAGAGTTCTTCTGTTTTCTTCTTAAACTTTTGTGTTAGGACTGTTTAGGTCGTCGAAAAGGCGTACAATATCGGAGAATAGTTGTTCATCGAAGAAGATGTACCATTGTGGAGAAGTTGCCAATCATTTCACTTTGAAAACTCTCCTAAACCCAGGAAGGAGATTCTACAAGCACCCTAAAACTGAGGTAATTTTTCCCCCTTCCATATGTGTTAATATCTATTGTTTCAGCACTTCTTTAAATTTGTTTGCGTTTCGTTTAGAATGAGGGCTGTGGTTTTTGGCAATAGCAAGATGAAGAATTCTCCGATGCTGCGTTAATTGCAATTAACAATGTACTATTAGAAGCTGCAAATCGAGAAATTAAAATGTTGAATATAAATATGGAAGCTCTTAAAGTTGATAGAGATGGCTTGAAGGAAAGGGTTAAAGTATTAGAGGCAATGAAGAATTCTGAAGTTAAAAAAGTTATGAAATTGAAAGACAAAGTGTTGAAGATGAAGATGTTCATCATAATTTTCAGTGCCCTAATGGTTGGATTTGCTTCCTCGTTTATGAAGTGAATTACTTTGTACAATTTTGCAACTTTAATATTTTCATTTAGTATCAATGGCAACTGTTAGTTAACTGAATTTTTTTGCTAAAGTAATGTTTGTAATGTATGAATTCCAGCCATTTATCATTTCAAATGACTATTAGTAGTTCAATCTATCCAGTAGAATGTGTTACGTTAGTAACATATGTGATGTTGGTTCCAGTAGAATGTGTTATCTTTCCATTAGAATTTGTCATTTTTCCAGTAGAATTTATCAGAGCAGGCTGCAGTTAATCTATGTACATTACCAACTGATCAAAGAAAGAAGTCACGACTGATTAAAAAGGGCTAATTAAATGCATAAATTACCAACTGATTATACACTAATTAACTGCTTAATTTACCAACTGATTGCACACTAATTAACTGTCGTAATTACCAATTGATAACTGACTAATTAAGAGAAACAACAACATAAATTACCAAATGATAAAATACCTTTAAGTGAACAAACAGAAGCAGCTTACCAAGTCAGAAGTTTGACATTTACATCAAATTAGAATAGTTGATGCTATACTATAACTGCAAAAACCTACACAACTAAGTCATAACATGACATTCTCTAAATTCACACAACCAAAAAATTACCAAGTACTGTCATAATGCAGTAATTACATACCAATTTAAACCAACACAAACTAAAATAAAGTGACATGGGACATATTGTCAAATCCCCTTTCTTGGTATTAATTTTTGGATTTTCTGTGTACGTTGCTTCTCCAACTGATCTCCAGTCATTGCAGCCTTTCCCTTCCATGTCAAGTTTGCTGGAGAGTAAGGAAGATCAGTTGGTTCACAAACACCAGTGTGATCCCCCTTGAGGCTGATTTTCCTATTTCCAATTGGCTTTAGGATCTGCTGCCTTTGATGCAATCTGGTGTCTGATTCTGATATAACCTTTGGCTATATTGCTAGGTCAGGATCATGTTTAACAGTTGGATTGACAAAGTTTGGAAGTGAGCTCACTGTTGGAGTAGGCATAAAGACAAAGTCACTGAATTGATTATTCTGAGACACTTGAGGAGCATCTACGTCTTCAGCTTCTATTTGTGATTGTATCACATCTTCATCCTCACTGTGTTCATCAATCAAAGTTCTCTTCTTATTTGCTTCTTTGATGTTTCACCTACTTCAGATGATTGTTTGCCCTTTAGAGTTTTTTTCCCTTTTAGTGGCTATTTATACAAAAAAAAAAAAAAAAAGCAAGTTAGAGATGCATCAGTGTAAAGTATTATTTACCTTTTTGCATCCTCTTGCACTGTGGTTTGGCTCCCTACAATTTCCACAAGTCATAACTCTACCCTTCCTTGACAAACTCCACTCACCTAGCCTCTTACTTGCCTCATCTTTTTGTCTAACCCTTTTAACCTTTGGCCTCCGGCCAGCTTTACTAATTTTGGTGGTTCCATAGCTTGAGATGGTTCAATTTTCCAGAATTTCTCACCAGGAACAGGTTGTATCGTAGGCCAATAAGTTAGAAGATAGGCCTCCTTGCTATATCACCAATGAATCTCCCTCAAAGGGTCTTCCTTCAAGTGTATTGATGCCCTTATTGCATGAGGACATGAGATTCCAAAAAGGTCCCATGCCTTGCATGTGCACTTTTCACCTCCATCTTCACAATATGCTTATCTCCTTGCTCTGACACTTCATAACCATCATCACCATTAGCTTCCACCTCACATTTTTGAGCTATTTTCATAAAATTTCTATACAGTTGCAAACACTTAGAACTGTACTCATGTTTCTATAACCTCACACCCTCTTCATTCTTTCTCAACCTATTCATTACCTTGATCCTTATGTCCTCAAACATCTTAATTATGGGCTTGTACCTAGCTTCCAGAATCCAAGAATTAAAAGACTCAGTGAAATTGTTGTCCACTGATGGATTCTTGCAGACAGTATCAAAATATGCCCTACACCAACTTTGTGGAGGATACTTTAACAATGCTGTCACAGCAGCTTCATCCAGATGCCCCATACTCTTCAACTGGTCTTTGAATTCTTCATCATAGGTGGACGATGCACTCTACCAGAATAACTTCTTCAGTTCCAGTCCTCTATAATTAATGACCCAGTTTGCCTCAACATGTCTAGCACAATATCTCTGCTTTGCATCTGGAAGGACTGTTTTAATGGCCTCAAGTAATCCCTGCAAATAAGTACATAAATTAAAATAAAATATGTACATCAAAAGAATTAAAAGATAGAGAGAAAGATAATAATTGTACCTTCTGCATATCTGACATGAAGTTACTCCTTCACCCATATTCAGCTCCAATGAATTCTTCAAAAGCTCCATAAACCATGTCCGGCTTCTTTTTGTTTCTTTGTCAACTACAGCCCAAGCTATAGGATAGAATTGGTTCATATTGTCTTGCCCAACAACAACCAATATTTGCCCTTTAGCCTTCCGTTTCAAGAAAGTACCATCCAATCCAATAAATGGTCTTAGTCCCTGCTTATATCCCAACTATAATGCATGGAAACAAATGTACATCTTAAGAAATTTTCTTTTGCCTTGAAGTAGTGCCTCTTTGGATAAATTTATGACAACATCAATTCCAGGATTACTATCTCTTAAAGCATTTGCATATGCTTCCAGTTTGTTGTATTCATCAGTGAAGCTACCTTCAAGCTTCTCTAGGATCATTCTTTTAGCCCTTTTACACTTTCCATGACTAGTATTAAGCTGAAATAAATCCTGCAAATCAGCCCTCATCTATTTCACCTTATACTTAGGATTATCCTTCAACTTCCTTTTGAAGTAGTGTGCTATGGTAGTATGGTCAACACTAGTGTTATCATAAGCTGGATTACATGTGTGTTCTGGATCTAATGTCTTCACCCTACAACTTTGACTACCCTTATCCTTGGATATTAGACAAACAAATGGGCATTCATCTTCACATTTATACCTCAACCTAATATTGTCACTTTTTAAAAGCTCTAACTCCTTCTAGTTAACCAATGAATACAATTTCATGAACTTTCTAGCTTCTAGTATATCCTTGAAAGACATACCCTTATGTATCTCCTTGTACTTATTAAGTTGCTCAGTAACTTCTTTTCTCTTTTTAGTTGGAAACATTTCTAACTCTTCAGAATCACATTCTACATGTTCATCCTCAGATTCATCATTAGAGTCACAACTACTACAATCAATACCAGCTAATGCTACAGTTGCATATGACTCAGTATGGTCAACAATGTTGGTGACAAGAACAAAAAACTCACATTCATCTACAACATACATATTTATGACTTTATACTCATCACAAACCAAACTTAAAAGCTGCTTAATTCCAACATCTCCTTCAATTTCACAATATTTTCCAGATGGGCCAGCAACTATTAATTGTTATACCCCAACATACCCTAATTTATATATATATATATATATACACACTAAATCTTTAAAAGACAAGACATCACAGTCATAACCTCTCCAATGGTGGACTAAATTCTTTGAATAGATAAGTTCATGCTCAGTGATCCAGTCACCACCATAGTTGAATACAATGTCCAAAAGAACCATCTTTAATCTACAAACATTCAGGACAGAATATATTAGACGGCAGAAACTAATACATTGAATAAATTAAAAAATATAAAAAAACAGAGACAGAAGGGTCCCCCCCTAAATAAAAAAAACTAAGGAACAGAAACATAGAGTAACATGGTAGTGGTCCCTCTTTAATAAAAAATGTAGACCTTTACAATAAAATACTGAACATCTGTGGTCCAATGTACTATGTCACATATGGGGACCTAGTCCAATCGTACTCAAAACTAAAAAAATTGAAAGCAAAAACACAACAACCTATAAAGTCAGCAACCCTAAATCGTATTCAACTTCTGTGGTAGGAAACATACCATAGAAATCACATGCATGAGAAGACGAGGCATAAAATCAACATTGGACCAAAAAATAAGACTAAAGTCAAAAAAGACTATAACCAAAAAAAAAGGCTAAACCCTAACTGAAAACCCAATATTTAAGGACCACCAACAGAAATCACATGCATGAGAAGACAAGGCATAAAATATCAACTAAAACCAAATATAACAATAGAATAAAGTCACAATCCCATAAGTACACAAAACCCTAGACAACGACCAATTTTTTAAGCCATTCTAGTATGATATACTACCCGAAACAGAGATAAACACCGGCTAAGAACTAATTTTAGGATGTAAATCATACCCTTGAAAGATTATAGCCTTCAATCGCTATGATTTTTAATAAAGCTAGAGAGAGAAGTAGGTCGAGCAACCTCTCTTTTTTGGTTTATGTTTTGTCTTTCTAAAATGAATTTGAGAGAGGGTATTAGTTTATCGGGTGTTCCCTTTCAATTTAGAGTGGGGGGATCCGACGGGTTATGGATCAGGGCGGGTTAGTCCACAAGAATGGGTGTGTTTTTAAGTCCTAATCTGCCACGTGTCCCATTCCGTCAAAAATGGGACATATGTGTAACTTTGCCTAACGGTAGAGATTTTATTAGCTAGAAAGTACAACGGGGGACTCAATAAACCAAAGCAGAGGAACACAATTGACCCTTTTCCGAAAGCAAAACATGTTCAACCATTGAAACATAAGAAATACTAGAAGAACGAAAAGAAAATATTTTTTTAGTCTGTTCCAAAATAAATGACACATTTCTAAATTTGGAAATAATTTAACTTTAAACTCTTTATTTTACCTTTTATACCCTTAATGATAAACTTTTATAACCACAAAAATGTTATGGCCCCACAAAATTTTTACCCCTTAAGCTTTTAAGACAACAAGTTTCAAAAGTTTTTTTTCCTTAAACTCGGTGCCGAATTAAACTAATTCATCTAAATTGAATCGGAGGGAAGGGAGTAATAAATATGGACAGACACTGTTAATAGGACCCACACGGTTTTTTTAATTTTTCAAATTTGGCATGCGTGACCAAGGTTTTCCGCAATAGCTGTGTCAATGGCTCTGTTCCATTAATTAACTGATGGAATTTTGGAATCTTGGAAACAGATCTCTACTGCGCTAAGAGTAACAGTGGAAAACAAAGAGATAAGAGAGTTATGGCGTATGCTGCTGTGACCTTAACTCTAGGACTGCTAATGCAATCCAATCCCTGTTTAAATCTTCCCCAAGAAAAGATTGAATCTCTTCACAGAAAAGTAAAAGAACAGATTCAATCCTTTCGCCAAAAAGTCGGTTCACTGCAAGCGCTTCTGTACAGCTTGATAACAAATTCGGTGGTCCAAAATTTTGATTTACCACACCATTCTGTACAGCTTGATAACAACATGGTTGGGCATGAAAATGAATTAGAGGATATGAAGAGTACTCTCATGGAAACATCATCCGACGAAACACAAGTTGTGGCAATTGTAGGTATGGGGGGCATCGGCAAGACAACTTTTGCTAGAAGAATTTATGATGATCTGGAAATTAAATCACATTTTGACATTCTAGCATGGGTTACTATGTCAAAGGAATACGGTGTTAGAAAAATGCTGCTGCAGCTTCTTCATTGTATTCCATCAACCGAAGCCGTAAGCCGTGAAGCAACGGATGATGGCGAGCTAGCAGACAAATTGAAACAAAAGCTGTGGAAGCGCAGGTACCTAGTTGTCATCGACGATATATGGAGCACCAAGGCTTGGGATGATATAAGTCAATGGTTTCCAGATTCCAAAGGAAGTCATGCCCTACTTACAACAAGGTGTGGTAATGTGGCCAGTTATGCTGCATCAGGTAAGCCTCCTCATCACATGTCTCCTCTGAGTTCAAAAGAAAGTTGGGAACTATTGCAATCGAAAGTAGAGCTCTCCCCAGAATTATTGGAAGTTGGAAAGAAAATTGCAGATAATTGTCACGGAGTGCCTTTGGCTGTTACTGTAGTTGCTGGGCTTCTATCTAAATGCAACAATGCACTAGACAGATGGGAGCAAGTTGCAGAAGATGTAAAATCAGCAATATTTAAAGATCCTGGTCAACAATGTGAAAAGGTTCTTGCTTTAAGTTACTATTATCTACCTCAACACCTAAAAGGTTGCTTTCTGTATTTTGGGATTTTTTCCCAAGATGATGAGATTAACGTGACAACATTAATCAACCTATGGGTTGCAGAGGGGATTTTAAAGGAAGTTGATTATAAAAGTTTGGAAGACGTAGCTGAGGAATATTTACAAGAACTTATAGACAGAAATTGGGTTCTAGTAGGCCAGAAGAATTTTTGTGGAGATGTGGAAACATGTAGGATACATGATCTCTTGCATGAGTTATGCTTGAGACAAGCTCGAAGTGAGAACTTCCTACCTGTTATAGACGATAAACCACCATATCGAGCCTCACGTGTCCCCCAATCATTCATGCAGGTCTGCGTGATGATTGTTCGGTCAATTGGTGGTTTTCATCGCTTAAACTCTCATAGCTATGATCAAAAGGTAATTCGCACTATTGTCTATCAAGGTGAACATGCATATTATGCGCCTCGTAACAAATATCTTTTAGTAGTTGATAACGAAAGAGGGATGAGGGAAATATCAGAATTCAAGAATTCCAAAATGATCAGAGTATTGGCCTTGAGAAAATTATGCTTTCATAATGACATTCCAGCTTCATTATTTGATTTGGTGAATCTAAGGTATCTATCCTTGTCCATTGACAGTCCTAAATTTCTCCCTCTTCTCAAACTTCAAAGACTGCAAGTTTTGACTGTTGAAATAGAAAACTTTGCGAGCAATATGATACCTTTACAAATTTGGAGGATGCCACAGTTAAGGAGTGTTCACTTTATAAAAACAAGATGGCGATGTCCTCCGAATATGGCCAACGCTGAAGGGAAACAAGTAATTTTGGAACACCTACATACTCTAAGTGGTGTTGGTCCAGCATGGTGTAAAAATGAAATCTTTGCACTAATGCCTAACTTGAACAAGTTGGAGATTGTGTTAGACAGGAGTGTTGATGATCAACACCGCGATTTGTGGATAGCTATTTCATATTTACCTCTAGTTGAGACACTTAGAATTAAAGCTGGGTGGTGGGATTTTGATGAACGTTGTGTCATACTAATTATATGCCAACTTTTATATCAATAGGAATAAATTTCACAAAGAAAGACAACAACAACAACCACCTAGTGTAATCTCACAAGTGGGGTCTGGGGAGGGTAATATGTACGCAGACCTTACCTCTACCCCGAGGGGCAGAGAGACTGTTTCTAGAAGACCCTCGGCTCAAAGAGGCAACAAGAGACACTATATTAATACTATCAATAGACTCATAATAAAACAACATAAAGTACCATAAAATCCATAACATAACATAAATACCATAAAAAACAACACAACAACAACGACCCAGTATAATCCCACACGTGGGGTCTGGGAAGGGTAATACGTACGCAGACCTTACCCCTACCCCGAAGGGTAGAGAGGCTATTTCCATGAGACCTTCGACTCAAAAAAGCAATAGGAGATGATATATTAGTACCATAAAAATGCATAATAAAAATAACAACAATATATAAGAGATATGAAATACAGAATACGAAATACGAAATACGAAATAGATGGCTGGTATAGTACAACTAGAAGGTAAAGCCTTGCATCAATAGACGACCAATGACATTTCTAGTCTAACTCCTAACTGGATAGTCTCACTCTATTGTGCTGTAGAAATATTCACCATAAAAAACAAAGTAACAGCAATATAAGAGATATAGGAAATACGAGAAAGATGTAAGGTATTAATACACAGAAGATAAAGCCCATCATCAGTAGTTGATCAATAGCATCCTAAGACTAATTCCTAACTGGCTAGTCTCACTCTAGTGCGCTGTAAAAAAGACATCACAATTTCCCCTAACCTACAACCTTAATGCTCGATCTCCACAATTCCCTGTTTAGGGCCATGTCCTCAGTAACCCTAAGTCGCGCCATATCCTGCCTGATCACCTCTCCCCAATACTTCTTAGGTCTCCCTCTACCTCTCCTCGTACCCACCACCGCCAGTCGTTCACACCTTCTCACCGGTGCATCAGTGTTCCTCCTCTGAATGTGCCCGAACCATCTGAGTCTTGCTTCCCGCATCTTGTCCTCCATGGGGGCCACACCCACCTTCTCTCGAATATCTTCATTTCTAATCTTATCCTTCCTTGTATGCCCGCACATCCACCTCAACATCCTCATCTCTGCAACTTTCATCCTCTGGATGTGTGAGATCTTCACCGGCCAACACTCGGTCCCATACAACATAGCAGGCCTAACCACTGCCCTATAAAATTTACCTTTCAGTAACAGTGGCACTTTCTTGTCACACAGGACTCCCGTCGCTAACCTCCATTTCATCCACCCCACCCCTATACGGTGTGTGACATCCTCGTCGATCTCCCCGGACCCCTGAATAAACGACCCCAGGTACTTGAAACTACCCCTCTTAGGGATGACTTGAGAATCAAGCCTCACTTCCACTCCCGCTTACGTCGGCTCTGCCCCAAATTTGCACTCAAAGTATTCCGTCTTCGTCCTGCTCAACCTGAAACCTTTGGACTCAAGAGTATGTCTCCAAACCTCTAACCTCTCGCTGACGTCGCGTCATATCTCGTCGATTAGGACTATGTCATCAGCAAATAGCATGCACCATGGCACCCCCTAAATATGATGCGTTATAGCATCCATCACCAGGGCAAATAGGAAAGGGCTGAACGCAGACCCTTGATGCAACCCCGTAATAACCGGAAAATAATCTGAATCGCCTCTTGCTGTCCTAACCCGAGTCTTAGCTCCATCATACATGTCCTTAATCGCTTTAATGTAGGCAACCGGGACCCCTTTAGCCTCTAAGCATCTCCAAAAGACCTTCCTAGGAACCCTGTCGTACGCTTTCTCTAGATCGATAAACACCATGTGGAGATCCTTCTTCTTATCCCTGTATTGTTCCACCGTCCTCCTAATAAGGTGGATAGCTTCTGTGGTAGATCGCCCCGGCATGAACCCGAACTGGTTGTCTGAAATAGACACCGTCCTTCGCACTCTCATTTCTACCACTCTCTCCCAGACTTTCATGGTATGACTTAGTAATTTAATACCCCTATAGTTGTTACAGATCTGGATATCGCCTTTGTTCTTATACAACGGGACCATTGTACTCCACCTCCACTCTTCGGGCATCCTATTAGTCTTGGATATAACATTAAGCAACTTAGTAAGCCATTCCAAGCCTGCTCTACCCACACACCTCCAAAGCTCAACCGGAATTTCATCTGGTCCGGTAGCTCTGCCCCTTCTCATCTTACGCATTGCCTCCATGACCTCATCGACCTCAATGTCCCGACAATCACTTAGTTCATGGGGGCTGTCGGCGTTCCTCAATTCACCTAGTACAATATCCTGATCCCCTTCCTCATTTAGAAGTTTATGAAAGTAGGTCTGCCATCTCCTCTTTATCTGGTCATCCCCCAACAAAACTTTGTCGTCCTCATCTTTTATGCACCTCACTTGGTCCAAATCCCGAGCCGTCCTCTCTCTCACCTTAGCGAGTCGGAGTAACTTCTTCTCCCCGCCTTTGTTCCCTAGTTCCTCATACAAACGAGCAAAAGCTGCCGTCTTTGCCTCCGTCACTGCCATCTTTGCCTCCTTCCTAGCTACCTTATATCTCGCAATGTTCGCTCTCTTCTCCTCCTCTCCAGTGCTCCCCACTAACCGCAGGTAAGCCACCTTCTTCGCTTCCACTTTACCTTGTACAACTGCATTCCACCACCAGTCTCCTTTGTGGCCACCGGTGCGGCCTGAAGATACCCCTAACACCTCTCTCGCCGCCTTCCTTATATAGTCCGCCGTCGTCGACCACATAGTGTTTGCGTCCCCACTACTTCTCCAAGCTCCCATTGCCGACAACCTTCCTTCCAACTCCTGGGCTTTAACCTTAGTCAAGGCGCCCCACCTAATCCTCGGGCGGCCTCGTACTGACCTCTGTTTCCTTCTTATCATAATACTAACGTCCATCACCAAGAGCCTATGTTGCGTTGCAAGGGTCTCACCTGGGATAACTTTGCAATCCTCGCACAACCTTCTGTCGCATCTCCTAAGGAGGAGATAGTCAATTTGAGTCTTCGCCACCGAACTTTGGTAAGTAACCAAATGCTCCTCTCGCTTCGGAAAACTCGAGTTTGCAATCACTAGATCGAATGCCTTGGCAAAATCCAGCAGTGAGATGCCCCCTCCGTTCCGTTCCCCGAAACCAAAGCCGCCATGCACCTCAGTATAACCACCTGCAGACGACCCAATATGACCATTGAAATCCCCTCCTATGAATAACCTCTCTGAAGGCGGAATACTACGAACAATGTCATCCAACCCTTCCCAAAAACGCCTTTTAATCTCCTCATCACAACCTACTTGCGGTGCGTACGCGCTAACGACGTTTAAAGTACACTCACCCACCACCAATTTAATAGTCATTAGTCTATCATTCACACGCCTAACCTCTACCACTGACTCCCTAAGATGGCTATCTACTAGGATACCCACTCCATTCTTACCCCTCACGACTCCAGAGTACCACAACTTATACCCATCTGCGTTTCTCGCCCTCGATCCGACCCACCTAGTCTCCTGGACACACGCTATATTAATCTTCCTCTTCTGAAGAATCTTCGCCAACTCTATAGACTTACTCGTTAGCGAACCTATGTTCCATGACCCGATTCTCAACCTATAGGCTCCCTTGCCCCCTCTACCTCCCCTGCCTCCCGACCCACCCCCTGACCCCGAGCCCACTCTTTGCCCCACACTCTGCCCCACCTGAGGACATGCCTTTAATCTATCATCCCAGACTGCCGCCACTACACCTACGACAGATCTACAAAAGACTCGCTAGTGCACCACGGACAACGAATCAAACTAGAAGGAAACAAGTGACTACCTGTACACCTATTGAATGATTTAACTATTGTGAACTAAAGTAACATCAATTTAGCTAACACCAAAAGGAAAACAGTAGAACGGGAGGTACCAATTCCCGAGAACTAAACCTGTGTTGATTTGCAGCCCTCGATATACTTGCAAGCTCACGCACTGCTTCCCACCGCCCTTTGCTGACGCTCGTCCAGGTTGCTCTCCTTTGCTAGTGCTCGTGCGCCCAACTTGTCACCAACCACTTCGAGAATTCCCCTGAAAACATAGAAAATACCACGACCCAAAGACCAACAAGGGCTATCACCGCTACCACTGGTGTAACACCGAAAGTAACTAGCAGCCGAAATTAACTGAAGAAAAACAACAAGCAAGCTTCTGAAATAGGCGAGGAGATCCGACAACATAACAGCAACAAACCGGTGACCAAACGAGAGCAACTCGATAGCAATGGACAGCAATTCAATCCGCCAAATTCCAGAAATTCTTAAGCTAAAATCAGAAATCAAATTAGCAAAGAAACAAAATCGAAAATCTTCCCTTATTTCTGGTTTTTCTTGTTTATTCTTTCAGCCCTTTCTAAAATTTCAAATCTAGATTTTTATTCCAGATCTGTCAGGTTCTAGTGAGGGGGTGAGAGGAAGAAGTCAGCGGCAGCTTCCTCAAAGGGGAGGAATCGGGGAAGAAGATAATAATTTTGGGAGAAAGCAGCGGCCCCAGAAAGAAAGAAAGAAAGAAAGAAAGAAAACAAAAATAAAAGACAAGATCTGAAGGTGAAAAATCAGAAACATATCTGTGCTTTAAACTTACAATGATACGGCATTAGCGAAAACAATGAGAAATCAGAAAATGCGCGTTAAACTTACAGTGAATTTCGCCGATCCCGATCCGAAAGCGATAGCTCGTGCTTGTGAGGAAGAAAGTTGAAAGAATAGAATGCCGGTGAAAGGTAAATAAGCTTAATCAAAATTTCCAAAGTTCTTAACTCTGTAAATAAGCTTAATCACAAAGAAAGAGATGGAAATAAATTTCAATACGCGTGAAGATTGTACTTTAACTCTGTAATTTGATGGTCAATATGTTAATATATGTATTTCTTTTATTTTAATAGCTTATTGCCGCCAATGTCATCATTTACTGAAGAGAAATTCCAGCTGACGGAGGAAGGCAGTTGCACCGATATTTCATCACACTTCATTTAGAGCTCTCAATTTTCTTGAGCAAGGTGTTAAGAAATTAACATACTTATGCATTTGATTGTGTTTTTATTTCTTGCTTTTCGTTTTCAAATGCGGAAATAATGTTTGAACAAAAATATCACTACTTAACACACTACGATGGAGTTTGAAAAGTCCGTACAGTGAAATATGAACTTCTGATCAATATTAGAACAAAATATGTGTGTCATGAACTCCGGATTTAATTATTTCTATATTTCAGTTTTTTCAGCAGCGAATAGCACAGAAATTATAGTCCATGTAATTTAGAAAATCGAAAATCAAATTGGTTTGCTTCACCTGTTTTCTTTCGCTCGCCGGCGCGACGGAACTGAAAAACCAACGTTGCAACGTGACGGTAAACTCCGGTAGCGTTCAACACTCTCTAGAAAGAACTTCCTCGATGGCTCGACGGAACCCTGACTTCAATGCTTCTGCATTCCAAATTGTGAATAAATGATTGGTATGGTTGAACTTTGAGGAGCTTGCTGTGGAGATAGGTTTTCGGTTCGTGAACCGAATGTCTCACCTGGCGACTCCAGACTTGAGTCCCGGAACCACAGTCATTCAACGGGATTCGAAATGCCAAGGCTCGAAGACCTCTGGGACATGGAACACGAGTACAGAGATGATGATGGTTATGGTTTCTCGTTCAAATTCTGCGCAATGGTGGGATTAGTTACTGAAAGTACAAGGGGGTGAATTGTTGATTTTTCTTCTCTGTGTTATAAGCTGTTGACTAATTTACCAGTTAGTCGATTAGATATAAGAGCAGAATAGTAATAACTCAGAAATAAAGTACAACAATTAAAGACACCAGGATTTTCAGTATTTGAAGTTTCTCGATTACAAGATGGTTGATGTAGCGTTACACCAACAACTTTGTCACTATATGTCACTTCTCTCTTTTTCTTCTCTCACTAATTACACAGCAGATCTAAAGAGAACTACAATGCTAGTTTGGACAAGAACAAAAAGAGTGATAGTGGTTCGTTCAAAGGATGTCTGCTTCAAGCCTGGAACAGATGTATATATACTTCGTGAGACCTTCTTGACTTTTGATTGACGTGAATCTTGAGAGATTACAAACCCAAGGGAGTTGATCTTTGAAATGAATTATTAATTGGTTCTTTCCAAGAATAAGGTCAAGTTTTCCTTAATCTTACTTGACTTGTGGCCTTGACAACTTTTCTTCCGCTGGGCAGATCTTTCCGTTACTTGAGTGATCAACGATGGATCCCTTGATTTCGGCTTTAACGATCTCCAGTGGAGAGTTTTGCAATCTTGTCTTCCTTTGATTTGGGACCTTCCTATAATAGCTTCCGTCAATCATCTATATTGATTGATTCTTCTTTTGAATCTCCGCTTCTTCTTCCTTTTTCATCTCTAATCATTGATGTTTGTCCTTTCCTTTGCTTCTAGTGCTCTCGTTGATAGACTGTTTCCTTAATCCATACTTGAATGATAGGGCATCTTAATTCCTTTGTTTTATCCCTTGGGATCCTGCACCAATAGTGATATACTCCCTCCGTTTCAATTTATGTGAACTCATTTGACTGAGCACGGAGTTTAAGAGAAGATTGAATACTTTTGATCTTGTGGTATAAAATGAGGTATATATATATATTGTGTGGCTATAAATCATTGTGTAAAGGTAAATTATTTCCAAATAAGGAAAGGGGTCATTCTTTTTTATACAGACTAAAAAGGAAATAGATTCACATAAATTGAAACAGATGGAGTATTATTTTTCATCATTGAAACTTATACTTTACAATTATATAGTGCGAAATTTTTTTATTTTGTGTCTCACACGATTGACAATATTGGTGTTTTTGTCTCACAATTTTGTGAACCCAAAAGTGTAAGATATGAGTCCATAAATTTGTGAGCTAAAAAGAAGGGATTTTTTTCTTCCTATTATCCTATATAATATTTGAAACTTATTTACCAAAATAGTACTAATTTTGTATATTACCCTCCTTAAATAAGGATTGCTTACAATTTATATACAATCCACTATTAGTGCCTTAAATTAGGGGATTCAATTACACCATTTTCCTTTTTTTCTCCTCTCCTATTTCCTTATTCTCTGTCATCTATATCCATATACAATTCATTATTAGTGCCTTAAATTAGAGATTCATTATTCTTGTCATCTCTCTATGTACAAACATTGTGTCTGGTGCCTTAGATCCACTTGTTTTTGTTCAGGTCTACACATTAATACGGTAGAATCTTTTACTGCTACAACCACAAAATTTCTTTCCTCTAAATTAAAAACCACACATCCTCAACCACAAAATTTCTTCTTCTAATGTCACAAATTCTACCTTCTCCTAAGAAGCATATATTTTTTCTAAGACAAATATATCCTTGTAACAAAATTTATATTTTTCAAATTAATTTAAGCTCCTTTTCCTTCTTTTATTTTTACCATGTTTTTCTTCTGTTTCTATTTCCAATGATTTTTTTTTAAAATGCAAGACAAGTCTTTTTGTCATTACGGAGGCATTGAATAATAAAGTTAGAGATGAAATTACTGAGAAATATTATAATGTATGAATAACTTTATTTATTATTTCATGGTAGATTTTTGATGAATAATTATTTATGGAGTAGATTTTAAATTTATACTGAATAATGTATTTTTGACTATCTAAATCATGTGAAAAACAAGCAATTATACCAGATACTCAATATTATTGCTTTGGTGTAACTATATGTAATATTGATTAAAATTTTAATGTATATATTTTTACTTTTTGTTTATATTAATTAAAATAGAAATAAAAAATTAATTAAATTCTCTTATAATAACTATTTAAATTAAATTTTTCTCTTTTAAATAATTATAAATTGATCCTTGCTAGTATCCTTATTTGTAATTTGATACTCAAAAATACCTTTTAGAAAAATTGGTCAAAAACAATCTAATGAACACAAACTGTTATTCTCTAAAAGTATTTTTTCGAAAAAAATTTATGACAAAGGGCATATTTTCAAAACAAGCAGTTTTTGGCACATGACCAAATGGGCTCGCATGAAATTCATGTCCAAAAATCATTTCAATTTCCAAATAATCTTATCTAAATTTCAACTTTAAATACTCACTTTTCAACTTCAACCAAATATCATCCAAACGACTATTAATAATTTAAAGTACACATTCTTTTTATTCCTTCTCACTTTTTTCTATTAGATCACGTCACATAATGATATAAATATATACGACCAAAGGTTGTGGTGGGATGACAAGTACTCCTCTATCCTTAGCCATAAGTCTTAAGTTCAAGCCCGTGAAATGAAATCGCCTTTGGTAAGGAATGTTTAAACTCCAACAGTGAAACTTTCCAATGCGAATCAGGATAGTCCCAAAACAACACCAAGTGGCTCTATATCATCAATTGCATTGAGCCGTCCCTGCTTAAAACTTTAGCTGGAACAATCAAATTATATTTTGTGAAAAAGAAAAAACCTAAAAAAAAAAAAAAAGCAAACATGTTCAACTAGAAGAATGAAAAGAAAAAGGTAATATAGTTGGTCAGACATTGTTAAAAGGCTTACGTGGTTTTCCACATTAACCCCATGATGGGATATTGGAATCTGGGAAATCATGCAATTGGACATCATAAAAGACGACAACCATTTTATTTCTTTAAGTTAAATTAAACTAAAGAGGGCTGGCCTTGCTCCTCTATTCAGACTTGCATAGGAATATGAGACGCTCCATTTGAAAGTCAAGCCTTTTTTCCATTTGTCATCATTTTTAACAGATCTCTGTTGCTCTCTAAGCTAAGAATAACAGTGAAAAAACAAAGAGAGAGAGAGAGAGCGCTATGGCTTATGCTGCTGTGACCTCTCTTATGTCAACTCTTGGATTGCTACTGCAATCCAATTCCCGTTTAAATCTTCCCAACGAAGAGCAAACTGAATCTCTTCACAAAAGAGTAAAAGAACAGATTCAATCCTTTCGCCAAAAAGTCGGTTCACTGCAAGCGCTTCTTGAAACATTGGAGAAGAATATCAATGATCCTAAGACAATTGAACATTGTGAAGTCAAGATCAAAGATGCAGCACATGATGCAGAATATCGAATTGAATCAGTATTGGAAAAATTTTACAAGGCTCAAAATGAAAAGGTTAGTAGAGAAGCTTATGAGGAGTTTTGCAAGAGGTTGCAAAAAGCATCTGAGTCCATAGATTCCAATTCCAGAAAGTTAACTGAAAGTATGAAGAGTGGTTTGCAGGCAACTAGTTCACTTATCCAAAGTTTTGATTTACCAGAACATTCTCCACAACTTGGCAATAGCATGGTTGGACATGAAAATGAACTGGAGGATGTGAAGTGTAAACTCATGAAAATCTCATCCGATGAAAGAGAAACTATGGCAATCACAGGTATGGGGGGCATAGGCAAGACAACCTTTGCTAGAAAAATTTATGATGATCCAGAAATTAAATCACATTTTGACATTCTAGCATGGGTTACTGTGTCAAAGGAATACTGTGTTAGAAAGATGTTGCTGCAGCTTCTTCATTGTATTCCATCAACGGAAGAAGTACGCCGTGAAGCAAGGGATGATGGTGAGCTAGCAGGCAAATTGAAACAGAGGCTGTGGAAACGCAGGTACCTAGTTGTCATCGACGATATATGGAGCAGCAAAGCTTGGGATGATATAAGTCTATGGTTTCCAGATTGCAAAGGAAGTCATATCCTACTTACCACAAGGTGCGGGAATGTGGCCAGTTATGCTGCTCCAGGTAAGACTCCTCATCACATGTCTTCTCTAAGTCCGGAGAAAAGTTGGGAACTATTGCAATCGAAGCTTCTTGAGAAAGTAGAGCTCTCTCCAGAATTAGTAAAAATTGGAAAGAAAATTGCAGAAAATTGTCATGGAATGCCTTTGACTATTACTGTAGTTGCTGGAATTCTATCTAAATGCAACAATGCATTAGAAGGATGGAAGCGAGTAGCACATGATGTAAAATCAGCAATATTTAAAGATCTTGGTAGACAATGCGAAAAGGTCCTTGGGTTAAGTTACTACTATCTTCCTCAACACCTAAAGGCTTGCTTTCTATATTTTGGAATTTTTCCCGAAGATGAAGAAGTTGATGTGAGAAGATTAGTGGAGCTATGGGTTGCACAGGGATTTTTAAAGGAAGCTGATAATAAAAGTTTGGAGGACATAGCTGGAGAATGTTTGCAAGAACTTATAGATAGAAATCTGGTTCTTGTAAGCGGGCAGAGTTTTTGGGGAGAAGTGGAAACATGTAAGATCCATGACCTCTTACATGAGTTATGCTTAAGACAAGCTCGAAGTGAGAACTTCCTACCTGTTACAAAAAGTAAACCACTGAATCGAGTCACGTGTGTCTCCCGATCATCTGTACAGGATTGTCTAATGATTGTTCGCTCAATTAGCGATTTTTATTGGTTAAACTCTCTTCGCCGTGATCAAAAGAAAATACGCACTATTGTCTATAAAGGTGAACGCAAACGTGCGGAGAGAGAAAGATTCGAATTCAAGATCTTCAAAATGATCAGAGTATTGGACTTGAGAAAGTTATACTTTGATAATGGTATTCCAACTTCAGTATTTGATTTAGTGCACCTAAGGTATCTATCCTTGTACATTGAAAAACATGAATATATCCCTCTTTCCAAACTTCAAAATTTGCAAATTTTGATTGTTGAAATAGGAAAGAATTGGGCAGATAAGGTGCCTATAGAAATTTGGAGGATGCCACAGTTAAGGACTGTACGCTTTGTCAAGACAGGATGGCAATGTCCTCCCAATATGCCAATAGGTGAAAGGGAGCATACGGTTTTACAACACCTACATACTTTAACTGGTGTTGGTGCTGCATGGTGTAAAAAAGAAATCTTTGCATTAATGCCTAACTTGAAGAACCTGGAAATTGTGTTAGGCGGAGTTACTCGCGATTTGTGGAAACGTATTTCCTGTTTGCCTCTAATTGAGGTACTTAGAATTATAGTTGGAAAAATTGATTATAGTGCCTTTTCCCTGTACAGATCAAAAGCACATGACGATTTTTTGAAATATCGAAGCACTTTTCCACCAACCCTTAGAAGGTTGACATTAGGTGGGACATGTCTTCCTTGGGAGGCTATGGACATAGTTGGCATGTTGCCTAACCTCGAGATACTGGAACTGGAAGACGATGCCTGCGGAGTTAAACCTAAGACCGCGTGGAAACCCTCCGAAGAAGGGTTTCCTCAATTAAAGTTCTTGTCACTATGTCATATGCTTTGTTTCACAGAGTGGAAGGCTACAGAAGATCATTTTCCTGTCTTGGAGAGACTATTTATATCTCATTGTCCGCGGCTAGAAGAGATCCCACAAGAATTTGCAAATATTTTTACACTTCAATTGATCGAGTTACATGACTGCTGTATTCACCTGGCCATATCAGCACAGCAGATTGAACAAGAGCAAGAAGCCACTTATGGAAGCCAAGTGACAAATGTCCATACATACAATTGTGGACAAGGTAAGATCATCCATGTTTGATCGTGCTTTGACAAATAGAACATATCACCAAGCTTTTTAGTGAGTGTTAAATATTTCTTTCTTCTGGAGTTTTGATTTGATCAACTTCATCACTAATGTGTTAAAATAGCTATCGACTGAATTGAAGGAAGAGGAAAAAAGGGAGAGGAGAGGGGGAAAATTTTAAAATGAATAAAACCTCTGAACATATTTTGATGAAAAAACTACACTAAAGCCTCTAATCCTTTCATTTCTCTTGTGGCCGTTTCAACGACAATAACAACAACAAACCCAGTGTGATCCCACAAGTAGGGTCTGGGGAGGATAGTGTCTATACAGCCTTACCCTTACCTTGTGAGGGTAGAGATATCTTGTGGCTGTTTCATACGGTAAAATTTGATGCACATTGCTTAGTCTCCTGCACTCCTCTCTTCTCTTTAACTTGACAATTCGAGTACAGTAGAAGTTTTTTAATATGGTTGAGGAAATATTAGTACAATGTTTTTTTAAATTTGACATTTCGAAACACTTGAGTTATTTGAATTGCACTGAATTCTTAGAGTAACTTTGTTACATTTGGCATACCACTTATACACCAACTTTTATAACAATAATATCATTGGGAATGATTTAACACAGAAAGAGCTAGAAATATATTGGTTTTGAACTTATTTATTACTAGTATTTTTTATATGCGTGAAGATTATAATTTAACTGTAATTTGATGGTTAAGATGCTAATATATTGGTTTTGAACTTATTTATTACTAGTATTTTTTATATGCGTGAAGATTATAATTTAACTGTAATTTGATGGTTAAGATGCTAATATTTGTACTTCTTTTCTTTTTAATAGCTTACTGCTTCCAATGTCAACATGTACTGAAGAGAAATTCCTGCTGACTGAGGGAGGTAGTTGCAACCATACTTCATCAAACTTCGTTTAGAGCTTTCTATTTTCCTTGAGCATGGTGTTAAGAAATTAAGATCCTTATGCATTTGGTTGTGTTTTTATTTCTTGCTTTTCATTTTCAGTCGTCATTTTTTAATGCGAAAATAATATTTGAACAAAAAATACCCCTACTTAACACACTAATATATTCAGAATAAAATATGTCAGAGGAAAATGTGTGTCATGAAATCCAGATTTAATTATTTCTATATTCCAGTTTTTTTCAGCAGTGAATAGCACAAAAATTATAGTAAAGGTAATTTTAGAAAATTGAGAGCATTCAAATCAAATTTGGTTGCTTCACCTGTTTTCTTTCTCTCGCCGGCGACGGAAGCGAAAGTTGCGACGTGACGGCAAACTCCTGTAGCGCTCAACAATCTCTGGAAAGAACTTACCCGATGGATCGACGGAACCCTAACTTCAATGCTTCTGCATTCAAAATTGTGAAAATTAATTGGTATGGTTGGACTTGTGTCACGAGTACAGAGGTCAGAGATGATGATAGTTATGGTTTCTTATTCAAATTCAGTGCAACTCTTTTGAGTGTTTTCACATGTACTCCCTCCTTTCATTTTCTCCAGTTTAAACTTTAAACTTCAGGAGCAATTTTGGGAGTTCGAACTAATAAAAATTTAAATTCCATGAATTGTTTTCGGAGACATCTGAAACTTCAAAATAATTCATGGAGTTTCTTAATAATTCAAAAATAATTCGTTAAGGTATTTTAATTCAAAAAGCTTTTAAATTAGTGACTAATGTTTGATAGCAAGAAATGGCTATTTGCCCATTTATCCGCCTATTTATATATATAATATAAGTAATGTTATTATCGATTTTCTTTTCCTAAAGTTCAAGAAAACAAAAAAAAGAAGCTTAATTTATTTGTAAAAAGGCTTAAATTACAAATAATTAAATCATAATATCCCCTCCGTTCACTTTTAGTTGTCTAATTTTAACTTTGCACTCCCTTTAAAAAAATAAATGAAAGTACGTATTTTACAATTTTACTCATAATAATGATAGCATTTTCAAAAGTCTTGAAACATGATTTGGGGAATGAGTAGTTAATAATACAGGTAAAAGAAGGAGAAAAATTATCTTTCTCTTGATTTAGTATAGTGGATAAGTAAAAGTGAAAATATATTTTTGGTATAATAAACAAGTAAAAGTAAACGAGGGAGTATATTCCAAGAACTTACGAGTTTACTAAAAACTTATGAATTGCATTTAAGTGGTTGAGATATGTTCATCCTAAATAGGTTTCAAGTTCAACCTGTATCAATTTGTTTTTTCTTAAAAAGCCTTTTGATAGAGAGTTATTCCCTCTTTAATGACCTTATACGATGTGAGTCTAAATTAATCGAGTTAGTAATTTCAGATGCAAGATGATTTTTTTAAGGGGGAAGTGGGGGGGGGGGGGGGATCTTCTCTAAACAGTGATATCACAATTATTTTGTTCCCAAATTATATTCATCTTGCTCTCTTTTTTCTTTCAAATTGAAGTCCTTAAAACATTTTAATCAGCAAATTTTGACAAAGTACCTACCAACTAGACAAATATAGCTATTAATATCCTAATAGTTAAAAATCATGATTAAGGGAGAACATGCTTATGCCAAATAGTTTACGGTCATTTGATGTTTTCTTTGTCTCTCTTTTCCCCTCGTAAGAAGAGAAGATAATCAAAATCCTACTTTGTTCATCAACTTAATAATGTTGTTTCATCAAGTAATTAATATTATAACTCATTTGAAGTTACTTTTGTAAATTACGAGATTGAAGACTACATATTTTTTACGGGTAAAACCGAGGCTAATGAGCACCCAGATTTCCTAGTGAGGCAAACGAAGCAAGAAAGTAACTACAAGGAATCGAAATCGAAGCTAGGAGTCTCACGTATCGAGTGTCACACCTCCTTTTTATCTACACCCCGCAAAGGGCGTAAAGGGAGTTTTTAAAGGACAATCGAAACGGGATTTATTATTTAATTCAGAGTCGTCACTTGGGAGATTTATGGTGTCCCAAGTCACCGGTTGAATCCCGAATCGAGGAAAAGATTAACTCTGTATTACAGTCCGCGAACCAGAAATCCAGACAAGGAATTCTGTTAACCCGGGAGAAGGTGTTAGGCATTCCCGAGTTCCGTGGTTCTAGCACGCTCGCTCAACTGTCACATTCGGCTTATTCATCTGACTTTAACAATTATGAGCTTATATGCAAGTTTTAACTATTTACCGCTTTTATTATTATCATTATTATTTTAACAGAGAATTGCAACGTTGTGAAGACGTATCTCGAACCACGTCACATCAATGTACCCGTGGTTGTCGACACATTTCGACTCCGTTGGGATTTGGATTTGGATCACATAAATGTGCACCCGAATTTGAGAAAGTAATGTTATTTAAAGTACGCGCCTAAAGAGATTAACGCGTGGTTATTTTGGGAAAAAGGCCGTGAAGTTCGCTAAGCGGCCGATCCCGAGTTCTAAGTAATTAATACATACCTTTGTGAGGGCCCCGCAATTTATGCGTTTTACTAGGCGAGGCTCATCTCGTTTATTTTAAAAGGATAATCCTAAAGTGACTACATTTTTCTAGTAAGTTCGTCTCTAAAATAAAAGAGAAAAAGTCCTAATTAGTTACATGTTTATAAGCTCGTGCCTCTTATTAGTTATTAGATTAAGACAAATGCAAACGGAAAATTGCAACCGAGCTTGCTCAAAGGGAGATTGTATCGTTCCTTGTTCTATTAGTTAATAATACTAAAGTTGAGATTATGAATTGAACACGAGATTGACACACAGTAATATAAAAACAAACTAACTATTCTTTGATTAATTTAAACTAATATTATTAGATGAATGAGTTATTAGAAAAACCAAATGTTATACCAAGCCATTTTTGAACTCTTTTTACAACTGTCGAAAATACCTCAGTATTTGAAAATTGACGTTAGGCTAATATTATTCAAGAACCATTTCGTTAGCTTTGAACCTATACGATGATACCTTCAATTCATTTGAATTCAAAAAGAAAACTTGGAAAAACGGTAGCTCACATGGTCTAGATACAGTCCAGTTAGGTACATTTACACGAACCAGTCTTATTACAAAAAACTAAACATTATACATATGCAACCCTATGACTCATTAATCAGTCAACTACATATTTAGACAAAGAAAAGAAAACTCTATTCGAGCACAAATCTAAACAGGAGGAATTCAACAGGAACAAAGTCTGGTCAACACTTCATTTCGCTTCAAGCCAAGAGTGTACAAATGTGTACCTGGAAGGAATACAATGGGGAAGAAGAAGAGAGGAAGGTCAGCAGCAGCAGTAGCAAACATCAGTTGTAACAACAATGCAACAAAAGATAACCAGCAGCGACTCAGGAAACCAGTTAAAATTCCCAGCAATACCAACAGCAACACAAACACCCAGTAACTGACCCCAAAACAGCTTGATAGCAACCAAATATCAATCAAAACACAAGCAGAAACACCCCTAGAATTCAATAATAAAAAAAAACTCAAAAATACAATTCCACAGTTAAAGCTGAAGCTCCTTTCAGTTTCAATGGGATAGCACTAGTTGAACTAGACTAACTCTTAAAACTCTCTTCCAGTTTTTCAGAATGTTCAACACACTTAAGATTTCCAGAATGTTCTCCCTCCTCCCTTTTTAACTGTGTCCAACTCCTCTCCTTTATAGCCAAACTTTTTAACCCTTTAGCTCTTAGGAGCATTCAACTAATTAAGAGAGTGTTTCTGCCCATGATATTCCCTGACAACCACTACTACATGTTTTTCTCTTTTTTAATCCAAGGTTATGGCTGACTTAACTTATTTAATCAACTTCTCATGCCATTAAGCCTTGTTCCCCACTATTACTAAACAATTAATTAGTTTATTGGTACTTTAGTACCCTACTGTCAGCCATTCAAACTAAAGCATTTTTCAAGTTTTGACACCCCAAATTACCCATGTGATGCCCTGAACAACTATTCTACCTTAAACCCCTGCGACCACATCAGCTATAACCAATTCTTAAATAAGAAACCTAATCACTGATTAATCTAAACTAATCCTTAATTAATGACTGAAAACAAATGAACTGACTCTAAACCAATAAACACATCAGTTATAACCAATTCAAACTTATCAGAATCAGTTAACGAATCAAGCTAGAAACTTAGTTTAGATCAAATATCATCAGAATGAAACCAATGATTCCGGGCAACATATATTGAACTATTAAGTTCTGATTGATTCTCACAGATACAGTGAATAAGCTAACCAATTCTAACCTAAACAAGAACAAATGAACACTGAACGAAACAAACTGAACTCATATGAAAAAACACGGTGAATAACAATGAGAAAGGGAAATTGGAACAATTTGAAACAAATGATACCAACAGACTTATTTCAACACAAAATTAAAACAGAAAAGAAACAAGAGGGTAAACCTACTGGAATGAACCAAAAATTAAACTATTATCATGCTAATCTAACATTCAAGCATAACAGACTAATCGACGACACTTATTCAATCGATTACACAAATTATAACATATAATAATCGACAACAAACAGAAGTAATGACAAAATTGGACCAAATAAAAGGTCTGATGGAGAAAGAAAAGAGTAATTGATAAAAGACGAATTTGAACTCATCTTAAACAAACAAACAACAAAACATGAAAAACAAATAGAGAAACAGAAGAAATACATCCGAACTCAGACCTATCTCTCACTCGCTCTGCTCGTAACTCCGAATTGAGCCTTTTGGGGTTAAAACGGACTTTAATCGGTGTTCTTAACTGAGAACACTCGACTAAAGTCGATTAGAACCCCCAATTTTTCCTCGAACTGCCTCTAGGTTTGGTGTTAGGGTTTGTTTGTTCGATTTGGGATTTGAATAGTTCCGATGAGATTCAAACAAAACTGGGGTGTGATTTGGGACTGGGGAGGTCTAGTGGTCAACGGGTGTAAGTCTGGGGGCGATTGGGTAAACTAGGTTTTTTGGTCGGATTTTTCGATCTAAGATTCGAAGAGCTCTGTCATGATTCGAGGTTAAAGGGGTATGGATTCGGAAAGAGGAAGGCATGGAGGTTCAGCAGTGTTATTTAGGTGGCTAGCAGCGTCGTTTCCACCGGGTTTCAGGCGAAGGTGTGGGGTGGCGGCTCTAGGGTTTCGAGGGGTCGTTTGGTTTGTGGTTTGGGAGACGAAGAAGAGGGGTCGGGAAATGAGAGGGGGTAAGGGGTTTAGGAGTTGGTATATTGAGATGGTGAGATTAATGTGGTCCGTTGAATCAATGAAGATTGACGGTCCAAATTAGATCGGGGGGGGGCAAACTGGGCTGGTAATTGGACCGGGTAAAGGGGTGAAATTTGGGCCTGGTTTTGGTCAAAATAAAATGGCCCAGTTCCGATTTCTTTGGATTTTTCATTTCTTCCTTTTCTTTTAACTTCTTTTTAATTCCTAATTACCAAAAATTAAATTCCAAAAAATCTTAAATTAAATTATAGAACTTAAATTAACTTGTTAAAAACACAAATTAACTTCTATTACAACTATTAACACAATTAAACATCAATTACAAACAAAATCACACAATTGGACTAAAATACATATTTTTTGTGATTTTCGTTCTTTCCTGGTTGTAAAATTAAATCCTAAATGCACAAGCAACACCTATTTTTGTATCTTCATAATTAAAGTAGAAATAGATACGTACGGACAAAAATACAAATAAATCACAAACAACACAAAACTATTTTGTTTTGAATTTTTGGGAGTAGTTCTCGTAGGGCAAAAATCACGTGCTCACAGCTGCCCCTCTTTGTTCGGAAACACGAAGAGTTTTCGTGCAAAGATAAAGTGAGCATATACGAGCGATTTTTGCCCGTTCGGCTACTCCGTGTGAAGTATTTTTTAAAGATTTGACCGAACCTCTGCTTCAAAGGTTTCCTATATATCCCTGGCTAAAGGGGAATCAGATCAATGTAGTTCGGGAAGTTTCGGTAGCTGGGACTACCATGAAGCTGTAATTTTGCTGTTACTACTGCTGCATGCTGTTACTACTACTTTCCGACCTCCTTATTACACCGTGCTAAAAGAAGACAAGAAGCTAGACTAAACTAGGGATTACAATATCTTATCTATCTTCAAACTTGCTCTTGTAGCCTCCCTTCTGATTTCTGCAGCGGAATTTATGCTGGGGATATTTTGTTGTAACCCTCCGCTTTACTGACTCTTGACTTGAAATTGAGTGTAGTCCTCTGTGCTACAGGCGGGCTCCTGACTTCAAACTTGAAATTTATTCCTCTGTTCTACAGGCGGGCTCCTGACTTTGTTTTGAAATGTACTCCTCTGTTCTACAGGCGAGCTCCTGACTCCAACTTGACTTTAAAAGATAAGACGGCCTCCATTCTCCAGGCGGGCTCCTGACTTCAACAACAACTATTTCTCCAGAATATAACACTTTCATTCTCCGGGCGCTCAACAATTTCTTAAAAACATAACACCTCCATTCTCCAGGCGGACTCCTGACTTCAACAACTTTTTAAAAATATAACACCTTTATTCTCCAGGCGGGCTCCTGACTTCGACTACAATTTAAAAAATATAACACCTCCATTTTTCAGACGGGCTCCTGACTTCGACTACAACTCAAAAATATAACACCTCCATTCTCCAGGCGGGTTCCTGACTTCAACTTCAACTTGAAATGACAACAACCTCCATTCTCCAGGCGGGCTCCTGACTTCAACTTCAACTTGAAATGACAACAACCTCCATTCTCCAGGCGAGCTCCTAACTTCAGCTACAACTCAAAATGTAATACCTCCATTCTCCAGGCGGGCTCCTGACTTCACTACTTCCCAAAACATAATACCTCCATTCTCCAGGCGGGCTCCTGACTTCAACTACTTCTTAAAAATATAGCACCTCCATTCTCCAGGCGGGCTCCTGCCTTCAATGACTTCTAAGAAATGCGTTTTATTGCTGTTGCTCCTTCCTACCTCCTGAACCATTTTCCTTCTAACTTGAAATTATCTTCTTTCAGAACTGCTTCCCTCAAAACTGGTGTTTCATTCCTCTGAAAACTGCTGGGGATAACACCGGTGTTTTATTCAAAAATATGTTATTTTCCTCATTCAAAGACTACTTCCCTTAAAGCTGGTGCTTTCCTTCCACTGGAACTACTTCCCTTAACACTTGTGTTGTCTTCCTTCCGAAATTGCTTCCTTTAAAACTTGTTTGGCCTTCTTCCGAAAACTGCTGGGGATACCATTTTTCCCCAAACTTGTGTTATCTTGCTTCTTCCCCAAGTGGGTACCGGACTTCCAAAAAATTTTCAAAATGAAAGAAAATTTTCTGCCTCAATTTGACAATCTTTCTTGTATCATGATGTCTTTTCATCATCTATAACATTTCCTGTCCCAAAGCTTGCTGGGGATGAGATTATTTGTTGGGGATGATATTCCTGTTGGCGATCATATTCCTGCTGGGGATGGTTTTCCCCTCTTCTTTCCCTGCTCCGTGTTGTCCGACCCTCTTGGAACTTGGTCGATAATCTGCCAGGGATGCTCTTGTTTCTTGACGATTCTTTATTCACCAATTGTTGCTTCCCACTTTTCTCCATACTCTCCCCGAAATCCTAGACCAATCCATCATTTGGTCTTGCAACGAACGTCTTTCTCGTTCCATTGCATTATCTTTGGCCCATCCTATCCATATTGTGTTTTTGCACCATCTTGGCAACTGGTAATAAGCTCTGAAAATCCTTTTCAAAAACAAACTGTTGGGGAGATAAAGTCTTTAAAAATAAAAAATGATGAATTCAAGAAAATAAGAGAAGAATAGTTTTCTGAAAAATGTTGGGGAGAAGAAAAAAAAAGAACTTATCTGAATGGTACAACCGATCCCAATGATCACGTCGTGCATTTTGGATTAACCAACCCAGTCTATTTATATCAATCAATCTTTCTGATGGCCTTACTTTGTTGGGGATATGTAAGCGCCCAATTCTTTTGTCGACTCAACATCTTTGCACTGCTTGATGCCTCGACGGATCCTTTCCGTCAATCTTATCTTGTTTGCCTTTTTTGACCCCTTGTCGCCTCATAGTGCCCTTCGAGGGGTTTTCACTAATAAGACTCTCTCATTTCCCTCAACTCCCGTCGCCTTATGGTGCATGTGAAGGTTTTCACCGATAAGACTCTCTCATTTTATTTCTCTCAACTTCCGTCGCCTTATGGTGCCTGTGGAGGTTTTCACCGATAAGACTCTCTCATTTTATTTTATTTTTTTCAGCTGGGGATTGGAGTGCTACCTCTCTGCTGGGGATTCTTTCGGCTATCAATTCATTTCCAGCTTATGATCCTCTTCTCTGCTGGGGATCAAAGTGTTATTCCCGACTTCCATTTGTATGACTTGGCACTTCTCGGATACTGATCGGGAGGTCTTTTTGGACATCAATATGGGTTTTTGTGTATGGCTAAAAGAAAAGGGGTATCAAAAGGTTCAAAATAATTTTGATGGGTAAAATATTACAACTCTTGGAATCAAACTTCCTTCCCAAAATTACAAACACAACTTTTACCCCAGTTTCTTGCTTGGGGATTTTTATTTTTGTTACACTATAACCGAGTCGTGAGGCGCCTACGTATCCTTTTTGAGGAATCAGGTCAAACGTAGTTCCCAATTCCTTTGTTTTTCTTGTGACTTTTCTTTTGTCTTTATTATTATTATTTTTCTCTTCTCTTTTCCTTTCAATTTTATTACTGATTCCAAAAGAGGGGTATGAAAGAATAAATAAGGCTCAAAAGGGGAAGCAAAGGTTGAAATGTTTGGATGGAAGAACAAATTGTCTCCGTCATTTCATTCTCCGATACCATGCCAAATGCAAACAAACAACAATTACAATTAAAAGAAATCATACATAATATCTCTTAACTGCGTCAGAATTGATAGTTATGTCAACGCATTTCCCTTCGATATCTGTTAAACATAAAGCGCCATTGGACAACACTCTGGTTAGAATGAATGACCCTTGCCAATTCGGGGCGAACTTGTCCTTTGCCTCAGCCTGATGTGGGAGGATGCGTTTCAGCACTTGCTGGCCCACTTCAAACTTCCGGGGACGCACCTTTTTGTTGTATGCTCTTGTCATTCTCTTTTGATATAACTGGCCATGACACATGGCTGCCAATCTCTTTTCATCAATCAAGTTCAACTGCTCCAAACGGGTTTTGACCCACTCGTCATCATCAATCTCAGCCTCAGCGACAATCTGAAGGGATGGAATTTCAACTTCTGTCGGTATCACTGCTTCAGTTCCGTATACCAACAAATAAGGAGTTGCACCTACTGAAGTACGAACAGTAGTGCGATAACCCAACAATGCCAAATGGTAACTTCTCATGCCATTGTCTGGACCCTTCTACCATCTTCCTCAGTATCTTCTTTATGTTCTTGTTGGCCGCCTCGACCGCTCCATTCGCCTTGGGACGATATGGTGTGGAATTACGGTGTGTAATCTGAACTGTTGACATACTTCTTTCATCAAACCGCTGTTAAAATTAGCACCATTGTCCGTGATGATCACTTTTGGGATCCCAAATCTACAGATGATATGGGAATGAACAATATCTACCACTGCCTTCTTGGTTATCGACTTGAAAGTTTTAGCTTCAACCCACTTAGTGAAATAATCGATGGTCACCAGAATGAACCTATGACCGTTGGTAGCTACCGACTCAATAGGTCCAATGACATCCATGCCACAGGCAACAAATGGCCATGGTGCTGACATTGTATGTAATTCTGTCGGCGGATAATGAATCAGATCTCCGTGTATCTGACACTGATGGCATTTTCGCACGAAAGTGATACAATCATGCTCCATAGTGAGGCAATAGTACCCTGCTCGAAGAATCTTCTTCGCTAATACATATCCGCTCAAATGTGGCCCACAAACTCTAGCATGTACCTCTATCGTAACTGTCATGGCTTGACTAGCATCTATACATCTCAGCAATCCCAAATCTGGTGTTCTTTTGTACAACACTCCTCCACTGAGGAAAAATCCATATGCCAGTCGCCGAATGGCTCTCTTTTGATCTTCGGTGGCCTGCTCCAGGTATATCCCTATCTCGAGGTATTCCTTGACATCATAGAACCATGGTTTGCCATCCAGTTCTTCCTCTAACATGTTGCAATAAGCATGCTGATCACGAACCTGAATATGCAACGGGTCAACATGAATTTTGTCTGGGTGGTGCAACATTGATGCTAAGGTGGACAAAGCATCGGCAATCTCATTATGAACTCTTGGGATGTGTCTGAACTCCACTGATCGAAATCGCTTGCTCAGATCGTGCAAACATTGTCGATATGGTATAAGCTTCAAATCCCTTATTTCCCATTCACCCTGAATCTGATGCACCAGGAGGTCCGAGTCTGCCAAGACCAAGACGTCCTGGACATCCATGTCTGCAGCTAGCCGTAGACCCAAAATGCATGCCTCATACTCAGCCATGTTGTTGGTACAATAGAAACGCAGTTGAGCCGTAACAGGATAATGATGTCCTGTTTCAGAAATAAGTACTGCTCATATTCCAACTCCCTTCGCATTTGCGGCTCCATCGAAAAAAAGCTTCCATCCTGGTTCCTTGGTCATTTCCAACTCATCTATATGCATCACTTCTTCATCAGTAAAAAACGTCCTCAAGGGCTCGTATTCTTCATCAACAAAATTCTCAGCCAATGCTTGGGCCTACATGGCCGTCCTCGTCACATAGACGATGTCGAATTCTGTGAGTAATATCTGCCATTTCGCCAATCTCCCTGTGGGCATAGGCTTCTGGAAAATATACTTCAATGGATCCAAACGTGAAATGAGATAAGTAGTATATGATGACAGATAATGCTTCAATTTCTAGGCCACCCAAGTTAGGGCGCAACATGTCTTCTTGAGTTGAGTGTACTTAACCTTATAGCCTGTAAACTTCTTGCTGAGATAATAGATGGATTGCTCCTTCCTTCCGGTAATGTCGTGTTGGCCGAGTACGCAGCCAAACGAATTCTCCAGGACCGTTAGATAAAGAATTAACAGTCTTCCCGGCTCAGGTGGAACCAACACAGGTGGATTTGATAAATATCCTTTGATTTGGTCAAATGCTTCCTGACATTCTGCCATCCATTCTACCGCAGCATCTTTCTTCAGTAGCCGAAAAATGGGTTCACAAGTTGCTGTGAGTTGAGCAATAAACCTGCTGATATAATTCAACCTTCCCAACAGACTCATTACTTCTGTCTTGTTCTTCGGCGATGGCAAATCTTGGATGGATTTGATCTTTGATGGGTCCAACTCAATGCCTAGCCGACTGATGATGAATCCCAACAGCTTTCCAAATGGAACACCAAATGCACATTTGGCCGGGTTGAGCTTAATATCGTACATTCGAAGTCTTTGGAAAAACTTCCTTAGGTCTGCTACGTGGTTTTCCTGATGCTTGAATTTTATGATCATATCGTCCACGTATACCTCAATCTCTTTATGAATCATGTCATGAAACACAGTAGTCATTGCTCTCATGTACGTTGCCCCAACATTCTTCAAACCAAATGGCATTACCCGGTAGCAATAAGTCCCCCACGGCGTAATAAAAACCGTCTTTTACGCATCTTCTTCATCCATCAGAATCTGATGATACCCAGCATAGCAATCCACAAAAGACCAGATCTCACGTCTGGCACAATTATTGATCAAGATATGGATGTTGGGTAATGGAAAGTTATCCTTTGGGCTTGCCCTGTTCAGATTGCGGTAATCGACACACACCCTGATCTTCCCATCTTTCTTCGGCACTGGCACCACATTAGCCAACCAATCAGGATATCGAGTGACCCGAATAACCTTTGCTTGCAGCTGCTTGGTTACTTCCTCTTTAATCTTCACACTCATGTCTGTTTTGAACTTCCTCAATTTCTGCTTGACGGGAGGGCATGCCGGGTTAATGGGCAATTTGTGAACCACTAAATCCGTGCTTAACCCCGGCATGTCATCATACGACCATGCAAAAACGTCTTTGAACTCAATAAGTGCTTTGATTAGTTCTTCCCTGATATTCGGTGCAATGTGGATGCTTATTTTAGTTTCCCTGATATCATCTGCATCCCCTAAATTGATGGCTTCTGTGTCATTTAAGTTGGGCTTGGATTTCTCTTCAAACTGGCTTAACTCTCTGTTTATCTCTTCGAAGGCTTCATCCTTATTGTATTCCGATTCATCATCATAATCGACCTCTTGTACAACTAGTTCGGAATCAGATTGATTTTGTAGACTAGGTTGAAGATCCGTTGTGCATGCCATGTCATTAGAACCAATATAAAGAGAACTGTTCAGAAAGAGAAAAGAAGAAAACAAAATTAAAACAAAATAAGAAGAGAAAAGCTTTAAAATACGGGATAACAGAGTTTCACACTTTGCCGAATACAAAACAAAACTGGATTACAACCCAGGAATAATCCAAAAAAAAACAAGAAAGAAAAATCAGAGCCCACTACCAAGACTCCCTCCGAGTAGGAAGGGGAGTAGCCATCTAATTGTTGATATTTGCCCTAGGCCCCGCAAACTATACATCTAACCTACTGGACCCTTCTCCAGCTTCTATCATGTTGACATCGGCGAACAGCCTTTCAAATCCCTCATTCAAATCTCCATCTGGCCCAATCAGTGGTCCGAGAACTTTCGAGACCGATAACTTTCTGATACCTGCTCTGACAAATGATCTGGATAGGTGCGGGATTGGCTTGGGAAGGACCCAGACTTTTTTCTTCAACTTGCGGGCCCGTATCACATCCGCCGCTATAGGCTTGAACCCCAACCCAAAGGTATCCAGATTTTTGGGCAAAGAAACCAGCTGAACAATACCCTAAAGATCAGCCCCTAAACCTTTGCCTGGCACAAACCCGTTCTTCAACATCTCTGAGGCTACCATGACAGTTGCAGCTGCTATTTTGGGAAGTGGGATGCTTTCACCTTCGGGAACTTTGTCCACTAAAACTGTATCGAAAACCTGGTAAACCCACGGTCCCTTATCATCATCAGTCTCTATGAAGGGTACGATGGCATCACTTACGATGCTTGCATTGTCTTCCCCATGTACTACGATCTCTTGCCTATCCCACTCGAATTTGACCATCTGATGTAATGTAGAAGGCACTGCTTTGGCGGCATGGATCCAGGGTCGCCCCAACAGAAGATTATATGACACTGCCACGTCTAACACTTGAAACTCCATGGTGAACTCGGCTGGACCAATTATTAATTCAAGTATGATGTCACCCACTATGTCTGTACCACCACCATCAAACCCTCGAACATAGATGTTGTTCTTGTGAATCCTGTCACCATCGACCTTCAGTTTGTTCAATGTGGTCAAAGGACAGATATTGGCACTGGACCCATTATCAATCAGTACTCGAGTGACTACCGAGTCTTCGCACTTCACGGTCAAATAAAGGGCTCTATTATGTTCTGTACCCTCCATGGGCAACTCGTCGTCTGAAAAAGTGACCTTGTTGACCTCGAAAATCTTGTTTGCTATTTTCTCCAGATGGTTCACAGACATCTTATCCGGAACATGGGCTTCATTTAGAATTTTCATCAATACCCAGCGGTGCTCGTTTGAATGGATCAACAAGGATAACAATGAGATCTGTGCCGGGGTCTTTCTCAACTGCTCCACAATGGAGTAATCTTGCGCCTTCATTTTCTTTAAAAATTCTTCCGCCTCTTCCTCGGTTACTGGATTCTTTGTCGCCACTGGATTGGCCCTTCTTAACTCTGCGGGAGCAAAACACCTTCCCGAACGAGTTAACCCATGTGCCTCACATATTTCCTCCACAACTTCCTTCCCCTTATGCATTACCATTACTTGACTGTAGCTCCATAGCACAACTTTCTCACTGATTATCGACAACTGCATTACTGGCCTGATAACAACTAGTCCTATGCATGCCCCCTTCACGGCTACTGGCTTGCTTGGTATCCCTTGCACCATTACTTTGACCAGCTCTGGATTCTTGGCAACATCAGTCAAACTCTTCCCCATCACCACCACTAGCTTGCCTTCTACCCTTTCCGACTGTACTACCGCTTTTCCACTAATCGATTTTTCTTTCGGACTGGCACGGATCATCATTACCGTTTGTGAGGGCTTCTTGAGCTTCCCTCCTTCGTGCACTAGTTCGATCATGTAGGCTTCATGGTGTGCCGGCAACGGGTTCTGATTGATGTTAGGTGCCTCTGGCTCCTGGACCTCGATCCTATTTGTGTCAATAAGATCTTGTACGGCAGTCTTCAACTTCCAACACTTCTCAGTATCATGCCCGGGAGCCCCCGAACAATATTCACAGCTTACCGAGTGGTCCAGATTTTTGGGAAGGGAATTGGCAATTTGGGCTCCACAGGACTCAATAGGCCTAACTGCCTCAATTTGTGGAACAGAGTAGTATAGGTTTCTCCCAGCTGAGTGAATGTTTTCTGCCTCTGCACCCTTTCATTCCTGAAAGTCTGATTCCCACGGAAACCTGGTCCCGAAGGATTCCTGTAAGCCCTTGGTAGTGGATATGTGTTTTGTGGAGGTGGATATGTGTTTTGTGAAGGTGGATATGTGTTTTGTGGAGCCAGCGCACGCCATTGCGGGCAAGCTGGAGGCTGGGTGTAAGTTTGGGCGTGATGGACAGAGAAATGTGGCTCTTGTGGTGGGTAGTAGGGTTGTGGAAGGCCGTATGGAATGTGTGGGTAATTTGAGTGATGGGGTCTAGGTTGGTAGTGGGGGGGACCTCTGGATATGGACCAAGTACCTGCCTCGACTGTTGCAACATCTTCCCTTTTCTTCTTTCCGAGCGCACCTCCCGTGCCGCTCTGGATGGCTTGAGTGGTTGCTTTAATCGCCGAATAGCTCAGGATTTTGTTGGACTTAAGTCCCTCTTCAATCATACCGCCCATTTTTACTACTTCGTTGAAAGATTTGCCAACTGACGTCACTAGGTGACCAAAGTAAGTTGGCTCCAAAGTCTGCAGAAAGTAGTCCACAATTTCCCCCTCTCTCATCGAAGGATCAACTCTTGCCGCTTGCTCTCTCCAGCGGAACCCAAATTCTCGGAAGCTTTCCCCAGGCTTCTTCTCAAGTTTCAGCAATGTGAGGCGGTCAGGGACGATCTCAAGGTTGTACTGGAAGTAGCCTGCAAAGGCTTGTGCCAGATCATCCCAGGTGTACCACCTGCTAGGATCCTGTCTTGTGTACCATTCCAGTGCAGACCCGCTTAGACTTTGACCAAAATGAGCTATTAACTGCTCGTCTTTTCCCCCGGCCCCTCTCATCTTACTGCAAAAACCTCGCAGATGTGCCATTAGGTCACCGTACCCCTCGTATAGATCAAACTTTGGCATCTTGAACCGTGCCGACAATTGAATGTCGGGGAATGGGCACAGATCTTTGTAGGCCAAACTGACTTTGTTGCCTAACCCATGGATATTCCTGAAGGACTGCTCCAGGATTTTAAACTTTCAAAGCACTTCGTCTTGCTCTGGGCTCTTAGCCGGCTTTTCAGTCTCTACCGGGATCTCTAAGTGAGTATTATAAGTATGAGGCTCGGGTGCTTTGAAGGTTGGTTCAGGGGGTAATATTTGTTATCATGAGCCTGAAACAACGGCTCGCTGGATGATCTTTGCAGCGTGGCTGGTGGGGGTGCCACGAAAACAGGAACATTTGGTGGATGAGGGTTCTGATTGGGTTGTGAAGCTTGGGGATCATATGCATTTCTTCCCTGATAGTATTGGTGACTGGGGAAGCTTGTCGAAGGGCCGGGGGAAGGGTATTCCGACGTGTGTCCTGGTGGGAGAGTGGGAGTAACGGGAGGGTCAGGCACTTTTTGTACCCTAGCTAAGGCCAACTGCATTTCTTTCATCTCCTGTCTCATCTTATCCATTTCTTCCTTCAGCATTTGATTCTCCGTCCTTTCATCCTCGACACTTTGGTCTGAACTAGTCATGCTTTTTAGTATGGGCCCTTTGGATCTTGTTTGGTAATGGTAATCTGCCAGAACGTTCTAACAAACTAACTGGTTCGAAATCTCTGGAGAAACAACAAACTTGTTAGCGTTAGAGTTTAACACATATTGCAATTTCACGTTGGGGGATGCAATGTTCCTAGGCAGTTTAACCATTTCTAACATGTCTTTGCTTCGACCGCATGCGTCATTCCGGCTTACTTTGTTTGTGCCTCGTTTAAGTGTTTCTGAAACTTTCTTTATCTCTCTTTTTATTTCTTTCTTTTCCTTTCTTTTATTCACTTTGCCTTTTCTCTTTTTCTTTTTAGTGGTGGTCGAATCTTATGTGGATTGCCTACATATCATGTCCCCGCATGAATCAGACCGCGCGTAGTTCTTCCACAAGTGCAGAAAATAAAGACACCATTTTTGGATTTTTCAGCCTTTACTAGCAAAACGTTTTATTACAAGGCAAAACATTTTTGAAAGGAAATTGACAGACTTGATACAGACTACAGACTTTATGCCAAAAAGGGAAATACAAACTTCGACGGACAACAGACTCTGAAGACAAGGAAAATACAGACTCAAACTATGAATGTTTCAGAGTTTTGAATTTTGGCGCCCGCGGGGCGTCGTTCGGCCTCGCCGCGGGCTTTGGTGCAAGGCCCCTTTGCAGATCTTTCAAATCTTCCATGATCTGGTGGACATAAATCATTATTGAAGAAAAGAAGGTGGTACGGGACATATCCTCACAAGCTATGCACTTTATGGTGATGTAGTGCCCGATATCGTCGATTCTTCCCTTGATTCTGTCCCTTTCCATAAGCAATCACTCTATTTGTTGATTCCGCGTCCCCAGCATTTGAGCGTTGTAAAGGAGTTGATCCTGAAACTCATTCATCTATTTCTCCATTCGGGCCATTAGATCATAGTAGAGCTTCCTATCTACTCTGGCATCTCGGGCTTGTCTGAAGATCCGCTCTTTGAGAGTGGATATTGTTTCTCTCAATATAGCGATGTTCCTTTCGTAGTCCCTCTTCATTTGTTGCATAGACCGTGCTCGCTCTTCTACCTTCTTTATCCATTTCACCTAGATTCTCGCTAGACCAGCTTTAGTTTTTTCCAGGTCTTCTTGATACTCGAGGACTTTCTTCTTTAGACTGTTTATGAGCCTTTCATCAGCCTGACTTCTCTTCGGGTTTCTGGTAGCTATTTTCATTTCCTGGATTTGAGCTTTGAGGACCCCGTTTTCCTGAGCTAGTTTTCTCTTTTCTCCCTCATCTGCAGCGATATGCAAACCTTTCTCAAATTTCAAATCTATAACTTGATTCTCCAACTTGCCTATTGTAACCATGTACTCGTGCTCTTTAGCCAACCAATCCCACTGTTCTTCCGACGCCTTGACGAATTCCTGGAGATGGGGTCTTTTAGCCGGCCTTTCGTGCTCAAGTTCTCTCATGTACCAAGCAAGTTATCCTGGCGCCACTTCGCCTTTGGCATGATCCTGTACGCAAGTATCTGCTTTTAAATATTGGCATTCACTCCAGATCTGACGGACTCTTGCTTCAGGGAACTGTCCGTCAAGGCTAATCTCAATTACTTGAGCACTAGGATCTTCCTCCTGTGGCACTGTTTGGCATCTCCCGAGTTGTCTCAAAACTCGATATGGCACGTAAGGTTGAATGCTCTTGAGCCCCATCAATAGAAAGTGGGTCCTAGCTGCTGGCATATGGATGACCTCGTCAACGGGCAACCATCCTAGTGCCTACTGTATTTGGCTGGCGGTGAGGGTCCGAAAGAATGATGTCCACGTCGTAACTCCCTCGGGTAGACTGACCCCCTTGATTCTTGTGTAGAACTCTTCTATGCAAGTTTTCTTCGAGGAACCATAACTTAAGAGCTGGGAACGGTGGCAGAGATGCTCAGTCATCCATATTTGTAGCAACAAGTTACACCCCTCGAAAAAGTTCCCTCTGGCTTTGCAGGCTGTGAGAGCTCGGAAGATATTAGATACTATCATAGGCGCAAGAATGCTTTCATCTTGGGTGAGCAAGGTACTGACGACCCCAACTATTTTCAGATCAATGTTTCTGTCTTTCCTTGGAAATACCAAAAGACCCAAAAAGGTTATCATAAAAGCCACTCGTCTATGCTCGTCTCATTTCTGACGGTTACTTTTGTTGCATAACTTATTACCCGGGTTGTTGAATCCTCCTACATGACCGTATCTGTCGTATATGAAGCGCGGATTACAAAAACCTGCGGCCAAATCTGGGTTATGGACCGTCCTGGGTATCTTTAATAAATCTAAAAACCGATGCACCGTGACAGCTCTTGGAGCAACCAGGTATTTTTGCCTCAACGAAACTTCAGCATTTCCGATGTACCCAGCTATCTCCTCCAAAGTCGGGGTGAGTTCAAAATCGAAGAAGTGGAAGACATTGTGTGTCGGGTCCCAGTATGTGACCAAAGCTCTTATGATATCCCCCCGAGGCTGGATTTCCAATAAACCCATAAGACCTTTTATATATTTCTTGCCCTCATCTTGCCCTTCACCACCTAAATCATCCCACCATAGCCACAACTTGAAGGAGATTTTAGTCATTATTGAAAAAGGTTCATTTTGCATCGTGCTCATCCTGCACATTTATTAAGGTGATTAAGCAAAAAATAAAATTTATTTGACTCAACCAATTGGATATTTTTAATTTTTCACAGATTAAAAGAAAGATCCGGTTCCGAACACGGCCTTTCAGCACTTCGGGAACGAAGATTTTGAGGCTGGGTGAGTCAACCGGTTGAAAATCAAAAAAATGACTACAAGTGGCCATTTATGCAAAGTCAGCCTTCTGGCATCCCTTTTGGGATCATTCGGCTATTTTGACAAAAACGGCGTCACCCGACTTATTTATGACGAAAATTAAAATTTTGACATTTTTGTAAAGGGGAGGTTGGACCCGATGAGGGTTGCCTACGTATCCCGCACCTTGTGAGAATCAAAGCGGCGTAGTTTGGGTAGATAAAAAAACTTCTTTTGAAAACAAGACTCTTTTCAATGGCAAATAAAACCATTTTTCATAAACAAAACCCTTTTTTTCTTCATTTTCTCAAAAATTCGACAAAGTTTTGACGCTATTTGGACATTGATTTTTTTTAAAACAGGCGATTAACTACCTCTATCTCTCTTTCCTCAAAGTATTCAAAAGCCGGTCAGCATGCAAGTCCGAAGCAAACAAATGCACATGTAGCAAGTTGGATGCATCAGGATGGTCTTTTGTCGTTTTGGTACACCTGTCCTAGACAGACCCAACCCATGTGTTGAGCCTCCAAAGTCAAATGCACATGATGCAAACAAACGTTCCTACTAGGGATCCGACATGAAGCTGAGTTATTCTAGGTTCGTAACCTGGGTATTTGTTCTAGACTGTGTACCCGAGCGGACAACTCTAGTCGAGGAGGGGGCTACGTACCAGGGACCCGCGAGATCTTTCGGCTTTGTAACTTGTCCGGCCTCTTTCTTATTTCAGGGTATGACACTAAGAGAATAGGGAGTCTCAACCAGTAAGCACATCCACAGAGGTGAGAAGAGAAGAGTTTCGTAGCAGTTTATATACAGTTCAGATAATATCAAAGCGATAAAAGCAACATTTTGCACATTTAGGCCAAAACATGTAATAAGATCAAATAATAAATGAAGCCAAATAATAACAATTATTCCAGGCTCGAATTCTTGAACCCTAAACCAGAGATTCTGGGTTCCGTCCCCAGCAGAGTCGCCAGAGCTGTCACACCTCCTTTTTACCTACACCCCGCAAAGGGGCGTAAAGGGAGTTTTTCCAATTAAAGGACAATCGAAACGGGATTTATTATTTAATTCAGAGTCGCCACTTGGGAGATTTATGGTGTCCCAAGTCACCGGTTGAATCACGAATCGAGGAAAAGATTAACTCTGTATTACAGTCCACGCACCAGAAATCCGGACAAGGAATTCTGTTAACCCGGGAGAAGGTGTCAGGCATTCTCGAGTTCTGTGGTTCTAGCACAGTCGCTCAACTGTCACATTCGGCTTATTTATCTGACTTTAACAATTATGAGCTTATATGCAAGTTTTAACTCTTTACCGCTTTTATTATTATCATTATTATTTTAACAAAGAATTGCAACGTTGTGAAGACGTATCTCGAACCACGTCACATCAATGTACCCGTGGTTGTCGACACATTTCGACTCCGTTGGGATTCGGATTTGGGTCACATAAATGTGCACCCGAATTTGAGAAGGTAATGTTATTTAAAGTACGCGCCTAAAGAGATTAACGTGTGATTATTTTGGGAAAAAGGCCATGAAGTTCGCTAAGCGGCCGATCCCGAGTTCTAAGTAATTAATACATACCTTTGTGAGGGCCCCGCAATTTATGCGTTTTACTAGGCGAGGCTCATCTTGTTTATTTTAAAAGGACAATCCTAAAGTGACTACATTTTTCTATTAAGTTCGTCTCTAAAATAAAAGAGAGAAGTCCTAATTAGTTACATGTTTATAAGCTCGTGCCTCTTATTAGTTATTAGATTAAGACAAATGCAAATGGAAAATTGCAACCGAGCTTGCTCAAAGGGAGATTGTATCATTCCTTGTTCTATTAGTTAATAATACTAAAGTTGAGATTATGAATTGAACACGAGATTGACACACAGTAATATCAAAACAAACTAACTATTCTTTGATTAATTTAAACTAATATTATTAGATGAATGGGTTATTAGAAGAACCAAATGTAATACCAAGCCATTTTTGAACTCTTTTTACAACTGTCGAAAATACCTCAGTATTTGAAAATTGACGTTAGGCTAACATTATTCAAGTAACCATTTCATTAGCTTTGAACCTATATGATGATACCTTTAATTCATTTGAATCCAAAAAAAACTTGGAAAAACGGTAGCTCACATGTTCTAGATGCAGTCCAGTTAGGTACATTTACACGAACCAGTCTTATTACAGAAAACTAAACATTATACATATGCAACAACAACAGTAGCAAACATCAGTTGCAACAACAATGCAACAAAAGATAACCAGCAGTGACTCAGGAAACCAGTTAATATTCCCAGCAATACCAACAGCAACACAAACACCCAGTAACTGACCCCAAAACAGCTTGATAGCAACCAAATATCAATCAAAACACAAGCAGAAACACCCCTAGAATTCAGTAATCAAGAAAAACTCGAAAATACAATTCCACAGTTAAAGCTGAAGCTCCTTTCAGTTTCAATGGGATAGCACTAGTTGAACTAGACTAACTCTTAAAACTCTTTTCTAGTTTTTCAGAATGTTCAACACCCTTAAGATTTCCAGAATGTTCTCCCTCCTCCCTTTTTAACTGTGTCCAGCTCCTCTCCCTTATGGCCAAACTTTTTTTACCCTTTAGCTCTTAGGAGCATTCAACTAATTAAGAGAGTGTTTCTGCCCATGATATTCCCTGACAGCCACTACTACATGTTTTTCTCTTTTTTAATCCAAGGTTATGGGTGACTCAACTTATTTAATCAACTTCCCATGCCATTAAGCCTTGTTCCCCACTATTACTAAACAATTCATTAGTTTATTGGTACTTTAGTACCCTACTGTCAGCCATTCAAACTAAAACATTTTTCAAGTTTTGACACCCCAAATTACCCCTTTGATGCCCAGAACAACTATTCTACCTCAAACCCCTGCGACCACATCAGCTATAACCAATTCTTAAATAAGAAACATAATCACTGATTAACCTAAACTAATCCTTAATTAATGACTGAAAACAAATGAACTGACTCTAAACCAATAAACACATCAGCTATAACCAATTCAAACTTATCAGAATCAGTTAACGAATAAAGCTAGAAACTTAGTTTAGATCAAATATCATCAGAATGAAACCAATGATTCTGGGTCATATATTGAACTATTAAGTTCTGATTGATTCACACAGATACAGTGAATAAGCTAACCAATTCTAACCTAAACAAGAACAAATGAACACTGAATGAAACAAACTGAACTCATATAAAAAACATGGTGAATAACAACGAGAAAGGGAAATTGGAACAATTTGAAACAAATGATACAAACAGGCTTATTTCAACACTAAAAAAGAACAGAAAAGAAACAGGAGGGTAAACCTACTGGAATGAACGAAAATTAAACTATTATCATGCTAATCTAACATTCAAGCATAACAAACTAATCGACGATACTTATTCAATCGATTACACAAATTATAACATATAACAATCGACAACAAACAGAAGCAATGACAAAATTGGACCAAATAAAAGGTCTGATGGAGAAAGAAAAGAGTAATTGATAAAAGATAAATTTGAACTCATCTTAAACAAACAAACAACAAAACATGAAAAACAAACAGAGAAACATAAGAAATACCTCCGAACTCAGACCTATCTCTCACTCGCTCTGCTCGTAACTCTAACTTGAGCCTTTTGGGGTAAAAACGGACTTTAATCGAGTGTCCTCAACTGAGAACACTCGACTAAAGTCGATTAGAACCCCCAATTTTTCCTCGGACTGCCTCTAGGTTTGGTGTTGGGGTTTGTTTATTCGATTTGGGATTTGAATAGTTCCGATGAGATTCGAACAAAACTGGGGTGTGATTTGGGACTGGGGAGGTCTAGCGGTCAACGGGTGTAATTTTGGGGGCGATTGGGTAAACTAGGTTTTTTGGTCGGATTTTTCGATCTAAGATTCGAAGAGCTCTGTCATGATTCGATGTTAAAGGGGTATGGATTCGGAAAGAGGAAGGCATGGAGATTCAGCGGTGTTATTTGGGTGGCCGGTAACATCGTTGGTGCTGGGTTTCAGGCGAAGGTGTGGGGTGACGGCTCTAGGGTTTCGAGGGGTCGTTTGGTCTGTGGTTTGGGAGACGAAGAAGAGGGGTCGGGAAATGAGGGGGGTAAGGGGTTTAGGAGTTTGGTATATTGAGATGGTGAGATTAATGTGGTCCGTTGGATCAATGAAGATTGACAGTCCAGATTAGATCAGGGGGGGCAAACTGGGCTGGTGATTGGACACGGTAAAGGGGTGAAATTTGGGCCTGGTTTTGGTCAAAATAAAACGGCCCAGTTCCGATTTCTTTGGATTTTTCATTTCTTCCTTTTCTTTTAACTTCTTTTTAATTCCTAATTACCAAAAATTAAATTCCAAAAAATCTTAAATTAAATTATAGAACTTAAATTAACTTGTTAAAAACACAAATTAACTTCTATTACAACTATTAACATAATTAAACATCAATTACAAACAAAATCACACAATTGGACTAAAATACATATTTTTTGTGATTTTCGTTCTTTCCTGATTGTAAAATTAAATCCTAAATGCACATGCAACACCTATTTTTGTATCTTCTTAATTAAAGTAGAAATAGACACGCACGGACAAAAATACAAATAAATCACAAACAACACAAAACTTTTTTTGTTTTGAATTTTTGGGAGTAGTTCTTGTAGGAAAAAAATCACGTGCTCACATCGAGGCCCGAACAAAACACCTGCCCTCGGGGCCATCGAGACCACGCCTCCGGGATCTGGTTAGAGGTCCAAGACCTCGGAAAGCATTAACAAACAACCGCACACGATTAACAAAGGACCGCGCACGGATATCATGGCGTGAATCTCGGCTCGTATCGGCAGCGGACTATTAATTAGCGAAAAGGAAGATTTTTACCTTTCTTAGAATTGTATTTAGGGTAAAACTCCACTACTATATAAAGAGGAAGCTTTCAATAGACACATTGTAACACGCATATCAAGGCAATATGCATCTATTTTCTTTGCTCGTAAAAGTGACTCAAAATCCTTATTGCTGATAGTTCATCATAAGTGCTTGGCTTCGAACCGAAGACAGGCTAATTGTTAAGCTCATAAACGAGTCCGGACTCAATACTACTACTGATTTGGCTATTGGTTTTATATATCTTTAATTTGCTCATCTAACGTTATTAATCACTTGTATTGAATTGTCCACATATCCTTAAAACCGCATACAAATTCAATTGTTATCCATTTTTAAGGCTAAACAGCTTGGCTCCCACCACGGGGCTAAGGATAATAGTGGTAATTTGATACAAATTTTCATAACACACTCTGTTTTACGCTTGTTCTTTGAGATTTTAATTTCAGGTCAACCTAAAAATATCAAACTCTCAGTCCGCTCACTTGCTGAATCTGGCCATCACAGCGAAAACAACAATATAGTGCCTAGTAACGAGGTCACCCATGTTGATCCCAACGGAGTCCTGGTTGTAAACCCAGTTGATGCCAACTCGCATGTGGCCATCGATGCCAACCTGTCGATCGACCTTGCGAACAGCGTTCGCGGAAGAGCCCGACCTACGACTCGAGGTACGCTCGAAGGTGAAGGCGACATGATCAATCTGCGGGTGATCTTCGAAATGTTACATGCCCAATAGGTGGCGATAGTACAGCTGCAGAATTAAAGTTGCACCCCCAGCAGAGTTGAGCCCGAACCATCCCCGGAAAACACTCGAAGAAGTGAGCAAACCACAAAAAGGTTGAGTGAATCTAAGCCCGAGACCAACCCCAAAATAATAAAAATGTTTAAGGAATTGACGAAGCGAGTGGAATAAGGGAAGAAGAAAATTGAGGCCAACGACAAAGAAGTGGAGACCTATAACTCCAAAGTCGAACAAATCCCGGGAGCGCCTCCGATATTGAAAGGCCTGGATTCCAAGAAATTTGTCCAAAAGCCTTTCCCTCCGAGTGGGGCACCGAAACCAACTCTGAAGAAGTTTCGTATGCTCGAAATTTTAAAGTATAATGTCGCGCCCCAACCTTGGGAGGCGCGACCAACGCTCAATCATGTGAACCCAACTGAGCAAGCCTTACCATACACTTCCTACCCACCTTGATATGAATAAAGAAACCATACTTTTTTTTATCCATTTAGACGGGGAAAGACAACACATTCTACATTGATAGTTCATTTTAAGCACCACATTAAACCATAGATAAGTTAGTTTTCAAGATCCCCATAGAGTTAAAATTTATGGTCAACATAAGTTTAGAATTACAACATGGTTCGTAGACCCATCCAACCCCCGTACATAACCCACACATATGTCTACGGAGCCTCTAGGATACAAAAGATGAGTTTGACAAAGCCGAAAAAAAGGCCCCGACTATACCTCAAAAGTGAAAGTCCACAATACAAAGATATACAATATAGCCCCTTGAATGAGAAAGGGGCTCACCAAGATCTTGAGAAGAGGGATGCTTCGCTACACACGACCGGCATTATCTGCTATGGAGCCACCTACATTTATTTAAAAAAATGTAGCGCCCCCAGCAAAAGGGTCGTTAGTACCATGGAATAGTACTAGTATGTATAACTAAACACCATCAAATTAGAAAGAACTTTCATACACAAATTAGGAAATCACAGGTAGCACTCCAAAGCTTTAAACGATCACAACATTATCAACATGAAAGAATTACACAATCTTCACATCATGTTTCCATAGCCTTTAGTTGGGCATCTCATATTGTTCCACATCATTCACATTACCACCGCTATCTTGAGCGGAGTCCGATCTCGACCCGATCGGCTCGGCCGTCTCCCGGAGACGTTACTAATATTCTATTCACACTTTCCAGTTTCAATCATCAATGCATAACCACCATGTGTATATGTCATGACGTCCGATCACGGTCCGATTGGCTAGGCTACCTTACCGAGGCATTACCATTTTCCATTATTCATCTCACTCCAATCTTTGGTTACACATGTATTAGTTTACCGGCACTTGGGGCCACAATTTTCACATTCCACGATTCACGTTTCACATTGTTCCCATTTTCAACATTAGGTTTGTAATTCAAGATAGTATGGTACACAAGAGCAAATAAGGTTGTAGGCATAGATGAGACTTCATGTAAGTGGCACAACAACACACTTCAATTTCAATCTAAGGTCTAAGCATTTCGATACATGATTCATAGTCCTTGCACCTTTTTAAATTATCAAGAATAGCACGTTGATCAATTTGAGACACAGTTTCCACGCATATAAGGTTGCAACACCAAGTCAAGTGAAATAGCAATCAATACAACAATTCAATTTAATCTTACCGTACTTACACAACCAACGATGAAGCTCAATTTCTAAAAGACGGGGTTTTAGCCATACATACCTCAATAAAGCTTTCCTTATTCCTTACAAAATTTCGGAACTTTTAGCACTTCGATCTATTGTGTAAGAATTACAAATTAAACTGAGAATTAGAGATGAGATTGAGATTTTAGCTTGTTTTGAGCATACTATTAAACACTAAAGGTGCATTGTGATCTTAGGCCCCTTTGAGAGAAATTTCTATCATTTTATACCCCAATTGATTTCTTTTTAGTTCACTACCTCCCAATATTCTATGGTGTTATATGCATGCAAGAAATTCATTCTTATACCCATGAATTACTTTACTATGATCCATTATTGCTAAGCATAGGAATAAGAGCTAAGGTAATGAAGTCTTACCTCTTGGGATGAAGATTTAAGTGCCCTCACTTGATTATCTTCAAAGATCTGGCAAGGTTTCATGGAGTAATTTGATGGGACGCACTTCCCTCTCTAAGACCCTCTCTCTCTCTCTCTAAAAGCATCAGGAAATATGCTCAAAATGAGTTATAACACTGAATATATCGATAAGGGGTCAGGTTTAAAATTTAAAAAAATTGGAGCCCCGAGTCAGGTCTGCGATCGCATTTGCGATCGCAAAGTGGAAATGCGGCTCGCAGAATGGACCGCAAAAGTGCTAACAAAATCTGAACATTCTGTCTGGTTATGCGGTAGAAATACTGTCCGTATACCCGTTCTGTGGTCGCATAATGCACTGCAGAACTACTCCTTACAAAACTCCAAGGAAATTATGCGACGACGATGTGGTACGCATATCGATTATGCGATTGCATAATGGACCGCATATTTAACCTCAAATTTGACTAACACACTAACTCACTTTGCGGTGACTATGCCCCCTATGCGGTCCACATACCTGATATGCGACCGCATTCTCGACCGCAAAATTGCATTTCTCTGGAAAACATTATTTCTTGACTTTTTTAATGCACTGTTCAATCCAAAGGGGTCCTAGCACATGCTCCTAACTTGGCACCGCAGGATTCAGGGTTCTGAGTAGGAAATTCACGGGGCCTTACATATAATGGAACAACAGATCCAAATAAGCACATGATCTCCTACACGTGTGCCATCAAGGGAAACGCCTTTGAAGATGATGAAATCGAGTCGGTTTTGCTGAAAACGTTTGGGGAAACCCTGTCCAAAGGAGCTATAATATGGTATCAAAACTTACCCCTAAATTCTATTGATTCGTCTATTGTGCTTGCAGACACCTATGTGAAAGCGCATGTCGGGGCCATCAAGGTCGAGACTAAAAAATCGAACCTTTTCAAGGTAAAACAAAGAGATAACGAAATGCTCAGGGAATTCGTATCGGGGTTTCAAATAGAACGGGTGGATTTGCCCCTTTTGCGGATAATTGGGTCGTTCGGGCGTTCACTTAAGGAATCAATCCCTGAAGCTCCTTGGATTCATAGCAATTGAAATAGAATTTGATAGAGTACTCGGCTGTAACTTGGGCCGACGTCCATAATAGGTACCAGTCAAAAATCAGAGTTGAGGACGATCAGCTCGGGGCCCCCTCCGAGTCTGTTTATCCCATCAGAACTAATGACTGGCCTAAAATATTAGTCGATCATAAACCAAAACCGAATAGATATCGGTATCAACCATATAGTGGGGATCGAAGGGGTAACAGATCTGGGCATAACCCTATGAGAAACGAAAAGAGGAACGACCGAGGCCACAGTAGCCGAGGACTTATGAGCAAAAATGGTTTTGATAGGCCACTCGGGGCCAGGGAGGAACCAAGGTTATCGGAATATAACTTCAATATCGATGTTGTCAGCATCATATCTACCATCGGGCGCATCAAATATACCAAGTGGCCTCGACCATTGCAGTCTGATCTTACCCAGAGAGACCCTAACTTAATGTGTAAATATCATGGCACTCATGGCCATAGAATCGAGGACTGCCGACATTTAAGAGAAAAAGTGGCCCGATTATTCAATAACGGGCATCTTCGGGAATTTTTGAGTGATCAAGCCAAAAATCACTTTAGGAATAGGGACTCCAACAAATAGACAGTGCAAGAGGAACCTCATCACGTCATCCACATGATCATTAGTGGAGTTGACGTCCCCTAGGGACGAATGCTAAAGCGCCTCAAGGTGTCCATCACAAGGGAAAAATGAACCCGGGATTATATCTCAGAGGAACCATTTCGTTCAATGATAAGGACACCGAAGGCATCGTACAACCGCATAATGATGCACTGATAATATCTGTACTTATAAATAAATCTTGAGTTAAGCGTGTGTTGATTTATCCAGGTAGCTTGGCCAATATCATTAGATCGAGGGTCGTAGAGCAGTTGGGTCTACAAGACCAAATAGTGCCGACAATCCAAGTTTTAAACGGATTCAACGTGGCATGTGAAACTACTAAATGGGAGATAACCCTACCGGTGAACACCGATGGGACCATTCAGGAAACAAAATTCTATGTAATCGAAGGGGATATGAGATATAATGCTCTATTCAGAAGACCATGGCTTCACAACATGAGGCCAGTACCCTCAACACTACACCAGGCATTGAAGTTCCCTACACCGGGAGGAATCAAAACAGTTTACTGAGAGTAGCTGGCCGCAAAAGAAATGTTCGCAATTGATGAGGTGATTCCGATGTCCGTGCTCTCGACGTCAAAGAACACAGAGCCGGTTAGGAAGGAAGAAACTAAATAGCAATCACCAATACTGGCCCCAACCGAACTAGAGAAGCAAGGAGCATGCGAGGATGATGATTACGGAGTCCTTAGGTCGTTCATCGCCCCCCGATGATTCCGATGCCACCAAATCAATGGTCGAGGAGCTGGAGCAAGTCATATTAATTGAACACTTGCCCGATCGGAAGGAATATCTGGGCACAAGGTTAACTTCCAGCTTAGGAAAAAACTCATCGAATTCCTTATAGATAACATAGATTGTTTTGCTTTGTACCATCTTGATATGACAAGGATCCCGCCAGAAATAACCACCATAAGCTGAGCATGGATCCAAAGTTCCACCCGGTTAAACAGAAAAAGAGGCCTCAGTCCGAAGTCAAGCATGTATTCATAAAAGACGAGGTATCCAAACTCGTTAAAATAGGTTCCATTCGAGAAGTTAAGTACCCGGATTGGTTAGCTAACGTAGTGGTAGTGCCTAAAAAGGGAAATAAATTAAGAATGTGCGTAGATTACAAAGACTTGAACAAGTCATGCCCTAAGGACTCTTTTCCTTTGCCTAACATCGATTGCATGATCGATGTGACAGCCAGGCATGAGATACTCAGCTTTCTAGATGCCTATTCCAGGTATAACCAAATCCAGATGGACCCGGACGATCAAGAATAAACTTCATTTATCACTAAAGTCAGCACCTATTGTTTAACATAATGTCGTTCGGACTAAAGAACGTCGGTTCCACTTATCAATGCCTAGTAAAGAGGATGTTCGAAGAACAAATAGGAAAATCAATGGAAGTTTATATTAACGACATGTTAGTTAAGTCCATGCGAGTAGAGGACCATTTGAAACATTTGCAGAATACCTTTGACATACTAAAGAGATACAATATGAAGCTGAAGTTGGAAAAATATGCATTCCGGGTCGGATCCAAAAAATTCCTTGGATTCATGGTGTCCAACCGAGTGATTGAGATCAATCCCAATAAAATCAGAACTATAGAAAACATCACCTTGGTAGACAGTGTCAAGGCCGATCAGAGGCTAACTGGATGCATAGCCACCCTGGGCCGGTTCATATCGAGGTCCCCAAACAAGAGACATCAGTTCTTCTCATTATTGAAGAAGGAGAATAACTTCTCTTGGAACAAGCTTTGGAAGAACTCAAACAGTACCTTTCGAGTCCACCATTGCTCCATAGTTCGAAGGCGGACGAGCAGTTGTACCTTTACTTGGCGGTATCCGAGGTAGCGATAAGTGGAGTCCTAGTCTTGGAAGAGAAAGTTATGCAATTTCCTGTTTACTATGTTAGGAGAACTCTAGGCGAGGCCGAGACAAGGTATCCTCACCTGGAAAAATTGGCTTTCGCTTAGTTGAGCGCCTCTAGAAAGTTAAAACCGTATTTTCAATGCCACTCTGTATGTGTCGTAACTTCTTACCCACTAAGGAACATTATGCAAAAACCTGAGCTCTCGGGCCGGTTGGCCAAATGGGCCGTAGAAATTAGAGGGTACGATATCGAATATCGACCCAAACCATCATCAAATCATAAGTTTTGGCAGATTTTGTGGCCGACATTACGCCGGCTTAAAACCCGAAGTCGAAAAGGAATTATTGTTAACCTTGGGGACTTCCTCAGGAATCTGGACCCTTTTTACGGACGATGCCTCGAACGCAAAGGGGTCAGGACTCGGCATCGTATTGAACCCGCTTACGGGTAACGTAGTTAGGTAGTCTATTAGAATTGTGAAATTGACTAACAATGAAGCCGAGTATGAGGCCATGATTTCAGGTCTCGAATTGGCTAAAGGCCTTGGGGCCGAGGTGGTCGAAGTTAAGTGCGATTCCCTCCTTGTGGTAAATCAAATCAATGGGACGTTTGAAGTAAAGGAGGAACGAATGCGAAGGTATTTAGACAAATTGCAGGTAATGCTGCATCAATTCAAGGAATAGACCCTACAATACGTGCCCCGAGATCAAAATAGATGATGCTCTGGCTAACTGGGGTAATCGGTTGATGACGATGAATTCAGCTCAGGAATAGTCATACAGCTCATGAAATCGCTAGTGGGGGAAGATCATACCAAAATAAATTGGACAAGTTTAACTTGGGATTGGAGAAACAAATACATAGATTATGAGAAGACTAAGAAGTTGCTCTCGGATCCTAAAGAATCGAGAGCTCTACGCATGAAGGCAGCTAGGTTCAACCTGTCCGAAGGGACCCTATTCAGAAGAACATTCGACGGCTCGCTCGCCGTATGCTTGTGGCCTAGAGATACCGATTATATCTTGAGAGAAGTTCACGAAGGCACCTGCCAAAACTATTTGGGGGCAGAATCTTTGGTTAGGAAGATAATCAGGGCCCGCTATTACCAGATCAACATGGTGAAAGATGCAAAGGACTTTGTACGAAGCTGCGATGGTTGTCAAAGATACGCATCGATGATCCATCACCCTAGAGAGCTACTCCATTCGGTCTTGTCCCCATGGCCGTTCATGAAATGGGGAATGGACATCATTGGTCCCCTGTCGTGGGCACCTGGTAAGGCTCAATTCATATTGTTTATGACCGATTATTTCTCTAAATGGGTCAAAGCTCAAACATTCAAGAAAATCCAGGAAAAAGATTTGGGACCACATAATATGCCGGTTCGGGATACCGGCCGAGATCGTGTGTGATAATGGGAAGCAATTCATCGGCAACAAGGTAAACAAGTTTTTCGAAGACCATAGGATTAAAAAGATACTCTCCATACCCTATCACCCTAGTGAGAATGGACAAGCAGAATCTACAAACAAGACCATACTCCAAAACTTGAAAAAGATGCTGACCGATGCCAAAAGGAAGTGGAAGGAAATTATGTTGGAAGTCATGTGGGCGTACCGTACTGTAATGACCCGACCGGTCGTTTTGAGCATTTGCACTTTTCTAGCCAGTTCTTGGGCATGACTAGCCCCGTATGATGTGTTATGACTTATGTAAATCGCCAGTATTAGTTTTCAGGATAATCGGAATAGATTTAAAAGAATAATTCTCAGCTTGAAGCTTTAAATTTGAAAGGTTTGATCAAGTTTTGACTTTTTAGTATTCGATCTCAGATTTGGATTTTTATGATTGGTTAGCTCCAATAGGTGATTTTGGACTTAGGAGTGTGTCTGGAATGAATTTTGGAGGTCCGTGGTAGATTTAATCTTGAATTGGCGAAATTGGAAATTTGGCGTTTCCGATCGGCAGTGGAAATATTGATATAGAGGTCGAAATGGAATTCCAAAAATTTGAGTAGGTATGTTGTGTCATTTGGGACATGTGTGCAAAATTTCAGATCCTTCGGGGGTGATTTGATAGGTTTCAGCATCGTTTGTGGAATGTGAAAGTTTATAAGTTCTTAGGCTTGAATCCGTGGTTGATTCGGTGTTGTCTTGAGTGATTTGAAGGCTCGACTAAGTTTGAATGATGCTATGTGGTTTTTCGGTATGTTTGGTTAAGGTCCCGAGGGCCTCGAGATGGTTTTGAGTGGTTAACGGGAAGTTTGGAATTTGAGTTATGTTGCAGATTTTGTTGTTCCTGTTATTTCTACACCTACGAATTGGGGACCGCAGGTGCGAGGTCTGCAGAAGCGGTTATGTAGCGCAGGTGCACAGTAGAGGTCGCAGGTGCGGTTGGGTCCCCGCATATGTGATGACCGCAGGTGCGGTCAGGAAACCGCAGAAACGAAAATGCCTTTTAATAAAATTCCGTAGAAGCAGAGGATTTTGCGTAGATGCGGCCCCGCAAATGCGTAATGGGGACCGCAGATGCAAAAGTGCTAGGCAGAGTGTATATAAAGGCTCCTTCACGAATTTTTGGTCATTCTTCACCATTTTTGGCTGGGATTTGAGCTTTGGGCAGTGATTTTCAAGAGGAATCAAGGATTTTCAATGGGTTAAGTTACTTGGGCTTTATTATTTGTGTTTATGATGATTTTTTCATTGTTTAATCATGATATTAGTGGAAATTAGGGAAGAAAGTTGAGGGATTAGGGCTTGAAATTGGAGAGTTTAAATTGGTGATTTGAGGGACCATTTGAGGTCCGATTTTGATGATTTTGGTATGTATGGACTTGGGAGTGAGAGGAGTTTTTAGTTTTGTGACTTTTGTTGGATTCCGAGATGTGGGCCCGGGAGGGGGGGGCGGGTTTGAACAAATTCAGGATTTTTAATCTAATTTGATAATTTTCGTATGGGTTTCATTCCTTTAGCGCATATTGATGATAATATACTAATTTTGGTTAGAGTCGGAGCATTTGGAGGCTGAATCGAGAGGCAAGGGCATCGCGGGCTAGAGTTTGGCTTGGCTTGAGGTAAGTAATGCTTCCAAACTTAGTTCTAAGGTTTCGAAACCCCGAACTATATGTTCTATGATTACTATTTAGGTAACGCAAATGCTAAGCGACGGGCGTGTGGGTGTGCACCGTGAGAATCGTGGCTTGGATCATTTCATGGCACTGCTTACTGACTCTTTCTTGCTGATATCTGTGTTGTAATTATGTGATTAAGTTAATGAGCTGTAAATTATGCTAATTATCATGTTAAGGCTTGGCCAATACCGTTGAGACCCGAGAGGTCGTTTCTTGCTGTCATATCATTAGTTTCATTGATATTCTGCACTTAGTCCTGTTTATGCATATTATATCATGCGTTAGTCTCAATTATTGTTATTTGACACATCATATCATTGTTCGGGCTAGTATCATGACATTTTGAGTCCGTGGGTATGAGATTGGAGAGTGATGACTAAGTGAGGCCGAGAGCCTGATATTGAGTGACAGTATGGGATCAGGCTACATGTCGCAGCGAGATATTGAACATGCCTTCGTTGGCTTATTATAGCACTAGGGCTAAGAAAAGCCCCTCTAGAGTCTTTACACCCCCAGTGAGCCCAGTTGATGATATTGAGGGATAGATCTTCCCTGGACATGGATCTTGTCCGAAGTATTTATACTTGGAGATGGATTTTATCCATAGGGCTGGAATGGCCTTCCTCGGTACTGGATGACTATGGTCAGTGATGTGTATATATTCTAGGATGTATCTTCCCTGGTTCGGATGGCCATATACAGTACCGAGTGGTTGAGCACTCTAGAGTGCAGGTACACGGAACATTGATCATGCTATCTGTGCATTGGTACATAGATATTTCCTGAGCTTTATACTCCATACTATTCAGACTGCATTTATTTAATGTTGATTTTCTTTACTTGAACTGCAAGCATATTTACTTTTCTGTACAGTTTAATTTGTATTACCTGCTGAGGTTTGGTTCGTCACTACCTATCAGTCCATAGTTTGGACTTGTTACTTATTGAGTTGGTGTACTCACATTACCCCCTGCACCTTGTGTGCAGATCTAGGTATCTCGGGTCACGGTAGCGGTTGCTGGTCATATCGGTTGTGGACTTTCCTTGGAGATAGCGAGGTAGCTGCCTGGCGGTCACAATTCCGCCTTCTCCTTCCTTATCTTCCTCTTAGTATATTGTTGGATATTCTGAGACTATGTTAGTCTTGTTTATTTCGAACATGTGTAGTATTTTGCTCATGACTTAGTGACACCCGAGGTCGGGCTTGTATTTTTCCACTTTGTTAAACTTGATTTTATATCTTCATCGGATTTCTGTTGAAAAATGATTTTTCCTTAAGTTTTAAATAAAAATGTGGTTTGTTTTGGAAATGAGTTGGCTGGTCTGATTTCACGATGGGCGCTATCACGACCGGATCGGTTTTAGGGTCGTGACAAGTTGGTATCAGAGCCTAGGTTACATAGGTCTCATGAGTCATGAGCGGGTTTAGTAGAGTCTCGCGGATCGGTATAGAGACGTTTGTACTTATCTTCAAGAGGTTACAGAACCTTTAGGAAATAAACTTCACATTCTTGAATTCTTATCGTGCGTCATTGATTCAGCTTGAAGCTTAATTCCTTGACTTCCTTCCACGCATTCGTATGCACGCATGAGCGCTCGGTATCAGTTGTGCATCGACGGCTTGTGATCCCCTGATCGAAGGGCGAGATGTAATTTTTGTGTGTTGATGTTGGGGCCAGTCTGGAGGACTTGAGGCCGGGTTTTGCCTATAGTTTGAGCGCTGAGGTGTTGATTATGTGGGCACGTGCTTCTAGATTTATATGTTCGGTAGTGTCCCTATTAGTGGAAGTGATGACTGGATGGCTATGTGATGAGTATGATGTGACTACGAGATGTGTTCATATGATTTGACTGAGACGAGAAGGGTCTACTTGAGGGTAGAAAGAACTATTTAGTGCTTGATTTCCATCGCGATTTGATGTATAGCACCGAGATATGGGTGTGTGAAGGATCTTTTCATGTGGTCTAGTTGGGAATGGAGTAGATTTCATGTTACGATATGAGTTCAGACTCAGGAAGATTTGGTAATTGTGTGATGTTTATAGCGGTGGAAGGGTATAAAGAGAAGTTAGTTTGAGGCAGAGCAGGTGGGTTATCTCCTGCAGAGTGTTTTGAAGTTGTGTGATCCCTATGTTGTTTGTTGAAAGTTCTCTTTTACCAGTGAATTATATGTGTTGCAGTTTGAGTTTGGATCGCGTATGAGAGTTGTCTTGACTATTACGAGGATGAATGTGAGACTTGCAGATGATTTGAAGTACTAGATGGTTTGTGTTGCACGAACTTATGAAGGATTTAGTTTAACCTCACCATGGTATTATGGTAGTAGTAGAGTGTGGGAATTGTGAGTTCTGTGTGTTTTGACCTATGGCTTTGAGCCAAGTGGGGGAGTCCACTATTGATTAGTTGATTGCACAATTCTGTGTTGTATTGGTTTAGTTTGAGGTATACTAGTGAATCAGTTGTGGCTTGTAGGGGTTGAGATCGAGGATGGCTCGAGTAAAGGAAATTTTAATAAAGGATATGTCATCTTTTATGGGTGAATGAGAATTACAGAATGACTTGAGTTATTATTAGTGAAGGATGTACGGTGCATAGAGCAAGAATTTGTTTGGTTGCATTAAGGTGGGGTGACTTCCATAGGTGTTGCTGTTCTAATAGGCACAGGTCGTTCGATTCTGTTGATCAGTTTAATTGAAACCTGAGTAGAGTGGATGACTCCCGAGGATGGTTTTAATGGATTCAAGACTTATATGTAATAATTGGAGATCTTTAGGAGGGGTATTTGGCCAGAAATTGAGGTTTACATTGGAGGGTGTCAAGACTTGTGGCATTTCTATATCATTATGGATTCTACACATCAGTATCAGGAAGGTGAAGGTAATGGCTTTAGATTCGTAGGAAGTCTCTTCAGGATAAGTATTTTGAATGTGATACTTTGGGGAATATTTAAGAGAGTATTCAGCGGTTTATTTGCCTTAGACGGTGTGGTTTCATGCTTGAGTCTTGTGTGGTGAGTCTGGGTTGAGGATTGCGGTATTATGGCAATGGGAAATATCAATTTGAAGGAAATTTAGAAGTAACTTGGATAAATAGGACAACTTAGTAGTAGGCCGAATCGACATGGTAAGGGATATGATTAGTTCTTTGGGTGCTTATGAGATAATGAGTTTCTACAGGTGTTTTGTGGCAATACTCTTGGGTTTTTGGTGACTTGCGTAGCTTGGTTGAGTTAGAAGGATTCAGTCCTAACGGTTTGGTTTTGTGAAAATGGAATTCAAAGAGTTCGTGATGGTTTCTACCACGGTTAGAGATGTATAATTTCTACTAGAGTGAGGAGCATGTGATGTATAGCAATTTTCTTCTAGATTGGATCGAATGGGAAAGTTCTTGGCTAGTGAAGTACGTAGTTGCTTGTGGCTCGGAATGGATTATAAAGTTCTCATTTTGTCATAGGATGGCATGGTATATGCGGTATGTTGTGTAGGGTTGAGATTTGCATGTGTGAGGTCACAATTTGGTTCTGGAATGGAGGACATAAGTTCTTATGCAGCATGGGCAGTTTCAGATGACTAGGTAAATGATATCACTAATTGGTGCGGCTTGATGAGGGTATACATTTCAGAAAGGGCAATGTGTTTGAGTTAAGGATACTTCATTAGTATTGTGGCACTCTCCTATTTGATTGACTGTTGATATTCGAGGTTGCTTGGTGGCAAAGAAGAATTATAGGAGTATCCCTCGTAGAATTACTGGGTATTAGAGGTGAGTTATATATTCGGACGGTGGAATCGGGATCAGATATGGTGATTCGTGTGCTATATGGATTTGGAGACCGGGAGTTCTCAAAAATAGGTTATATTGTGGCTGTGGATCACATGTACCAGCCTTGTATGGTGACTATCGGGGGTTTGGAGACCCGGGTGGATCCTCATTATTACAAAAAGGTATTTGGCGGCAATTAGGTAATTGCCACTAATGTATTATTTAAGCTAAAATATTAGCGGCACATGACCATTAGCCAGTAAAAGATATATTTTTAACGACAATAAAAAACAATTGCCACTAAAAATCCCTAATTGAATTATATTTTTTATTAATTTAACTTTCCCTTCGTACAATCTTTCCCTCCAATTTTTTGGGACAATAAATTACATTCTCTCCAATTAGAAAACCCTACAATTTAAAAAACAATAGGAAAATCTAAACCCTGTAATTAGAATGATACAGAACGATGCTTGTAATTAGAACGATACAGAAGAACGATGGAAAACCTGCGCGTTAACAGCATCGCTGCAAAAGCGTCCGCCCTGCCACGGTCTCCGGCCATCCCAGGTCGTTCTCGATCGACTTATATGTAATTTTGGGTTGATGCTGCTCGATTATTATCAGTCTTCTCTGTCAATCTTCTCCCTCTCATTCGTCTTCAACTTCTGTTTTATGTAGGTTTCAAGAATTATTGTAGAAAGCCTTTGTCTCCTTTAATTTCTGCTCTTAATTGGCAGAAGTTTTTGCTTAACAGGTTCCAATTTTGATTTTTGATTTTTGATATCCAACTACGGCCTTTTGGGATTAGCGAAAGTATAGCCTTTTCTATTTACTAAGTCGTTTGTGATATTTGGTTGTTGTTAGATTGATAGTCGATTGATTAAATTGATTCCTCCTCTGTTACTCTCTTGTTTTTGAATTGGTTCCTCTGTTTTCAAGGATAATGTTATTTTTGTGATTTTTCAGAAATTTTCTAAGTGTCAGTTGATGCATATTGATGTTTTAGTTGAATGCCGGTAGTCGAGATATGAATTCAACCATGTTCAAACTTTTTGCCCAAGTATGATATATATATATATATATATATTACTCTATTGTTAGTTGGTGATATATATATTACTCTATTGTTAGTTGGTGATTTAGTGCATTATTAGGCTTATTACTGATTTTTACCTCATTACAAAGAAGAGTTTTAGCGGCTAAAAGGTTCGCAAAATATTTTGCAACTGGTTAGTTTGTCCGCGTGAAGGTATGAAATGATCAGAATAATCTTTTACTTATATTTGAACACTAAAAGTATCTATTCGAAGTGAAATTTGAAAAAAAAAATAGTAGTATCGAATAACTGAGAATAGATAGAATAGAAGAATGAGATAAACGAGTATATACAGAACTTTGTTCTTTGTTGTACAATAATTTATTCATGATAAAATTGATTGATTTGCATTCTCTTAAATCTGTATTTTCCGCTTCAACTTGCCTTTTCTCATTAGTCCGAACATCTGCTACATTAAAATGATTTCCAGATTTATCTAGCACATGTAATGCAGCTTCAGGTTACACCTCTGTTTTCAACTCACGTCCATCAATATTCCATATAATACCTTTGTTTTCAACATTTAGTTGTTGCAAAAATTACCCCAAAAGTATATTTTATGATTTATATCTGAATTGGTTTAATGCAATGGATTAATGTTCAGTAATTTTGGTAGTTTGAATGTTATCTATTAGGGAGATGATCAGGAAGACATTTCCTGTTATGCCTTCCTTGTGGGATCAATACTTGACATCTGGTACTAGACTGATTTAGTGTATGATATGTTATGTTATGGATTGGGCCTATTTCTTTTAGGAGTCCTAAGTGTTATGTATCATTTTCACTGTTCGCGGCTTTTCGCGGATGATTATTTTATATATTTGAACTACATTTTTGTTAATTCCTCCTTTTTACTAATGAATTTTTAGCTCTTGCAGCAATTATACAAAAGATAAGAATATCTTTGTTACACCCCATATTTTCGTACATGAAAATACGCCATAAATAAATTAATGAGAACCCGGAAGTGAGATGTCACGTCTCCCAGTATTACATTATGGTGATGTCACATTTCGCAATATTAAGTTACAACGATGTTGCACCCTGAAGTATTGTAGGTTAAAGATTTCGTTTTCAGTTAACCGACGTAGAATCGAGAATGAGATCATCTTGACGTTAACGTACTCACGCTATTTATAACAAGCAATAAACAAGTGTTATGAATGATAAAGGGGTACACGGATTAACGAAAACAAGTTTTGTTAGAAGTTGCCAATTTGGAATAAAATATGGGTCAAGCGATAATACCCGATAATTATGAACTAGTACCATGCAAGGTACCATATGACCACGGTAGTATAATATATAAGGTATATATGAAGTATTTAAAAATAAATAGAATTTTAAGTAATTTATAATAATTTTTAAATTATGCGGGTAATAGATTAATTACCGGGTAACGAAATATTACCCGGTTAACTAATAAGTGGATAAAAATTTATAATTATTTCCAAGTCCATAACGTGGCAGCCAATACAAAAACAACAAAATGACTCATGAACCAAATTGAAAGGTGGCAACAAATCTGTACACATGATTCCATGCACCAAAGATTATAATTCCTAAATTCTTTGATGGCCACTAATTTTATTAGTGACTTTGTGATAGGCAAAGTAGGAATCAATTTTAATAATTTAGAAATTCTAGTATTGTACTTCTGAAACAGATAATCTCCAATCAAGGATTGTTGCTAAAGCATTGCCGTAAATATAGGGATCCGTCTTCTTCAAAAAAACAATAATTTTTGTCTATGGTTTAATGTCTCACTTCACGTATTGGGTCTATGGAGAAACTTTTGTGGGTTCAAGTCTTAGATCTCAGCAACAACCAACTTCAGTCATTTGAAAATGCAACTAGCTCTTTAATATGCTAATACAAGAACGTGGAAATGGTTAGAACGATTAGATATCTCTTTCATGGATTAAAATAACACAAGATGGAGCATTTAATTTCCTAGCATCTTAAGTTAACGTGTGATTTTGTGATACTAAGGGACCAAGAATATCATACGGATATTCCACACTCCAGGTATGTTAAGGCTAAGCTCTTCTTTCATTTGGCATGATCTCGTCATTACATTCATATCCCAGAATTTACGTATATTTTGCTAGTCTCACAAATTGCATATATTTTTCTAGTGTTGTAAGTTATAATATTCTCCTTATCGGGATTTTATATTCAGTTGAGTATTTTCTTCTTCTAGTCAAGAGAGCAGAGAAGTTACATATGTACAGTATTAAAAGTATTTTCATTGCCATCGAGCTATAATCGATGGGCAGGCCCCTATTGGGCAACCTCTGATCAGATGGTAAGTTATATACCGAGCCTACTGTGGCCGAGCGTGTATGAGCAAGCCCAGTTGGTCAAGATACAAAGCCTAGTATGGCCGACTGTCTATGAGCGAGCCTACTACGATAGAGCAGTTATATATATACCGAGCCTACTGTGGCCGAACGCTTATGAGCGAGCCCAGTTGGTCGAGATACAGAGCCTAGTATGGCCGAGCGCTTATGAGCGAGCCTACTATGGCAGAGCAGATATATATATATATATATATATATATATATATATATATATATATATATATATATATGTATGTATATCGAGCCTTAAAGGGCCGGACAACTATTTTAATTACTATATTGAGAGAATTGAGTCAGTATCAGCAGGTAAGCATATCTTCAGATTCTCTTTGACTTCCAGCTACTTGCAGTTATTATATTATCAGTTCAGTTTCAGCTTTCAGTATATTGCCTTACATACTCAGTACATTATTTCGTACTGACGTCCCTTTTCTGGGGGTGCTGCATTTCATGCGTGCAGGTTAGACAGACAGACGAGTAGGCCTCTTCAATAAGTATTGCCCGAGCTCAGCTTGATCGGAAAGCTCCATGCCTTTCGGAGTATTCGGGTCTAGAGCCTTATGTATATCTTGTATATATATGTATATATGTCATGATTAGGTCGGATAGCCGTTCCGATCACAGTTAGGGGTGTTCACGGTTTGACGAAAAATCGATCCAAACCGAATCAAACTGATTAAGTAAACCGATATTTTTCTTGATTTGAATTGGTTTTGGTTTTAAATTTTAAAAACTGATAATATTTGGTTTGGTTTTGGTTCTATTTTAAAAAATCGAAAAATAAACCGAACCAAACCGACTAATTATATACAAAATGTAATAATTATTTATATACAATATAATATCTTTTGTAAATAATTTTAAATATTTTATGCATTTTAATTGTTATTTTCAATTTTGGTTTATCCTTTTATATCTTAAAAGATTGCCCAAGCCCAAAATAATAGGACTCGACCAATTTTCTTTTCATTAAGAGACTCTAATTGTCTAACTCTCCGCACATACTTTTACCTAACAGAATAGTTAAAAAAACCACCACAAGAGTAAAGAAAGCAAATTCAAATTGCAAGACAACAATGGCTAAAGCTTGAGAAAGCAAACTTTTAGTTTGTTTTTTGTTCATTCTTTTCATATAAATAGGTAAATAAACTTTCAGTTCTGAAAGAAATATATAAGAAAAGCATAAATTAGCAAATTATTTTCATATTGTTGTCTAGCGTTGTTTTACTATTATCGACTTATCATTAGCTTACTAAGAATCGAAAAACCGAACTAAACCGAACCAAACCAACAACAATCAAACCGATGGTTTGTATTTAATTTGGTTTGGTTTGGTTTTAAAATTTTAAAAACCGATTAAATTGGTTTGGTTTTGGTTTTAATAAAAAACCGGCCAAACCGAACTGTGAACACCCCTAATCATAGTATATTCATTAGTAGAGGCTTGTAGACATATCTTGTCAGTTAGTGCAGTATGTTGGGCTTTCAGGCCTTGTATGTATATTTGGTTGGTTTGTAAGTTGTAATAAATATGACGGCCTTGTTGGCCAAGCTTTATATTCATATTTAGTCAGCATTCATTGTCATCTTGCAATGTGGCCCATGGCCAAAAGTATGACATCATATGTTTAGAGTCCCTTAGTTGCAAGTTGGTATGCAAGGATAGGTAAGGCACCGGGTGCCGGTCTCGCTCCCCCAAGCTCGGGACATGACAAAAGTGGTATCAGAGCAGTTCTGTCCTAGAGAGTCTACAAGTCGTGTCTAGTAGAGTCTTGTTTATGGGTGTGTCATGCACCACACTTATAAGCAAGAGGCTACAGGGCATTTAGGATTGTCACTCTTTCTTCTTACTCTAGATCGTGTGGTAGAGCTCACTTATAAGAATCCAAGTTCCGAAATTCAATTTTATTCGTATTAAGACGATACCTATATCCAGAAAGAAGGTTTTGAAAGAGAGATAGTTGTGGAAGAGCAGAGTCATAGGAATTGGATTCTTGTATGATGCCTACGATAAATAAATGTGAGGTCTTTAGCAGATCATGAGTGTGTTGAAAGGTGTAAGCCTCTTGATAAGGGACCTTAAGGCAAGAATATTTATCCACCTTTATAGTAAAAAATAATGCTTTTAAGAAGTAAAAGAAGCAAGGTGAAGAAGGGTACGAGGCGCCCAATTAATGGAGGTTAACAACGTTTATAATGAGGCAGAGGAACATAAGATTTTCGAGTTATATTCAACAGTAACAGAGGTATATACAATTGGTCGCACCCATTCTAGATATGCCCTATGGGGATTAATAGAAGTAGTATAAGAAGATATGATAGATGAATTGTTTGTGTTAGTTGACATTTCCGAAGGATATTGCAAGTATGCTAGTAGATCTCCTTGTGAGACACCTAGATGGTGCACCCTAAAATATTAAAGCTAGATATGAGCACTTCTAGCCTTGAAGGAATAAATATTATCTTAGTGTGGATCCCGCCCCAATAAAGAAAGAATGCTAGGCAATTGAAAGAGCAAAGGGATGGAGCAAGGGGATCCAAAGGCAAAAGAAAGTTTTGTTCGAGTTTTTAGAATAAAGCAGTAGACATAGATAATTAGCGGGAGATGAGAATAGAGTTGATGAAGCATTATGAGTAAGATATGATACACAGATGTTAATGGTATGTCAAAAAAAATGATGACAGTATTACAGAATTTACAGTCAAGTGAGGGGAAAGACAAAAGATGACAGGCCTTGAGACAATGAAAGAATATAGGCCATAAAGTCATATCCTCACTTCGAGAAATAAGTTCGCAACTCTGACGCAATCACCAAAAGGAAAAGTTAGACCCCAGAGTAATAGAAGCCAGTATGGATTGGTGAACAAGATAAACTAAACATGAAATAGAGATTGAGTGAGTTCATAATAATCGGCATCATAAGAATTTCATATCGTATTCCGGCAATAATAGGACGGACAACAGAAGAAGGTTCATGAGAAATTTAGAGGATTTTCATTCAAGAAGTCACTTCCCTAAAGCAAGCAATGTTAGCAAAGTTAAGCTTAAGGGACTATATGTACCAGTTACATTAAGTGTCACCCTCGCGAGTAAAGGGATTTGTCATCCTTGGTATAGAAGGAATGTCGTAAGGTGAGTAAGGGTCGTTGATGACGTGAAAGGATATCAAAGATGAAGAAAAAAACATCTGTAGGAAGGTCGTCATAGCTCCAAGTCTTAGTACTCCTCTAAAAGGGGAAATATGGAATGATAAAGGAAGGATGCGATAAAAACGAATAAGGAATTAGATTACACTTATTTAGCTCCTATGTACATGATATAATTCTAGAACATTATGCCAACACGACGTCAATGAGAGGAAGTAAGAGTCCCTACCCGAGATGTTATTAATAAAAAAGGAGTCGGTGCGAGGCATAAGTTAAGACAAAGGAAATATCCAAGAAAGATTTCGCGGAATATTGACATGAGAGTGGGCTAACGAGTAGTTAGTAGTTGATTCAGGAAGAGCCTAGTCACGACTAGAGAAGAAGTTAAACACAAATCAGCAGATCATGCAAGATAAATGTAGTAAACTCCAGCATGGAGAATTCAGCCCCGCAGTTATGACATTGTAATACTTGAGATATATTCATATAGTAGTTGGAGAAGTTAAAAAGGTACTATATGAGTGTTACAGAAATAAAAAGAGTGCTACTAGGAAGACAGCCAAAATATCAGTTCAGAAGCAACCATACAAGCACAAAGACATGGAAGTAAGCAACTACAAATGATTATAGGCAAGTAAGGACATAAAAAAGGGGGTCCGTAATAAGCTCACAGCTTTATGAGAGTCAAGGGTTCTCTCTAAATACTACAATGAAAGACTAGCTGAGGAGATAAGAAAGAAGACTTCAACCTAAGCACAACAAACTAGAGAGGAAATGGTCGTGTAATAACAATCTCGTAACAACATTGTAAGCATCCCAAGGAAAATGGCACCTACCGTGGCTAATGAACGGAAAGTAAGAATAAAACTAATACTCAAGATCATATGAGTTGTATGAAAACTCTGGCAGGTGTGGGCACTAAGATAAGCTAAGTAAGGATACAACAAGGGGAAGAAAGACCAGGAAAAGTAATTGCACACGTTTAAAGAAAGCTGAGATGGAATGAAAGGAATTATTCAATCAATGATCTTGAGTTACTACGTTATGGATACACTCAAGAATTTGTAGCATTATCCAGGCTGACCAGGCAGCATATTTGTTGATTATCATACAACCATAGAAGACTCCAATATAAGTTAAAAGAAAGAATTGAGCTCAGGACATAGACAAAGGATTGAATTGTTAGAAGATTGCACCATGGATATCCCTCAATGCCTATGAAAGGCTAAAGTAATAACCAATACCATGAGCCATAAATCGGAAGATAGCTTAAGCCTACGTAAAGGCTAATCAGAAGGAAAAGGAAACTAAAGAATTACATCACCTAAGTAAATCAGGAGTCTGATTATTGGACCTAGAAAAATTATAGAAGTGTGCTTGAGAACATGACAGAATCGCTCTTAATATTAGACTTTCAAGAGAAATAACACAACGACCATAATCTATAATGGCTCTACAAGGAAGCCAGTTAGAAGAAGTACCAGCATCATAAGAAGTCAGTACGAATCTCCCACCGGATTGTGTATGCACCATAGGTGCGAGTATTATAATAGAGCTTCAAGTTATGGATGTGAATTACACCTAGGTGGAAGGGAGGTTATGAAAGAGATAGAAGATATGATCCGAGAGTTTAAGGTAAGTAAGGTAAAGGTGAACAATGTACGAGATACCTAAAGGCAGAAGATCGTGAATAGTCCATACTTCAGATAGAAGGCTATAAGCACAGGGGTTCAATATCCAGGAATAATAGCAGCGACGTCAGTAGCATATCTTCCAGCCTATGGTCTAGGTATCGAAAAGCCTGATTATGAGAGTAAAGGATAGTTAGAGACGATGTGATGTCTCGCTTGATGTTCTAGAACAACATAAGAAAATATATGGTGCAAGCAAGTTGAAGGAAGGCCGCGGATAGAATAAATAGATATGTACAGATCCCAAGCTAAAGTATAGTAGAGCGACAAAGTTTTAATGAAACATGAATAAGGATGAGGAAAGGCAAGTGGAAGGGTGACGAGAACGGATAAGTCCTCGGGATTGAAACCCATGAAAACAAGAAAGCTAATGGTTTCTCTAAGTTATAAAAAGTTCAGTATAGCCTGAATGAATTCAAAGGAGTCTAAGACTAATAACATTCAGAAGAAATAGAATGTTGCCCTATTAATAGAATGAAGGTGTAATTATTATAGAAGAAAAAAAATAACGTTTGGGCCTTCGATTGAGTAATGATCTGCTGAATAAAAGAAAGGGATCTCATGAATTGGACAGGATTAAAATACCCACGCAAGCTAAATCACATTAGGATACCATGAGATACGGTTATGAAAGCAGGGTATCACCCCGGGTGGATCAATCTAATCATTTCAGATGTTCCCCAATAAAACGTAAATCCTAGCAACAATATTACATAAACGTTTAAGTTATCAGGGGTGGATTATGGATTAAAATTGAGGTGAATCAACAATGGATGGATAAAAGTTATAAAGTAAGAGAAGAGATTAGGCCGTCATTCTTAAGATGAACAGTAATGTGAAAGCATTAGAGGACATAGATTTATACGTATGGGATAAGCAAAAAAAGTAACCTGAAATTTGGTAGCAGACCTCAGTAATGAGAAGTCGAGGTAAGAGTTATGGTATAGTATGACCTATGTAGATGCAGTAAAGTCATACGAATGGATAAATAAGATATAGCAATATTCGTAAGTTTGACAAAAAGTGAAGAACTTCAGGATTGGTTAAAAACTAGAGAAAAAGGAGAGGAGAGTCGCATAAGCACACTTATAAGGTCAGTATCGTAGAAGCTGCATGATGGGAGGTAGCAACAGTTATGAGATTGGAAGGAATTTGATCACAAGTCATGGCATGGGAAAGAGGCCTAAAAGGGGGGAATACCCTGGCCTTTGGAATTATTCGCAGAACAGTTGCCTAGATGGCAAGAGGACTACTAAAGTATTCATAAGAGCTATGGGATATGAGAACGATAAGCGCATCAAGCAACATTCGAGGACGAATGTTCCAAAGAGGGGAATGATGTTACACCCCATATTTTTGTACATGAAAATATGCCATGAATAAGTTAATGAGAACCTGGAAGTGAGATGTCACGTCCCGCAGTATTACATTACAATGATGTCACATTTCACAATATTAAGTTACAACGATGTTGCACCCTGAAGTATTGTACGTTAAAGATTTCGTTTTCAGTTAACCGACATAGAATCGGGAATGAGATCATTTTAACGTTAACGTACTTATACTATTTATAACAAGCGATAAATAAGTGTTATGAAGGATAAAGGGGTACACGGATTAACGAAAACAAGTTTTGTTAGAAGTGGTCAATTTGGAATAAAATATGGGTCGAGCGATAATACCCGATAATTATGAACTAGTACCATGCAAGGTACCATATGACCACGGTAGTATAATATATAAGGTATATATGAAGTATTTTAAAAATAAATAGAATTTTAAGTAATTTATGATAATTTTTAAATTATGCGGGTAATAAATTAATTACCGGGTAATGAAACATTACCCGGTTAACTAATAAGTGGATAAAAATTTATAATTAGTTCCAAGCCAATACAAAAACAACAAAATGACTCATGACCCAAATTGAAATGTGGCAACAAATTTGTACACATGATCCCATGCACCAAAGATTATAATTCCTAAATTCTTTGATGGCCACTAATTTTATTAGTGACTTTGTGATAGGTAAAGTAGGAATCAATTTTAATAATTTAGAAATTCTAGTATTGTACTTCTGAAATAGATAATCTCCAATCAAGGATTGTTTCTAAAGCACTGTTGTAAATATAGGGATCCGTCTTCTTCAAAAAAATAATAATTTTTGTCTATGGCTTAATGATCTCTCACTTCACGTATTGGGTCAATGGAGAAACTTTTGTGGGTTCAAGTCTTAGATCTCAGCAACAACCAACTTCAGTCACTTGAAGATGCAACTAGCTCTTTAATATGCTAATACAAGAACATGGAAATGGTTAGAACGATTAGATATCTCTTTCATGGATTAAAATAACACACGATGGAGCATTTAATTTCCTAGCATCTTAAGTTAACGTGTGATTTTGCGATACTAAGGGAATACGGTGCAATTTTTCCAAGAATATCATACGGATATTCCACACTCCAGGTATGTTAAGGCTAAGCTCTTCTTTCATTTGGCATGATCTCGTTATTACATTCATATCCCAGAATTTACGTATATTTTGCTAGTCTCGCAAATTGCATATATTTTTCTAGTGTTGTAAGTTACAATATTCTTCTTATCGGGATTTCATATTCAGTTGAGTATTTTCTTCTTCCAGTCAAGAGAGCAGAGAAGTTACATATGTACAGTATTAAAAGTATTTTCATTACCATTGAGCTATAATCGATGGGCAGGCCCCTATTGGGCAACATCTGATCAGAGGGTAAGTTATATACCGAGTCCACTGTGGCCGAGCGCGTATGAGCGAGCCCAGTTTGTCGAGATACAGAGCCTAGTATGGCCGAGCGCTTATGAGCGATCCTACTATGGCAGAGCAGTTATATATATACCAAGCCTACTGTGGCCGAGCGCTTATGAGAGAGCCTAGTTGGTCGAGATACAGAGCCTAGTATGGCCGAGCGCTTATGAGCGAGCCTACTACGGCAGAGCAGATATATATGTATACCGAGCCTTATAAGGCCGGACAACTATTTTAATTACTATATTGAGAGAATTGAGTCAGTATCAGCAGGTAAGCATATCTTCAGATTACCTTTGACTTCCAGCTACTTGTAGTTATTATATTATCAGTTCAGTTTCAGCTTTCAGTATATTGCCTTACATACTCAGTACATTATTTCGTACTGACGTCCCTTTTCTGGGGGCGCTGCATTTCATGAGTGCAGGTCAGACAGACAGATGAATAAGCCTCTTCAATAAGTGTTTCCCGAGCTCAGCTTAATCGGTAAGCTCCATGCCTTTCGGAGTTTTTGGGTCTAGAGCCTTATGTATATCTTGTATATATACGTATATATGCCATGAGTAGGTCAGATAGCTGTTCCGATCACAGTATATCCATTAGTAGAGGCTTGTAGACATATCTTGTCAGTTAGTGCAGTATGTTGGGCTTTCAGGCCTTGTATGTATATTTGGTTGGTTTGTCAGTTGTAATAAATATGACGTCCTTGTTGGCCATGCTTTATATTTATATTTAGTCAGCATTCGTTGTCATCTTGCAATGTGGCCCATGGCCAAAAGTATGACATCATATGTTCAGAGTTCCTTAGTTGCAAGTTGGTACACAAGGATAGGTAAGGCACCGGGTTCCGGTCTCGCTCCCCCAAGTTCGGGGCATGACAATCTTTAACGCCATGGACAATCCTAGAAATAAAAGATGGATGTATTGTGATAGAGTTAGGAAAGAATATTTAGATGGAGTAGATGATTTTTTAAATCATGCCTTTTCTGATAAACAAGAAGGAGAAAAAATTGTATGTCCTTGTACGGAGTGTGTGCTCGTCCATCAAGTAAATCGGGCTATAGCATATGATCATCTTGTTATTAATGGTATTATACCATCATATGATACTTGGTTTTGTCATGGGGAGTCTTTAAATGGATCAAACAATGCTCGAGCAAATAACTGTAGCCAGTCAACTCAAAGGAGTAATGATATGAGAGGAATGATACATGATGCATTTGGAGGTATTACACAATTCATGGATACTGACGTTAGTGAAACATGTGGCATAGAGCAAAACTTACAAGAGAGTACGACTCATCCATCTGGAAATCACCCCCATCAAGAGGTGGATAAGTTTGAACAGCTCATGAATGAGACAAATGAAGAATTATATCCTTGATGTAAGAAGTTTAGCAAACTGTCCTTTTTGCTGCATATGTATCGCACAAAATGCATGTTCAAGTGGTCAAATGAATCTTTTAATGCTCTGCTTGGAATTTTGAAAGATGCATTGCCTGAAGGAGAAAACTTACCTCATTCTTTCTATGAGACCAAAAAGATAGTTGAAGTCTTGGGCTTAAAGTATGAAACACTTCATGCTTGTCCCAACGATTGCATGATTTTTAGGAAAGAGTTCGCTAATAAGAATGTCAATGAATGCAAAATTTGTGGGGCTTCTAGATGGAATAATAATGCTAGAAAAATTCCAGCCAAGGTCCTAAGGTATTTTCCTTTAAAACCAAGACTTCAGAGATTGTTTATGTCTTCAGAAACATCTAAAACAATGTGATGGGATCATGAAGAGCGCAACAAAGATGGAGTTCTACGGCATCCTGCAGATTCTGAAGCCTGGAAAACTTTTTGATAGTAAATATCCCAAATTTGCTGGAGATCCACGCAATGTGCACCTAGGATTAGCTTCTGATGGGTTTAATCCATTTGGCACAATGTGAACTGTTCACAGTACATGGCTAGTGATTTTAATGCCATATAATCGTCCACCATGGATGTGCATGAAACAAGAGTTCTTCATACTGTCGTTACTTATTCCTGGACCAAAAGCACCTGGCAATAATATTGATATCTTTTTGCAACCTTTAATAGAAGAGTTGAATGAATTATAGGATGTTAGGGTAGAAACATACTATGCATCTACTAAGGATATATTTCTAATGCGAGCAGCTCTCATGTGGACTATAAATGATTTTCCAGCATATGGTACTCTCTCTGGACGGTGCACTTACGGTCGGTTTGCATGCCCTTCTTGTAACATAAACACTCAATCTAGAAGGCTCAGACATGGTAGAAAGTTTTGTTACATGGGGCATCGACGCTTCTTGAAGTCGGGACACAAATATCGGAATGATGCAAAATCGTTTGACGGGACTAAAGAATCAAGGCCTGCACCATGTCCAGTATCTGGGTTACTAGTGCTGAATCAAGTTAAAGATATAAAATTTACTCTCTGCCAGTCAAGCGAAGAGGTAAGTGGGGTCATGAAAAACACATGGAAAAAAGGAGTATTTTTTCGATCTTCCTTATTAGAAGTCAAACTTGGTGCGCCATAATCTTGATGTGATGCACATAGAAAAGAATGTGAGTGATAACTTAATTTATACATTATTGGATCTTGGTAAAAAGTCTAAAGACAACTTAGAAGCTCGATTGGACTTGAAGGAGATGAAAATAAGGCCAAGTTTATGGCCTCAATATCGAGCTAGTAGGAGAGCATATCTTCTAGCTACGTTTTTCACAATGTCTCCGAATGAAAAGGAGTTATTTTATGAAGTTCTACAAAATGCCAAGTTTCCAGATGGCTATGCGTCTAATATCTCACGTTGCTTTCTCAAACGAAATATATCTGGGCTAAACACTCATGATTGTCATGTTATAATGCAAGAACTTCTTCCTCTTGCCTTGCGGAGATCAGTAGATAAAAGAGTTAGTTCCATTTTAATTGAACTATGCACATTCTTTCGTGTTCTGTGTAGCAAAGAACTAAAACTAGAAGAGTTAAAGTTACTTGAAGAAAATATTCCAGAAACATTGTCTACTATGGAGAAACGTTTCCTCCTAGGATTCTTTACTGTTATAATATACTTGGTTATTCACTTGGCAACCGAGGCTAAACATGCGGGGCCGGTACATTATTGCTGGATGTACCCAATTGAGAGGTATCAAGAATATTACTGAATCTTTATCATATATCTTTAGTTGTTAAATATTATGACATCAAACTAATACCATTATTTTATTTCATAGGTTCTTGGGTACTTTAAAATCATATGTTCGTAATCGTGCATGTCCAGAAGGTTCAATAGCAGAAGCATACACAGCAAATGAGTGTATGGTATTTTGTTCACGATATTTGGAGGGTGGAGATTCAAGGTCTTATTGTTCAAAAAAATGCGGTGATGGGATTGATCATGAGAATAGTAAAGAAGAATGTCTTTTTCCAATTGTTGGGGAGCCGTACGGTGGAGTAGATGTATTTGAGTTGGATGAGAAAACATGGCTGCAAGCATATCGGCATTTTCAATTGTGAGTCATAAGTGGTTGAGAATTATAAAAAGTAAGTGTTATATTTATTATTTAATATATTTATATTACTTATTTAATTAAAAAATTGATATGTGCGAGTTACATGAATAGGGAACATATTGCTGAAATCAAGAGATCACATCGTAAGCGTCGTGTGACACAACATCAACTTGACTGTGTGCATTTCGATACATTTCATAAGTGGTTCAAGGAGCAAGTAAGTAGTAGGACTAAGTCATTGGTTATGTTAAATTATTGTCCTTGTACAGATATCCACATTTATAGTTGTATCTTCTATTTGGTTAGGTAAAGGAGTTGGAAGCCACATCTAAGATCTTAAAAGATGTTAAAGTCCTTGCACAAGGGCCGAGTTACATTGCAAAAAGATTCACTGCATTCGATGTAAATAACGGGTATCGACTTTGAACGAAACAAAGTGAAGAATTCAAAGTGACGCAAAATAGTGGTGTTATGGTCGTTTCAAAGACTAAAAGTTATGCAAGTACACGTGACAATGCTCCAAAGTCTGCAAATATCACATATTATGGCAGATTGAATGATATTGTGGAGTTAAACTACTATGAAAAATTTAAGGTTGTCTTATTTAAGTGTGATTGGGTTGATGTAACTAAAGGTAGAGGAGTTAAGGAAGATGACTTGGGTTTCATACATGTGAATTTCTCACACCTAACAGACTCTGGCATTTGAGAACGTCATGAGCCCTTTATTTTTGCAGAACAAGCTCAACAAGTAATATTTGTACAAGATGCTCAAGATCATGAATGGTTTGTCCCTAGGTTAAATAAACCTCGAGATATTTTTAATATGGGAGAGGAAAATAGTTTGCAGTTTGAGTCATCAATACAGAATGATGCCACTGACTTGGCTCTCTTAGAAAATGCTCATGTTCTCGAAGATGAGTATAATGATTGGGTAAGAAGTGGTGTCGGTGGGATTGTTATTGATACAAACGCACATTCTCAAGCTTCTCTAAATGATGGTGAAGCTAATGTTGAGGGAGGAAATGACATTGAAAATGAATGTGATTCTACATAAGATAGTTGGAACTTATAGAATATTTTTCTTTCAAGTGTTATTTAAGAACTTCTAAGGTTTAGTTATTTTTTTACTTCAGAAATTCAAATATTGGATTTTTGAGTGAATTCGTTGTGCTTTTTTTTACCTTATATTGCTTATTGTATCCATTAAATTGTGATATGCTAAGGTAGTATTGTCACGGGATAATGTTTTCGTAGTTAATCAATAACTCTTATATCTAAAACAATATTTATTACAATGTTGTGTTTGTATGCATGAATCGCTAATTTTTTTCACATCTTGAGATAAGGATGATGTTTCCTCTTGCTTTGTATATGACTTGCTGATCTGTTGGATTTAATCTGGTACTAGTATAACTTAATACAACTAGATAATTTCTTTATTTTAGAGAAGGAACTATGCAAACTAGAGGTCGCAAGCGACTGATAATTGAACAAGATGATGATGAAGATGTGCGACCTTATATTGAGCAGTTGATGGATGGTCAAAACCACTCTGCAGCCCAGCCTTATATTGAGCAGTTAATGGATAGTTGAAACTTCTTTGAATATCAAGCACATGATGAGCAATCTAATGAGTTGAATAGTTCTGCTGGTGGCACTGAGGTAAATATTTCTGAACTAAAGGTGAAATATTTATGTTCACTCTCCATGTTTCTAAAACACTACTTATCTTGAATTGGTTTTATACAGTAGGAAAATGGACTACTGCACCTGACCACTATTTTTAGATTGAAGTAGGAGCAACTATTAAACACAAAAGATTGTTGTTAACTTTTTCCTCTGTTTCAGTAGGCAATGGGACTAATGATTATTTCGGAGGACTTATAAGCTTCACTGTATGTATTGGAACACTATTTATCATTTGGTGTACTAAATATACTTTTTACCTGTGAAGCTAACTGAAATATAAAAGCATCAGGTTTTGAAAAATATAAAAGCATGTTAGCGTCGGGTTAAAAGCATCATATATTATCTAGGTAGCGTGATATGATTGCATCATATAGATGTTTCAATCTCCTTGATGGGTAAATCCAAGATATTTTGAGCACTTACGTCCCTTTATATCAGAAAAGCTAACTGAAAGCTTTTCTGCCTTCGGTTGACTTGGCAAAGATATTAGTCTGTCAGCTTCTTCTTCTCCCTTGTAATTGGTGGCGTTCACAATACATACTGTTGATGCAAAATCAAAAGAAACACCACCATTTCAACTAAAGCTAATTTTCCTTTAGCCATATTATAGTGATTGGCCCTTAAGGAAACATAGAAAGAAGAAGAATAAAAAGCTTGAGAACTGGAGAAGAGGGAAGTATATCAGGAAACATTTAAAAATGGACCTTAAAGCAAGTGTTCATGTTCCAGTGCATGAACTGTGAGTGTGACTAACTCCTAACTCTCTTTATTACTAATCTATAAGGAAATCTGTACCTATATTATGTAGCCCCTTGCTTTCTACCGTACTTTTGCATTCCTTGATGCAACACCACTGGACTTTTGAAGTTTCACCACATCCACATTAGGCCAATTCTTCAATACATCTTTAGCATGCTACAAAGTTTTTCCTGCCCAGAGTACGACCATATAATAGAAATAAGATCAACTCTTACACGGTAGAAAACGGCTCTACAAATGAGTAATTTCTGGAAACTAGTTCTCAAGCTTAATTAATGTCTAACAAGAATAGTTTGGCAACACCAAAATTTCAACTTTTGATACTTTCACTCTCTATTTCCTTTTGATATCTGTATTATTTGGTCCATTTTCAAATGTTTCGTGATATACTTCCCTTTTCAAATTTGACATTAACGATAACTATATATAAATTGCAATTACTTAAGTTGGGACTAGTTAGTAAATTTTGTTGTCCGAAGATGCTTCCTATTTTCCTCTTGTTGTTCTGTTTCGACGTTTGCAGCAAAATCTATCATAACAGTATTTGGCCAAGTTAACTTAGTAAATTAACATAAGTGGTGTGGGTTCCACATGTACTACTACATCTTGTAGTTTGTTTGTAACAAAAATATGAGAAGAAAAGGGAGTAAATCCTCTTTCAAGACATATTGATCTAGCCACTTCCTCAAACCCTTGCACGTTCATTAGTTCTGTTGATTCTCTGTTACAAATCTATTCTTCTCTGTCCATCAGTGTAACCATAGCAAGCGATTCCCATCCATCCTTACAATCATATTTTCACCAGACTTTCTTGTGTACCTGCTTTATTAGAAAATAGTGTATTTTGCACTTCACTAGCGACATCGTACCCTAGATTAAGCTCAGCATTGGCCTGATCAGATGGACTATTTGGATAGTTCTCAGCTTGTTCAAGCATTGTCTTATCACCTGTAGCAGCTACACTATCCAAAACATCAACACATTCAAGTTCTTGCCTCTCATTGGGTCCCTAGCCAATACCAGCACCCAAACATTTGCCAAAAAATGTCAGACAAATGCAGTGTGGAATTACCAGGCTTGTGCATCAAAGTTCAGTGGGTATACAGAAATACCCAAAGCAATGCTTACACGAAAGGGCGCAGAACCTATTTTCTAAGAGTAGTGAGAGTGTGTGATAGAGTTTTTTAAGAAATTTAGTTGGGAGGAGAAAACAGTTTTAAAAATGATTCATATAGAATCAGTTCTTGAAAGGAAAACAATAGAAGAGTGTGACAGTTTTTGTAAGAAGATGAGTAAGACAATCTCAGAACAAAAATATCATACATAGTTCAGGGAAACAAACACAAACAGGGGATAGGAGACATGGGGACAAGTAGTTCACATGTAAGAGCACAATTGCACATACATAGACATCAGAGAAAAGCATTTCAGAACTTAAACAGTCACAACATAATTCATCCCAAAATGGGTTCAGGGTTACATGCTGATAATGTACTGGGGTTAGGGGTAAGGAAGAACATGCATTAAACAAATAAGGGAAACAGTAGGCATGCTGAATTAAAGGAAAGATAGTCCCATCAATGAACTTACACAGAGGCATGCTAGTTGAAATGAGAACAGCAGAACCATAAGTAGAAGCATAAAAGAAACAAGAGGAAGTGTAATACACACAAAAACATGTTGTTTTGGAAACTGTAAATCAAATAGAAGACATACCAGTAAAAGAGCAAAAGCAGGATACAAAGACAAAGTAGTAACACTATATTGGCCTTGGCTTTCAGCCGGCTGATAATAAGCAGGAGCAGAGAACAACAATAGAGCAAAAGAGCAAGAGAGCAAGAGAGAATGCAGATTTTGAAAGTATTCAGTGGTGTGTGTAAGTCAGAAGACTGTTGTCTGTTTGCAAAAGAGAATGGGGAGTATTTATAGTACTGAATACGAGTAATCAATAAGGCAGCAGTCCCTTAATTAAGGAGCAGTCCCTTAATTAAGGAACTGGCATCAATCATAATTAAATTAGTATATGGACTTCCCTTTAATTAAGGAATCCAAATCAAACGGTAAAAATCAATCATTTAAAAGGAAAGAAATCACAAAGTAGGGTATAATCACATAAAGAAACAGAGTAACATATAGTATTCAATAAAGACTAGGTACATGACACTCTAATTAGGGAAATAGGTCAGGCAAATCAATCAACAAATTTGTGCACATATATAGGGAAAAATACCACTGTAATTCAGGAAAATAATTTTCAAAATAATGAACGAGATTGAAGACCTAGGAAATCGGTATTAATCGAGGAGAGTATCCCACAATTTAAGGAAGAAATTCAAACTATAGGGAAAATACGCAGAATCACAATTTCAAAGCAAGTATCACATTCTCAAAGAGGGCTCAGATAATCAGTATAAAATCCTTGTGTAAGAAATCAGAGAAGCTTTAAGCGAAGAACACAGAATGGTAAGGGAATGAAACACTAACAACGAGATTAAAGCAAAGAGCATGGAACTCGGAGAAGAACCCAGAAGAACACACAAACATGCAAATAATGCAAACACAATCATACAAAGTTAGGGTTTCATCAAACTTAAGTCAAACGTTTGAAAAATAGTACTGAGAATCACGAGTCAGTACTCAAAATTAGAAAATAAAGTGATTTTGAAAAGGGGTCCAGAAACCCTAGTTTCAAAAAGGGAACAAAACGTTTTAAAATTTGAACAATCGTGAAGATCGAGTAGAGAATAGTGTAAAATACCAAGGTGTGAGTTAAAAAAATCGTAAAAACTATAGAGATTTAAAAGGTTGGGTACATATTAGGGTTTCATAAGAAACCAGTAAGAAGTGAGAGAAACCTGGCTATGAAACTCAGCAATAATGGTGTTCATATCACCATCGGACAAAACCCATCGGAGGACGGCCGGAGACGAACCAGGCAAAGCTTTCAGTGACCATCTCGCATGGTGGAGGATCTTGGGGTCTCAAAGATAGAGGGAATCAACTACGTAAGAAGTCACGGTGACTGATGATCGAAATAGGTGAGGTTGGAGGTAGCCGGAGAGGCGGTGGGTTCATCGGAGAATAAGAGAACTAGAAGGTTATAGAGAGAAAGGAGAGGGAGAGTCAATATATATAGAGAGAGAGAGAGAGACCATCTCGGAAATGAGGGGCTTGGGGGGGTAATTGGATTTTAATTAAGGAAATCAAATCTGGGTCGTTGATCTCATTTGATCAACGGCTCAGATTAAATCGGAGCTGGGCCGGGTTGATTAATTGAAAATATGGGTCGGTCCAATTGGGGTTAGGACTGGGTAAATTGAGGGCAAAAATTGAAATCCGAATGGGCTATAATTGCAATGAAATGAGACTAAATATTAAATAGCCAGTTTTCCCTTTTTATTTTATATAAAATAGTTAAAATAATTTTTAAAATAAATTAAAAGAACTTAACTAATTAAAAAGGTATAAGTATTAATTTAAAAATATTGAAAATAATTTAATAATTATGAAATGTTGTTAATTGTAAAATAGGCTATAATTGCAATTACATGCATTTTAGCTTTTAAATACCAAATAAATTTGTAAAAATATGCAAAATATCACCTTAATTATATTTTGGTGTAAATATGAGAAATAAATAAATTATTCACCAAAATGGTAATTTTGGGAATAATTATTGAATTTTGCACTGCTAAAATAGACAATAAATTGGTTTTGAAAGTCTTTAAAATTTGGGAAAAATACCAAAATACTTGGACATGCTTATGTATGCAAATATATGTCATTTTGAAAGTATTTTAAGTGTAAAAAATATTTAGAGAAAAATTGGGTATCAACAAGAGACTTGCTTTACCCCATTGCAAACCTGAGAAACCCTATTCAAAGCTGTAGTTTTAGAGCCTGGTGGTTTTTCAAACAATTCAGCAGGTACAGCAGTTGGTTGATCATGTACATGCATCAACTGTATCATTTGTTGCCTTAGGATCCTTCAAATCAGCAGCTTGTTCAGTAGATGATTGAGCTCAATTTCCCATTAGGAGTCGGAGCATCAAGTACCGTGATATTCTCACCTTTAGGTTTTACTAGTGTCACTAATTGGATTTTGATAATGTAGCTACACTTAATAAACCTGCCATTGGCTATAATGATAGCTTTCATGGTGTCTCTAAGCATGGTTGTTTTGGATATGATGATGGTTGGTGGGATCTATTTGATTCTTGCAGCGTGCTGAATCTTACCACTTCATGAAACAATTTACAAGCTCATAGAAAGTGTTCAAACATTAAGGTAGACAACCTGGATTGGTTTGTTGCTATAAGAAATAAAGAAGTTTGAATTGAATCAATGCTTTTGTTTGTTCGAACTGTTGATTATTATTTCATCAATTTGAAATTTATATGGTATTTATGAGTATGCTGGTTTGTCACAACCCTTGAGGTCTTAATGAAATTACAATTAATCCTGTTTTGGAGAAAATATTCCTATCTATGAATATCCCAGTTGAAGACTATTATATTTCATCTATTGACATAGTTATTTTATAATTTCAGGTCATACAGTCTGATGATCGATAATTTAGCCGGTGGAAGATTTCTAAATGATGAAGCATTGCAGAAATTATTTGAAGACTATTATTTGTTAGGATTAGTTATATAATGACAATAGCTATTTGCTTCAAACAATATAAGTTTATTTTTTAAGTTACCGTGATATTACTATTTTGGATTAGTACTTCCTTTTTTTGTTAAGATTTAATGAGATACATTATGTTTTTATGAATCAATGTTATTATGCTTTGTTATTTGGATCATTTTTTGAATGAATGTAGTATCTATTATTAATGGTGGCTAAACTATTGTCGTTATAGCTTGTGACTTAATGACAATTTAACAGAATATACTGGCTACAAAAGTAGACGCTAAAAGGGCAAATTATGATGTTTCCACAGGGGATATTGTAGCCATTATAATTGTTGTTAAAAATAATTTTTAGCGGCAATTTAATTGAATTTAGTAGCCATTAAAATGGATGCTAAAAGGGCATACTAATTCGTTTTCAGAAGGAATATTATAGCTATTCTAATTGCCACAAAACAATTACCGCTATAGCTATGGACTTATAGCGACAAATGTTTTGAATTTAGCGGCTATAAAAATAGACGTAAAAAGAGCAGTAGTAGCGTTTTTAGATTGGATTTAGCAACCATCATAATTGCTGCAAACAATTTCCGTTAAAGCAAATTATATTTAGCGGCAATAAGTCACACCTTTACCAGCTTTTGTGAGAAACGCCGCTAAAGGCTTTGCCGACCCCAATATCAGCGGCTAAACATCAATGGCCGGTAAATGGTATAGCGGAAAATGTTATTTCCGCCAAAGATCTTTTTTATTGCCGCTAAAGCCCCTTTTTGTTGTAGTGCCTTTGTTGCTTAGTATGTTAGATTTTGATGTGATATTGGGTATAAACTAGTTGTCTCCTTGTCGGTTTATTCTAGACTGTTGCGCTAAGATGGAGACGTTGTCTATGTCGGGGATGCCACGGATTGAGTGGTGAGGTTCGACAGATTATGTTCCTAGTAGGGTGATCTTTCATTTTTGGAGACCCAGCGGATGGTTGAGAAGGGTTGTCTTTCTTATTTGGTCTTCGTGAGGGATGTCAGTACCGAGACTCCTACCATTGATTCAGTTCCAGTGGTAAGGGATTTTTCCTGATGTGTTTCCTGCTACCGGGCATGTCGCCGGACAGGGTTGTCGATTTCGGTATTGATTTGGTGACCGGGCACCGTATCGTATGGCATCGGCGGGTTAAAGGAGTTGAAGGAGCAGCTTTAGGAACTCCTTGATAAGGGGTTCATTGGTAGGCCAATATGGATGTGTGTTCTATATCGAGTCGGCTTTGTTGACTCCGGGTTGCTATTGTTGAGGGATGTGTTGATTCAATTGTTATTGAGCTTAGCAGTGTTCTAGGGTGGTCTATGAGTTACCTTCTATGTTGCGAGGCGTTATGATTTGTTGGTTATAGGCACATATGGTACGGTTCTATTGGGATCTCATAGTGGAATTCGAGCGGGAAGAGTATTGGGTATTGCTCGATGGATGGCATATCGGTTGTGTTCTTTCGGGTTTGTGTGGTGTTATGTCATTTGCTTCACCATGGTTATAATGAATTACTTTTGGTTCTAGACAACAAATTGTGCGTGGTTGTTGATTTTGAGCATAGTGGCTTGAGGTGTTTCTTGTGGGCCATTGTTTGGATGGGGTCGCGCATTGGAGTGAAGTTATGTAGAGGTATTATCCTTCAGGTTAGATTCATGTGATCTGGTTCTACGATGTGTGATGGGTTCTCAGTGTTGTGTTGTGGTGGTACTGGTGAGCTTGCAGTACAACTCTCTCATTTGAGTCATTTTTCATGATTTAAGTACATTTGGGTTGTTGCTTTTTGGTGTATGGATTGCACGGGTTGTGACTTTAGATGGTATTGATGTGTCATGTCAATATGGTAGTCGTGTTGGATGATATTGAGGTCATTGGGAACTAGAATGAATACTATCGAATTCGATTTCAGCATGTTGGAAGGATAATATCGAGGTTCGACTTAGAAATTTACTATGGTCCTTGCCGAAAGAGAGGGAGCTCCATGGCTGGTTGATCTAAGGGATGGTTATAACTTTCTGCGTGTTTCATTCATCGTTAGCAGTATGAAAGTGTTGGAATGTGGCTTTATTTGATAAGAGGTTTATTATCGGTATTCGGTTATTTGAGCAGTTGTTGTGATCTGAAGTTTTCGCTATGAGTGTTCGAGTGGTATGGTATATCCTATGATTTCCATCTTGAATTGTGGTTATGGCTTGATACAGCATGTTCATATTTATTCGGTGTGTAGATGTGAGATTATGATCTTATAGATAATTTCGGAAGTGGAAATTTGGTTCTAAAGTTTATGGGCTAGGTTTGATTGTGAAATTTTAGTTTTTTGTGCTATCGGACCTATATAAGATAGGGTGATGTGGGATCACCCCCGGGTATGTGCATGGTAAGGCTACACAGCGATTGAATGGTTTTCGGAACAACTCTGGGCACGTTCGAGGATGAACATACGTTTAAGTGGGGGAGAATGTAACAACCCGAATGGTCATTTTGAGCATTTGCACTTCGCTCACCAGTTCTCGGGCATGACTAGCCCCGTATGATGTATTATGAATTATGTAAATTATCGGTTTTGGTTTTCGGGATAATCAGAATAGATTTGGAAGAACAATTATCAGCTTGAAGCTTTAAATTTGAAAGGTTTGACCAAGTTTTGACTTTTTAGTATTCAATCTCGGATTTGGATTTTTATGATTTGGTTAGCTTCAGTAGGTGATTTTGGACTTGGGAGCGCGTCCGGAATGTATTTTGGAGGTCCATAGTAGATTTAAGCTTGAATTGGCGAAATTGGAAATTTGGCGTTTCTGATCGGCAGTGAAAATCTTGATATAGAGATCGGAATGGAATTCCAAAAATTTGAATAGGTCCGTTGTGTCATTTGGGACATGTGTGCAAATTTTTAGGTCCTTCGGAGGTGATTTGATAGGTTTCGACATCATTTGTGGAATTTGAAAGTTTATAAGTTCTTAGGCTTGAATCGAGGTTGATTCGGTGTTTTGGTGTTGTCTTGAGTGATTTGAAGGCTCGACTAACTTTGAATGATGTTATGTGGCTTGTCGGTATGTTTGGTTGAGGTCCCAAGGGCCTCGGGACGATTATGAGTTGTTGACGGGAAGTTTGGAATTTTAGTTGTGCTGCAAATTTTGCTATTCCTGTCATTTCGGTACCTGCGGATTGGGGACCAAAGGTGCGAGGTCCACACAAGTAGTTATGTAGCGCAGGTGCACAACAGGGGTCACAGGTGCGGTTTGGTCCCTGCATTTGCGATGACCGCAGCTGCGATCAGGCAACCGCAGAAGTAGAAATGCCTTTTAATGAAATTCCGCAGAAAGGGAGGATTTTGCGCAGATATGTAATGGGGACCGCGGATGCGGAAGTGCTGGGCAGAGTGTATATAAAGGCTCCTTCGCGAAGTTTGGGTCATTCTTCACCATTTTTGGCCGGGATTTGAGCTTTGGGCAGTGATTTTCAAGAGGAGTCAAGGATTTTCAATGGGGTAAGTTACTTGGGCTTTATTATTTGTGTTTATGATGATTTTTTCAATGTTTAATCATGATATTAGTGGAAATTAGGGAAGAAAGTTGGGGGATTAGGGCTTGAAATTGGAGAGTTTAAATTGGGGATTTGAGGGACCATTTGAGGTCTGATTTTGATGATTTTGGTATGTATGGACTCGGGAGTGAGAGGAGTTTCTAGTTTCGCGACTTTTGTTGGATTCCGAGACGTGGGCCCGAGGGGAAGGTTTGAGCAAATTTAAGATTTTTGATCTAATTTGATAATTTTCATATGGGTTTCATTCCTTTAGCGCATATTGATGATAATATACTGATTTTGGTTAGAGTCGGAGCATTTGGAGGTTGAATCGAGAGGCAAGGGCATCGCGAGCTAGAGTTTGGCTTGGCTTGAGGTAAGTAACGCTTCCAAACTTGGTTCTGAGGGTTCGAAACCCCGAACTATGTGTTCTATGATTACTATTGAGGTGACGCAAAATGCCAAGTGACGGGCGTGTGGGCGTGCACCGTGAGAATCGCGGCCTATATTATTCCATGGCACTGTTTAGTGACTCTTTCTTGCTGATATCTGTGATGTAATTATGTGATTAAGTTAATGAGCTGTAAATCATGCTAATTATCATGTTAAAGCTTCACGCCAATACTGTTGAGACCTAAGAGGTCATTTCTTGCTGTCATATCATTAGTTTCATTGATATTCTGTACTCAATCATGTTCATGCATATTATATCATACCTCAGTCTCGATTATTGTTATTTAACACATTATATCATTGTTCGGGCTAGTATCATGATATTTTGAGCCCCTGTGTGAGAGACTGGAGAGTGATGACTGAGTGAGGCCGAAATCCTGATATTGAGTGATAGTATAGGATCGGGCTGCACGCCACAACGAGATATTGAACATGCCTTCGTTGGCTTGTTATAGCGTTTGGGCAAAGAGAAGCCCCTCCGGAGTCTTTACACCCCAGTGAGCACAGTTGATGATATTGAGGGATGGATCTTCCCTGGACATGGATTTTGTCCGAAGTATTTATACCTGGTGAGGGATCTTTTCCATAGGGATGCAATGTCCTTCCTCAGTACTGGATGACTGTGGTCAGTGATGTGTATATATTCCGGGATGGATCTTCTATGGGTCGGATAGCCATATACAGTACCGAGTGGTTGAGCACTTGTGAGTGGAGGTATACGGAACATTGATCATGCTATATGTGCAGTGGTACATAGAGATTTCCTGAGCTTTATACTCCGTACTGTTCAGATTGCATTTATTTACTGTTGAGTTTCTTTACTTGAACTGCAAGCATGTCTACTTTTTTGTACAGTTTAATTTGTATTACCTGCTGAGGTTTGGTTCGTCACTACCTGTCAATCCATAGTTTGGACTTGTTACTTACTGAGTTGGTATACTCACGTTACCCCCTGCACCTTGTGTGCAGATCCAGGTATCTCGGGTCACGGTAGCGGTTGCTGATCATATCGGTTGTGGACTTTCCTTGGAGATAGCGAGGTAGCTGCCTGGCGATCGTAGTTCCGCCTTCTCCTTCCTTATCTTCCTCTTACTATATTGTTGGATATTCTCAGACTATATTAGTCTTGTTTATTTCTAACAATTGTAGTATTTTCCTCATGAGTTAGTGACACCCGAGGTCGGGCTTGTATTTTTCCGCTTTGTTAAACTTGATTTTATATCTTCATCAGATTTCTGTTGAAAAATGATTTTTCCTTAAGTTTTAAAAGAAAATGTGGTTTGTTTTGGAAATGAGTTGGTTGGCTTAATTTCATGATGGGCGCCATCACGACCGGGTCGGTTTTGGGGTCGTGACACATACAACTTTGAAATCTAGTACTGGGGCCACCCCATTTTCATTGGTCTACGGTGCCGAAGCATTGATATTGGTCAAAGTGGGAGAGCCGAGCCTCAGGTTCCGATATGAAGAATCGAACGATGAGGCCATGAATACGATCCTGGAGCTATTGGATGAAAGACGAGAGGTCGCCCTAGTCTGGTTGGCCGTCCAAAAACAATGGGTAGAAAGATATTACGATTGAAGATCCAACTTCCGACACTTCAAGATCAGGGACTTGGTGTTAAGAAAAGTAACACTGCATACCCGAAATTCGAATGAGGGAAAGTTGGGAACAAATTGGGAAGGACCATATTGAGTCATCGGAATTACCGGCAAGGGCTCGTACAAACTCGAAGCGGGAAACAGTGCACCGCTACCGAACCACTGGAACATGAAGCACTTAAAGTGGTACTATTGCTAAGGTACAATCTCATTTACTTTTTTATATAATATTATGAATCGGGCTAACACTTGCAGGCAACAGCCAAATGAGAATGTGACTATTAGGTCTGAAAGTACCCGTTGCACTCTTTTTCCCTTGAACCAGTTTTGTCCCAAATGGGTTTTTTAGCAAGGTTTTTAACGAGGCAATAGTAAATCGTGGTAACTTAGATTTGAAAATCGGTTTTAAATCGGAGTCAATTGGAGCATCAACAGTATTCGAGCCATCTCAAGATCGACCTCGAATATTGGGGGCCATCACCCTCGGGTTAAGGTTCTTAGCAAGAAGGAAACTTTGTACTTGAAAAGCTTACGCTCGGTGGTTAGGATTTATTGTAAGGGCCAAACGGTCAAATGAATCATGCCCGCGTAGGCCACCTTAGCCATGATACAAGCTTTTAAACGCTTTCAATCATGTACTTTACACACAGAAATGAAAGAAAGTTTCTACCTTGTTATTATGTATTTTTGCCTCTTCAAACATAGAGCCTAAGGGCTACCCCCTATTTGGGGACTAACGAACCTAAGGGCTACCCCTATTCGGGGACTATTGAGCCTAATGGCTACCCCTATTCGGGGACTATCGAGCCTAAGGGTTGTCCCTATTCGGGGAATATCGAGCCTAATGACTACCCCTACTTGGGGACTGTTGTTCGAAATAGGTTCGGGCAACTCAAGCCACCAAATCCTGGTGGCACAAAACCTATTAGGTAGTGCCTAAACACGAAAGGCTACAACCACCCTAAAAAATGGCTCGGAGACATCCGAAGCTCATAATCAGAACATAAGGCCTTTATAAAAATTCAAAACCTGCTAAAAGGTTACCCTCAGCAAAAGTATCGTCTAAAATCACTTAAGCATCTTGGGAAAACTGCTGGTCACACCGAGTTTTCAAGGCCTAGGGCAAATAAAGTTGCATCGAAGACGGGCTCTGTTCGGAATATGAAAAATGAACGACTTATTACTACATTTGATTCTATACTAAGGCATCAGAAATATTTGCTAGAATAGAGATTATGAAAAGATGCTAAAAAAGTAAAGACTTGAAATTGCCAGAAAGTGAAATTTTATATATTCCGGAATGTATTTACAAAGTCCCAATAAAAACAGCTTCAAAATAAACAAAAAATTACACACAGGACAAAAACTAAAAAAGTCATTCATGTCTGATCTTCACTGGGGCCCGACTCGTCGCTAGAACCGTCGGAGCCTTCGGACCCCCCCCAGAACCCTCGGAGCCTTCGGCACCTTCAGGCTCGGAAAGTTTCTTTGCCTAGGCCTCTAGCTTTATTGCTTCCTCGATCTCGGCCGACAGGTCGAAGCCTCGGGCGTGGATTTCTTCGAGGTTCTCTCTTCGAGACAGCCGCCTCACATATTCGGCCTCTCAAGTCTGAGGGAGGTCGGCCTCACGAGTTTACTCGTCGGCTGCCTCCTGCTCCCTGGGAGGGATCGATCAATGGGCGATAAAAATATCATCTTCTTTTGACTCATCCTGAGCCGGAAAAGCAAATCGGAGTCTGTCACCTGGGAGCTGGTGTTCTTCTTGGGCTTGCAAGTCACCCTCTTCTTTGGTTTCACCTCGGGACACGGGGGCCTGAAGGTTTTCTTTTCCTCTTCTTCTTCTCCCAGAGCAGCCCTAGGCTGTTCTATAACGGAGGGATCAATGGACAAATATACATACTAGTCCCCTTCCAAAGGCCTGAGCTCGGTGGTCTTAGGCAAATCTACAAAATAAAGAAGAAAGGTTAGCATGGTGTGAGTTAAGGACACGATAATAGCTATTCGAAGGAGAACCTTACCATAGAACGGGCCTCCCATCGGCCCTTCGAAAGCTTGCGCCATGAGCGTTCGAAGTATGACATATGTTTGCAGATGCCTTTGATCCACTCTTTAAGTCGGGGGACCGCATTTGGAACCCGAACAACAGTTGCACAACTACAAACACGAATGATGAGAAAGAAGATGAGGAAAAATTGACATTTAAGGAAGTGATGCACTTACAAGATGTATTCCATTTCTTAGGGAATGGCATAAACTCGGGAGGGATTAGATATTCGATCTTCACCCAAGCAAAGTGCCCCTGCCAGCCTCGGTCTCGATCTTCGTCAATACTCGAGGAAGGGGCCTTGCTGGCCGGGCAAGTGAGCTTGATTAGTCCCCCTCAAAAAATTCGGTGACTGTATAGACGGAGTAGGTGGTCGATGGTGAACCAATGAGACTCGGTATTATTCACGAAGTAACGAAGGAGGATCACGATCCTCCATAGAGACGGGTGGATTTTCTAAAGGCACACCTCGTATCTCTTGCAAAAATCTAAACAATTGGGTCTACTAGGCCTAGTGTGAAGGAATACGTGTAAACACTTAATTACCTCTCCACGTGAGTAGTAGTAGCATCCTCAGGCCCGGGGACTACTATGTCTTTGCCTTTCCATTTATAGTCCTCTCAGACCGCGGGAAGGACGTCTTCGATAACAGAGCATATATACCTCGATGCTCCTTCACCCCAGTCCTGTTTGGATAAGGGTTTCTCGATCTTGAAGTCGTCCGCAATTGAACAACCCCCGGAATAAATATTTTCAAGGAGGGCTCGGGAGCATGTTCGGTGGCAGTCGATTCGGTGGAAGCCACTTCGGGAGCAGCCATCTTGAGAACAACTATTTCGGGAGCGACCGCCTCAATACCGGCTACCGATTGGGAAGATGAAAAGGCAGCATGCTGAGGGATTGACTTGAAAATTTTTGCCATTACTATCTGAAAAAGTTTGAAGATTTAAAAAAAAAGTATAAAGGTTTGAAGGAACAAGTTTGAAGGCTGAAGAATGTAAGAAGATTCGAAGAAAAATTGGGTAAAAACCTAAGAAAAACTATGAGGATTTGAAGATCAAGGATGAAGATATGAAGGTTTGAAGGAAGTTGGTGATAGCTAGAGAATTCGAAGGTAGAAGGTTGATCGGAAAGTGGAAAAAGAACAGGGTATGGAAGCTTTTATAGAGGAAGTACGCGACGCTTCGCATTCGGAGGCAACCAGCCGAGAAGTCAGAACGACGCGACTGATGGGACCTTTCGACTTTTTCGTTGTTTCGGTTATAATGTACGGAGGAAGGAACCAGAGAACATCTATCATTTCTCATCGTTTCGGCAAACCTACACTGGACTATCTATATACGGGTAAAACCGAGGTTAATGAGCACCCCGATTTTCCGATGAGGCAAACGAAGCAAGGACGTAACTACAAGGAATCAGAATCGACGCCAGGAGCCTCTTGTATCGAGGCCCAAACAAAACACCTGCCCTCGGAGCCATCGAGACCAGGCCCTCCGGATCCAGTTCGAGTTCCAAGACCTCGGAAAGCATTACCAAATGACTGCGCATGATTAATAAAGGGCCATGATATCCGTGCCCAACCGGATATCACGGCGTGAATCTCGGTCCATATCAGCAGTGGAACAGTGATTAGCAAAAAAGGAAGATTTTTACCTTTCAAAGAATTGTACTTAGGGTAAAATTCCTCTATTAAATAAAGGGAAAGCTTATTATTCAATAGATACACTGTAACACGCATATCAAGGTTACATCTATTTTCTGTGCTCCTAAAAGTGACTCAAAGTCCTTAATTTTACTCGTAGTTCATCATACGTGTTTGACTCCGAACCGAAGGCAGGCTAATTGTTAAGCTCATAACCGAGCTCGGACCCAATACTAGTACTGGTTTGGTTGTTTATTCTATCTTTAATTTGTTCATCTAACATTATTAATCACTTGTATTGAATTAGTCCACATATCTTTAAAAACGTGTATAAATTCAATTGTTATCCATTTTTAAGGGTAAACAGATATATATATTTTTTTTGGCAATCCGCTAGGCAAGTGCCTACGGCTGATTTTTATTTATATAAAATATGTAAAAAAAATAATAAAGTGCGTTAATGTTCTACGAAATGTAAAGAATAAACCTTAGAGATTACATGTACCCTATTATCAAAGTTGAGTAGTGTACTCAAAGTTGATATCACAACAACACTACTAAAAATTGTATAATAAAAAACTAGTCCATGAATGGATCCGTGATAGACACAGTCTGCCCAAAGCTTTGTCCCTCCAGGCGTGCATTTGCTGCTTTGCACGTTACCATGTGCAGCATTAATCTTTTGAGGTCCTCATTATCTTCCCCAAGTGATTAAACCATTATCAATGCTTGTTCCTCCCATGTGCAGCCATTTTGCACCTTGTGCATCCAATTAGAAACTATTTTGCACCATGATTTTTTGAACAAATAAATGTGTAAATTATCCATTGTTTTCCACCAGAAGCATGTGCTTTCCTTTGAAAAAAGAGCTGCTGTATTTGTTGCATTTGTTGCAGGCGTGCACTTTGTGATATTTTAATTTTCATATCTCTTGAAATCTCCCCTTGTACTCCCATGGAGACAAACATCTCGATATGAGCACGCTTGTGTCAACCTGCATTGGCCTTTGTTGCCAGTATTTCCTCCAAATGAGTACGCTTCTGCATTGGTAAACAGATATATAGGAAAAAAAAAAAAGAGATCTCCAGGGGTTTCGTAAAAAAAAGAAAAAAGTGTTGTACGAACAAATATTTACTGTACTAGACATTTTAGAGGAAAGAGTTTCATTCTTTTATATGACATTGTATATATAGTTGAGGTCAACATTGTAAAGGGGAAAAAATAATATATGAAGGAATCAAATATTTTTTAAATAATCAAAGCCAAACTAGAATTACATCATGAAAACATACATGTTCTCTACATGAGAATAACAGAACAAAGAATATCTATAGAAAAAAAGAATTTTAACACATAATATACCCAAGTATTCTTAAATTCTTGTGATGTTTAACGTGTCATAGTTCATATATAAAAGAGCATATCAGTAAAAATAAACTAAAATATTTCTACAATTCTAATTTTCAAATTTAAAATATGACAGAAAATTCCTTCAATAAAGTTGTTGGAGTGCAAACTTGGAATCAAAACATGTGAACAAAAGACCATTTTTAATTTTCATTACAAGAGAATCCTGTCTAATAAAAATAAAATAATCCACACACCTAGCGCCTTTGCTTTTAAAATATTCTTCATTGTATAATTGGATAAGCATTTCAATTATTTCACTCCACTCAGCAGAATCTCACACTGCAAAAAATGGCGGAGAAGAAACGATTGGTGACTGTTGCTGCTCTGCAGTTTGCCTGTACCGACGATATCCCCACCAACTAGAGTTTTTTTTTTCCTCTTTCTTTCATAGCCCCTTTTGCATATATCTATTAATTACTTTTATGGCCAATTTTTGTTATCTTTTTCGATTTAAGGATTTCTAAAAATTTGGGACCTGTTTGGCCATAGATTTTGCCAAAATATATTTGGGTTTTTTTTGGCAAATACATGTTTGCCCATAAATTTTATCTACATTTTGGCAAATTCCCAAAAACCAAATCCCAAAACCAGCGCCCAAAATATAACTATTACATTTTTTAAAAATTGCCTCAAACTTTTATATTTTATAAAAGAGCCCACTATTTATTATTTTGTAACAATGTTGTTTCGTCTTCTCGGTCATCTGATAGTTTATTATATAGTTCATTATAAAAATGATAATTTCGTACCAAATTTTGTTATGTTCGGGACTATGGTTTGCGATAATATAATGAATGTCATTGATAAAGGTATTGTTGGGCATTTGTGATAATTTTTAGAACTTGTGGGCACAAGTCATGTTTCATGTTATTTCAAAAAAAAAAAGTGAAATATATTTGGAAAACTTATGTCCAAACACATTTTTATCTTCAAATCAAACTTACCCAAATCAGATTTTTCAAAAAAAAAATTGGGAATCTATGGCCAAACGCTAGCTTGATGACTTTTGTTGTGTCCTCATTTGTCAATAGCAGGTTTTTTTTTTTTTTGGTGGTAATCTAAGAGGTTAATTTTGTAGCTCACTGGTAAGGGGGTTGGGATTTGGTATCATTGAGCAAATATGTATTCTTTAGATTCGCCTAAAGGGTATTATTTGATGATATTTAGAGGTCGTCTGGTTACATTATACAAATAAAGCAAAATTTTATTTATATTTTTATATATTACTAGTCTCTACGTTCGTGCAATGCACGAATATTATTTGTCAAATATTATAACGCGTACCAAAAATAAAAATAAAAACTTTTAATTGCATATATACTATAAAATTAATCATGGATATGAACGAATTTTAATAACCAGTTCCTTAAAATAATTTTTTTTTTTTACAGAATATAACATATAGTCTAATAAACTCATTAACCTTATAAAAAAAGTTTATTATACTCATCAATAAAGTTTTGAGGACAAAGCGAAACTAGTTAGAGATTAAAGTTGTAAAATCACGTTAAGATACAACAATACCTTCTTCTTTTATTATGCAAAAATTACTTTAGTTCAGTCTTAATGATTCATGTTATGGAAATTATTCTTCTTATTTTAAGATTCATTAATGATAATGTCTAGATTGATTAATTGTAATACGTCTCCAATATTAAAATTGATTTACTATTTAGAAACAAATCTCATTAACAACTACCTTAAAAGCAATTTAATGCAATCTGACTTATTTATTGTACCACATCAGTTTCCGAAAGCAGTTCTTATTTTGACTTTTTTTCTTCGCTTGTTTGATACTATACGATATGGAATTGATTAAGATTTAAGAGCCTATTTGGAATTTCCTTCTGTAAAAGAACTTTAAATCCGAAAAGAATTGAAATTCTTAGCCAATTCGTTCAAAGTTATGTGCTTTCCATCTTTGAAAGGTTAGAAAGATGAGAATACACATTTTATTCTGGTCCGAGAGAATATATATGTTCCAATATAATAAGGAAAGAAAAAAAATTTATTAAGGGTAAAATATATGGCAAAACTTAGAAGATTCCGAACTCTAAATATTAGGCAATGGAATCAATATAACAATTTTATTTAGTATAAAATTTCTTCAGTATTAGACAATCAATTTTGTAGACTTGGTAGGCTACGTTCAAGATGTACCAAAAGTATTTGACCCAACGTATTTGTAGTTTAATTTAAATCGAAAAAGAGTTTCAGCCTTAGGTGATTTACGGTTATATCCTTAAATTATATAAATATTTAAGGGTATAAAAATCGATCAATATTTGAGGGATATTTTAGTCGTTCAACATTTAGCATACATTATTCGTGCTTTTATAATAATATAGATATAGATACTTTGAATGCTTAGCCCACAACAAGGATTTTAATAATCTTATTTCTATTCTTGCTTATTTTATATTCTTGGACAAATTAATTCACGTATCTATAAACCACGTTATAAATTCAACTATACTATCTTATGAGTACACATTAAGTGCTATAATAAAGATTAAGGCATAATTTGTTGTTACCATTACATAATGTTTGTCGAGAATCTTTTTATTCTTGTTCACAACTTAGGTTTCTGTATAGGGATAAGGTGTGACATATAGAAAACTTTTAGTTTTAAAAACCCAGTAATTTGTCTTGAAAAACAAATTATTCAGTATTAGAACTAACGAAAGTGATTACGCCCAACTCTAGTCCTAAAAAAGATAAGCGGTCGCTGCAAATATAACATGGCTTATGAGTCCAGTGTTGAATCCCACAAAGAAGTAAGGCTTCACTATAGTTATTTAATATCACTAAGAAAACAAGTTCAAACAATTTTCGAGTGACAAAGATTAAGATTTTTGTTTTAAACTACTTAACTAAAAAAATAATAAAGTAATAAGATTATCAACTAAAGAGAAATTTGTGAATTGAAGAGAAAAAAAGCCTAGGATTATGATTTCCTCAATTATCAGGATGAATGCTTAACATGTTCAACATAATCACACTGATTTATTCTCCATTGATCGTGAGTTCTCCTGTTACCATAATTATCTCTCGATCAAAAACGGTAATTTTCTAGAATTATTCTCTCGAATTAACCCTAGGTAGCAATTCAAGCGACTCACAAAGATCGTGTCAAAGCTTCGTTATCTCTAATCCCACTTTTAAATCCAAATAATTAATCTCTTAACTTACTTAGAAGTTACATTGTTCAACAACACCCTTATCCAAGTATTCTTTTTAAGCAACGCATAATAAATAGGCACAGTAATCGATGGTCATTCAATTAACAACAAGCAAAACGTAGTTGAACAAATAGATTATAAAAATGGCTAATTATAAATAGGCATGGTCAATAATTCACCCAATAATTGATTCCGTCAAAACCCTAGAAGAAAGGTTTAGCTACTCATGCCATTACTCGAAAACACATAAACCATTGTCAGACCAAAATCCATAGAAATAAAGATAGAAAAGTAGAGAAAAACTCTTCGATTCATCTTGTGGAATGAACTTGAGGATCTTCCGGGCTCGATTTTACTTCAACAATGGTGTTCCTTGCCTTCTCAGACCAAGAATGCAGCTGGAATAAGGGTTAGAAGCTTTTATATCACGTCCCTAAGCCAAATGTCTAAGTTGGCCCCCAAGATAAAACGCAGACAAATTTGCCCTTGTGCTATAGCTATGCTTCGCACAGGGTCCGATTTTCCTTTTCTTCAGAAATTGTCTTTTAGCTTCATTAACGCTCAAATCACCTCTAATCTTCACTCTTGGCTTCCTACATAACAAACTTCAACAATTAAGCTCAATCGGTCATCTTTCAACCTTCAAAACACCTAAACACACACCAAAGTAGGGGTAAAATATATTCGATTACATGTAAATCTCGCATATTATCAGAAAGCTCAACATATTGAGGTTTGATTAACTTCGGATTAGATTGCAAAGTGCCATATTGGAAGTAAAGCTGGGGCGAAGTTACATTGTGCAACAGACCACCTTTCATCGAAAAGTTATATATATAAATAAAATATTAGATTTTAGAGGTATATAACATATATTGAACATCCTTTGTCGAGATTCTTTTTTCTTCTTTCAAGTTTGGAACACCATTGGAGAAATTTATTGTTTCACCAATAAAGTAAATATTTCCTAATAAAGACGATTTCATACTCAAAGTTTAAACATGAAACGTATGAATTAAGGATGAAAATATACTTATCCTCTATCACGAAAATATATTAATTTCGCTGTGTATGTTAGGTTTGGTGGCACAAAAGTAGTATCTCTTCGGCTGGTAGATATTTAATACTACTACATAAAGTAAGACCCCACCATGTGTTTCCTATTTTATTACTATTTGAAACCTTTTTTCCATTTGTCATCATTCTAAACTGATCTCCGTTGCTCTCTAAGCTTAAGAGCGAGTGACAGAGGAAAAACAAAGAGATAAAGAGCTATGGCTTATGCTGCTGTGACCTCTCTTATGTCACCTCTTGGACTGCTAAAGCTACCCAAATCCTGTTTAAATCTTCCCCAAGAAGAGGGAAAGAGGGAACTGAATCTCTTCAAGAAAAAGTAAAAGAACAGATTCAATCCCTTCGCCAAAAAGTCGGTTCACTGCAAGCGCTTCTCGAAAGTTTGGAGAAGAACAATGATCATGAGGTTGTAAAGCGCTGTGAAGGAAACATCAAAGTTGCAGCACATGATGCAGAATATAGAATAGAATCAGTGTGGGAAAAAATTTTAAAGGCTAAAAATGAAAAGATTCAGAGAGAAGCTTATGAGAAGTTTTGCACGAGGTTGCAAGAAGCATCTGAGTCCATAGATTCCAAGTGCAGAAAGCTAACCGAAAATATGAAGAGTAATTTGCAGGTAACGAATTCACTAGTCCAAAGTTTTGATTTACCAGAACATTCTCCACAGCTTGGCAATTGCATGGTTGGACATGAAAATGAACTCGAGGATATAAAGTGTAAACTCATGAAAATCTCATCTGATGAAAGAGAAACTATGGCAATCACAGGTATGGGGGGCATAGGCAAGACAACCTTTGCTAGAAAAATTTATGATGATCCAGAAATTAAATCACATTTTGACATCCTAGCATGGGCGACTGCGTCAAAGGAATATTGTGTTAGAAAGATGTTGCTGCAGCTTCTTCATTGTATTCCATCAACGGAGGAAGTACGCCGTGAAGCAAGGGATGATGGTGAGCTATCAGGCAAATTGAAACAGAGGCTGTGGAAACGCAGGTACCTAGTTGTCATCGACGATATATGGAGCAGCAAAGCTTGGGATGAAATAAGTCTATGGTTTCCAGATTGCAAAGGAAGTCATATCCTACTTACCACAAGGTGCGGGAATGTGGCCAGTTATGCTGCTCCAGGTAAGCCTCCTCATCACATGTCTTCTCTAAGTCCGGAGAAAAGTTGGGAACTATTGCAATCGAAGCTTCTTGAGTAAGTAGAGCTCTCTCCAGAATTAGTAAAAATTGGTAAGAAAATTGCAGAAAATTGTCATGGAATGCCCTTGACCATTACTATAGTTGCTGGGCTTCTATCTAAATGCAACAATGGAGTAGATGGATGGGAGCGAGTTGCAGATGATATAAAATCAGCAATATTTAAAGATCTTGGTAGATAATGTGAAAAGATCCTCGTGTTAAGTTACTACTATCTACCTCAACACCTAAAAGCCTGTTTTCTATATTTTGGAATTTTTCCCGAAGATGAAGAGGTTGATGTGAGAAGATTAGTGGAGCTATGGGTTGCAGAAGGACTTTTAAAGCAAGCTGATAATAAAAGTTTGGAGAACGTAGGTGAAAAATGTTTGCAAGAACTTATAGACAGAATCTGGTTCTTGTAAGCGAGCAGAGTTTTTGGGGAGAAGTGGAAACATGTAAGATCCATGACCTCTTATATGAGTTATGCTTAAGACAAGCTCGAAGTGAGAACCTCCTACCTGTTATAAATAGTAAACCACGGAATAGCGTCACGCGTGTCTCCCTATCATCCAAACGGGACTGTCTAATGATTGTTCGCCCAATTAACATTTTTTATTGGTTAAACTCTCATCGCTGTGATCAAAAGAAAATACGCACTATTGTCTATCAAGGTGCACGCAGACATGCAGGAAGAGAAAGTTTAGGATTCAAGAATTTCAAAATGATCAGAGTATTTGACTTGAGAAAGTTATACTTTCACCGTGAAATTCCAACTTTAGTATTTGATTTGGTGCATCTAAGGTATCTATCCTTGTACGTTGGAAATCATGAATATCTCCCTCTTTTCAACCTTCAAAACTTGCAAATTCTGATCATTGAAATAGGAAAGAATTGGGCAGATAGTATACCTTTAAACATTTGGAGGATGCCACAGTTAAGGACTCTACGCTTTATGAAGTCAGGATGGTTATGTCCTCCGATTATGCCTAGTGGTGAAGAGGAGCATGCGGTTTTAGAACACCTGCATACTATAACCGGTGTTGGTCCTGCATGGTGTGAAAAGGAAATTTTTGCATTAATGCCTAACTTGAAGAACTTGGAAATCGTGTTGAACAGAGTTGCTCATGAATTGTGGATACCTGTTTCCTCTTTGCCACTAATAGAAACACTTAGAATTATAGTTGGAAAAATGGATGACAATATCTTTGCCCAGTACCAGTTGAATGCACGCAAAAAGTTTTTGAAATATCGAAGTACCTTTCCACCAACCCTTAGAAGGCTGACATTAGGCGGGACGTGTCTTCCTTGGGAGGCTATGGACATTGTTGGCATGTTGCCTAACCTCGTGACACTCGAATTGGAAGACGACGCATGCGGAGTTGAATCCGAGACCACATGGGAACCCACTGAAGGAGGGTTTCCTTGATTAAAGTTCTTGTCACTGTGTCATATGCTTTGTTTCACCGAGTGGAAAGATACTGAGGATCATTTTCCAGTCCTTGAGAGACTTTTTATATCCCACTGCCTGTGGCTAGAAGATATCCCACAAGAATTTTCAAATATTCTTACACTGCAGCTGATCGAGTTACATGACTGTTGTATTCACCTGGCCTCATCAGCACAGCAGATTCGACAAGAGCAAGAAGACACTTTTGGAAGCCAAGTGACAAATGTCCATACATACAATTGCGGACAAGGTAAGACCATCCATGTTTCATGCTTTGACAAGTATAGCATATTACCATGTTTTTTTGTGAGTCTTAAGAGTATTTCTTTCTTCTGGAGTTCTGATTGGATCAACTTCATGACTAATGTGTAATGTGTTAAAAAAACTATCGATTAAATTGAAAGAAGAGGAGAAAAGGGAGAGGAGAGGGGGCAAATTTTAAAATAAATAAAGATTCTGAACATGTTTTGACTAAACAAACTACCCTAAAACCTTCTAATCCTTTCATTTCTCTTGTGGCCGTTTCCAGACACCAAAATTCGATGCACATTGCTTAGTCTCCAGTCTCCAGTGTCTCCACTCCTTTCTTAGTAAAAGTTTTTTAATATGGTTGAGAGAGTATTAGTACAAAGTTTTTTTAATTTGATATTTCAAAGATGAGGAAGGCAAAGTATTGGTAAAGGAGGTACACATTAAGCGAAGATGAAAGACATACTTCCCATAAACTCTTGAATAAAGAGGGGACAAGAATATTGTGTTGGGTGATTTAGAACACGCCGAGAGGCGTCGAGATTGTGGGTATTGTAAGCGTATTAAGTTCGGGGAGGTTAAAAGGGCTATGAGTAAGATGAGAAGGGGAAGAGCGACCGGACCAAACGAGATACCAGTGGAATTTTGGAAGAGCGCAGGCAAGGCAGGTATGGAGTGGCTGATTAGGTTATATAACGTTATTTTTAGGACGGCAAAAATGCCCCAAGAATGGAGGCAGGGTACAATGATTCTATTGTACAAGAAAATAGCGATGATAAAAATTGCAACAACTATACGGGTATCAAGCTACTTAGCCACACGATGAAAATTTGGGAGAGGGTGGTAGAGATGCGGGTAAGGTAGGAGGTGTCTATTTTCGAGAACCAATTCGGATTCATGCTGAGACGATCTACTACAGAAGCCATTCATCTTGTTAGGAGATTGTCGGAGCAGTATAGAGAGAGGAAGAATGACTTACATATGGTGTTTATTGACGTAGAAAAAGAATAGAACAAAGTTCAATGGAGGTTCTATGGAGATGTTTGGAGGCAAGAGGCGTACATGTGGCGTATTAGGGCGGTTAAGGACATGTACGATGAGGCCAAGACCCGGGTAAGAGCAGTGGGAGGTGACTCAAAGTACTTTCCAGTAGTGATGGGGTTGCACAAGGGATCGGCTCTTAGCCCTTTTCTCTTTGCCTTGGTGATGGAGGTATTGACGTGGCATATCCAAGGGGAGGTGCCATGGTGTATGCTATTTGCAGATGATATAGTATTGATTGACGAGACGCGCAACAGGGTTAACATTAGGTTGGAGATTTGGAACATACCCTATAGTCTAAAGGCTTCGAGTTGAGTAAGACTAAGACGAAGTATTTGGAGTGCAGGTTCAGTAACATAACTCGTGAGGTAGATGTTGAAATGAGGATTGATACACAAGTCATCCACAAGAGAGAAAATTTGAAGTATTTGGGGTCAATAATCTAATGACATAGGGAGATTGATGATGATGTTACACATCGTATTAGAGCAGGGTGGATGAAATGGAAGCTCCTGGTGTCTTGTGCGATAAGAAGGTGCCACCAGGACTTAAAAGATAAGTTCTATAGAGTGCTTGTTAGACCAACTATGTTGTATGAGACGGAGTGCTGGTCTGTCAAGAACTCTCATACTCAAAAGATGAGAGTAGCAGAAATAAGGATGTTGAGGTAGATATGTGGGCATATCTCTTCATATTAGGAACAAAGTTATTCGGGACAAGGTGGGATGTCCTCCGTGGACGACAAGATGAGGGAACCGAGGTTGAGATGGTACGGGCATGTAAAGAGAAGATGCACAGATCCCCCGATGAGGAGGTGCAAGATGTTTGGCTATTGTGGGTCTAAAAAAAATACAGAGGTAGGCCAAAGAAGTATTGGGAAGAATAATTAGGCAGGACATGGTATGTTTTCAACTTACCGAAGACATGACCCTAGATGGGAAGTTATGGAGGTCGAAGATTAGGGTAGAAAGCTAATAAGTAGTCGAGTTTATGAGAATATATTTGCTTCGTTTTTTCCCATATTAGTATTATCATTTTCGTACTTCGTATTCAATTTCTTTTGCTTTGTTATTTTGATGTTATTTATGTTCTTGTCTTTAGTATTTTCTACATTGTCTCTTCTTTACTATTCTCTTGTTCAAACCTGCTGAGAATTATTTTTTTGAGCCGATGGTCTTTCGGAAATAACCTTTCTACCTCTACAAGGTATGAGTAAGGTCTGCATACACATTACCCTCCCAGACTCCACACTGTGGTAATACACCGGTTATGTTGTTATCGTAAATCGCTTTTAGTTATCTGAATTGCACTGAATTCATACAGTATCTTTGTTTCATTTGTTATTCCACTTATACACCAAATTCATACAGTAACTTTGTTTCATTTGTTATTCTACTTATACACCAACTTTTATTACAGTATCATTGGGAATGATTAAACAAAGAAAGAGCTGGAAATATATTTCAAAATGTCTTGCATATATGATTTCCAACGGAATGTTGTTCTGGTGGCAAAATTGAGGCCCTGTTATAACCTTGAATTTTCGGGTTCATTCTCCTAAAAATTAGGACGTATAGCTCATTTTATTTCTATTCCTCCTTGGAAGATGCGCAACATTGCACTACTAGTAGTTCATAGAGAAGTTTATCGTGTGCCTCACACAACTGTTCTTTTTGTCTCACAAAATTGTGGATCTCAATCTTATACTTCTGGTTCCACAAATATCTGGTCCACAGAATTGTAAGACAAAAAAAATGCCTCATATGAGACACAAAATAAAATTTTCCGCAGTTTATACTCCATTGGTTTTGAACTTGTTTATTACTGAGTACTTTTTATTAAGACTTAGCTTTATAATTATCCCAATATATGCGTGAAGATTGTAATTTAACTGTAATTTGATGGTTAAGATGCTAATATTTGTACTTCTTTTCTTTTTAATAGCTTAGTGCTTCAAATGCCTCCAATGCCCCCAATAACTTACTGAAGAGAAATTCCTGCGGACTGAGGGAAGGTAGTTGCAACCATACACTTCGTTTAGAGCTTTCTATTTTTCTCGAGCATGGTGTTAAGAAATTAAGATCCTTATGCATTTGGTTGTGTTTTTATTTCTAGCTTTTCATTTTCAGTCGTCACTTTTTAATGCGAAAATAATATTTGATCAAAAAATACCCCTACTTAACAGACTAATATGAACTACTCCTACTGAATATTAGAATAATATATGTCAGAGGAAAATGTGTCTCCAGACTTAATTATTTCTATATTCCATTTTTTTTCAGCAGTGAATACCACAAAAATTATAGTAAAGGTAATTTTAGAAAATTGAGAGCATTCAAATCAAATTTGGTTGCTTCACCTGTTTTCTTTCTCTCGCCGGCGACGGAACTGGAAAGCCAACGTTGCGACGTGACGGCAAACTCCGGTAGCGCTCAACGCTCTCCGAAAAGAACAATCCCGATGGCTCGACGGAACCCTAACTTCAACGCTTCTGAATTCCAAATTGTGAAAATTAATTGGTATGGTTGGACTTGTGTCACGAGTACAGAGGTCAGAGATGATGATAGTTGTGGTTTCTTTATTCAAATTCAGCGCAACTCTTTTGAGTGTTTTCACATATATTCTCTCCTTTCATTTTCTGGAGTTCGAACTAATAAAAATTTAAATTCCATGAATTGTTTCTGGAACTTCAAAAATGATTCATGGAGCTTGAATTGAGCCGTTAAAGTATTTTTATTCACAACTATTTTCGTGTCAAAAAGCTTTCAAAATAGTGACTAATGTTTGATAGCAAGGAATGTGGATTTTCTCTAAACAATGATATCGCGATATTTTGTTTCCATATTATATTCATCTTGCTCTCTTTTTCCTTTCAAATTAAATCCTTAAAACATTTTAATTAGCAAACATCGACAAAAGTACCTACCTATACTAGACAAATATAGCTATTAATATCCTAATAGTTAAAAAACATGATTCCATACGATTATACCCTCGCCAAACCCGACGAAAGGGGGTATTAGGCTCGTGGCTTTTTACAATGTTGAATTTAAGAAAATATCTTTTTTAGATCTTTTATGTGTAAAAGATAGATCTCTCATGTGTAAAAGCAAATCTCTCATGTGCAAAAAAAGAGATGAGGTCATAAAACTAAAAAAAAGTTTGTAATGGACCACAAAATCAATTGATCCGAAGAAAGGAGAACATGCCTATGCCTAATAGTTTATTTCTTTGGCTCTCTTTTCCCTTCGTAAGAAGATACGATATTCAAAATCCTACATTTTTTATCAACTTACAATGCTGTTTTGTCGAAAAAGTATTGTTATTATAGCTCCTTTAAAGTTACTTTGTAAATTATAGAGCTATTACTTGATTAATGAAATAGCAGATATACAGAAAGCTTTGTCGTCTGGAGTTATTGGTGGAGGTGATGTACAAGGAATTATCCTAGCATCAAATAAAAAGTATTGTACGTACAAACATTGAATTTATTGTACTAGATATTTTAGAGGAAAGAGTTCTATCCTTTTATATGAGATTGTATATATAATTGAGGTCAATATTAGCAAGGAAAAAAAGAATATTTGTTCTAAAGGCAAGAAATATTTATTAAAATAATCAAAACCAAAATAGAATTACATCATGAAAATATCCTTGTTTACTGTAAATGAGAAGTAACAGAACAAAGAATAGCTGTAGAAAAAAGAATTTTAACACATAATATACCGAAGTATTCTTAAATTCTTGTGATGTTTAACGGGTCATTCTTCATAATAAAGCATATTACTAAAAATAAAATAAAATATTTCTACAATTCTAAATTTCAAATTTAAAATATGACAGAAATTTCCTTCGACAACTTAAGTTGTTGGAGTGCAGATTTTGGAATCAAAACATGTGAACAAAAGAACGTTTTTAATTTTCATTACGAGAGAATCCTTTCTAATAAAATAAACAATTCACACACACCTACCGCCTTTGCTTTTAAATATTCTCCATTTCACTTTACTATAATTGTATAATTGGAGAAGCATGTCAATTGTTTCACTCCCTTTAGCAGAATCTCACACACTGCGAAAAATGGCGGAGAAGAAGCGATTGGTAACTGTTGCTGCTCTGCAGTTTGCCTGTACCGACGATGTCTCCACCAACGTCGACACTGCCGAGAGGTTTTTTTCCTCTTTCTTTCATAGCCCCTTTTGCACATACGTATTTAATTACTTATATGGCCAGTTTTGGTTATCTTTTTCAATTTCAGTAGAAATACGATTAGGATTTCTAAAAAGTTGAAGACTTTTGTTGTGTCCTCATATGTCAATCACAGTTGTTTTTTTTTTTTAAAAAAACTAGAGGTTAATTTTGTAGCTCACTGGTAAGGGAATTGGATTTGGTATCATTGAGCAAATATGTAGTCTTTAGATTTGCAAAAGGGGAATTATTTTGATGACATTTAGGGGTCGTTTGGTTTATAAACCAGTGGTGCAGGAATTTTAATGCAGAGATTATTTTGAAAATGGGGCCTTTGGTTATTTGTACTAAAAATGGGGGTTATATAGGGTGTTAATGATGGGTTTGAGGAAAAGACATTAGGCTAATTTTGCTTTTTAGTGTTTAATCCTTGTATTGTTATACCATGCTAAAGGCGGGAAATAATACACCAATTGTTGTAGTAAAAGTATACTAAGATTAGCTACGCAAGATTCAAAATACAACCAAACACCGGATAAAGCAGTACCAAATATTATACCATGATTTCATCTTATACATCAAAACCAAACAGGTCCTTACATATTGTGGCTCTAAGATTATGGCTTTGATACAGATTGGTTAGAGCTGCTCATCAGAAGGGTGCAAATATCATCCTCATACAGGTACAAGACTGCCCCATTGTTGGAATATTTGGCTATTACACGAGAACCCATGTGTGAACATGTTGTCAGCTTTTTTATCCATTGTTGCTTGTTCAAGTGCTGGAACTTTATTCCCGAGCTGTTTGTTTTCCCTCGAATTGTCTTATTGCTTCCTTTACGTGGTAGTTTACACTGAGATTGTTGAAAGTTATATTTAAAGGTTTGGTGGTCCTTAATAGGTTAGAGATGAGACCTTTGGCCTGTCTTAGGGCATAGCTTAATGGAATGCTAGTCTGGTCATACCTGTCAACAGCATGTTAACTGACACTAGGAATTGCTTGGCAAGTTCTTATGAGAGTTCCTGATCGAATGGTCCCTTAAGTTTGGGAGAAGATTTGTTTCCATAAATATAATACAACTCTGAGCATATTTGAGAACTTTCGGTCCATTAACAAACTCTGTAAATGTGATGGAATAGTTGTTGTGCTTCGTTATTTTAACGTCTTGTTAATTCTGCAATTCAACTGCGGATGCAAAATTGCATGTAGAATCGAGATAGTCAATATCATTTCTAAGTCACAACTAGCCAAATAGTAAAGTACTTCAAAACTTTCTGCTCATAAAGGCTATAACCAGTCCAATAAAAACAACACCTAACTAACCTTGGCTGCAGGACAACTGTCTTTTTCAAGGATATTGGAACCATTATAAAAATCACTATACATGAAAACATTAAGAGAGATATTACAGATGCCTTTATTGGAAAACAGTATAAAAGGCGTGGAACCATTCAGCAGCAACATTAATTATGCTATTTTATTTGTATTAGCTTTTATTTCCAGATATGGTATTATGTTAGGCTTTTAATTCTATTTCAAATTTCAATTAGGTTTCCTACTTGGAAAAGTTTTCCTATTTTATCTGTAAGCTCTATTTAAAGAGCAGTAATGCTAGAAATAAAGACACGCAGAATTTTCTTTTAAACTCTAGAGGTGAGAGACTCTCTCTCCACGAGTCTTAAGGTTGGAGCTCCCTTTGACGAGCCCCACAGATCTGTCACCATAGGTCGTTCAAAGGGAAGAAATAAAAACAAAAAAAAGACCTTGTTACTGGAAGAGGATTTTTTTGTTAATCGTCCAGTGACACGATCCTTAACCCGTGAATATAACAAATTGGTATCAGAGCCAAACACTATGGGCGATAGCAGCGAATTAAGAGTTCTTTTACAAGAAATTCAGCAAGCGAATGAATTAAGAATTGCTGCAATTGAATCGCGAATGGAAGCTCGGTTACAACAAGTATCGCAACAACTGGAGGAACTAATAAGCAGGTCCAACAGAAGCCGCAACAAAGAAACTGATGATGGCTTAGCAGGCAGTAGTGCTATTGGCAATCGAAATACCAGAATAGATAGAGAGACCAGAATTACGAACGGGAGGCAGAATTGTACCACGATATACCAAGCTTGATTTCCCCACCTTTGATGGTTCTAGCGATCCGCTGATATGGCTCCACCATTGTGAGAAGTTCTTTGCCAATCAACACACTGCGGAGTTGGATAAGGTTGGTTTGGCACCTTTTCACATGTTGGGCGAGGCTCAACTCTGGTATTTCAAATTGGAACAGGAAGAACCAACACTCATGTGGGAAACATTTAAAGACTATTGTACTCTCAGATTTGGGCCACCTTTACGCGGCAACCCATTGGGGGAGTTGGTGAATCTTAAACAAACAGGGATGGAAGAATATCAACGCCAATTCCAGGGGATGCTAGCACGTGCTTGTACGGTGCGGGCAGATCAACAGGTCGACCTATTTACAGCACGATTAAGAGATCCAATTCATCTAGATGTAGAGATGTTAAGTCCTCCAAATTTGGCCCAAGCGATGAATCTGGCACGTGCATATGAGAAAAGGCAACAACTTACTACCAGCCTCCGTCGAAGTTGTGGAACATCTTTTGGTATGAGTTCAAAGACCAACATTGGATCAATTGCAAACTCGAAGATTAACTCTGGCCAAGGAAATTTTACATCAGCAAATTCCAGTACCAACAGTGTGAAATCGCCATTTATTAAAAGGTTGTCACGAGTCGAGATGGCAGAAAGACGGGCAAAGGGTTTGTGCTATAATTGTGATGAACAATATGAACCTGGACATCAATGTAAAAAATTATTTTGGTTAGAAATTAGTGATGAAGAAACCATGACACAAGAAGCCGCTGACGAGCCAGAAATATCCCTGCACGCCATAACAGGGAAGCAAAATGCTAAAACCATGCAACTACAAGCTATAATGAAGGGTTAAACATTACTGAGTTTGGTCGATTCTGGAAGTACCCATAATTTCATAAGTGATATAGTAGCTCAACATCTAGGGCTGCAAATCCTACCTAAGTCAAATTTGTGTGTCTCGGTGGCAAATGGAGAGAAGGTTCCTAGCACTGGAATTTGTCAACGAGTTCAGTTTTCTGTTGCTGACAACTTTTTTGTGGCTGATTTTTATATAATTCCTCTGGGTGGCTTTGATTTTGTTTTAGGAATTAAGTGGCTACAAATATTAGGACCTATACTATGGGATTTTGTCTCTCTTACGATGACTTTTAAACTAGCTGGAAATTCAGTCACCTTACAATGGCAAAGGCAACCGGATGAGCCACAACTACATCTTATTTAAGCACCATCTGAACAATAAAACCAACTAGATGATTTATTGTCAGAACTCAATGATTTGTTTCATGATCCAGTGGGGCTGCCACCTCTTTGCACTTGTGATCACAGAATTTGCCTCTAACCCGGAACAGGGCCCGTAGTGGTCAGAACTTACCGGTATCCTCACTCACAAAAAGACGAGATAGAAAGGCAATGTGACCAGATGTTGCAGCAAGGCATTATTCGGCCAAGCCAATCACCTTTTTCCTCACCGGTGCTATTAGTTTGCAAGCAAGATGGAACATGGCATTTTTGTGTGGATTACAGAGAACTTAATACCATAACAATTAAGGATAAATTTCCTATTCCAGTAGTTGATGAATTGTTGGATGGACTACATGGAACTCGGCTCTTTACCAAGCTGGATCTTAAATCAGGTTATCACCAAGTCCGCATGCATCCCAGTGATATAGAGAAGACCGCTTTTCGGACTCACCATGGGCACTTTGAGTTCCTAGTAATGCCATTTGGTTTAACAAATGCTCCATCCACTTTTCAAGCATTGATGAACGAGGTATTTCGTAAGTGTCTGTGTTTGTTTGTCCTAGTATTTTTTGATGATATCTTACTCTATAGCAAGTCTTGGGAAGAGCATTTGAGTCATATTAGAACTGTTTTTGAGTTACTACGAGCTCATCACTTCTGTTTAAAAAGGTCCAAGTATTCTTTTGGAGAAAATCAAGTGGCCTATCTTGGTCATGTAGTTTCAGCAATAGGTGTATCTGTAGACACAAGCAAAATTAGGGCAGTTGACAATTGGCCCCAGCCTCGATCTATCACTGCCGTGAGGTTTTTTTTAGGACTAACAGGCTATTACCGGAAATTTATTTGTGACTATGGACAAATTACAGCTCCCCTCACAAGCATGCTCAAACAGAATTCTTTTAATTGGACAGAGGCAGCCCTAGCCTCCTTTACTGCTCTAAAACATGCTCTAGTGGCTGCCCCGGTTTTGCAATTGCCTGATTTCGATGAGGAGTTCATGGTGGAATGTGATGCTTCAGGTGTGGGAATTGGGGCTGTTCTACAACAGAGGGGTCATCCTATTGCATTTTTTAGTAAAAAATTGGCTGATCGGCATTTTAAATTGCCTGCTTATGAGAGGGAACTAATAGGATTGGCTAAAGCTGTTCAACATTGGCGACCTTATTTGTGGGGCAGCAGTTTCTCATCCGCACATATCATTATAGCCTCAAATATTTGCTGGAATAACGTCTCACCACATCCCCACAACAACACTGGATCAGTAAACTCATGGGCTTTACTTTTCGAGTTGAGTATAAGGCTGGAAAATCAAATGTAGCTGCAGATACTTTATCTCGGCGTGATACAGATGAAGGAATGCTATTCGCCATCTCACAGCCACGAGTTGTATTGATTGACGAGCTGCGAGTTGAAACTCAACATTCTGCAGCTCTCAAAGAAATTGCGCCACGATAGAGCGCCAAGAATTTGGTAAAGATTGGTCTATGCGAGACAGCCTTATTTTTTACAAAGACCGAATTTATTTGCCTACAGAATCTCCCCTAATAACTTCTGTGGTATCTGGAATTCATGATAGCACTCATGAAGGTGTTCAGAAAACAATGCAAAGATTGCGTAAAGATTTTTTATGGGAGGGTATGAAGTCCACTATTCAGGACTATATTGCTGCCCGCCAAGTGTGCCAACGCAACAAGGCTGTACACACTTAACTCCAGCCGACTTGCTTCAACCGTTGAAACTGCCAACATAAATTTGGGCTGACATTTCTATGGATTTCATTGATAGCTTGCCAAAATCATTAGGAAAATCAGCTCTTCTGGTAGTAGTCGACCGTTTCTCTAAGTATGCTCATTTCCTTCATCTAGTACATCCTTATACTGCTGCTAGTGTTGCTGGTCTCTTCTTCAACCAAGTTGGGTGTTTACACGGCCTACCTGAATCTACTGTCTCAGATCGTGATGCTCTTTTTACTAGTTACTTTTGGAAAGAGCTTTTTCGATTGTGCGGCACCAAACTAGCTTTTTCCTCAGCCTACCATCCGCAAAGTGATGGGCAAACAGAGGTTGTTAACCGCACAGTTGAGATGTACTTGCGTTGCTTTGTGGGAGGACAACCGAAGCAATGGGTGAACTGGATTTCCTGGGCAGAATTCTGTTATAACACTTCCTATCATACTGCATTGCGTGCTTCACCTTTTCAGGTTGTCTATGGGCGTGATTCACCTCATCTGCTTTCCTATGTTGCAGGATCATCTCGAGTAGATGTTGTGGATCAAGCCTTGATTGACCGGGATCTAGTTCTGCAAGAAATTCGCAGCAGACTTCAACAGGCCCAACAACGCATGAAAGAGGTTTATGACAAGGGTCATCGCGATGTCAAGTTTACGGGGTTCATTGGTCTGGTTACGGTTGCATCCTTATCCACAACGCTCTCTTGCTGGCCATAAACACCATAAGCTTGCTCCTAAGTTTTATGGTCCTTTTTCAGTGGTGCGCAAATTTGGTCAAGTTGCTTATCAACTAGCTTTACCACCAGATTGCAAGCTTCATGATGTCTTTCATGTCTCCCTTCTCAAACCTTGGGAGAAGTTCCTACCGGTCAGCCTACATTACCCCCCTCTGGAAGATGGCAAGGTAGTGTTTGTTCCAGACACCATTCTGCCATCTAGACTCAATCGTGGAAATTGGGAGATTCTTGTTCAATGGTGTGGATTTTCAGCTGATGATGCTACATGGGGAGATCTGGTTCAGTTTCGTGATGCTTTTCCACATTACAAGCTTGAGGACAAGCTCTTTCTCCAGGAGGAGAGATGTTACGGATGCCTTTATTGCGTGGAACCATTCAACAGCAACATTAATTATGCTATTTTATTTTTATTAGCTTTTATTTCCAGTTATGGTATTATGTTAGGTTTTTAATTCTATTTCAATTAGGTTTCCTACTTGGACAAGTTTTCCTATTTTATCTGTAAGCTCTATTTAAAGAGTAGTAATGCTAGAAATAAAGACACACAAAATTTTCTTTTAAACTCTAGAGGTGCGAGACTCTCTCTCTCAATGAGTCTTAAGGTTAGAGCTCCCTTTGACGAGCCCCACAGATCTGTCACCATAGGTCATTCAAAGGGAAGAAATAAAAATAAGAAAAAGACCTCGTTATAGGAAGAGGATTTTCCTGTTAATCGCCCAGTGACACGATCCTTAACCCATGAATATAACAAGAGAGAGAGAGAGAGAGAGAGAGAGAGAGAGAGAGAGAGAGAGAGTGAGAGAGAGAGAGAGAGATAAGATGATAAAGAACAATCTATTGAATATCAGACCATTATACTAAAATAATAGGCAAGTGTTAAAAAATTTAAGCGAAAATAAGTATATGTCGTGAATACTCAGCATAAAGCATGTGCTTGCTCCAAAACCAGATGAAGAATCTTCACATAATAATTAAGCTGAGGTAAGGGGCACGGAAAGGAAGAACCTGATAAGTGAGTCGATAGGGATTACGCGAAATCAATAGGCATGATATTCAGAATTGAAGTTTCACTGATCGATTAAAGTAGTATGATGATTCTCCTTACTCTTCCTGTATTTTATCCTCCTTCGGGCGTCCTTTCAACCATTCTTTTCTCTGTGTATATATATTTCTTATGTGTTTGTATAAAAATTCTCTCTCTTTCTCCGCTTGATTTTTGTTTCAGTTGCTTAGTCTAACCAGTTCCTTCACCTGCACCCCCATTCTTTTAAGCATTTAGAGCTTTATTCAGAAATAGTTCTGAAAATTTCCTGATAACTCCTAGCTCCCTCCTGACCTCTTTCATAACTCCTGTGCTTCTTGGTCCATGCATTGCAAGTGCGGAAACTTAACTTGAATGCAGAGAGAGCACGTACCATTTAATGGCCAGTAAGGTTGGAAAACAATAGCGGGTGTTTAACAGAGTGCTGGGTCATTTCATACGACAATTTTGTCCTGTCATTACTGGCTCGTTTCGTAGACAGGTGTGAGAATGAGGGATAATTGCTGAAGCAGGGAGGTGGTTATAGAAGGAACCATGAGCAGCGTCGGACCACTTTGTCATATTTAATGGAGCTTGTTAACTGATAGCAGAAGCACTCAGTTTTTTTAAATTTAAGCAAGCGACCAACAATTGCTATCAAAGCAAGAAGTATAGACTATAGACTTGTAGGACATGTCTCACAGCTACTAAACTTAAGGGGTTAGATATGCTCACGATCATAATATAAGGACAAAGCTAAACGTACCCCCAAACTTGTAGGACCATTTGAGTTAAACTCGTCTTTGTAGTTTCCTCTTGTCTACTTTCTTGCTCATGCTAATGCATAACAAAGTAGTTCAAGAAATCTGTGCCCCTTCTGTTCCAGATTGGAGGCATATTCTGGAGACATGGCTGGTACTTTGGCTTGGTTTCAACTTGCTTCAAACAGCCTTGAAATAGAAATGTTCATTTGGTTTAGCTGTTAGATTCAAGAGAACATGATTGTGAAGTTAGCTAAAATGAACGGAGAAGTATAGTAAAACTGGTTATATAACATATTCGAGTCGGAGACAGTTGCAAATATTCCAGTATCCTACAACAACAACAAACCTAGTGTAATCCCACAAGTAGGGTCTGGGGAGGGTAGTGTGTACGCAGACTATCTTGTGGAGGTAGAAAGGTTGTTTCTGATAGAGAGGTAGAAAGGTTGTTTCTGATAGACCCTCGGCTCAGGAAAAGCATAGTCACAACATAGTTGAAAAGTATTCCAGTATCCTCCTTTAAGTAATTAGATCTTACCAAAGGTTTTGTCAATAATCTTTCCCCATTTAAGTTGGCCCAAGACTGTTCACTTCCAAAATATCATCATTACACATCAATGAGTGTTCGGAGTTAAACAAGCGTAGTAAAAATGTAAAATATTAAAGTTTAACGGGGTTTTAAGATAAATATGAGAGAAGTTGTGCCTGAATCCTGAACAGCTGTCCCCTCCCCCCTCCCCCCCCCTCCCCAAAAAAAAAAAAAAACCAAACACCCCATACGGGGGGGGGGGGGGATGAGCGGGCCTTGAGAAAAAAAAGATTCGGTTTGGCCTGAGTGTGTCAGAAAGGTTCAGATTTGGTTAAAACATATGAACTTAAGTGAACTGACTGAAATTGATGTCAGTTGAAGCTATTGAAGTGAATCAAACTTATGCAGTGTTGGTTACTGTAATTTCAGCATAGTGTACTGTTTTTTCTTGAATCTTTAGAGGGGGAGTCTAACTCTTCCGTTATATATTATCATTATACTTTAGTATAAGTATCCTTAGGAGTGCGGCTAACAAAAAGAACAGGATTTATAGCCAAGGTGTTTACAATGTTATATAGGTGTTGGTAACTAATAAGTAATAACTATAGAATGAGGTAAAAAGTTTGTATATGATTGTTTAAGTGTTAATGATTACTGTCCTAAGGAGTTGTCAGATCAATTTGAATTGACCTATCACTTTGACAAGTAATCTTGTTTAGCTCAGTATTTAGCAGTTGTGACACAAGTGATTAAGCTAGACAGTTGAATTGAACTTCATCTCATGTATTTTGTACATACCATGACTCAGAGTTTTGTTGATCTTCAAAAATTGCCAGTGTCCTTAATACATCTACATTAAAAGAGAATTGTTTTCTCTCAGTTTCGAGTTTCTAATGATATTTTTATAGAGTTAGGGTGATACTCTTGAAGTTTGTAGTCCTGTGAACTTCTACTTTTTGAAAGTATTTGGTATTCACCTGCATGTTTGCAGTCCAGTTTCATTGATACTTCCCTATTTACATCTCAGGAGTTGTTCGAGGGCTATTACTTTTGCCAAGCTCAAAGGGAGGACTTCTTCCATCGAGCAAAACCATATCAGGGGCATCCAACCATTGTGAGGTGAAAATTCTGATTACTTCTGGTGTCTTATTGCTGGTTCTGTTAGCATGTGTCAAGGTTCCAATAACAACCTGGCTTGTTCTTTCTATGTGCATGTTTATAGGATGCAGAAGCTTGCGAAGGAGCTGGGAGTGGTTATACCAGTTAGTTTCTTTGAAGAAGCAAATAATGCGCATTACAATTCTGTGGCTATTATTGATGCTGATGGCACAGATCTTGGACTTTACAGGAAGTCCCATATTCCCGATGGACCTGGTTAGTAAAACTTGGAAGAACATTCCAAAATCATTGTGCTACTTGTCATTATTCTGTTAGATTTCCTTCAACCACTTTCTTCAATACTCCTTTTTTATCCTCTTAAGTTGTTTGTCTCTGCAGGTTATCAGGAAAAGTTTTACTTCAATCCTGGTGACACTGGTTTTAAGGTAAGGAATCCTGAAGTCCTGTTACGATATTGTGATAGTGATATTTTCCTGCTTTCCCTTTGCTCATGGACGTAATGGTGTTCATAAACAGGTGTTCCAGACTAAATATGCAAAAATCGGAGTTGGTAAGAGAATATATGTTGCCATAGTTGTTCTTTAGGTTTCATTGTGTTCTCTACCTTTGATGAACATTTGGATACATCGGAGAAAAATAAAAGTTGTGCTGCTGTGGGCTAAAACCTTAAATCTCCACAAGTTACTTACATACACTTCACTTTGTAATTTTAAGATTTTATTAAAGAGGACAAAGATACTCTTGTTGTAAATACAGTGAAGACTGAAGATACACTACCGATAGTATTGACTGTTATTAAATTCTATCCAGCAATTTGCTGGGATCAGTGGTTTCCTGAGGCAGCTCGAGCTATGGCACTTCAAGGTGCAGAAGTACTGTTCTATCCTACTGCAATTGGTTCTGAACCTCAAGATGATGGACTTGATTCTCGTGATCACTGGAGGAGGGTGATGCAAGGACATGCTGGAGCTAATGTGGTAAGTTTTATTTTTCATTTTTAACTTTTTTTTCGTCAAGAATGATAAGTAAAGGGGATGTTTATGTTGGCATGAGCAGGATAGCCTAGTTGAAAGGATCCTCCACCTTCAATCATAAGATTTTGGGGGTTCGAGTCACCAAGGGAGCAAAAGTGGGAAAAGGGCCACTATTCGACTCCTGGGCAAGGGGTTGGGATGGTGGGGTTTTAGCATAACCAAAAAAAACAAACAAGGAAAGTTGTGTCCCAAGCTAGAATTTGGTCCAGCTAAAATGTTAATTATGCATCTTGATCTTAGTTTATTAATTTTATTATACACCGAGCTGCTTTAGCTTATTCTTTTCTTTTAATCATTCTTTTGCTCGGCTGAGCAACATACCTGCATTACAATTGGGTAAAAATGTCTGTAAGGGACAAGAATTGAAGAGATGTACAACAAAAAGTTTATGCAAGAAAAAGGAAACACTGAGTCATGCCCCTCTTATATATTTGCTGGACAGATTGGAATAGCCACCAAAAGTGCTTTTCCTCTCTTAACCAACCCCTTCCATTGTAACTCCTATTTGAGCTTAAAACTGGACTATTTCAGTATGTTTTCTTGGTGTGGGTTTCTTCCTTAACTCTAGGGCTGACATTATATGTACCCCAATCTGACTGGATTCATATTCTATTTGATCTTACAAGATGTGCCGTATACACACACACACACTCTGCTAATCAATTCTTCACGACAAGCATAGCATTTACTGTACACTATTTATGTCATTTTCCTATGCATTCTCTGTGTAGAAAAGGAAACCAACAATTATTTGCAACTTTTATTAAAAGAAGAATTTCGATTTCTATGGTTTTAATACACCAAATAAAACCAAACGCGAATTGTTGGTTCTCAACTTCTCATTTTACAAGACCAAAGCCAAGAAAGTGACTTTTAAATTGTTGGTTTGGTTTGAATCAATTTGGTTCAGTCTTTTTTCTAGAAACACTTTGTCCTCTTTAATTTTTATCGTGTTCAGGTACCTTTAGTAGCTTCAAACCGCATTGGAAAGGAGACAATTGAGACAGAGCATGGGAAAAGCGCGATAACATTCTACGGCTACTCTTTCATTGCAGGTAAGCTATTTGACAAAAATCTGTAGCTATAGAACTTGAAAAACATCTATCTCCTTATGTTGCTAAGGGGCTCTGAACCTGGTTTAAAAATGAACAGGGCCCACTGGGGAGTTGGTAGCAGCTGCTGATGATAAAGAGGAAGTTGTTCTTGTAGCGCAGTTCGATCTGGACAAAATCAAGTCCAAAAGGCAGAGTTGGGGGGTATTTCGTGATCGACGCCCTGATTTATATAAGGTTCTTTTGACATTAGATGGAAGCAACCCAGTCAAGTGATCCAAGATGGACCAAGTATCGCCGATTCTCCTGCCTTTTTTTTGTCAATCATATCAATAAAAGAGTGAGGACTAAAATATAATCTTGTATTCAAGTTCTGCTGTAATGTAACTCGCTGTATACTGTAATCTATCACAATCTTGGAGTTTGAATCCTGCAATGTTTCATCAGTAGAATTATTGTGCTACTTTGATGGGTTTGGTCACATCCAAGTAGTGAACACAATCATCATTGGGACCTTGATTTGTATTTGTTTACACTGGTGGATGGCTGTTCTGGAAGATCCCATTTCAGAAAACCATTTCCAGACATAAACACTTGGAATGTCAATTTCTCAATATATCTCTGAAAGCATTGGAGCTATATCTGGTGGTCCACAATATCTTTCAACGTATCATTTTCTTGATTTTTAGATAGAGTGATTGCATTTTCGGGTCCCTCTATATTCTGTTTTTGATCCATTTAGATAGAAAAGTGAACATATTCTTTGCCTTATATTTAGTTTGGAATTATTTCTTGTGGAATGAATGATCCAATTGCTGCAGCCACTTGGAAACACCAAGGCCACAGATTTATTTGCTTAGTAAAAAAATCTATGTTTTGATGAATGAATATTTCCGTGTAGAAGATTTTTGTTTCAAATTTTCAGGGAACTTAAGATACGTGTTATGCCATATGCTATACAAATGCATGTTTTTGCAGACCATAAAGTATCTTAGCATATCGTGTTGTATTGTATTGTATTATATTGTACTTTATCGTTTCGATAAATATAATGTTTGGATAGATTATATTGTTTGTCGTCATTTCATGATGTCATGCACTAACAATATGAAAAATATACTTGTCATATTACAAAGAAAAAGCAAGATACAAGGTAGAATTATTATATAAAAAGGTAGGGTAAAGGATAAAATATGATTATTTAATAATTAGGAAGTACAAGATGGGAGTAAAAAACAAAGTAACGATGCGACCCTGCCAAATCGATCAAAACAAACATTATATTTAAAGTAACAATATGATACAATACAATAGGTAACAACCATTCAAACAAGCTGTAAGCTTTTGTAGGAAAAGTAATTCTATACTTGTGCTACCGGGGTAGCATATATTGGTGGGATAGTTAGGTGCGTCTGAGCTTTGGTCAAACACCATTATTGCTGTTGTTGTTGTTATTATTATTAGTTTAATTATTTTTTCCTTTAAAAAAGGAGTTTCTGTGGCCTATGAGGCATTGTAAAATTTCCTCTTTTGTGGGTTGCCCTTAGTGATGATTATGTTCTATATATATGGTTCTGTGTTTTGTTATCTTCTCTAATCCAATCAATACCAGTTCTATGCTGAAAAGGGCATCATTATTGTACAGAATCTTATCACAGGAAAAGCGTCCTGTTTGCTAGACTGATTTGAATGCGTTAAAACTACAAATGTCAAAACTTTTCTCCATTTTACTTTGTGATTGTGAGAGAAACTGATATTTTTATTTGGTAAACTCACGTTGGCTCTTTCTTAGAGTGTCTCTTCTCTTGGTCCTAAGGACATTGGTAGGTTTTTGAGGATGTCTAGTTAGTGATTCAAACTGTTACATGTGTCTATAGAAATTAGAATATAGGTAGGTGGCTTCTTTAGGTCATATTCATATACTTTCGGCTACAAAAAGTTGTAGATATTTTGCAATCTATCTTCATCTGAACATAGGATTACTGTGTCTTTGAGCTACCTCTCTTGTTCCATCTCCTAGAACAACCACCCCCCCCCCCCCCCAAAAAAAAATGCAGTTCGAAATTCCTTTTTTTAATCTTTTTTTAGAGTAAGTTTTATGTGCGGATAGAGTAAAAACTATTGAGGAGCCTTTTAGTTAGAGTGATTAAGTAGGTTACCGCGGGTGTAAAATTTGGGATAAAGTGTATCATATATTTGGTTGAGGGTATTAGTTAAAATCAAAATAAGTTTTATACCACACTCAGGGAATATTTTTCCCATATTGAAAGTAGGATAAATAATCCCTCGGTTATAATCATGGTTATAATCCTAGAATAACCTGTGATTGAACCGAATCCCTGATTGTACTTAAAGTTATTTGCTATAACAAGTTACTACATTAATAGTACAGTTTTTTTTTATACAGTTTGGCTGTATAATAAAGACACTGACTACCAGTATTCGGTTTTTTTTAATCCAAACAAGTATGGACAAGTTCAATTTATAGTACGGGAAATGCTTATCTTTTTCTTAACCAGAAATTCAATTCACAGTAAAAAAACAAAAAACAAATATAGGATGTAGCAAGTGGTAGCTTGTTGCACAAAGTATTCAGTAGTTCCGCAGGGTTCAGGGAAGGAACGCAACCCCAAAGAGTGTGATGTAGGATGTAGCAAGTAAATAATAAAAAATCCTATAGTAAAATGCATCCAGAGAATTCCTTTTGCAGTTTCTCTTTATTTGCAGAATTTGCAGAGAAGAAGAAAAACAAAGCTTTTAAACTATATCTTGCAGGTTTCTTGCACCTTTGGAACATAGCAGATAAAGAAAAAAACAAAAACAAAAAAGTAAAAACTATGAAACAAAACAGCTTTCATGCAATACATGCTTTGATGATGTTCAACTCCTATACATGCTTTGCATCATGCTCTTCTTCAACATTATGTGTATCATCATCAACATCATCATCGTCGTCTTCGTATTCATCTTCATCTTCATCTACAATCTCATCATCTGAATGAATAACATGCATCATTAAACGTCCATCTTCTCTGCATGCATGCAAGAATTCTTGAGTAGGAATTCTAATTTCCTTAAGAATAAATCTCCCATCTTCCCTGAATGATTTGAAGCAAACCCAAGGCTTCCCACTTCTCCCTATGCAAGAAATAGGAGGTGGAAATGACCCTTTGTTTGTTCTTGATCTCTTCGAATAATCATGATTAATTATTACTTGATTCTCTGGCCTACAGGGAACGCGCATTCTCCCTTTTTCTTCTTGTTGTTTTTTCTGATTCTCGATACTCAAATCGTTCATTAGGTCCTCAACGTCATCAGAGCTCTCGAATCCAAGGCCTTCTGTGCACACCGATAGACTATCCGATGTTCTTGAAGAAAAGCTATCACTATGCCTATCTTGTTTCTTGTGGCTGCAGCTATTGGTATTTGGATAATAACTTGAAATAGGGCTTTTGTTTCTTTCATACTTGTCCTTAATATTGTCCAGCCCTTTAATTTCAGATTGATGAATTGCATCAAGGAAAAACGACGAAGAAGAAGAAGAAGACAATGATGATAATGATGATGAAGCAGATGATTGAGGTAGACAAGAAGAGAAAGAAGACGAAGAAGAAACAACAGAGGACGAGGAGGAGGAGGAGGCAGAGGAAGATATAGAGTTGTTGTTTTCTTTAAAATGTAATTCGCCGAAAATCTCAGTGAAGGAGGAGTTATCAATATTAGGTTTCAAGGATTTAGAATTTTTCCATGAGGTTGAGGAGAGGGATTCAATAAGTGTTGGATTTTCAGGCAATGGTTTCTCAAATATGTGTTGTAGGCTTCCACAGGCAGCCATAGTTTTTGTTGCCTTTTTTCTCTTTGTTAGTTGGCACAAGACCAACAAAATAATGAATACTAGTAAATCTTTTAAGGCAAATTAAGACCTTCTTCTTGTTGTTGTGTAGAAGGAAGAAATTATGCACGAGATGGACATGAGATTGCTGATAAAGTCAAGGTGCTGTTTTGTAGGAGTACCTCTCACTTTAATTTGAAAAGAAAAGTAGAATAAAAGATGAGTGGTTATAAATCTTCTATTCATTTGGTGGTCTCAATTTTACATGTCAAACTGTAAATTCTCTCTCTTTCTTCCTTATCTTTTCTTAGTAACCATTGATATATATAACAAATGATTCAACTACTTTTTACGCGGAAATGAACTGACTTTGGAATATACTGCAAGTCCAACAGGATTATATTGTTGGAGTAATGACTGAATAATAGGGTTATCTTTGGCTAGTTAGTGTATTAAACTTTCTATTTCTTGAAATTCTCACTCGGAACACATTTTGCTTCTATAATCAGGCCACACAAAATCACTATCATTTGTTTATAAGGAACCACTATAATGCACCTAAGGGCGTCGCTTAGTGGTCAATAAAGTGGGTGCAAATCTTGAAGATCGGGGTTTAGATCCCAGTGCAGACAAAAATACTAGGTGATTCCTTCCTATCGGCCTGAGCGTTGATGGACAAACTTATCCGGTATTTGTACTTGTGGGAGATAGCAGGTAACTAGTGAAACAGTCAAAATGCGCCCAAGCTAGTCCAGACACTAATATTATCAGAAAAAGAAAATAGACAAGTTGGGGTCGGCTTTATGAATCCTCACATCCATTTCACTCAATATAAGCTTGTCTCAACTTCAATTTTCTTTTTTTTTTAAAAGGTTTCCTAACTCGAGAATTTTCAATCATTTTCTACTAACATATAAATCTCTGACAAGATTAAAAATTCCTAGCAAATATTAGATCTAAAGTAAAAGCACTAACATTTGTTACTATGAGAAAAGTCAAGTGGTATCTACTATGGAGTGAAAGCCACTTATGTATGCAAGACAGCACTAAAAAGACTCAGGACCTCAGCAACTTTCTGTAATTTTCTATCTCATCATGCAATTTGAAGTAGTGTTCCATAAGTATCTTTGATGTGATTTCTGAAAGATCATACACCTATAACTAGCACATCCTGGTTTTGATTTATTATATGGTTGACAAAATTGCTAGATTGTAGTCAATTTCCAGATACACCTCCCTAAACTAGTATACATTTCACATACTAAAATAGTACTACTGTTATCAATTAAAGGGCAGCCCGGTGCACTAAGGTTCCATTATGCGTGGGGTCCAGGAAAGGAGCGGACCACAACGGTATAATGTACGCAGCCTTACCCTGCATTTCTGCAAGAAACTGTTTCCACTGCTCGAACGATCTCCTGGTCACATGGTAATAACTTTACCCGTTACGTCAAGGCTCCCCTTCCCTACTGCTATCAACTAACCCTCAAAAACCAACCTACCTTTGCCTTCCCCTGCCTGTAGTTTTCAACTAGCTGAGTATATTCCCAGTAGATCCATATTGATCATCCAATTCATTTCAAAGAAAATGAAAGGCCACTACAGCAGTTTATCGCATAACAATATTATGGAGCCACAAAAATGACTTGTTAGTGCTGCTTTTTCTTTATTTGGGTGTTTTTCCTCGATCAACAACAACAACAATAAACCCTATGTAATCTCACAAGTGGGATCTGGAGAGGGTAGTGTGTACGCAAACCTTACCCTTATCTTTAAGAAGGCATAGAGGTTGTTTCCGGTAGAGTGTTTTCCTCGATCAGGTTTTACTAATATGAAAACATTATTGTAGCATCAGAATATGAAAAACTTTATCTTTGTTGTGGTCCTGAAGCATCAACATTTCTAACATACCAAATACAGTTCATCAAAAGAAAAGTAAAAGGATTGGTCCTCCACACAGATTAGGCAATAAGGTATATGGAAGTGGACATCCACATTGTGCAAGTGCAGATCAATCATATTCGCGTTCTAGCATTTAGAAAGCAGACTGTATAATGTACACATCAAACCGTAACCAGTTAAAACAAACCACCGACAGTACACTAGAACACATACATGAAGCATTAACCATTCACATTTTCACAACCAAATAGTAATTGTTACCATCTTAGTCAGCATAGAAAGTTGTTCCCTCCTCTTTACCGCCAGGCTTCTGTCCGCTCTGTCATTGAATTTATACGACTCAAGTTGCTTATTCCTTTAGATTTACTATCATTTCCCAGAGACTGAACTGTAGTTGGCTCTAAATCAATTTTCAGAACATCCTTCGTCTGATTAGAATCACTTGACTGGCCTATCCTTTGAGCGTCCTCTTCAAAGTTTGGACCTTTTGTCATACAGGCTTCTCTTGCCATGGTATCAACATGGATAGGAGTTCCACAAGATACACTATCGTCGGATTCCTCTGAAGAAGTTGTATAACTAAGATATTCATCATCAGTGTTGTTATCTACTCGATTAGATTCAGATACCCTGGCTGAATCGGGCTCTTCTACAGTATACACCTGCTCAGTCGGTTCATCTGATTCATTGGTGCTCTCCAGAGATAGTTGCGGTGGACTTTGACGACCATTCTCATCAGGCCGGCCTAGGTTAGAAACAGAAGCTGGTTCAATCAGGGAATCTTCTCTTTCTTTTAAGGTCCTTTCGATGAGCGTCCTCAAGAAATTCATTACTTGGACAGCATACATCAGTGCAGTCAACGGATCTGCCATCTGCAAGGAAGAAGATTAAAATTACTACTTATTATACTGATCCAGCCATTAGAGGAGAACGGTGGGCAGATATCCACGGAAACAGAACCAGTTTAATGGTTCAGATATTAATTGATTTAAGAAAAAAGAAGAAATAAGAATAGCAACTTGTTCTCACTTGCGGTATTTTTCATTTCATTTTCTTTCAAAAGTTATGGACTAGATTCATATTGAAAATGAGTTGCCCGTTTAAAAAAATAATGGTAGGAAACAATACAACTGGCTTTCCAAATTTCAACTCATTCTCTATTTGCTTAGATATAAACTCTCAGCTTATGGAAGGTAAACCGTCCGCTTGGAAGTTTCATGCCAGTATTGAGGAGAGAACCCCCACCTCCCTCCTCTTCGCAAGTTACTAATTTTCCCCATCTTGTTTCTGTTATCTTTTTTCAATTTTGGGGTTTCAGAGGGGGGAGGGGGGGAGGGTCATGTTTATGGGGTTTACTTATCTCGGCTACCAAAGGGCAAATGCCAACAATGTGCATATAGTCTCAGAAATTACCTGTGTCATGTTAGGAGCAAACACCATTGCGATGTTGCGCGTATTCATCTTGTTAAGGTGTTCTTCCTGGACAACATCAGCCATGAGATTGATAGCCCAGTCCAGCAGAGCAGCTTCTGTTGGTGGCAGAAGTCTCACGAGTGCAATGCTGTCCTCTTCTAATTGGCATTGCATGACCTGCTCGGGAGAAAGTGTATCCAACACCCCACTTGGCAGCTCCCTGAACCAAGCCTGTTGATTTACATGATGTCAAATCAAGGATAAATATACCACCAACAGGTTTTCAAATAACCAACACATAGAAACCATGAAACATAAAATGCTAGATTTACAGCAGAAACATCACAGTTCACAAAATAACCATAAACGTCAAGGACATAAGGAAGTTGTCTAATTGCAAGCCTGTGATACCAGTCACTTTAGTGAGACAAATTTACAGCAGAGTCATAACATGCAATTATGTAGACTTTTACTAATTAGGTGCATTTTAAAAATCATAAGCTTCTAGAGTTTTGCCTTCATTAATCAATCACATGATTTGGTAGCCCATGGTAAATTTTGACAAGCAAATAAGCAGCATTGCGGTATTTTTCACTTGCGGTATTGAAAATGCTAGATTTACAGCAGAAACATCACAGTTCACAAAATAACCATAAACGTCAAGGACATAAGGAAGTTGTCTAATTGCAAGCCTGTGATACCGCGGTCACTTTAGTGAGACAAATTTACAGCAGAGTCATAACATGCAATTATGTAGACTTTTACTAATTAGGTGCATTTTAAAAATCATAAGCTTCTAGAGTTTTGCCTTCATTAATCAATCACATGATTTGGCAGCCAATGGTAAATTTTGACAAGCACATAAGCAGCATTGCGGTATTTTTCACTTGCAGTATTGAAAATGCTAGATTTACAGCAGAAACATCACAGTTCACAAAATAACCATAAATGTCAAGGACATAAGGAAGTTGTCTAATTGCAAGCCTGTGATACCGCGGTCACTTTAGTGGACAAATTTACAGCAGAGTCATAACATGCAATTATGTAGACTTTTACTAATTAGGTGCATTTTAAAAATCATAAGTTTCTAGAGTTTTGCCTTCATTAATCAATCACATGATTTGGCAGCCAATGGTAAATTTTGACAAGCAAATAAGCAGCATTGCTTCGATCTTAAGTTTTGGTGTCATCTACTGCAAGTATACAAGAAAAGAATGAAAGAACATGTTAGATTTGAGTCTCTGACTCCCAACTGAAGGAAGCCAGAAATACAAAATTTAGAAATGCTTGTAAAACTGGTCAGAGAAAGATGCATGTACCAGAATAGAAATCTAAAATCTCTATATATTCGTCAATTCTAGGATATGATCAGAGCTGAGTTACCAAGAACTACAAAAAGTAACTGACCATGTGAAGAGTAGGCTTATTATTTCCACTTTTCTTATTACCTACACAGCTTTGGCAAAGAGGAAGCTTACAAGACTTTTATCGCTTGTTTGTGCTTAAAGCTTTTAAACCTCCAAAAGCGGCCAATAGTACAATGAGTTGCTTATATCATTGAATGAGGCACCCAGAATGCCATTATCTGATGACTATAATGGAATTAGTGCAAATGTTCAATCAAAAAGTCTCTTTGACATGCTGCATAACTTTGAGCAAGGTATCATATTATATGCTATCCAACTGAAACATTTCCTTTTATCATGAATTTGTAATTTGCAGCACAATTTCAGGTTTTCCTAAGCACAATATATATCGTAGAAGGTAAGGTGCGCTTGTGTGTTAAAACATACCCATAGGAAAGAGTCCACGTTCGTGCGTACACATGTTTATTATGCATGAATGCCTACATGAACAGTATTTCTGTGTATGCACTAAGGGTGAAATATGTTAGATAAGTCTGAAGAGATATATTCGTCAATTCTAGGATATGATCAGAACTCAGAAGTCATACGCCTTGAGTTACCAAGAACTACAAAAAGTAACTGACCATGTGAAGAGTCGGCTTATTATTTCCACTTTTCTTATCACCTACACAGCTTTAGCCAAGAGGAAGTTTACAAGACTTTTATCGCTTGTTCATGCCTCCACAAGCGGCCTGTAATATTCAAATAATGGGTTGCTTATATCATTGAATGAGGCACTCAGAATCCCATCATCTGATGACCATAATAGAATTAATGCAAATGTTCCATTCAATAAGTCTCTTTGACAGGCTGCATAATTCTGAGCAAGGTACCATATTATATGCTATCCAATTGAAGCATTTCCTTTATCATGTATTTGAAATTGCAGGACAATTACAATTAATTTCTTATAAGGTAGGCGCACACACCCATGTGAAAAAGTGGCACATGTTTATGACGCATGAATGCCTACAACATTAATGGTTTTTCTATGCATTCACGAAGGGTGAAATATATTAGATAAGTCTGAAGAGATATACCTTAATGAGGCCTGCCAAACAATGTACATCAATCCCATCCGGAACTATTCCCCTGTTTAATTGCTCTCTAACAAGCTCCTCCTCGCTGTTTTCAGCATTTATTCTGAAAATCCCTTCTGCCTGCTCACGTACAAAAAACTCGGGTATGATCAAATGAACAACTATAGGACACAGCACTACTCCTCAATGATGATAACAATGACATCCAATAATATTGTTAATGCAGTATTTGAATATTCGAAAAAATAAGACAAAAACGCAGCACGCACCTGTAAACCCCCTTGAGCATACAAACGCCTTTGCATTAGAAGGAGAATAGTTGGAACGCTATTCCCACGAGAGTCGAATGATAACTGCATGGACTCCGTTGACACTCCAAATACAGTGGTACTACAGATGGAATACCAAAGTCAATAGCACTTCAAGATGCAGTCATGCTTATAGAATAGTTTATATCTGCAGGACTATCATGATGTATAATACTGGTAACATCATAATAATCTTCTATCCGCAAAAAGTCCAAGCAACTCACTAAAGACAGAAATGGAACTGTAGCAGTTTCTTTTCATGAAGATGCTTTCAATGAATCCTAATTATCTTCAAGGTCTACTAGCTGGAGCAGAAATAAAAGATATGTCGCCATAAATATATAACTAAAATGTTACAACATTTAATGCACTCCAGTATTACATTTCTTTTTAAATCAATCACCTATGACATTACATTGCCGTTTTTTAAGATCATACAAATCTTTTCACATAGTAGACAAGTCTGCTAGTTTATTAAAAATCAAAACAGGAGAAATTTTATTGAAGACCAAAACAGGAGCAGTGAGTAGCTATGTTGCTCGGACTCTCCAAAAATGTTTCCTTACATGTCGGATCCTCCAAAAATAGTGTATTTTTGGAGGATCCGGCACGGGTGCGGCATCATTTTAGAGAGTCCGGGCAACATAGGTGAGTAGAACCTACAAAATTAGACAAGTCTGCTAGTTTATGATTTAAAAGAGAAAAAACATGCTTGTAAATACCAAAAAAGTGAGAAATTTTAATTTGATAAAGAGGAGATATGATAATTGCTATTGCTTTTAATGATAAATAGGAAACTGAGATGGCTATGTGCTCATTAATCGAAACTGCAACATAACTGGAAACTCAACAATTTAATGCAACAACCACATTAGTTTAGTTAGCTTTAAAAGCCTAGGGTAATATACTAATATGCAGAGAGCAACAAATGCAGTCAATGGTTCACCTACTGATGGAGGACTTTATGCACTAAGATAAGACTCACTCCCAATTCTGAATGATTTTCTGATGAAGTGATTACGTTTTTCATCATGTCACGACAAGGAACAACATAAACAAAAACAGCAGATAAATGAATCAAAAACTTACATTAGTTGGTGATTTCAGAGCAGAATATAACAAGAGAACATTTTTGCTACCAATGAGCCACGACCTCTAATGCAAATTAACATGATAAAGATCCAATAAAATTCCTTCTAATCGTCATTTACCAAAAAAGAAAAAGATCTCTTTCCAATTTACCTATAGATCAACACGTGAATGCTTAAATAAACTAGAGATATATGAAGGTGCTTTATTAGCATATAATTCGCTTTGTAATCTTATAAAGGTAAACCCACAAAGATAATCTCTTTTCCATATTTCACTGCTAAACTCTCTTTCAATACTTTCTTTTCTTCTGGATGATACAATATGGCCGATTGACTAGGATCGCACTTTCTCTTTCAAAAAAATGTAAAATAGGAAAGATTTATTTTGAAAATTTAAATTAATTGTTGTCTAAGGTTAAATATAGAGCTCAAAATGGGATATATGGTCAAGAACTAAGAATTAACCTATAAGGAGTCAATCACTAAATTATTTAACAATTATAGTTAGATTCAAAGTACAACAAAGACATAGTATAATATCTACTTGTAATAGACAGATGACTTCATCTGTAAAAATGTTGACCACATGGAATGTCTGCTCACGCAAGAAGACACTTTGAAGAATACAATAATGGTAGCGGTTGAGCTATGGAAGTGACAAACGAGAGATTTCAAGTCGGAATCCTACACCAAAAGCTGTGGTATCTTATGGACCTAACATAGGTCACATACCTCACGACATAAGATTGAAAGATCCAAACCTTCTCCTTCGGAGCGGAAAGGGAGCTACTTGACAACCCATGTGGCCGTGCTAGTGGGCTGAACCAACAAGCTGCTTGGTAGATTAGTCAAGGTATGCACAAGTTACCCCAAACACCACCAATAAAAAAAAAAGATAAATTCTATGATCTGATGCTCAAGTGTAATACCCCAACAATCTTTCCCACAAAATTCAATACAATAAGAGTACTGCAAACAATGAGATAAGTCTCAATTTCTAACGGGGATTGCAATTCTCAGTTTTTCCACCAACAAATTATTACTAATGGGAGGAACTTGGAAGAAGCAACAATTGTGGGAGAACAATTTACAAGAGAGATAAGGTAAGGGGGGTAGTTGTGAGTTTCAATAGAGATGTATAAGAAAGAGGTGAATTGGATGCCATCCTTGCAGGGAATAGACTTCAATCGCATCAAGTTAGGATCAACAATTGATTGGAAAGGGAGTCCTAAGAAGAGGAAGCCTGCAAACCTGTTGACAATTGTGCTAATGACACAGGGACCTGATGGCTTCACTATAGCATTTATCCAACAGCATTTGGGGATGTAGAAACAATTCCAACTTCTTCTAGATGGGAAAATTCAAAAAAGGCCTCAATGCCTCTTTTATAGCAATCATAAGAAAGGAGGGGACACCAAACATCAAAGATTATAAGTGTATGAGTCTAGTAGGAATTATCTATAGGATCATAACTAAGTGCTAGACGTGTCCGTATTACTCAGGAAGCTTCTGTGAAGGGGAGATGGATTCTCAATGTAGGACTTATAGCTAATCAACCAGTGTATCTCAAAAGAAAAGAAAAGAAAGGACCCCGAGAACATAACAAGGCGCTTTGCATGGAAAAGATAAATGCAGCACCAAGTAATAGGTGACTTCAATCACTTTTTTTTAATAACCGTGGTGTTCGGGCCAGCTTGCGTGCACCTCGACTAATTCCACGAGACACCTGCTATCTTCTACCAGCAAGAGGTATCAGGTAACTCTGTCCACCAAGGCTTGGACAGATGAGAAAAAAACACCTAATATTTTTGCCTCTGCTAGGATTTGGACTTGAGACCTCATCGTTCTCTCTGACTTCATTGACCACTAGGCCACACCCTTGGGTGCAAGACTTCAATCACTCGTAATGTATTGAGGTTGGATTTTCCTATCAAGCTTAACAGTACTGATAAAATTGATTATAATGAGACAGCACAAAACATAACATGTCTGCTTTTAATCTGAAAACCCAACCTAAGCAATCTTTTTAAAGACAGACTCTCTACAACTAACAACTAACTATTAAATACTAGCATTAACTATCTTTTTTTTAAGTTTTCCCTTTCCTGAGGTATCCTAACATATCCTCCACAACACATTTCACAATGTCAATTAAAGCAGGAACCAAAATAGCATAAGAGTAAAACTTCTGATTCCATATTTGCAAATGGTGAATTACTAAATCTAATCACCACAAAGGATATCAAGATTACTATATCACAAATTCTACAAAATTTTGATAAACTATAAAGTAAATCCTCATCAAAAATCACAAAAAGTAAACAATGTACCTAGCACTGGGGGCTCTTCTGGAAACTTCAGGCTCAAATTCAACAGGAAGACCCAAGAATCCATTGAACCTATCAAAGGTAACATGCGCAACATGGCGCACATTAGTAGGCCACCCAATTTCCATACCCCTACTACCACCACACAGATCTCCTCCTCCTTCCCTATCTGTCTTACAAGCCATCCAAAAACTCTTCCTAAACAATGTCACTAAAAGAGCTAATAAAGACAAATGATCTCTTCTTTCTTTATCTCTCTTTTTCTCCTCTATTTCTTCCTCAGAATCACAAACAGCAACCTCAGAACCCCTCTCAATTTCTTCTTCTACAAACAATGTGTGGCCATTGTGTGTAGGTGTAGATATTGAAGGAGAAGAAGAGGAAGGAGAAGAGGAGTGGAGGACCTCTGTCATAGCTGCTTTAAAGGGTATATAAAAATGTATCAAGAATCCAATAAAGAAATGATTTTTTTTGTAGATTCTTGAATTGAAATGTCAAAAACCCACCAAACCCAGTAAAGAAATGATTTTTTCCAGATTCTTGGATTGAAATGGTAAGAAACACCAAACCCAGTAAAGACCAATTCTTGGATTTTGACAAAGAAACTATGGTTATAGTAATGGAAGAGAAAAAAGGAATTGGATTTAAGAAATGGGAAAATGGGGTAAAACTAGTTTCTTCAAGTTAAGAGATGTGGGACGTGAGAATCATGAAGTCTGTCATATTGTTTATTGTTTCTTGAACTAGCCCTTTTAGTGGCGCGTTGAAGAAGCAATAAAGACAGAGTCTTTTTAACAGTACTGATAGAAAGAGAGAGAGAGAGAGAAATGCTTTGCTGTGAAGTTGGATTTGAAGGGTATTTGTTTATTGATTTTATTGATTTTGGGTTAGTGGGTGGAGAGGTTCTTGAATCTGAATCAGTATAGTTTTTGTTGGAGAATGGAGATTGAAGAGGAAGAGATAGAGGGGAGAGGAGAGAGAGGGGTACTTTTGGAAATTTATTGCTTCTACTAAATGTTCTTTATGGCGTCATCCTTGAGTGGCCAATGGATTCTTGCCATGTAAGCGTTGGCTCATTTAAGAGTGTGGGAGGAGAATATACAGCTGAGAAAAAACAACAAACAATACTTTAAAGAACACACATAAAAAACAAACTGAGTCACATTTTAATTTAATGAAAACGGCCTCACGCAAACATACAGCTTAAGATTGCGTAAAATAAATTCTTATTGTCCGGCCATTTTTCAAACCTTGCACATAATGAAGGCTTAGTGCACTGAGCTGTTTTTTATAACTTTAAGGTTGAATTGAAGTGAGAATATAATTAATTATAATTAATTGAGAAAAATATATGTAAAAAGTACATATTATATGTGTATTTATTGGTTTGATAAAGTACAATTTGTGAAAAAAGTGTTTTTATGGCAGCAAGGGCAAGAAATAGGTTTAATTTTGTTCCTACTAAAGGATATGGTCGGATAGATAATTCAATTCATCCTTAATTTTGGAACACAACTTAGATGATACTGACTTACTGAGTTTGTTGAAAAGGTATTAAGTCTACGATTATCCCAAAAGCGAATTTATAGTTATGTTTGATGATCTTCTATATAGAAAGAATTAAGTTATATTACCTGAATTAGCATAAATAATAATACCATATATAACAACTCTTCCACTCAATGACTAATTAACCTCCATCTTCAAACATCCAATTCACTAGATAGAATATATTACAAACAATTAAGACATGATAATCGCATAACAACAGCTAAATGTTTTTTTCCAGCATAATCCAAGCTTTATGCTCCTTTCTTGAAGTTGTAAGTTGAGACTGCTTTTTGAACCTTTTAAAGAACTGAGGAGTGACTTTGAAGTTCCTTTTCATCATTTATTTTTTGATGTTTTGCAACTTCTTTTGCTTTTCGCCATTTGGTGAAGGAACCCAAAGATTTGTGCTTTTGGAGGACATATAATTTTAAATGGCAAGATGTGGTGTGTGACCTATAATTAATTCCAGTGGTTGTCTTTGGATTGTTGAACTTGGATATTTCTGTTTAATAGTTGCTAATTTATTTTCAAAATTTTGTTTTCTTACTACTGATTGTTTACTCAGTGTGGACTTCTTTTTTGATATTTTTTCTCGGGGAGGAGAGCCAAGATAAGGAAAAGGAAGAAGATGGCTTGACTGAAAATGGAACTTTACATTTTAAAAATAAATTTATGTTATACACGTTAACAAAGTAAATAAATAAAAATATTCTTTGGACCGGAAGAGTGGAATTGACAAAAAAAAACATTAATTGCATGGGAGAAAGTATGCTATCCTGCTAGTGCTGGTGGATTTAATATCCTAGATATAGTCGTATGGAATAGAGCAGCGATTAGCAAGGTATTATGGAACCTATGTTGTAAAAATGATAAACTCTGGGTTATGTAGATTCACAACTATTATATTAAGGGTGGACGAATTTGGGGTGCAATACCTAAACAAGATAAACTCTAGGTTATGTGTGTTCACAACTATTACATCAAGGGTGGACAAATTTGGGGTGCACTACCTAAACAAGCTTCATAGATAGTACAATAAATTGTAAAGATGCAGAGTTATGTCCAGCTAGCTAGCTGGGATCGTGGAAGAGGACTTAAAAAGTAACAACCTTCTCAATCAATAAGATATATTCGATGATGAGAGGTGGCTTTCCAAAAATACAGTGGAGGAAAATAGTTTGCAACAACTATGGATCTCCTAAATGGATCTTTATCTTCATATTAGCAGTTCAAGGGAGATTGTCCTTCCTGGCATGTTGTTTGAGTTGACCGAAGGCGGCGGGTGGAGAGAACCAAAGACGTTGACTGACCACCAAAGATAGATTGATGAACTTTGACAATCAAGTATGTCTATTATGTGCTTCTCAGACAGAAAGTATATCCTATCTGTTTTTTCAATGTGAAGTTTCTGCATAAGTATGGAATAGTTTGCTCCAAAATTGCGAGAAAACTCATAAGTTGGCCAGAAGAACTGAAGTGGGTAGATGTAACGATGTGACTGGTCGTTTTGAGCTCTAGTGCGTCGTTCGGCAGTTTGAGTCCATGAGTAGCTTCACTTCAGGCATTATGACTTGCACGCATGGTCAGAATTGAATTTCGAAAAGTTCGAAGTTGATTTGGAAAGAAAATTCTCATTTCGGAAGCTTTAAGTTGAAAGAATTGACTAAGGTTTGATTTTTGAGTAAACGGCCTCGGTCGGGATTTGAAGGTTCCAACGGGTTCGTATGATGATTTTGGACTTGGGCGTATGTCCGGATCGGGTTTTGGATGACTCGTGAGCGTTTCGACGCCTATTGTGGAAGTTGACATTTTGGAAGAATTTCATAAATTTGGGTTGCAGTGCATTTCAATGTTATCGATGTCCGTTTGGGATTTCGAGTCTGGGAATAGCTCCGTATGGTGCTTCTGGTATTGGGAGCGCACCTGGAAGTGGATTCTGAGGTCCGTAGGTCATTTTGGGGTTATTTGGTGAATGTTAGAAATTTGAAGGTTTTTGAGAAGTTTGACCGTAAGTGGACTTTTTGATATTGGGGTCGGATTCCGATTCCGGAAGTTGAAGTAGGTCTGTAATGTCGAATATAACTTGTGTGCAAAATTTGAGGTCAATTGGACGTAATGTGATAGGTTTCGGCGTCGAATATAGAAGTTTAAAATTCTAAAGTTCATTAAGCTTGAATTGGAGTGCGATTCATGATTTCGATATTGTTTGATGTGATTTGAGGCCTCGAGCAGGTCTGTGTTATGTTATGGGACTGGTTTGTGTGATTCGACGGGGTCCCGGGGGCCTCGGGTGTATTTCGGGGTGGTTTTGGACCATTTTGGGATGTTTTGCAATAGTTGATGCTAGTGTCTAGTGTTGTTCTTCGCGTTCACGAGGATCCTCTCGTGTTCGCGAAGAAGGATTTGGCTTCAGGGACTTTCTTTTTCGCGTTCGCGAAGAAGGAAATCTCTGTTGCACATGTCTGATTTCGGAGGCTCATATCTCGCAATCTATAAGGAATTTAGAGATAATCCAAAAATGAAAGTTGTATCTCTTTGTGTCTAGTTTTCAGAAATGTAAACTATTTAGCATTTGGATTTGTATATAAAAGTTATAGCTGGTACACTATAGGTTGTCCAAGAAGGTGAAGAAGAAATTTGTGTTGCAAAGGGCTGACTTTGGAGGCTTATATCTCGAAATCTATAAGGAATTGGGAGATGACCAAAACATAAAAGTTGTAGATCTTGGTTTCTAGTTTTTAAAAGTCTAAACCATTTATCATTTGGAGTTTATTTTACAAAAAGTTATGACTATTACACTCGAGGCTGTCCGAGAAGAGTTTGGAAAATGTTTTTGGGAATTTTTTTCTCCGCGAACGCGATGAGTGTCTCGCGAACGTGAAGAAGAGTCGTCTGGGCAATGTATAAGTGTAAAGAAATTGGTTTGGCTCATTTCTTCTCATTTCCTCCATGGAAGCCGACCTAGGAGCGATTTTGGAGCTCCATTTTTATCATCCATGTCAAGGTAAGTGATTCCCACCTATTACAAGTTAATTACTTGGATTATATCTAAATTTTAACATGGAAAATTATGGGAAATTAGTGAAAATTGGGGTTTTGAAGAAAAAACTAGAAATTTGGTATTTTTGGATTTTGACCACGATTTTGGGTATGAAATTGGAAGTAAATTATATATTTTAGTTCGTAAGGTTATGGGTAAAGATTATCTTCGAAAAATTTCGGAATCCGGGCACGTGGGCCCAAGGAAAATTTTGTCAACTTTTTGATCGAGGTTAGAAATTATTATGACTTGGATTATTATGAGTAATTTAGAATAAATTAATGGGTTTGCATAATTATTATTGGCTAGTTTTGGAGCGTTGTGCATCGGCTTGAGCCTTCGGAAGGACGTGGAATGCCGATGATGGAACTTCGGAGCGAGGTAAGTCTCCTTTCTAACCTTGTAAGAGGGAATTGTCCCCATAGGTAAAATAATTGGTTGTGTGCTTCTATTTATGGGGGCTACGTACGCACGAGGTGACGAGAGTCCGTGCGTAGCTACTATTATATTTAAGTCTGGGTAGTCTAGGATCCAAAAGCATGCTATACTTGAAATATTTGTAACTTTATTGGTAAGGTAAATTGCTTGAACCATATCGAATTAGTAAATAAATTTTCTAAAAGGTTTGACCTCAATTTCTTAACTATTAAAAAGAGAAATTTCCATTTCTTTGGAAAATTGTTCCCTGATGACTTCTTGATTGGCTGTATGTGTGTGTTTATTTTTGGAACGGGCCGAACGCCTCGGCAGATTAAATAGATGCATCTATGGTTCGCGTCATTCGACCCTCTGGCAGTGCACAGTTTAAATATTTGTTGGATCGGGTCGTACAACTTCGGCATGATTTGCACATGCTTGTGATGCTTGCTTGAGATCTACAAAATTGATGTTGTCTCCTTGGTCGGAGATAAATTGATAAACATGATGAAATAAAAATATTTGGAAATCTATTATTATTAAAAAGGAATTGTTTACCTGCTTCAGGAGTTATTAGTTTACAATTGCCCTATAAAATTCATGATTATTCACATTATTAAAATATTATTATTGGACCACTAGTAAGTGTCGAAGTCGACCTCTCGTCACTACTTCTTCGAGGTTAGACGGGATACTTACTAGGTACACATTATTTTTGTACTCATACTACACTTATTGTGCATTTTTGTTGCACAGGCACATGTATGCCTAGTGGCCTAGTTGGGCGTAGCGGCATGGTTGATACGGAGACTTAGGTGAGTTGCACCTCTCGAGACGACTCGCAGCCAGCAAAGTCTCCTTCAGAGTATTGTACTGTATTTTCTTTTCCGTTCAATTTGTATTTCTGACAGTTGTTGTATTACATTGTTTCCTAGAAACTGCTCATGCACTTGTGACACCGAATTCTGGGATGGTTATGGGATTGTTCAATTCTAAATTGTAAATATTTTTAATTATTCTGTAAAGATTACCTTTTATTTGTTAAAGTGAAGGAAAATCTTAGTTTTCAAAATTATTAAAACGAGAATTTAATTAAGTATTTATCGTTGGCTTGCCTGACAGCGGTGTCCGGCGCCATCATAACCCTTAGTGGATTTTGGGTCGTGAGAGCAGAAATTCAAGGCAAATGAAGAGGTAATTCTTGATTGCAATAGGATTGAATAAAGCGCGATCTTGAACCTAGTCATTAGAGAATTGATTTGCGAATACGGATAGAAATATACCTATTTGTCGTGCTTAGCCAATTGTGCAAGAGATTATTAATGCGATCTTTTTATCTCTAATCTCATAGAAATATAGGGTTTAGAATAAATTGATTAGGAGAGTAGAAGTTGTCAAATTTCTACGAGTATTATTGTCCTTGCAGGTTAATAACCTAGATAAATTAACAAGTTGAGTTGATAGAAGAATTCAACAGGATTGTTACTTAACCATGACCCTGGAAAATTATTCTCATTGAATTCAACCTTTGGTGCTAACTGTGCTAGTTAATTAGTTCTTCTTTTAATCGCAACTCTAGTTCGTGGAAATAATTAAACAAAAGAAAAATTAGAAATTATTTGATTTAGTTGATAATTGATCACAAGTCCTCGTGGGAACGATACACTACTCACTCTTTATTACTTGATTGACTGCATATACTTGCGTGTTCAATTTAAGGCAACAAGTATTCTACCGAAGATCGCAAAGGAGCAGACTAATTAAGGAACTTGATAAGCTGAATTTTATCCATTATAGCTTAGTCTATGGAGAGTAATTAGGGAAGACTGGTTGTCATAGTTGCTAGTTGTGGCCTGTACTCATTTTTTTGTTATTGGGAAGAGAACTCATCGACAGACTTTCCTTGTTATTTGTACTTATTGTCTTTGGTAATAAAAAATTTTATTTACCAAAAAATAAAAAACGTTTTTCATATCGATGTAAGTTAACAGTTTATAACATATTATTATTTGCCATTTTTTCAGGTTAAAATAAACTTTTATTAAAGAGGGTGATCTGCAATTGCTTTCACTTAATTGCCTAATAGTGTAATTATCTAATTGTGTAGTTTTTTTGGAGCTATCAATGCTAGAACTTAAACTCTTTAAACTATAAATGAGGTACTACTAAATTCTCCTCTTGTGGAGTTAATTAAGTTTAGTTGCTCCAATTAGGCCTTCTCTGTTTCTACTGCTTTTTCCCCCTTATACTTAGAATGATAAGACAACAATTCTAGTTTAATAATAGTAATATCTATTGTCTTTGTTACTAAACCCTATCACCTCATTGCAACTACACTGTTCCATTTATTTGTATGGCATTTTATTTGTTATTTTAACTTCGAAATTTCAATTTGGAGTAGAAAATCGTTCTTATTATTTTGGTAAGAAATTTTTAATAGTCACTAGAATGCAGGATGTTAATATACCAAGCGAAGGCCCTAGGAATCATATATAATTTCAGGCAAGGGAATAAGGTGGCACATCTTTTTTTACCCGTAAAACAGAACAGTTAAATTTATTACGTGTTTTATAGACAAGCGAATTGATTTGATCAAAAAATGGTAAATAAACAATCTTAAAAGTAAGATTTAGCGATTAAAATTGAAGAAAATGACAAGTCTGGCACCGAGAACAGCGTCTCCGAGGACATAAATGAGAACAATATAAAAGAGCAAATAAAGTTGTTTAATTGAGAGTGAAAGTAGAATACAACATAAGTTTTATCAAGAATTTTGTGTCTTATAATGGCTATTGAACCTGCTATTTAAAGCTATACTTAGGGAAACAAGATCTTAGTATCAAGCCTCACTTAAATGACAATAAAGAGCTATCAATGAATATGTAACGGCATGTTATGAATGCAAATATTTTCTGCAATGACTGTCCATTTAATGATAGAGAATATTCTTCATTGAATGTCATGAATATTCTTCATTGAATGCTATCCGATGACAAGCATTCAAACTGCTCCTGTTGACCAGGCTTCCTTTGGGGTTTATCTGGTACCAATTGTAGTTGTTGTTAGCATTATGGGTAGTTACTTGATTCGCCTTTTACCTGTCTTCGGTTCCACATTCCATGTTATCATTCGGCCATTTATTGCGGACCAATTTTACCTTATATAGATAGTCCCTTTGCTTTCCGGTGACATATCGTTGTATCACCGGGAAGTTGGTGAAGACCCTTTTCTTGGCGAAAATCTTCTGAACAGTCTCCGACGCTTGAAAGGACGCACGTCTTCTCGCATTTAATATCCCGAACACGTGTTGTCCCAGGATTCAGCAATATTTTTACCGGTTCTAGAGGTAATCATGACCATGATTTTTGCCGTCGATATCTTTACTTATACCCATCATTTTACCTCTTTCACTTCCAAAATCTTCACAAGTTCATTATCTTCTCTGCACTTAACCTCCTCCTGCTTGGAAAACTTTCATATTTTCTGACTTTCTCTAAAAACTTTACTACATTTTTACTGTCATGGCTTCTTCTACTGAATCTTTTAGAAACTCTGGTCTTCTCTTCTGTGGAGGCCCGAAGAGAAACAAAGATAAAGAAGTTGACGTTAATGCTGATCCTCCCAATGCAAAACCATCATACCCAAACACCTGAGTATTATCAATGACTTCCTTGAGAAGTTTCCATCCGCGTCCCCACAAACTTTTAAAGAAGTTGACGTTAACGCTGATCCTCCCAATGCAAAAACCATCATACCCAAATACTTGAGTATTATCAATGACTTCCGGGAGAAGTTTCCATTCGCATCCCCACGAACTTGGGTCGTTAGCAGGTACCCTTCCTCTATTCGCCCTTCTAGTATTCCTGCTGTGAAGGAGGATTGCAACTGCCTAAACCTTAACATCTTTACACCAGATTTGATAGAGCAGGTTACCTTCACCAAGGAAGGTTTTATGTATGTCTATACGTATCCTTTCACTTTTAGATCCGTTTTCTTTGGGTACGAGTGCAAGGCTCGACCCCGTGATTTTGGATTTTTTCCATGGGTACCAGATCTGCTTGATGCAAGTAAGCCTATCTGTATGGCGAATGGTGGCCTGCCTATACCAATTGTGCATGGAGACTAGGAAAAATCTAACTTTGGAACACATGATGAACCTTTATTCCCCTAGATCTTTCGTGGGGGAGTAATAAATTTTAGCAAACGTGTCCACCATACCCTTCTCACCAGCATGGATGATGATAGTGACTGTGGGTGGATGAAGTGATTTGTCGTCATCGCTACCAGGGATATCATTCCGGCCACGGCTCCATCATTTCTTGAATCATGGAACCGTTCTCGTAAGTTTGTAATTTATTCGCCTCTTTCCTTCATAAAAAGACCATTTTTCGTTATTGTTGACCTTTTTGTTTCCGTTATTTTAGCTACTTGGTGAGAATCACCAAGGGTTCAAGGCCTGGACCAGTGGGTTTAGGAGATTCTGGATATTACAACGCCAGAAACCCACCAATGGAAAGAAATGGCCCCCAACTATAGGTGGAAGGCCAAGAACCATGGTAAACTGGGTCCTTTTTATTTTTGTCTCTATATGAACATAGGTAATTTTGCTAACTTCAGACTTTGCTTGATTCAGGACTCCTGCAGGGCTCTGTCACCTACCCCGAGTTGGATATTTTGGCTGACCCGCGGAGGCCGCGAGGGTGATATAAAGTGCCCTTGCCCGAGGTAGTGCCCTCGGATCTGCTCCCGATGGTGGTGCTTCCTCTCGGAGTCCCCAGCCAGAGAACAAGCAACTAAAAGGTCGCATTCTTCCTCGGCTGGGGATAAAAATAAAAAATAAAGATCACAACAACTTAGCCGACCACAATGGTTGTTGTGGTAGATGGAGAAGCCAGTGATGAAGTGGCTCCCCTCTAAATAAATAGAATAACTTCATCAGCTCAACTGGATGCTCAGCCGGAAAAGCTTCAAAACCCGACCATAGAAGAGGTCCAAGCGCTTTGGGGCAAGATGGCTCTAGTAGATAATGATGATTTCCGATGTCATGTCCCCATTGCTATTTTTGGTCCAAGGAGCTCGTATCCCAGGCCTCTACTACCTTCAGACATTGAGCAACCAACAATCAGCGGCGCTCTCGCCGCTGCTACTTCTTGACCTTCAACATCAATAACTTCACGCCCCTCAATACCAATTGTACCTTCGCCACTAGCATCCGCTACATCTCCTCCACCAGCAATAGACGCTCGAGAGGAGGGTGTTTCTCCTCCATGGTCTCCTGACCATGGGAATTTTGGGGCATAATTATTCACCCTCTCCTCCAGATCCCCGAGGGAGGAGGAGTGTCACCCTTTTGGTTTCGAAGGGGTGACATCTACTATTCAGGTCGGTGGAGCTTGCCAACTACCTAAAACAACTGGCTTCAAATAAGGATAGAAAGAAAATACACTCGCTTTTGGGGAGTGTTTGTTGAATAACGCAATGCATAATCCGGTAGCGGTATCGTATTTGCTCTCTTATTGCTTGTTTTCTACTTATCTATTGTAACAGGGTTTCTAACCTCGATATACTTTTTATAGGACAACTTCCATGCTTCTGATGGCCTTTAAAGACTGATTCTTGATAAATAAGGGCTTGCCTATGAACGGGATCAACTGTTGTCCGAAAGGAATCAACTTGTTGTGCGCCTCCCAGTATTGGAGGCAAAAGCTATAGAGGCAGGCAAGCTTGAGGCCCGGTTGCAGCAAGTGAGAAAGAAGTGATGGCCTACATCCAAGAAGCCACTCAATTACATGCACAACTTCAAGATGCTAAGGCTAAGTGGGCTGAGCTTCAAGATGTTGTGCTTGTTGCTGCCCAACGCGAGTCTGCCTCCGAGGAACAAATGAATAACTTGAAGGCAGCCTTGAACTCTAAAACCAAGGAGGCCGATGCCGCCAAGGAGAAGAGGGCCATAATGGAGTAGAGATTCAAGAAGATCATGGAGAAAAACCGGCTTCACCTATCTACAATCCTTGATCTTGATTCTAGCCTCGACACCACGAGATCCGAGAAGGATGGCCATCAGGCCGAGGTTGATAGGCTTAAGGCAAAGCCCCAACACCAAGGGGATTTCCTCATATTTGAAAAGACATATGTTATGTATCATATGAGGATAAAAACCTTGGAAGAGGCCAAAGCAGTTATCGTTGATATTGATGATTGCATCGCCAAGGCCCGAGCACTAGAGTTAAGCGCTCGAGAACGTCTCCCTACTCAGCCAGGCGCAACTGACTCTTCGAGCACCGATTTTGAGTATTTTGGAACTAAGGATGAAATTAAAGAGAATGATGATGAAGTCCTAGGCCCCGAACCAGGGGCTAATCTGCCCACTTCTACCGGCGGGGCGTAAATGCCTCTTTTCCTTGGGGCTCCGGCAGCGATAATGCTTAGATTTTTTCCTTTGTTGTTTGTAATTTTGTAATTATTCCAAACTTTTTATCGGGTTTGGCACTTTTGACAAATAAATAAGAATTTTGCTTAAGTGTTGTGCAAGATACATTTTCTTTGCATTGAATTAGTTAAAACTTTGGGCATAAAGGGCCCTCTTATATTTACGGTGTTCTTGAAGAGGATGTCTCCTGTTCATTCCGGCACAAGCATTTGTAGTTTTTTGTTAACTTTCAAATGATAAAATCAACTCATCATTTGGACAAGAAACAAGATAAAAATAAAAGGACTTTATTTTATTCCTTCTATTTTCAAAAGTACATCTAAAAAAGAAACCGCCAATACATGTGGCTAACTTGTACAACTTGTTTCTACGGGGCTCGCCATGTAGTCCTCGGTCCCGATGAGACAATATTGTTTCCGGTTCTCGTAGTTACCGATTTTTGTGGCATTCTTGTTGCCGTATCTAATAATATTCCCCCCAGTATTGGAATTCGAAGTATGTGAATTGGAACACTTGAAGTCATGCTTCATCGGTGGAAATAACTTGTGAACGGTTTAATAGTCTTTGGTTCGATGGCTAGTTTTGTTTCCCATTAGGAACTTGCCATCGAGCCAAAGATTATTTAACCATCCCATAGTGGTTTATGATTTCAATGCCTTGTCATTTAAAGGTTTTAACCTTGTCGATAATGCCCTATCATAGTATGCTTGCTGTTGCTGCCTCATTAAAAACCTTGCCAGGAAAACCCGATAGGGACAAAAACTGGTCGAAGGAAAAAAGAGTACATCACATACTTTCAATATAGATAGGATCCATCAGTAGTAATTCCTTTTAAGGTGAGTCACATTCTAATTGCTAGGAAATTTGATTACATCTCGATTTTCCAGCTCGTAAGGTCCTTTATTGGTGATAGTGGAAACCCGGTAGGGACTTTCGCACGTCGGACCTAGCTTTCCAGCGTTGATTTTCCGAGTGCTCTGAGTTACCTTCATCAAAACCAAGTATCCTACTTCGAAGTAATGGAGATTGGCCCTCTGATTATAGTATCTCTCCGTCCTTTACTTCCGAGCCACCATCCTCACTATGCCAAGTCCTTGCATTCATCGAGCAAATCCAGCTTCACCAGCAATGCCTCATTATTTGCTTCTTCGTTTGTTCAGGAAAACCATAAGGTTGGCTCCCCTACCTCTATCGGGATCAGATCTTCTGCACCGTATACAAGGGAGAAAGGTGTCTCTCCCGTGCTTGATTTTGATGTAGTCTTGTACACCCATAACATACCTGGTAACTCTTCTAGCCACTTGCCTTTAGCAACTTCTAACCTCTTTTTGACATTTTGTATAATCACCTTATTGGTTGACTCCGCCCGTCCATTACCGCTCGGATGGTACAATGAGGATGTAATCCTCTTGATTTTCAAATCTTTGAGAAATTTTATGACTTGAAGCCTATGAACTGTAGTCTATTGTCGCAAACAATTTTCTTCGGTATCCGAAATTGGTAGATTATGTGGTCTCATAGGAAGTCTACCACTTTGCGCTCTACGATTTTATGGTAAGGACCTGTCTCAACCTATTTAGTGAAGTAGTTAGTTAAAATTAGGAGGAATCTTAGCTTTCCAGAACTCGGTGGTAATGAGCCAATTATATCCATCCCCCATTTCATGAATGGCCACGGGGACAACACCGAATGCAAGAGTTCTGTCAGTTGGTGTACCAACTATGCATAGTGTTTGTCGCATTTCTAAACAAATGTCTTCGCATCTTGTTCCATCCGGAGCCAATAGTATCCTGTCCTAACCAGCTTTAGTACCAATGAATCCATACCAGAATAGTTCCTGCAAATTCCTTCATGGACGTCTCTCATTACGTAGTCTGCCTCAGAGGCTCCTAGACATCGGGCCAATAGGCCTTGGTACGATCTCCTATATAATTGTCCGTCCGTAAGGCAGTAGCAGGTTGTTTTGTTACGTAGTTCCCGGGATGCCTTTGGGTCTTAGGGAAACTTACCATGTCGAAGATATTGGACAAACTCATTCCTCCAGTCCTAGACTAGGTTGGTTGTATTCACTTTACAATAGTCGTCGAATCCTAGTACTAAATGCAGAAGTTGAACGACAGTATCAAAATCAAATCCTTTCATCTTCGTGGACGACCCCAAATTAACCAATGTATCTATTTCTACATTCTATTCTCTGGGATGTGTCCAATCGACCATTCCCTGAATCGCTCAAGCAATGCCTGAACCTTGTTCACATATTGTTGCATGTGTTCCTCCTTTGAATCGAAAATCCCGTAAACCTGGTTTACTACCAACTGGGAATCACATTTGATCTCTATGACCTTGGAGACAAGTCCCCAGACCAATTCAATTCCTGTAACCAAAGCATCATACTCGACTTCGTTGTTAGTTAACGGAACAATATTAATGGCCTGCCTTAAGGTTTACCCCGAGGGTATGATTAGAACTACCCCGATCTCGGACCCTTTTACATTGGAGGCTCTTTCCAAAAATAAGTTCCAAACTTCTAATGTCGTTTATGACACTAGTACTGTTTCTTTAGCATCTAGGGTCAATAATTGGGACAGAATTCGACCACAAAGTCGGCCAAAACTTGTGATTTGATTGCAAACTTGGGTTTGTACTCAATATCAAATTCACTCATTTCGACTGCCCATTTAGCCGACCGGCCTGACAACTCAGGCTTGTAAAGAACATTCTGCAAGGGAAAGGTCATCACAACTACTATCGGGTGACACTGAAAGTAAGGCCTAAGCTTTTGAGAGGCGATTATGAGAGCTAAGGCCAGCTTTTTGAGTTGTGGATAGCGAGTCTCCGCTCCTGACAATATTTTGCTAATATAATAGATAGATAATTGCATGCATTCATCCTCTCAGACTAAAATGACACTCACCGCTACTTCCGAGACCGCTGGATATATCAGCAATTGTTCACCTTCCCCCGATTTTGATAGCAGTGGGGGGCTTGATAGGTAGCATTTCAGGTCTTTCAAGGCCTGCCGACATTCCAGAGCCCATTCAAAATTGTTCTTCTTCTTAAGAAGTGAGAAGAAATGATGGCATTTTTCCGAGGATTGAGAGATGAATCTACTTAAAGCGGCTAATCTTCCGGTTAGCCTTTATACTTCTTTTACGCTCGTTAGCTGGTCTAGGATGTCTTCGATGGATTTGATTTTATCGTGATTTACCTTGATCCCTCTCTGTGAAACCAAGAAACCCAAGAACTTACCGGAGCCAACCCCGAACGCACATATTCCGGGTTGAGCTTCATGTTATGTTTCCTCAAGATATCGAAGGTTTCTTGGAGATGTTTCAAATGATCATCTGCATTCAAAGACTTGATTTGTTTTAACTATTTGCTTCTGGAACATCTTATTCACAAGCATGTGATAAGTGGCTCCGGCGTTTTAAGCCCGAAAGGCATCAGATTATAAGAATATGTGCCAAAGTTTGTTATGAATGAAGTTTTTTCCTGATCCTCCGGGTTCATCTTGATTTGATTGTACCCGGAGTAGGCATCGAGGAAACTCATTTCTTACTGTCACATCAATCATTAGATTAATCTTTGGCAATGGAAATGAGTTTTTAGGGCACGTCTTATTTAACTCCTTATTTTCTACGCGCATTCTAAACTTGTTATTCTTCTTTGGAACCACAACTACATTATCTAACCATTCGGTATACTTTACCTCCCAGATTGAACCGATGTCGAGTAATCGAGTTACCTTCTTTTTAACAAACCTGCTTCTCACCTTGGCTATTGGGAGTTTCTTTTGACTTACCAGAGGGAAGCTCGAGTCTATGCTTAGATTGTGCACGACCACCTCTAATGGGATACCTGTCATATCTGAGTGCGACCATGCAAAACAATCAACGTTAGCTTTAAGAAAATTAATAAATTCTGACCTGAGTTCGGGATTGAGTCATGTTCTCAAGTGAAACTTCCTTTCCAAGAATTCTTCGAACAAAGCCACTTGCTCGAGTTCTTCTGCAATGGACTTGGTTGCATCTGTCTCCTTCGGTACCTGAAAGTATCTCGGTACCTAGTGGGACTCCGACAAATCCTCGCCTTTATCATTTTTATTTGGCACGGGACCAAGCGTCGACTCCTATAATTGCTATTTTTAGGTTCCTGACAAGCGCAAAACACAACATGAAATTGATGCTCGCTTGCCAAAGAAAGTATAGTTTAATTATCGTCTCCACGAGAATTGAATTTAAACAATGCTCAAGTAATTTCGAGCTTAAGGCCATTCAGGATAATCAAAACTTGATTTGTAATGGTTATAAACTACGATTAACTACTAAAATAAAGCAATTGACGATTGACTTCAACAAACCAGAGATTAGCAAGGTCAGTTTCTTATCAATGTGAGGAACAAGGGTTTTGATGTGATAGGTGCAAGGTTTTTATTCTGGATATGATATTGTTATATTTCACTCTTGTGGTTCTATCCATTCTCACGAATTCAATAGGTGATTAGCTTATGCTTTTGATTCAAACTCCTCTCTCAATTAAATCTAAATCTTTCAAATAAACTAATGTAAAGTGCAGTGAAACTTGCAAGAATATATTGGTAAGAATGGTCTAAGAGAAACTTCTCTCGAATATTTCTCAATCTTAATTTAAGAGCTAGATCACAAAACTCTTTCGATTACTTTAAAGAAGTACCAAAATAAATTAAGGCATGTGTTGCAATAATATTCAACATTATGCGTCTCTTCCGGTTAAACAAGATAATGAATAAAATACAACTAGATTTAAAACTCTTCCAATAAATTCAAGCAATTAAGAAGTAATCAAATCCTTAGAAAATAACCAAGTCACCAAATCATGTCAAACCCTTAGGTAAACCACTCCATAATGATGGAGGAAATCATCACAAAAAGAGTTAAAGAATAAGAGAGCATCAATCTAATTTTACAATCTAAACTCCCATATTGAATTGGTGGAGAGATGATGAAATCCCACGTCTTGTAGCCTCAAATGCTCTCCCAAAGATTCCAAAGTCAAAAGTCCCCGGAAAAACGTGTTTCTACTATATTTATACAAAGTAGGAATGAACCCAGACGAAACAACCCTCTTTGAGCCAAAGTGGGAAAACCTACAAACCTTTTACACTTCATGGGTCGCATTATGCTATGCAGGGTGTGTAGCATTAGTGCAATTTGCTCGGTTGTAAACTCTCTAAACTTAGCTCGTCTGACAAAATTTTGTACTGATGTTACGCACTATGCCATGCACTATGCCTAGCATTAGTGTATTTTTCTATCAGACCCAAACTCCAAGTCTCTGTAATTCTCAAACTTCTGACAAAATTTTATACTAATGCGACGCTCAATGCCACACCTTATGCGATCCACTAGTACATTTTGCTCTATCTCTTGCTCTTTCTTCCAACTTTCATATGCAACGCCGGTCCACGAGCACCGGATGCGATTTCGGTTTAATTCCTTGGATTTTACTCAGACTTCAAAGCTCCAAATTATTCGATTTAGCTCCAGAACATCTTCTTAACTCGGAATCATCTCTTACAAAGCATAAATTACGTAATAAGTGCAAATCACCATCATTTAAGTTCAAACACGTTCAAAGTGCAGTAATTAGAGGTGTTAGGCACCCCTCTCGGTCCATAATGGTGGGTCCCGGCCGAACATATACTTGTGAATTAGTCCATTAACAAATAAATAGTTTTAAATACATAATTGCAAATAAGAGCAGGTTGGATATTGTATGACTCAGATAATAGACAAAAGATTTGAACAAGTTGTGTACATATAAAACAAAGTTTTAAACAAAAGGAATTTGGGAAAGGAGGGGTCGTAGGTTGGTTAGCCTACAGGATCACCTCACACAATATCCAGTAAACACACCTCAATAAGGGGCTACACGTGACATTAGAGCGTAGTCATCATATCCCATATATGCCTTTCCCACCCCTTGGTCATAGCCTAAAGCATTCTAGTAATCTTGACAATGCCTATGCGTGCACTACTCGTCCCTTCCTTGTGGCCCTGGAGGTATTTTAGGACCTCTAAATCTGGGCAGTTCTAGACAACCCCTAAGGTGCTTAAAAGGAGAAAATTCTAGCCGACAGGCAAAAACAATTTAGAACTGCATATAAAGCAAGTTAGAGGCTCACAGTTACTTCCTCAAGCATATCACATAAGTGCACGTCTTCAAACAACATTCAAACACTTAAGAAAACAAATCCTAGAACATGATATCTAAGTGAGCAGAGGTTGTAAAGTACTGAACTAGGCTAATATGTAAAGGATCCTATTTAACTTGCCTACTGATTAAACCTGTTAAATCTAAACAACATTAAGTAGCAGAAACAGTTTCAGAGTCGCGGGATTTAAAACTCACCCTATAGGCTTGCCTAAACACTAAATAGTGGTGTTCTAAGAGCATGATAACTACGTTTGATATAGTAAAATAGTGGGCAAATTTTGAAACAGACTCTTGAGTTCCTATAGGCATGCTTTCTAATAGTAAACTATGGCAGTATTTGAAAGAATTCATTTCAGGAAAACAAACCACTGATTAGACCAGTTTCGAATTAAACTAACATGAACTAACTTATTTAAACTAAACTAATTTTAGATTTATAGGCAGAATTTCTGATGGTGTTCCCTATAAGCATGATATCTAGTTGTTAAGAGCTGATGTTAGAAACTTGTATGCATGAAAACAAATGTAATTACCCATTGTAATAGAAGTTGAACTGGATCACATTCTATAGACATGGTATCTACTTGTGAAGTTGATTTTAAAACCTATAGACATGATTTCTATTATCGGAACCACTTGAAACCTATAGGCATAATTTCTAACATGGTAAGGCAAACATAGCAAATATAAAATCCTATACGGCATGGTTTCTACCCATATTACCCCATAAATATGTAACTACCCACCCCTTTTCACTAATCACCCCAATATTCGTTTACAAATTATTACAAACAAGATGAATGAATTACATAAATAGATAAAGAAAAAAGAAGAAGTTACACTATAGAGAGCCTGAAGCAGGCCCAAGTTATTTCCCAAACCTCCAATAGCCTCAAATGCCAAATTCATAGGCAATATCATTGTCTAGGTGCGTCAGAGTTCCCTAAGGATCTCAAGGATCCCGGGCAGTGCTCACACCTAGACCTTGTAAACAAATTGAGTAAGTGTAGTATGGAAGGGCCAGCCTCAGTGTGCCAGAGTTTAGAGGGATCTCAAAAGGATCTCAAGGCAGTAAACACACTGGAGGGGGCAGAACCTAGTGACTTAGGAGTAAAGTGAGAGTGCTTGACATAGTTTTGAAAAGGGTTTTAGTAAGAAAACATTGTTAAAAGATACTTATTTGAAATAGTTTTGTAAAAACAACATAGGGAATTATTCAATAAGACGATTTTGAAAAGGGTAAGGTGATCAACAAACAACAAACCAAACACAGACCCAGAAGGGGTTCATCAGCATTCCAAAACATAGAATCAAAAAGGTACAAACATTTACTCAGGGGTAAATGGGATTTGGGGTAAGTACAGGGCACATAATAGGTAAAGATGCCCATATGTACAGAATCAGAGAAGTCGTGAAAGGGTTCTAGGGGTTAAGGTACAACATGAACTTCAGAATTAATACAGAATCAGACAGACTTAGGATAGCCAACTACTTTACACAAGAAGGTGCATGCCAGAAATCAAAGAGACATAAGCAAAGAAGAGTCACATTGGGGGGTATACTAGAAAGGGATTCATGAGCAGGCTATTCCTAAGGGGGTTGGACATAGTCAGAAACATGCAGTAAAGAAGATAGTAAAGTAGACATGTTAGTTGCAGGATGAAAAACAAAACCATAGACAGAAGCATATTAGAAACATGACAAACTAAAGTAGTAGAAGAAGCATATTGTTTTTGAAACTGGAATCGAAATTAGAATATACCAGTAGAGAGATAGTAAACACAAAGTGAAAAGAGCCCAATAGTTAGCCTTGGCTTGCAGCCGGTTAACTTAGAACAATAGTAAGTAACACAAAAGAGAGTAGAAAGTTTTGAGTGTGAGAAAGAGGTTAATAAAAAGCAGGATACTTATAGTTTGAAAATAGGTATACAATAAGGCAAGAATCAAAGTTCAGCAATAATTATGGAACCATGTACTAATTAGAATCAAATAAATGCAAGTACTCCCTTAATTAAGGTGTAATTAACCAACGGTAAAGAGTAGGACATGTTTAAGGAAAGAAAAATCAAGTAAGGCATTAGGTACAAAATAGACAATTAGGGGTAAATACACAAGGGTTCAATTAAGGAAACAGTTAGTGAAAAACCAACATATAACACGGTTAACCAAATAAGATAAGAAAACTAAAATAAGGTTGCAGAATATGGAAATAATCGAGAATCAACATATAGCAAATCAGTGAATCAAGGACTCGAAATAATACTGATTTAAGGAGAATAACATAGGTTCCCATGAATAAGAAAATAAGCCAAGTTTAAACAGGAAGAATCGACGGTCTAAAGGAAAGTTTTTCAAATCAAGCCAAGAAACAGGGAACTCAAAATCAATCAAAGAGAGAGTCATGAGTCAGTGCTTAGCATATAAATAAAGTAAGACAAGGATAACCAGAGGTCGACACATGACTCTAGCAAGCATGGAAGTTAAACAATACTGGTTCGACGAGAGAGGCAAGTCTTGAACAGTCAAGATGGACACAAGCACATAGAATCGATGTAATTTAGGCTAAGAAACTCAGTAGAAACATATTCAAGGCAAGATGGTCATAGAAACTCAAAAACGAGAACCGATCAGTCATGCTGATACACAAAACCAAACGAAGAAACCTAGAAAATTAGGGCTTTCAACATAGATGAGTTAAAGATGTAGTAAAATCATAGAATCAGTCAAGATGTGCAAGAATAAACAAGGTTTTAAAAGAAGTTTAGAAACCCTAGTTTTTTTAGAAGAAGGTGAAAAACACTTGAAATCAACGATTCTTGTAAAGAGTCCTAAGGACAGTATAAAACATTAAAGAAACAAACTCAAATCATCCTAGATCTGTATAGATCTAAGAGTTGCAGAAAAGAAATTATGGTTTCGAAAGAAACCCATATAGAGATGAAGAAACCTGTCTAGAAACCCAAGGATCGTAGCAAATACAACATAATTTCGCTTGAAATCACACTGGAGTAGCCAAGAACAGGCGAGTGACGAACCCTAGATGCAAGTCGGCATGTCCCTAGGCCTTTGAAGACCTTAGAGAAGGCAAACATGGCATGAGAGAAGCCATTGGGGGCTTAAGAGACGATGAGAGGTCACCGGAGATAGGAGGCCGGCCTTTGAAGATTAGGGTTAGGTTGAGAGTGTTTTCAGAGAAGAGAGGATTTTAAGGCGGCGGTGTATAAAAAATGATTAGGGTTAGGGGGTCGTTTGAAATTAAAAAGGAAAGAAACAATACGGGCCATTGATCTAGGGGTATTTAGGGCCTGGGTCGGGTGGTTTAATCTGAAATTGGGCTGGGGTATTGGATTAAATTGAGACTAAAATTAAAATGCAATTTGGCTAAATTTTAAATAGCCAATTTAACCCTATATAATTTATAATAGATAATAAATGATTTCTTAAAACTAATTTTGTGTATTAAAATGATTAAAAAAAGATATTCAACATTTTAAAAATATAGACGATCAATTTTATGCATATAAATGTAATTATACATTAATAGGGCTAATATTGCAATTATATGCAAATTAATTTTAAAATATATAAATGCAATTACAAAAAATGCACAAAAATTATTTATGCAATATTTTGGCATAAATATAGGATTTAGATGATTAATTATCACAACAATAATTTGAAGGATAATTATTGAAAATTTTATAAGTGAAAAAGGAAGAAATAAATCAATTTAGAATCTTTTAGAATTATAGAAAAATTATAAAGACCTTGTGCATACTTATATATGCCTATATATGCTATTGTGAAAGTATATATATCAATAAAAATATATAGGAAAAAATTGGGTATCAACAATCACCCCTCTAAACTTGTCACGGATTATTAGTTACAGCCTTAAACTATTCGTGGTCTTAATTACCCCCTTCAACTAGGCCTTTTGAGAGCCATTACCCCCCTGGACGCTGATGTGGTAAATTATGTGGGTGCATTCACCTATCACGTGAACCTTTATGTATATGTGACTTTTTTTGAATAATAAAATATATTTTTACATTTTTAAGTATTTTACTTTTTTAGATAATTTTTTTCGAATACAATTTACAATAAAACTTGGATAGAACTAGATTATTTTAGGCTAAATATTTTTATTTGGCTATAAATAATAAAGTTTTAGTTAATCTTTTTTTGAATTTGATCTGAAAATAAAGATTTATACAATTGAAATAAATAGTCAATGCATCTAAAAAGTTATAAAAATACATGGTTTAAAATTAATTATTTTGGCTATAATTTTTTATAGCCGTTGGAAAATAAGCGCGACACAAAGAAAAACCAAGGGAGAATTTTACACTACCTAAGAAAACAAAACAAAACAACGACTAAATTTTTTTCTTCCTCGGCTTTAATTTCTCAAGAAGACAGTGGAGGAAATTCATCATCAGGAAACGTCCAAAAAACAAATTTCAATCAAAAGAAACAATACTATTACAAACACACATATACATATATACATTTTCCACCCCACACTTCAAATTATGGCATGTCCTCATGACACACAACTAAAAAGTAAGAGATAAGGGAACTTCCCTGATTCATTTAGCCAGAGTCGGAATCGAAGTCGAGATCTCCTTTTGCTCGCCCGATCTAGTGAACATGTTACGCCCCACAATATTACGTTGATATTATGTCCCGCCGTACTATATTACGATGATGCTACACTTTGCAATTTTAAATTACGACGATGTTGCACTCTGTAGCATTATACGTTGAATTTGTCGTAAGGAATGATATTTGTCCAAGGAAAAGATTATTTGGAGATTATAAGGATTATGCTATTTCAAACAAATGATGAATAAATTCGTGAAGATGAGAGGGGAAGCAAGTCAAAGAAAATAAATTTTTCGTCCAAGTTTGGCATGTTGGGATAAAATACGGGTCGAGTGTTAATACCCAATATTTATGGACTTGTACCATACAAGGTACCACATGACCATGGTAGTAAGATATATAACGTGTGTGAAAAGTGAGTAGTATTTTAAGTATAAATAATTTTTAATTATGTGGGTAATTAGTTAATTATTGGGTAATGAGACATTACCTAGTTAATTAATAATTAGTGGTTGATTAATTAAAGTATTTAGATAAAGACTAAAGTAAAAAACGTGGCAGCCTCTTGAAACTCATTAAATGACTCATCATTTGGCATGAAAGGTGGCCATTTAAATATTGGGTGTCATCTTTATTTGGAAGAGGGGCTAAATGCATACAAGGGGTGACAGTTTACTACTGGAAAATGATACTACAAGTTTTTCTTAGCTTAACTAGCATAAACATATTATTTCATTCAAATATGACTACAAATATGTAGTAACATATTCATATCCCTTATACATGCCTTTATTTGTACATAACCAGCAAAATATTAACATAAATACAAACTACGTAAACCTTGTACACACACTCATGGAAATGGTGCTCTCTTCTTCATCTCAACATTTTCAACACCGACCACGAAACCTTTCCTTTGCTGCATCCAAGAAACACTGTATTGGTCTCAAAAGGGGAACTTAGAGGTCAGATAGCAGGAAGACACGATTCCAACGAGATTTCTTAGCACCATAACAACGTGAGATTTTGCGATTCTAGAGGAGTACGGTGCAACCTTTTCAAGAATATTATACGGATTTTTCCCTATTCCAGGTATGTTAAGGCTAAGCTCTTCCTTCATTTTGGCATGATCTCATAATTACACGAGTTTGATAATGAGACATAAAGAAAAACCATATTCCAAAATTTACGTATATTTTTCTAGTTCTATAGGTTACAATATTCTCCTTATCGGGACTTTATATTCAGTTGAGTATTTTTATCTTCCAGTCAAGAGAGCAGAGAGTTTATATATACAGTACTAAAGTATTTTCATTACCATCGAGCTATAATCGATGGGCAGGCCCCTATTGGGCAATCTATGATCAGGTGGTAAGTTATATACCGAGCCTACTATGGCCAAGCGCCTATGAGCGAGCCCAGTTGATTGAGATACAAAGCCTAGTATGGACGAGTGCCTATGAGCGAGCCTACTACGACAAAACGGTTTTATATATATATATATATATATATATATATATATATATATATATATATATATATATATAGGGTCGAACAACTATTTTGCTTATTATATTGAGAAAGTTGAGTCAGTATCAGCAGGTGAGCATATTTTCCTATTATCTTTGACTTCCAGTTACTTTCAGCTATTATACTATCAGTTCAGTTTCAGCTTCTAGTATATTGTCTTACATACTTGGTACATTATTTCGTACTGACGTCCCTTTTTCTGGGGGTGCTACATCTCATGCATGCAGGTTCAGACAGACAAACAGGTAGACCTCCTCATTAAGTGTTGCATGCGTCCAGCTTAATTGGTAAGCTCCATGCCTTTTGGAGTTGCCGAGTCTAGAACTTTATGTACATCTTGTGTATATATGTATATATGTTATGAGTAGGTCGGGAAGCTGTTCCGGTCACAGTATATCCACCAGTAGAGGCTTGTAGACATATCCTGTCAGTTAGTACAATATGTTGGGCTTGTAGGATTTGTATGTATATTTGGTTGGTTTATCAGCTGCAATAATTATGACGGCCTTGTCGGCCCAGCTTTATATTGATGTTTAGTCAGCATTTGCAGTTTTCTTGCAATGTGGCCCATGGACAAAGTATGACATGACATGTTCAGAGTTCCTTAGTCGTAAGTTGGTACGCAAGAATAGGTGAGGCATCGCATGCCGGTCTCGCCCCCAAGTTCAAGGCATGACAAAAGTGGTATCAGAGCAGTTCTGTCCTAGGGAGTCTACAAGCTGTGTCTAGTAGAGTCTTATTTATGGGTGTGTTGTACACCACACTTATAAGCAGGAGGCTACAGGGCATTTAGGACTGTCACTCTTTCTTCTTACTCTAGATCGTGTGGTAGAGCTTAGTTGTAAGAAATAAACTTTCTAAACTCTATCTTATTCGTAATACAACGATTCCTACATTCGGAAAGACAGTTGACAAGAGATATAACAGTGGAAGTGTTAAGTCAGCGGAGCTCGAATTTGCATCATTCTTATAGGGAGTAAATGTGAGGTCTTCAGCAGATCATGCATGTACTGAGAAGTGTAAGGTTATTGATAAGGAGCATTAAGGCAAGAATACTTATCCACTCTTACAAATTTAGAATGAAGACATAATTTTCAGCAAGTAAAAGAAGCAAGGTGAGGAAGGGTGCGAGGTACCCAATTAATCAAGATTATCATTATTTACCATTCAGGAAGAGAGATATAAGCATTTTGAGTTACCTTCAACAATAACAGAAGTAATATAAGAGAAGGACATAATATCATGATCCGGCTGGGGTTAGAGTAAACCAAGATGGTGAATGGATTGTTTGTGTTAGTTGGCATTTCCGACGGATATTAAAATTGCTAATAGAACTTCTTGTGAGACACTCAGGTGATGCACTTTAGAATATTATGATTAGTTATGAATACTAGGATGATTAAAAAAAATTCTGAAGATAGGCACTGAAAGCCTAGAAGGGATAAATATTACCTTAGTGTGACTCTCGTCCCTAGTAGAGAGAGGACGTTGAGCAACCCGAAGAGGCGATGAATGAAGCAAGAATAGCTAAAAGTGAAAGGATATCTTGTTGACATTTTCACAAGAAAGGGATAGGCAGGAATAGTAGCAGAGTAATGAGAAGAGAGATAAGGAAGAATTATGAGTGAGATGTGATACATGGATGACAACGGTAGAGTGTTACAGAATCTATAGCCAAATGAAGAAAGAGACTAGAGGTGATGGGCCTTAAGACAACAAAAGAGTGTAGGCCATACAGTCACATCCTCATTTTGAGAAAGACTCTAACATGATTAATAGAAGGAAAAGTTATACCCTAGAATACTAGAAATCAGTATGGATTGGTGAACAAGATAAACTAAAAATGAATTTGGGACTAAGTGATGTGGTAATAGTCAGCATCATGAGAATTTCAGATTACGTTCCAGCGATAATAGAATGGACAACAAAAGAAGATCCATGATGAATTCAGAGAATGGTCACTCAGGAAGACGCTTCCCTAAAGCAAGCAATGAGAGCAAAGTTAAGCTTAAGGGACTGTATATGCCAGTTACACTAAGTGTCACCATCGCGAGTAAGGGATTTTGTTATCCTTGGTATAGAATGATTACCACAAGGCGAGTAAGGGTCACTGATGATGTGAAAGGATGCCAAAGATGAAGAGGGAAAAAACATCTATAGGCAGGTCGTCGTAGTTCCAACTCTTAGTACTCCCCAAAATGGGGGAATATGGAATAATGTGGCATTAAGTAAAAAATTAAGTGGATCTAGTAACTATGGAATGATAAAGGAAGAATGCAATAAAAATGAGGAAGGGATGAGATTGCATTTATTCAAGTGTTACAGATATGCTATGATTCCAGAACATTATGTATGCACGACATCAAGAAAAATAAGTAAGGATTCCTGCCCGGGATTTTATTGATAAATAAGGAGCCAGTACGTGAGATAAGTTAAGACGAAAGAAATAACCCAAGAAAGATTACGCGGAATATGGATATGATGATGGGCCAATGAGTAGTTAGTAGTTAATTCAGGAAGAGCCTAGTCATGACTAGACAAGAAGTTACAGACAAATCAACAGATCATGCAAGATAAATGTAGTAAACCCCAACATGGAGAATTCAACCTCGTAGTAATGTCATTATAATACTTGAGATATATTCAAATAGGAGTCAGGGTAGTCAAAGGTACCGTATAAGTGTTACGGGGATAAAAGAAAGTGCCACTGGGAAGACAATCAAAATATCAGTTCAAAAGCAACCCTACAAGCATAAGGACACGGAGATAAGCGACTATGCGTAATTATAGGCGAAGAAGGACATAAAAAAGTCCTCAATAAGCTCATAACTTTACAAGAGTCAAGGGTTCTCCCTAAGTACTACAACAAAAGACTAGCTGAGGAAATAATGGAGAAGGCTTCAACTTAAGCACTAGGACCTAAAGAGGAAATGGTCGTGTAACAACAGTCTCACAACAACATTGTAAGTACTCCAAAGGAAAGTGGCACCTGCCGTGGCTGATGAACGAGAAGTAAAATTAAAAGTTATATTCGATATCATATGAGTTGCACAAAAACTCTGGCATGTGTAGGCACTAAGATAAGCTAAGTATGGACGCAACAAGGGGGCATAAAGACCAGGAAAAGTAATAGCTTACATTGAAAGAAAGCTAAGATGGAACGAAAGAAATTATTCGATCAATGATCCAGAGTTGGTTATGTTATGAACTCACTTAAGGGTTCGAAGTTTTACACATGTAGCATATACAGCCATAGAAGATTCTGGTATACGTTAAAAGAAAGAATTGAGCCCAGGTCATAAATGAAGGATTAAATTGTTAAAGGATTGTATCATGCATATTCCTCAGCACCCATGAAAGGCTAAACAAAATAACTAATACCATGAACCCCAAATCGGGAGATAACTTAAACCGACATAAAGGGTGATCAGAAGAAGGAGGAAACTAAAGAGTTACATCAACGAAGTAAATCAAGAATCTGACTATTGGACCCAAAAGTTAGAGGAATCATGATTAAAAACATAGCAGAATCACTCTTACTATTAGAGGTGCAAGAGAGATAGCACAACAACCATATTCTATAACGGCTCTATGATAAAGCCAGTTAGAAAAGTACAAGCCTTATAAGAATTCAGTATGGAGCTCCCACCGGATTGTATAAGCACCAAAGGTGCAAGTATTATAATAGAGCTTTAAATGGTGGATGTGATTTATACCTATGTGAAGGGAGGTGATGAAAGAGAGATAGAAGAATATGAGGTGATATTTTAAAGTAAATAAGGTAAATGTGAACAAAGTAAGAAATACTCAAGTATAGAAGGATGAGAGTGGTCCATACTTCAGGTAAAAGACTAGAAGAGCTGGGATTCAGTATCTAGGAATAATATTAGCATTGTTAGTGACATACCTTCCAGCCTATGGTTTCTAAGTATCGAAAGGTCTAATTAGAGAGTAAAAGAAGAGTTAGAGATGAAGCGATGTCTCGCTTGATATTCCAGAAAAGCATAAGAGAATCGATCACAAACTAAAGTATGATAGAACGACAAGGTTTTAAAAAGACAAGAGTAAGGATAAGAAGAAGGCAAGTGAGAAGGTGACGAAAATGGATAAGTCCTCGGGATTAAGTTCGTAAAAAAAGGAGCTGATGGTTCCTCTAAGTTATAGAAAACTCAATATTGCATGAATGAACTCAAAGGAGTCTAAGACTAGTAGCATTTAGAAGAGCTGGGATGCTACCCTAGTAGCAGAATGAGGGTGTAATTGTGATAAATAAAGGATGACGTTTGGGCTTTCGCTTGAGTAATGATTTGAAGAAGAATAAAAAAAGGGGGAAGATGATTTTATGAATTGTAAGGGACTAAAATACCCATATAAGGTGAGTCACATTAGGATGCTATAAAGTACGGTTATGGAACTATAGTATCACCCCTAGGTGGATCAATCTAATTACTTTAGATGTCCCTAATGAGGTGTGAGCCCTAGCGGCAGTGTTACATAAAAGATCAAGTTATTAGTGGTAGATTATGAATCAACATTAAGGTAAATCAACAATAGATGGATAAAAGTTCAACAGTATGAGATAAGATTAGACCATCAGTCTTAAGGATAAGTCACGAGAGTAACCTAGAGTTGGTTGCAGACCTCAATAACGATAAATTGAAATAAGAATTATGGTATAGTATGACCTACATAGATGTAGTAAAGTCATACGAATGGATAACCAGGTCTATGAAATAAGATTTAGCCATATTCGCAAGTTCTATAAAGTACCGAGCGAAGAACTTCAGTACACCTATAGATGCCAGAGAGGCATCGTATTAAGCCTTGCATATAGAGATTGGCTAAAAGCAGGAGGAAAAAGGAGAGAAGAGTCACATAGGCACACTTACAAGGACAGTATCGTAAAAGGTGCATGATAGAAGGTAGCAATAGTTACGGGATTGGAAGGAATTCGATCACAAGTCATGGCGTGGGAAAGAGGCCAAAAGGGGGGAATGCCCTGGCCTTTGGATTTATTCACAGAATAACTGCCTAAATGGCAAATGAGAGTATTAAGGCATTCACAAGAGCTATAAGTTATGAAAATAATAAGAGCATCAGTCAACATTCAAGGATTTAATGTTCCAAAGGGGGGAATGATGTTATGCCCCGCAATATTACATCCTGTGGTACTATATTACAATAATGCTACACTTTGCAGTATTAAATTACGACGATGTTGCACCCTGTAGTATTGTACGTTGAATTTGTCGCAAGGAAAATGACATTAGTATAAGAAAAAGATTATTTGAAGATTATAAGGATTATGCTATTTCAAACAAGCGATTGTCACGACCATAAACTGAGACCCGGCCGTGATGGTGCCTCTCGTGAAGACAACGCCAACCGACACTTCCTATATCTAATTATTAACAGTTAAACCATAGGAAATAAATTTAAAGCATGATAAGATAATCCAAAGTTAACAAATAATAGCATAATTCGCAGAAAATAACCCAACACAACCCGATACTAGGTGTCACTAGTCATGAGCGTCTAAACAATCCAGAATACTCCAAATCAAACTACAAAGTTTAATACAGAAACTAAGAACATGAAGAAGTAAGATAGGGAAGAGCTCTGGGCTGCGAACGCCAACAACTACCTAGAGACTCCTCGGATCCGTATGAGCCAGAATGATCAGCACTCGGGAACGGGACTAGATACGCCTGAATCTGCACACAAGGTGCAGGGAGTAAAGTGAGTACTCCAACTCATTGAGTAATAATCATAAATAAAGATTGAAAGAAGGAAATCACGTAAGGCATAAAAGCATGCTATAATGAAGCAGTAAAAACCCATTTAAAACAGTAAACCAGTGAAAAATAGGTAAAAATCCTTTAACTGAAATTTAACTTCCTGAAAAGACTTTTTCAACAATTAAGTAGGTAATCGACTGTCAATTAAGAAAAATAAACACATAAAGGTTCGCCCCTCGAGCACAGTATCAACAAATCCGCCCCTCGGGCAACATTTCAAAACAGTACCAGCCCCCCGGGCAACATCTCAGAACAATACCACCCCCTCGAGCTCAATCTCACATCACAATGGGTACCCGCGCTCACTGGAGGTGTACAAACTCCTGGAGGGGCCCCTTACGGCCCAAGCGCAATATCAAGCCACCTCGTGACATCATCACTAGGCCCTCGGCCTCATATCAATCAAGCCACCTCGTGACGTACATATCTCAGGCCCTCGGCCACATAATCAGTATCAAATATTTCCCCATAACATAGGCCCTCGGCCTTACTCAGTCAAAATCCTCACAATCCACTCGGGCAATAGTAAAACATGATTCTCAGCCAAAAATATCATTTAAAAGATCATGTAAGTGTTAAAACAGAGTAAACATGGCTGAATACGAAAAAAGTGAAATATAACATGACTGAGTTCAAGTATAAAGTCAAAACAGTGAGGAAATACCAGTAAAAATCCCCTAAGGGTTCAAATTGTTGGCACAAGGCCCAAATATGGCATTCACCCCAAATCATGATGATAACAAATAGATTTCAGTCAAATACGCGGTAAAATAATCATTCAGGATGGACTAAGTCACAATCCCCAATAGTGCACGAACCCACTGTCGTCATCAAGCGTGTGCGCCACCTCAGTATAGCACAACGATGTGCAAGTCTAGGGTTTCATACCCTCAAAACATTATTTACAATCATTACTCACCTCGAACCGGTCAAATATCTAGCTCGCAACACCTTTGCCCCTCGAATTGGCCTCCACTCACGTCGCATATGTCCAAAATCAGAACGAGGACGTCAAAATATGCTAAGGAAACGAAGCCCAAACGAAAATAATCAAAATACGACACAAATCCCGAAATTACCAAAACCCGACCCCGAGACCACGTCTCGGAATTTGATAATTTTTACATCAATAGATTCCTTATCTCCCAACGAGTTCATACATATCAAAAGTTCTGAAATCCGACCTTAAATGGTCCTTCAAATCCTCAATCAAAGGTTTAAATTTCCAAGCCCTAGTTCTTCAATTTTTGGCTTAATTTCCATGAATTTGTAGGTAGAATTCACATTAGAATCGAGTTTTAAGTCCAAGAATCTTACCTTCAAGTGATTCCCCTTGAATCCCTCTTCAATCCCCTTCAAAAAGTTCCAAAAACGACAAACAATGGAAGAAATAAACCCCACATTTGCGGACAAGATGACTATTTAAACCTTCTGCCAAGGCCTAAATTCCTTCATCGCGATCACGGGACTTCCTTCGCGATCGCGAAGCACACTTTCTCAGAACCCAACTTTTACTCAATGCGAACGCGTAAACACTCACGCGAATGCGATGCTCCAGCTTCCAACACTATGCAATTGCGGACAGGGGACCGCGTTCGCAAAGAACAACTCCCAGTCAAACCTCTGGTCCACTTAACTCTATGCGAACGCGACCCTCACTATGCGTTCACGATCAACAACTTCTCCACCGTATGCGATCGCATCTCCACCTTCGCGAACGCAAAGAACAAACTGGATTGCCCCCTCAAAAGCTTCTACGAGATCGCGAGACCCCCTACGCGATTGCAAAGAGGAAAATCTTTGTAACAGCTGAACCACCGAATCTGCAACTCCAAACTTCATGAAATGGTCTGATTGACCACCCAAAACTCACCCGAGGCCCCCGGGACCTCAACCAAACCTACCAATATATCCCAAAACCTCATTTAAACTTGTACCAATCTTCAAAACACCTCAAACAAGATCAAATCAACCAAAACACATCGGATTCAAGCCTAAGTTTCCAAAATCTTCCGAATTCCGCTTTTGATCAGAAACCCAACCAAACCACATCTGAATGACCTTAATTTTTTAAACATATCCCAAATGACACAACGGAGCTACTACAACTCTCGGAATTCCATTCTTACCACTATATCAAAATCTCGCCTACCAACCGGAAATCACCAAAATATCAATTTCGCAAATTCAAGCCTAAATCTACTTCGAACCTTCAAAACTAATTCCGATCGCGCTTCTAAATCCCAAATCACCTCCCGAAGTTATCTGAACCATCAGAACTCACATCCGAGCCCTCTAACACATAAGTCAATATTCGGTTGACTTTTCCAACTTAAGCTCCCTCAAAAGAGACTAAGTGTCTCAAACTTTACCAAAATTATTCCAGATTCGATCCGACCAACCCAATACCACATAACACGGATACACAAAGCATAAAGAAGCAGAAATAGGGGAAACAGAGCGGTAACTCATGAGACGACTGGCCGGGTCATCACATCCTCCCAACTTAAACAAACTTTAGTCCTCGAACGAGTCAAGAAACATACCTGAAGCCTCAAATAGGTAAGGATATCTGCTCCACATCTCCCGTTCGGTCTCCCAGGTAGCCTCCTCCATGGGCCGACCTCTACACTGCACTTTCACTGAAGCTATATCCTTTGACCTCAACTTTTGAACCTGACGACCCAAAATAGCTACTGGCTCCACATCATAAGTCAAATCATCATCCAACTGAACTGTGCTGAAATCCAAAACATGAGACGGATCCCCAATATACTTCCGAAGCATAGAAACATGAAATACCGGATACACACTCGACAAGTTAGGTAGCAAAGCAAGCTCATAAGCCATATCCCCAATCCTCCGAAGCACCTCAAAAGGCCCAAATGAATCGAGGACTCAATTTCCCTTTCTTCCCAAATCTCATAACACCCTTCATGGGTGAAACCTTCAACAGAACCTTCTCGCCAACCATGTAGGACACATCCCGAACCTTACTATCAGCATAGCTCTTTTGCCTTGACTGCGCTGTACGAAGCCTCCTCTGAATCACCTTCACCTTTTCTAAGACATCCTGCACCAAGTCTGTCCCCAATAGCCTAGCCTCACCGGGCTCGAACCAACCAACTGGAGATATACACTGCCTCCCATACAAAGCCTCATATAGCTGAATACTCGACTGGTAGTTGTTGTTATAAGCAAACTCTAAAAACGGTAGAAACTGATCCCATGACCATTCGAAATCAATGACACAAGCATGCAACATGTCCTCCAATATCTGAATAGTGCGCTCGGACTGCCCGTTCATCTGAGGGTTAAAAGTTGTGCTCAACTCAACCTGAGTACCCAACTCTCGCTGCACAGACCTCCAATACTGTGATGTAAACTTAGTGCCCCTATTTAAAATGATGGAAACTGGGACACTATGCAAACGAACAATCTTCATGATATAGGTCTCTGCCAACCGCTATGAAGAATAGGTAGTACACACAGGAATGCAGTGCGCGGACTTGGTCGGCCGATCCACAATCACCCAAATAGCATCGAACTTCCTCGAAGTCCGTGGAAGTCCAACTACAAAATCCATAGTGATCCTCTCCCACTTACACTCTGGAATATCTATCCGCTGAAGCAAGCCACTCGGTCTCTGATGCTCATATTTCACCTGCTGACAATTGAGACACCAAACTACAAATCCCACAATGTCTTTCTTCATTATCCTCCACCAATAGTGCTGCCTCAAATCCTGATACATCCCCGTGGCACCCGGACGAATGAAATACCATGATCTATGGGCCTCTTCCAGAATCAACTCTCGAAGCTCATCCACATTGGGCACACAAATCCGGCCATGCATCATCAACACCCCATCTTCACCAATGGTCACATCTCTAGCATCATAGTGCTGAACTCTGTCCTTAAGGACAAGCAAATGTGGATCATCATACTGGCGCTCTCTAATGCTATCATATAAGGAAGACCGAGAAACCACACAAGCCAATACCCGACTAGGCTCCTAAATATCTAACCTCATGAACCGATTGGACAAGGCCTGAATATCAACTGCAAGAGGTCTCTCCCCAACTGGAATATATGCCAAACTCCCCATACTCACCGCCTTTCGGCTCAAGGCATCGGCCATCATATTGGCCTTTCCCGGATGGTACAATATAATGATATTATAATCCTTTAGAAACTCTAACCATCTCCGCTACCTCAAATTAAGATCCTTCTGCTTGAACAAGTGCTGGAGGCTTCGATGATCAGTGAACACCTTACAAGACACACCATACAAGTAATGCCTCCAAATCTTCAACGTGTGAACTATGGCAGCCAACTCTAAATCATGAACGCGGTAGTTCTTCTCATAGGTATTCAACTGACGAGAAGCATAAGCATTAACTCTACCCTCCTGCATCAATACACAACCAATACCAACTTTCGAAGCATCACAATACACGGTATATGAACCTGAAGCGGATGGCAAAACTAACACTGGAGCTATGGTCAAAGCTGTCTTGAGCTTCTGAAAGCTCTCCTCACACTCGTCCGAACATACAAATGAAGCACCCTTCTAAGTCAACTTGGTCAAGGGCGATGCGATAGATGAGAATCCCTAAACAAAACAGCGATAATAACCCGCTAAATCAAGAAAGCTGCGAATCTCTATGGCTAAGGATGGTCTGGGACAACTCTGAACTGCCTCTATCCTCTTCGGATCAACCTGGATACCCTCAGTGGACACCACATGCCCCAAGAAAGCCACTGAACTGAGACAAAACTCACACTTGGAGAATTTTGCATAAAGCTTCTCCTCTCTCAATCTTTGCAACACAACTCTCAAATGCTCCGTGTGCTCCTCCTAACTACGTGAATATACCAGAATATCATAAATGAAGACTATGACAAATGAGTCAAGATAAGGCCGGAACACACTATTCATCAAATGCATGAACACTGCTGGGGTATTGGTCAGCCCAAAAGACATCACCAAGAACTCATAATGACCATATCGGGTCCTGAAAGTTGTCTTAAGAATATCTGAGTCCCTGATCTTCAACTGGTGATAACCTAAATGGAGATCAATCTTGGAGAACACTCTCGCTCCCTGAAGCTGGTCAAATAAATCATCAATGCGAGGCAAATGATATTTGTTCTTAATTGTTACCTTGTTCAATTGTCTATAATCAATGCACATCCTCATAGTGCCATCCTTCTTCTTCACAAATAGAATTGGCACACCCTAAGGTGACACACTAGGCCGAATGAACCCTTTATCAAGGAGTTCCTGAAGCTTCTCCTTTAATTCTTTCAACTTCGCTGGTGCCATACGATACGGTGGAATAGAAATGGACTGAGTGCCAGGTACCAGGTCAATACCAAAATCAATATCCCTGTCTGGTGGCATGCCCAACAGGTCTGCAGGAAACACATCGGGAAAATCCCTCACAACTGGAACAAAATCAATACTAAGAGTCTCATCACCGACATCCCTCACAAAGGCTAGATACGAAAGACAACCCTTCTCAACCATACGTCGGGCTTTCAAGAATGAGATCACTCTACTGGGAACATAATCAGTCACACCTCGCCACTCAATCCGGGGCACACATGGTATAGCCAATGTGATTGTCTTAGCATGATAGTTCAAAATAGCACGATACAGAGATAGCCAATCCATGCCCAAAATGACATCGAAATCTACCATGCACAATAATCAAAGATCCACATGGGTCTCCAAACCCCCAATAGTCACCACACATGACCGGTACACACGATCTACAACAACAGTATCACCCACTGGGGTAGATACATGAACAGGTGAAGCAAGAAACTCACGGGGCGTACCCAAATAACGAGCAAAGTATGATGACACTTATGAAAAGGTGGAACCAAGATCAAATAATATAGAGTCATCTTTGTGGCAGACTAAAACAATACCTGTAATAGCTGCATCTGAAGCAATGGCATCAGGTCTACCTGGAAGTGCATAGAAACGGGCCTGACCACCACCTGATCGACCTCTCCCTCTGGGGAGACCCCTAGCTGACTGACCTACACCTCTAGCTGGCTGGGCAGGTAGTGGTTAAGTAACTGGTGCTGAAGCCGATGACTGACCCCTCTGATAAAATGAGCTTGCAAGATGACAAGGGTACTTCCTCCACATATGACCCATCTCACTACACGCATAACAACTCCTAGGTGCTAGAGAAGGGGACTGAAGGGAACCCCTCACACCAGAATGACTAGCAGAAGCACTCGGCATAGAAGAGCCCTGAACTAATGGAGCACGGGACAAACTCTAAGCTGGAAGGGCACTAAGTGATGACTGGTCCTAATGAGAACTATGAGAACCATGTCCTGAACCCCATGATAACTTGGGCGAGCTGGTTGAGCATGCCTGAATGGACGACCTCTACCGTGCTGAAACTGACCTCTCGAAGGAGTACCGCTGTAACTACCAGATCCTTGAGGCCTCTTGTCCTCCCTCTCCTCGCGCTCTTGGCGACGAACAGACTCAATATCCCGAGCAATGTCTGCAACCTCCTCAAAGGTAGCACCAATCACCCTCTCCCTGGTCATGAGAATACGAAGCTGATAAGTGAGGCCATCAACGAACCTCCTAATCCTCTCTCTATCTATCAGAACCATCCAAATAGTATGATGAGCTAACTCGGAGAACCTAATCTCATACTACATCACAGTCATCTCTCCCTGATGCAACCACTCAAACGCCCTATGTAGCTCCTCTCTGCGGGACTGCAACACATACTTCTCCAGAAAGAGAACGGAGAACTACTGCCTAGTAAAGGGTGCTGCACCAACAGGCCTACGCCTCTCAAAAGCCTCCCACCAAGTGAAGGCAGCTCCCGAAAACTGATAAGTAGTAAAACCGACCTGGCTGGTCTCCAGAACACCCGCTGTACGAAGCATCCTCTAACACTTATCTATGAAATTCTAGGCATTCTCTCCCTCTACACCACTGAAGGTCGGAGGTTGTAGTCTACCAAACCTCTCTAACCTACGTTGCTCATCCTCTAGCATAGTAGGAACTACATAGTTCTGAGCACCTGCAACCGGCTGGGCTGGATGTGCCCCCGGCGTCTGAAGTCCCTGCATGACCTACTCAGGTGTGCGAGCGGCGGGAGTCTGATTGCCTCCCTCAGCCTGAGAAGTAGTTGCGGATGTAGTGGCTGAAACTGCCTGAGTTAGGCCAGTGCAAACTGGTAAGATCTGAGCCAAGGCCTCCTGAAGACCCGGAATCACAATAGGCACAGCTGGTGCTGCAAGATTGTCCATAACTGGGACCTAATCCTGAACTAGGGCAGCTAGTGGATCTGCCCTAGCTGCTCTGCCCCTACCACGACCACGGTCGCGTCCTCAGCCTCTGGTGGCCATAGCTGGAGGTATTGGTGGTCGTCCATCCTGACCGGTGGCGCGTGTCCTCACCATCTGTGAGAGAATAGAATAACAGAAGTTTAGTACTCGAATCAACAAATTCGCAAGACAAGAATTTCAAGAATATGAAGTTTTTCCTAAAGGTTCTGCAGCCTCTCGAGGATAAATACAAATGTCTCCGTACCGATCCGCGAGACTCTATTAAACCTGCTGATGACTCATGAGACCTACGTAACCTAGGCTCTAATACCAACTTGTCACGACCCTAAACCCAGATCCGGTCGTGATGGCGCCTCTCATGAAGACAAGGCCAACCGACGCTTCCCATATCCAATTATTAATAGTTAAACCATAAGAAATAAATCTAAAACATGATAAGATAATCCAAAGTTAACAGATAATAGCATAATTCGCGGGAAATAACCCAACACAGCCCGATACTGGGGTATCACTAGTCATGTGCTTCTAAACAATCCGGAATACTCCAAATCAAACTACAGAGTTTAATACAGAAACTAAGAACATGAAGAAGTAAGTTAAGGAAGAGCTCCGAGCTGCGAACGCCAATAGCTACCTAAAGACTCCTCGGATCCGCCTGAGCCGGAATGATCAGCACTCGGGAGCGGGACCAGATACGCCTGAATCTGCACACAGGGTGCAGGGAGTAAAATGAGTACTCTAACTCAGTAAGTAATAATCATAAATAAAGATTGAAAGCATAAAATCACGTAAGGCACAAAAGCATGCTATATTGAAGCAGTAAAAACCCTTTTAAAATAGTAAACTAGTGAAAAATAGGTAAAAATCCTTTAACTCAAATTTAACTTCCTAAAAAGTCTTTTTCAACAATTAAGCAGGTAAATGACAATCAATTATAAAAATAAACACAAAAAGGTTCGCCCCTCGGGCACAGTATCAACAAATCCGCCCCTCGGGCAACATCTCAGAACAGTACCAGCCCCTCGAGCAACATCTCAGAACAATACCAGCCCCTCGGGCTCAATCTCACATCACAATGGGTACCCACGCTCACTGGGGGTGTACATACTCCTAGAGGGTCCCTTTATGGCCCAAGCGCAATATCAAGCCACCTCGTGGCATCGTCACTAGGCCCTCGGCCTCACATCAATCAAGCCACCTCATGGCATACATATCTCAGGCCATCGGCCTCATAATCAGTATATGTTTTCTCACAACATTGGCCATCGGCCTTACTCAGTCAAAATCCTCACAAGCCACTCGGGCAATAGTAAAACATGATTCTTAGCCCAAAAATATCATTTAAAAAATCATGTAAGTGTTAAAACAGAGTAAACATGACCGAGTACAAAAAATAGTGAAATATAACATGACTGAGTTCAAGTATAAAGTCAAAACAGTGAGGAAATACCAGTAAAAATCCCCTAAGGGTTCAAATAGTTGGCACAAGACCCAAATATGGCATTCAGCCCAAATCATGATGATATCAAATAGATTTCAATCAAATACGCGATAAAATAGTCATTCGGGATGGACTAAGTCACAATCCCCAATAATGCAAGACCCCACGCTCGTCATCAAGCATGTGCGTCACCTCAATATAGCACAATGATGTGCAAGTCCAGGATTTCATACCCTCATAACATCATTTACAATCATTACTCACCTCGAACCGGTCAAATCTCTTGCTTGTGACACCTTTGCCCCTCGAATCGGCCTCCACTCGCGTCGAATCTATCCAAAATCAGAACGAGGACATCAAAATATGCTAAGGGAATGAAGCCCAAGTGAAAATAATCAAAATACAACACAAATCCCGAAATTACCAAAACCCGACCCCATGGACCACGTCTCGGAATTCGATAATTTTTACATCAATAGATTCCTTATCTCCCCACGAGCTCATACATATCAAAAGTTCTGAAATCCGACATCAAATGGTCATTCAAATCCTCAATCAAAGGTCTAAATTTCCAAGCCCTAGTTCTTCAATCTTTTGCTTAATTTCCATAATCATTTAGGTGGAATTCACATTAGAATCGAGTTTTAAGTCCAAGAATCTTACCTTCAAGTGATTCCCCTTAAATCCCTCTTCAACCCCCTTCATAAAGCTCCAAAAACGACCAATAATGGAAGAAATAAACCCCACATTTGCGGACAAGACAACTATTTAAACCTTCTGCCCAGGCCTAAATTCCTTCATCGCAATCAAAGGACTTCCTTCGCGATCGCGAAGCACACTTTTTCAGAACCCAACTTTTACTCTATGCGAACGCGTAAACACTCACCTGAACATGATGCTACAACTTCCAACACTATGTGATCACAGACAAGGGACAGCGTTCGCAAAGAACAACTCCTAATCAAACCCCTGGTCCACTTAACTCTATGCGAACGTGACCCTCACTACGCATTCGCTATCAACAACTTCTCCACCTTATGTGATCGTATCTCCACCTTCGCGAACGCTAAAAACAAACTGGATTGCCCCTTCAAAAGCTTCTACGCGATCGCGAGACCCCCTATGCAATCGCAAAGAGGAAAATCTCTGCAACAGCTGAACCTCCAAATCTACAACTCCAAACTTCATGAAATGGTCCAATTGGACACCTGAAACTCACCCGAGGACCCGGGACCTCAACCAAACCCACAAATATATCCCAAAACCTCATTCAAACTTGTACCAATCTTCAAAACTCCTCAAACAACATCAAATCAACCAAAACACATCGGATTCAAGCCTAAGTTTCCAAAATCTTCTGAATTCCACTTTTGAACAAAACCCAACCAATCCACATCCGAATGACCTAAAATTTTGCACACATATCCCAAATGACACAACGTAGCTACTGCAACTCTCAAAATTCCATTCCGGCCCCTATATCAAAATCTCGCCTGCCAACCGGAAATCGCCAAAATATCAACTTCGCCAATTCAAGCCTAAATCTACTTCAAACCTCCAAAACTCATTCTGATCGCTATCCTAAGTCCCAAATCACCTCTTGAAGCTATCCAAACCATCAGAACTCACATCCGAGCCTTCTAACACACAAGTCAATATTCGGTTGACTTTTCCAACTTAAGCTCTCTTAAAAGAGACTAAGTGCCTCAAACCTTACCAAAATCATTCCGGATTCGATCCGACCAACCTGATACCACATAACACGGATACACAAAGCATAAAGAAACAGAAATGGGGGAAACAGAGCTGTAACTCATGAGATGGCTGGCCGGGTCGTCACAGTGATGAATAAATTCGTGAAGGTGAGAGGGGAAGCAAGTCAAAGAAAATGAATTTTCGTCCAAGTTTGGCATGTTGGGATAAAATACGGGACGAGCGTTAATACCCAATATTTATGGACTAGTACTATACAAGGTACCACATGACCATGGTAGTAAGATATATAACGTATGTGAAAAGTGACTAATATTTTAATTAAGTAAAAATAATTTTTAATTATGTGGGTAATTGGTTAATTATTGGGTAATGTGACATTATCTAGTTAAGTAATAATTAGTGGTGTATTAATTAAAGTCATTGGATAAAGACTAAAGTAAAAAACGTGGTAGCCTCTTGAAACTCATTAAATGACTCATCATTTGGCTTGAAAGGTGGCCATTTAAATATTGGGTATCATCTTTATTTGGAAGAGGGGATAAATGCATACAAGGGGTGACGGTTTACTACTGGAAAATGATACTACAAGTTTTTCTTAGCTTAACTAGCATAAACATATTATTTCATCCAAATATGACTACACATATGTAGTAACATATTCATATCCCTTATACATGCCTTTATTTGTACATAACCAGCAAAATATTAACATAAATACAAACTACGTAAACCTTATACACACACTCATGGAAATGGTGCTCTCTTCTTCATCTCAACATCTTCAACACTAACCGCAAAACCTTTCCCGTGCTGCATCCAAGAAACACTATATTGGTCTCAAAAGGGAACTTAGAGGTCAGATGACAGGAAGACACGATTCCAACGATATTTCTTAGAACCGTAGCAACGTGAGATTTTGCGACTCTAGAGGAGTACGGTGCAACCTTTTCAAGAATATTATACGGATTTTTTCCTATTCCAGGTATGTTAAGGCTAAGTTCTTCCTTCATTTTGGCATGATCTCATAATTACACGAGTTTGATAATGAGGCATAAAGAAAAACTCATATTCAAAAATTTACGTATATTTTTCTAGTTCTATAGGTTACATTATTCTCCTTATCGGGACTTTATATTTAGTTGAGTATTTTCATCTTCCAGTCAAGAGAGCAGAGAGTTTATATATACAGTACTAAAGTATCTTCATTACCATTGAGCTATAATCGATGGGCAGGCCCCTATTGGGCAACCTCTAATCAGATGGTAAGTTATATAACGAGCCTACTGTGGCCGAGTGCCTATGAGTGAGCCCAGTTGGTCAAGATACAGAGCCTAGTATGGTCGAGCGTCTATGAGAGAGCCTATTACGGCAGAACAGGTATATATATATATAGGGCCGGATAACTATTTTACTTACTATATTGAGAAAGTTGAGTTAGCATCAACAGGTGAGCATATTTTCGTATTATCTTTGACTTCCAGTTACTTTCAGTTATTATATTATCAGTTTAGTTTCAACTTCCAATATATTGCCTTACATACTCGGTACATTATTTCGTACTGACATCCCTTTTTTGGGGGCGTTGCATCTCATGCATGCAGTTTTAGACAAACAGGCGGGTAGACCTCCTCATTAAGTGTTGTCCGCGTTCATCTTAATCGGTAAGCTCCATGCCTTTTGGAGTTGTCGGGTCTAGAACTTAATGTACATCTTGTGTATATATGTATATATGTTATGAGTAGGTCGAGAAGCTGTTCTGATCATAGTATATCCACCAGTAGAGGCTTGTAGACATATCCTGTCAGTTAGTACAATATATTGGGCTTGTAGGCCTTGTATGTATATTTGGTTGGTTTATCAGCTGCAATAATTATGATGGCCTTGTCGGCCCAGCTTTATATTGATGTTTAGTTAGCATTTGTAGTTGTCTTGCAATGTGGCCCATGGCCAAAGTATGAAATCACATGTTCAGAGTTCCTTAGTCACAAGTTGGTATGCAAGGATAGGTGAGGCACCGCGTGCCGGTCTCGCCCCCAGGTTCAGGGCGTGACAACACATATCCATGTTGAGAGCTTTTTTACGCCTTCTTTGGGCACATCCCACACTTATCAGCTTCATTCATTCCAATGTTCTCTTTCAGGGCCCCCATTTCTCCTTCCATCTTGAAGATCGGCCTTTTATCCCCCACTCTGAGCATGAGCTACCTTTCTTGAATATCCAGAATTGCTCTGCTTGTAGCCAAAAAGGGTCTTCCTAAAATAAGAGGGACCTCCATATTTTCCTCCATGTTCACCATAATGAAGTCCACATGGAACACAAATTTGTCCACCCAAACTAGCACATCTTCCACCATTTATTCAGGTATGATTGTGGACTGATCCACCAGCTGCAAGGACACAGGTATCGACCTGATTTCTCCAATCTTTCCCTCCAATTTCTTGAAAATAGACAAAGGCATAAGATTAATAGAAGCACCTGAGTCACACAAAGATTTTTGAAATTTAGTACTTCCTAAAGAGTAAGGTATTGTAAAACTCCTTGGATCTCCATATTTTTTAGGGAGATTATTTGGAAAGATGGCACTACAATGCTCTGCCAGCTTGACAACCAATGTCTCTTCCATTTTCCATTTCTTGGACAATATCTTCTTCAAGAATTTAGCATAAGCTGGCATCTAGGAAGTACCTATGTAAAAGGTATATTCACATGCACCTGCTTGAACACTTCAAGAAAGCGCTCGAATTGTTTGTCTAACTTCTCCCTTCTTTGTTTCTGGGGGAAAGGTAGAGCAAGCATGTATTTGCTTTCCTCAGTCTCATTATTTGTGCAATTATCATTTTTCTTCTTTTTCTGAGCTTTAATCTTCCCCTTCTTCTTCAAATCCTCATTTACCCTCACTTCACCTTCTTGAATGTTGCTGATTTTCTATTCCTCCACAATCTGCCACCTGTCTTTCAACCGGCTCATACTTTTGCTTTGCTATTAGATCCTTCAACTCGTGCCCACTCCTCAAAGACACTGCATTTATTATCTCTTTTAGATTTCTTTCAGTATCAGCATGGAGTGTTTCTGGAACCATCTCAGACAATAGAGTAGCTAGTTGCCCAATCTGTCTTTCTAGGTTTCGAAAAGATATGCCCAATTTTTTTATAGCTGCACCATGGGTGTCAAGCCTATAATCTGTCTTAATAAGGAAGTCCTTCTTTAGATCTTCCATGATAGAATGATTAGAGTGTGGAGGTTGATATTGATGCCTCTACTGATTTTGAAAGCTTGGAGCTCCTTGTCCTTGAGGTCTAGAGTTATTTTGCTGCCATGAGTTCAGGACACCTCTTGCTGAATTCCAAGAATAGCCTGGGTGCCTCTGTCCTAGCTCTCTCATAAGGCAAGAAACATCCTTTAGAAGATCATCGATCTATAGAGAAATCGCTTTTGAAATTATCCTGGTTCTTGTCTCGGTCCCGTCCTTTGGTTGATGTAGGGAACCCGAGCTGATCCTCTTCTATTCTTATTTTTGCTCATAACAATTATGAACATCCGCCCATATAGTCTCTTAGAATTCGAGCAGGATTTCCCTAAACTTTTGGGAGGCGTCGGAGCTCCTCAGATTCAAACCCTTTGTAAATGCATCCGATGTCCACTCATCTGGTACGACTGGTAGCAACGTTCTTTCTATATGGAACCTAATCACTAACCTTTGTAACAATTCAGACTCACCTTGTGGGATCTTAAATATGTTCGCCTTCCTGGCCTGGACCTTTCTGGCCCCAAAATGAGCCTTTATAAAGGAATCTGCAAGCATCTCAAAGAGCCAATTGAATGTTCGAGTAATAGAGAATACCATGTTAGGGCCCCCTTTGTGAGGGTTTCTCTGAGCTTCTTTAGTAAAAATTTGATCTCATGTTGAGCCCAATCGTTCCCTTTCACAACCATGGTATAGGTTGTAATGTGCTCCTGCGGATCCCAAGTCTCATCGTATTTTGGTATGTTCGGTATTTTGAATCTCTTCGGAATTAAATCCGATGATGCGGTCAGTTTGAACGGCAACTAAGTGTATTTTTTTGAATTTGGGACCTTCAAAACTAGAGGTTCGCTTGGGATCTGATCCATTCGGGCATGAAATTCCTTCGCGTTTTGATCTAGCTAGGCAGCCCTTCGCTCATTTCCCTCATAAATCTTATGAGCTTGGTTTTGATGGGATAATTACTGTTATCTTTACCAGATCCTCTACTGGCCCCCCAGCACCATCGAAACCGTCTTTACCCCTTAGGGTATTTTTATCAACTCTCTAAGCCGTTTGATTAGCAAAACGCCGGGAGAAATCGAGCCCCTTCCGTTTGCATTGTTGGAAGTGCCTGATAATGCTTGCTTCAACTTCGTCATCACCTGATCCTACCTTGAGAGGTGACCCATGATGGCTTTCTGTTGCTCTCTCAGGATTCTTACTGTTTCCACAACATGTTCCTCTTCCGCATCACCGTTAGTTAGTTCCCATACATGCCGAGGGTACTGACCTTCTCAAACTGAGGTTGCCTCATTTCCTTCGTTAGGGTGTCACTGATTGAATCCTCATGTTGAGGTAGTTTTTCGTGTCCCTTGATGTTATATGTGATATTGACATCATTATCTGCCATTTTCCATTTATTGCTAAGGAAAGAATCAAACAAGTTAGTAATAAACGCAAGGATCAACTCAATTACATAATTGTCTAAGCCCCATGGTGGGTGCCAAACTATTTACCCATAAAACGAAGAGTTGAATTTATTACGTGATTTATAGACAAGCAAACTGATTAGATCCAATAATGGTAAATAAACAAGATTAAAAGTAAGACTTAGCTATTAAGATTGAAGAAAATGACAAGCCTCACTTCGAGAACAACGTCTTTGTGATGACCTTTTGTCATCACTTGTTTTTAAATTAAATTCTGCATTCCGAGGCCTTAAAAACCTCTTTTAGCATCACCTCAATTTGCGTGCGCAGTCCGGGCGCGTAGCCATAAAGCTTGTATGTGAAAATCAGTGAAAAATGATAAATTTTGACTATAAAATAAATTAATTTGACTTCGATCAACGTTTGGGTAAACGGACCCGGACGTATGATTTGACGGTCCCCAAGGGTCCGTAGGAAAATATGGGACTTGATTCGTATGCCCGGAATCGAATTCCGAGCTCCTAAGCCCGAGAAATGAATTTTTAAAGAAAATTATTTTCTGGAAATTTCTATGAGTTTTGGAAATGAAATGCATTTGGAATTTGATAGTATCGGGCCCGTATTCTAGTTTCGGAGCCCGGTACAGGTCTTATATGTGAAATAAGATGAGTTTGTGAAATTTGGTAAGAAACGGAAGTTGTTTGAGGTGATTCGGACCCGTAGTTGTGAAAATTCCTACTTTAAAATTTTTGAAGATTTTCTTAGATTTCTATGCTAAATTCGTTGTTTAAGAGGTAATTTTGGCTATTTAATCGGGATAAGTTTGTATGATGTTTTTTGAGATAGTGTACATGTTTGGTTTGGAGCCCCGAGGGCTTGGGTGAGTTTGGGATGGGTTTCGGAAGGTCTTGAACTTGGAAACGATTGCAGGTTTTCAGTTTTCTGGTATGCTGGTGTGTTCTTCTTCGCGTTCGCGGAAGGACTCTCGCGAATGCGAAGGGTTACTCAGGCTGAAGGAAATCTCCTTCTACACGAACGCGAGATACAGGACGTGAATGCGAAGCCTTGGGGGTGTTTCCCGAACGTGGACCTGCTATCACGAACGCGAAGGCCTTTGGGTCTGGGGAGGGGCGAGGGAATTTTGTGCTACGCGAACGCGGCCACTGTTCGCTTACGCGGAGGCTCGAGGAGTCAAAGCTCCACGAACGCGAGCCCAGTGTTGCGAATGAGAAGGTCACTTAGGCCCAACTCTTTGCGAATGCGACAGGCCTATCGCGAACGCGATGAAGGCCATTCCAGTGATTTTAAAATAGAAGCCAAATCGGGATTTAATCAAAATTTCATAACTTCTTCTTCCAAACTCCAAATTGGGCGATTTTTGAAAGAGGATTTCACCACCAATTCATAGGTATGTAATCTTAGACTCATTTTCTTCAATTTCCATTAACACCCATTAGATTTCTAGGCTTAAATCATGTTCTTAAGGGTAGAAAATTAGGGATTTGGGTAGAGTTAGAGCGTTTTGTATAATTGTGATTTAGACCACATTTTGGGGTCGAATTTTGGAACTAATTATATATTCGGGATCGTGAGTGAATGGGTGATCAGGTTTTGGTCCGAACCTTGTGTTTTGACCAAGCGGTCCCGGGGCCAATTTTTGACTTTTTAGAAAGAATGATGGGAAAGCTATAATTAAGCATTGGAATTGGATTGTTTAGCATTTATTGATGTTATTAAGTCGATTATGTTTAGATACAATTGATTTGGAGCCGAATTCAAAAGGAAAAGCGGTGTTTGAGGCTTGAGTTGGCCGTGGAAGTTCGAGGTAAGTGTTCGGTCTAATCTTAGCTTGAAGGATTAGGAGTTGTGTCCTATTGCTATCTGCTTCTTGTTGAGTACGACGTATAGGAATGGTGACGAGTATCTATATGTTGGTGTCGAGCATGACCGTTAGTCTTAAATTGCAATTTATTTTTGTGTTCTTAAATAGTACTACCGATGCTTTCATTGATGATTCTCGATATTGAGCAAGGATTAAGTTTGTTTTCATGGAAATTACTTATGATTGAGTATTGGTGTTAGCTGAGATGAGTAGAAGTTGGGTTAAGATTGGTTATAGTTGTTTCTCCCTTGCCGGGACGTATTTACTTCTACTGTCGAATCCCTTGCCGGGATAGTGTAGCTTATTGTTAGTCCCTTGCCGGGACTCTTGGTATGGTTGTTGCTAAAGGTATATAAATGTTATGTTGGATCGGGTTGCACGCCGCAATAATACTATATATGGAATGGGTTTCACGTTGCAACAATGTTATGTTGGATCGGGTTGCACGCCGCAACAATACTATATATGGAACGGGTTTCATGCCACAACAATGTTATGTTGGAACGGGTTGCACGCCGCAACAATGTTATGTTGGAACGGGTTGCACGCTGCAACAATGTTTTGTTGGATTGGGTTGCACACTATAACAATGTTATATTAGATCGGGTTGCATGCTGCAATAGTGATATAAATGGATCGGGTTGCACGCCGCAACAGTGTTAAATGATAGGGATCGGGTTGCGCGCCGCAATAGTGTTACTATGGTTTTGTTGTAAATATTGAATTGTTCTCTCATATTTCTCTTAAGTTTCTGCTGGATTCAATATTTCCCCCGTAGCATGTACCCATCGCATGTTAATTGTTTATTCCTGTTTATTTTCCGTTGTATATTATATAACTGCACAGGTTTATCTGGAGTATGGACCTAGCCTCGTCACTACCTCACCGGGGTTAGGGACCTAGCCTAGCCTCCGCTGTATATACTTTATTATGTGCTCTGTTTTCATTAGATTTCGAGACATAATGTATTTCTTTCAGACATTTGTTGTAGTAATCTTAGTCCGTCCATGATATTGTGACATCGGATTCTGGGTAGAGATGTGTGTTGTCATTATCGTACTGGCCTTGGTTATTATATTAAATTAAGTCTTCCGCTCGATTTCATTTATCATTAATATTTAAATGTTGGATACCTGTTAATTCAGATTGTTAAAAAGGGTTAAAAATGAAAGAGTTAGAAATTTTCTATGTTTAGTGGCTTGCCTAGCTTCTACGAGTAGGTGCCATCACGACTCCCAATGTTGGGAAATCCGGGTCGTGACAAGGTTGTATCAGAGCACTAGGTTACCTAGGTCTCACAATTCACGGACAAGCTTAGTATAGTCTGAGGGATCGGTACGGAGACGTCTGTATTTATCCCTAGAGGCTACAGAGTTAGGAAACATTCCACATTTATTCTTTCCTATTGTGCGGATTGGTTTCTCAATGCTAATTGAAATTCTACTCTGTTCTTTTGTAGATGGCAAGAACACGCGCTTCCTCATCCACTGACCAGTAGCCCGAGCCCCCAGCAGTAGCTCCCACGAAGGGAAAAGGGCGAGGCCGAGGTCGTGCTAGAGGGTGAGGCCGAGGCTGTGCTAGAGGCCGAGGTAGGGGCATAGCTGAGCCCAGGGCAGCAACACCTGCAGAGGAGCCTCAGGTTGACTTTGATGATGAGGTTCCAGCCCCAGCAGTTCTGGTGGGCCCAGCTCAGCTCCCAGAGGGGTGTATTGCTACCTAGTACTTCAGGATGCTCTGGTCCGTCTAGTGGGCCTTATGGAGAGTGTCACTTGGGCAGGCTTGCTTCCTGTAGCACCAGTCGTCTGTCAAGCTGGAGGAAGAGCCCAGACTCCTGCTACTCGTACCCCGGAGCAGGTAGCTCCCTAGTTTCAGACTCCAGCAGTTCAGCCAGTTGGAGCAGTTCAGCCGGGTGCAGTAGCTCAGACTGGTGATGGAGGAGCTATGTCTGCCGATACCTTATGGAGGTTGGATAGGTTCACCAAGCTCTTTACTACTACTTTTAGCGGTGCATCTACTGAGGATCCCCGGATTATCTAGACAGTTGTTATGAGGTTCTCAGGAACATGGGGATAGTTGAGCTTGTCTTGATCCGCCAAGATTTGATGGAGGGATTTCTGTTTGGCTAGACCAGCTGGATCGCCATCTTTGACTTGGGAGCAGTTTACTCAGCTATTTCTGGAGAAGTTTCTCCCCATCACTCAAAGAGAGGCCTATCGGAGGCAACTTGAGTGTCTCCAGCAGGGTTCTATGATTGTTACCCAGTATGAGACCTGATTCATCGACTTAGCTCGTCATGCTCTTGTCATACTTCCATCGAGAGAGAGAGAGGGTGAGGAGGTTCATTGATGGACTTATTCAGTCGATTCGTCTTCAAATGGCTAGGGAGATTGGGAGTGAGATTACTTTCCAGGAGGCGGCCAATGTGGCCAGGAGAGTGGAGATGGTTCTATCGTAGGGAGGTGGTCATGGGTCAGACAAGAGGCCCCGTTATTCAGGAAAATTCAGTGGTCCCTCATCTGGAGGCAAGGATTCGTATGGTAGAGGCCATCCTCCTAGGCCCTTTTAGTCAGCACTTCAGGTTTCTCACGGTGTTTTAGATGGCCGTGGTTCTCACATGTAGTATTCTGATCAACAGCCCTACAGTGTACCACCAGCTCCTATCAGTGCACCACCAGCTCCTATCAGTGCACCACCACTCTAGAGTTTTCAGGGTGGTCATTCAGGTCGCCAGGGTTAGTCTCAATTTCCTCAGCCGCAACACTCAGGTGGATGTTTTGAGTATGGTGAGTATGGTCATATCAGGAGGGCTTTTCAGAGATTGGTGGGTACTCAGTCACAGCAGCAGGGTTTCTGTGTTATAGTTTAGGCATCAGGTGTTCCACAGACTGCCCAGCCAGCTAAAGGTGGGGGTAAAGGTGCTAGAGATGGAGGTAAAGGTGCTAAAGGTGGAGCTCCAACCGCTAGAGGTGGAGGCTAGCTAGCTGCAGGCCATCCCAGAGAGGTCGTCTAGGGTGGTGGGGCCCAACCCTGATGTTATGCTCTTCCAGCCAGGCCTGAGTCTAAGGCTTCCGATGCAGTTATCACAGGTACTGTTCTAGTTTGTGGCAGAGATGCTTCAGTTTTGTTTGATCCAAGGTCTACGTACTCCTATGTGTCATCTTATTTTGTACCGTATCTGGTCATGCCTAGTGATTCCTTGAGTGCCTCTGTATATGTGTCTACACCAGTGGGTGACTCTATTGTGGTAGATCGAGTCCATCGTTCTTGTATAGTTGTGATTGGAGGTCTTGAGACTCGTGTAGATTTGCTTCTTTTGGACATGGTCAATTTTGATGTCATATTAGGGATGGACTGGTTATCACCTTACCATGCTATCTTGGACTGTCATGCCAAGACTGTGACCTTAGCCTTACCGGGTTTACTCGTTTAGAGTGGAGAGGGACTCCTGGTCATTCTACCCGTAGTGTTATTTCCTATGTGAAGGCTCGACGTATGGTCGAGAAGGGGTGTTTGGCCTATTTGGCATATGTTCGTGATTCGACTGTTGGGGTTCCTTCTATTGATTTTGTGCCCATTGTTCGTGAGTTTCCTAAGGTATTCCCTTTAGACCTACCGGGTATGCCATCCGACAGGGATATTGATTTCTACATTGATTTGACTTCGGGCACTCAACCCATTTCTATCCCGCCGTATCGTATGGCCCCACCTTAGTTGAAAGAGTTGAAGGAGCAGCTGCAAGACTTGCTTGAGAAGGGTTTCATTAGGCCGAGTATTTCGCCTTGGGGTGCGCTGAGGAAGGACGGATCGATGAGAATGTGTATTGATTATTGACAGTTGAACAAGGTTACAATCAAGAATAAGTATCCATTGCCAAGGATTGATGATTTGTTTGATCAGCTTCAAGGTGCCAAGGTATTTTCGAAGATTGACTTGAGATCTGGCTACCATCAGTTGAGTATTAGGGCATCTAATGTCCCTAAGACAGCTTTTCGCACTCGGTACGGGCACTATGAGTTCTTGGTGATGTCATTCGGGTTGACAAATGCCCCAGTAGCTTTTATGGATTTGATGAACCTAGTGTTCAGGCCCTACTTGGATTCGTTCGTGATAGTCTTCATTGATGATATTTTGATATATTTCCGCAGCCGGGAGGAGCACGAGCAGCATCTTAGAGTGGTTTTTCAGACCTTGAGGGATAGTCGGTTATATGCTAAGTTCTTGAAGTGTGAGTTCTGGTTGAGTTCAGTTGCATTCCTGGGTCATGTTGTATCAACAGAGGGTATTCAGGTTGATCTGAAGAAGATTGAGGCAGTCAAGAACTGGCCTAGACCAGCATCAGCTACAGAGATTCGGAGTTTCTTGGGATTGGCAGGATACTATCATCAGTTCGTAGAGGGGTTCTCATCTATCGCAGCCCCGATGACCAGGTTGACCTAGAAAGGTGCCTAGTTCAAATGGTCGTACGAGTGTAAGGCAAGCTTTTAGAAGCTTAAGATAGCTCTGACTAGGGCACCGGTGTTGGTTTTGCCCACAGGTTCAGGGCCTTATACAGTTTCTTGTGATGCTTCTCGTATTGGACTTGGTGCAGTGTTGATGCAGGATGGCAAGGTCATTGCCTATGCTTTGCGGCAGTTGAAGATTCATGAGAAGAACTACCCGGTTCATGATTTGGAGTTGGCATCCATTGTTCACGCATTGAATATTTTGAGGCATTATCTATATGGTGTGGCATGTGAGGTGTTCACGGATCACAAGAGTCTTCAGTATTTGTTCAAGCAAAAGGAGTTGAGTTTGAGGCAGATGAGGTGGTTGGAGTTGTTGAAAGACTATGATATCACCATCTTATATCATCCGGGAAAGGCTTGTGGTGGCCGATGCTTTGAGTAGGAAGTCAGCCAGTATGGGCAGTCTTGCTTATATTCCGGTCAGTGAGAGACTGCATGCTTTGGATATTCAGACTTTGGCCAATCAGTTCGTGAGTTTGGATATTTCTAATCCCAGCCGTGTGTTAGCTTGCATAGTCTCTTGTTCTTCATTATTGGAGTGTATCCGTGATCGGCAGTATGATGATCCCCATTTGTGTGTCCTTAGAGACACGGTGCAGTACGGAGGTGCCAGGCAGGTTACCTTAGGTGATGATGAAGTTTTGAGATTGTAGAGTCGAGTTTGTGTGCCTAATGTGGATGAACTCCGAGAGTTGATTTTAGAGGAGGCCCATAGCTCCCGGTACTCTATTCATCCGACCGCCGCAAAGATGTATCAGGATTCGCGGCAGCATTATTAGTGGTGGAGAATGAAGAAGGATATCGTTGCATATATGGCTCGGTGTTTGAATTGTCAGCAAGTTAAATACGAGCATCAGAGACCCGGTGGTTCATTTCAGAGGATTGAGCTTCCCGAGTGGAAGTGGGAGCGGATCACTATGGATTTTGTTGTTAGACACCCGCGGACTCGGTGGAAGTTCGACGCAGTGTGGGTTATTATTGATAGGCTGACCAAGTCAGCGCATTTCATTCCTGTGGCAGTCTTCTATTCTTCTAAGAGGTTAACTGAGATCTATATCCGGGAGATTATTCGCTTTCATGGTGTGCCTGTGTCTACCACTTTAGACCAAGATACGCAGTTTACCTCGCGCTTCTGGAGAGCAGTTCAGCGAGAGTTGGGCACGCGGGTTGAGTTGAGCACAACGTTTCATCCTCAGACGGATGAGCAGTCTGAGCGGACCATTCATATTTTGGAGGATATGCTCTGAGCTTGTGTCATTAAATTTAGAGGCTCGTGGGACAGTTTTTGCCTTTAGTAGAGTTTGCTTACAACAACTACTACAAGTCGAGTATCCAGATGGCTCCTTATGAGGCTTTATATGGTAGGCGATGTCGGTCTCCGGTTGGATAGTTTGAGCCGGGAGAGGCTCAGTTGTTGGGTACGGATCTTGTTCAGATGCCTTGGACAAGGTCAGGATCATTCAGGATAGGCTTCATACAGCTCAGTCTAGGCAAAAGAGTTATACCGACCGCAAGGTTCGTGATTTAGCATTTATGGTCGGTGAGTGAGTTTTGCTTCGAGTGACGCCTATGAAGGGCGTGATGAGATTTGGTAAGAAGGGCAAGCTTAGCCCTAGGTTCATTGGCCCGTTTGAGATCCTTGATCGAGTGGGAGAGGTGGCTTATATACTTGTATTGCCGCCGAGCTTATCAGTCGTGCATCCAGTGTTTCATGTGTCCATGCTTCGGAAATATCACGGCGATCCATCCCACGTGTTAGATTTCAGCACTGTCCAGTTGGACAAGGACCTGTCTTATGAGGAGGAGCCGGTAGCTATTCTAGACCGACAAGTTCGTTAGTTGAGACCGAAGAGTTTTCCTTCTGTTCGTGTTCAGTGGAGAGGTCAGCCTACTGAGGCATCGACCTGGGAGTCCATGTCCGATATGCGGAGCCGTTATCCCCATCTTTTCCACGACTTAGGTACTTCCTTCTTCTGTCCATTCGAGGATGAATGGTTGTTTTAGAGGTGGAGAATGTGATGACCCAAAAAACCTCTTTAAGCATCACCTCAATTTGCGTGCGCAATCCGGGCACGTAGGCGGAAAGCTTATATATAAAAATTTGTGGAAAATGATAAATTTTGACTATAAAATGAATTAATTTGACTTCGGTCAATATTTTGGGTAAACGGACCCGGACCCGTGATTTGACGGTCCCGGAGGGTCCGTAGGAAAATATGGGACTTGGGCATATGCCCAAAATCGAATTCCGAGGTCCCAAGCCCGAGAAATGAATTTTTAAAGAAAATTATTTTCTGGAAATTTCAATGAGTTTTGGAAATGAAATGCATTTGGAATTTGATAGTATTGGGCCCGTATTCTGGTTTTGGAGCCCGGTACAGGTCTTATGTGTGAAATAAGATGAGTATGTGAGGTAATTCGGACCCGTAGTTGTGAAAATTCCTACTTTGAAAATTTTCTTAGATTTCTATGCTAAATTCGTTGTTTAAGAGGTTATTTTGGCGATTTGATCGCACGGATAAGTTCGTATGATGTTTTTTAGATAGTGTACATGTTTGGTTTGGAGCCCCGAGGGCTCGGGTGAGTTTCGGATGGGTTTCAGAAGGTTTTGAACTTGGAAAAGATTGCAGGTTTTCAGTTTTCTGGTGTGCTGGTGTGTTCTTCTTCGCGTTCGCGGAAGGACTCTCGCGAACGGGAAGGGTTTGTCAGGGTGAAGGAAATCTCCTTATACGCAAACACGAGACACAGGACACGCACGCGAAGCCTTGGGGGTGTTTCCCTTCGCGAACGCGGACCTGCTATCGCGAACGCGAAGGCCTTTGGGCCTGGGGAGGAGGAAGGGAATTTTGTGCTACGCGAACGGGCCTACTGGCCCGCGAACGCAGAGGCTCAAGGAGTCAAAGCTCCTCGAACGCGAACCCAATGTCGTGAACGCGAAGGTCACTTAGGCCCAACTCTTCGCGAACGCGACAGGCCCATCGCGAACGCGATGAAGGCCTGCCCAGTGATTTTAAAATAGAAGCTAAATCGGGATTTAATCAAAATTTCATAACTTCTTCTTCCAAACTCCAAATTGGGCGATTTTTGAAAGAGAATTTCACCACCAATTCATAGGCATGTAATCTTAGACTCATTTTCTTTAATTTCCATTAACACCCATTAGATTTGTAGGCTTAAATCATGTTCTTAAGGGTAGAAAATTTGGGATTCGGGTAGAGTTAGGACTTTTTGTATAATTGTGATTTAAACCTCGTTTTGGGGTCAAATTTTGGAACTAATTATATATTCGAGCCCGTGGGTGAATGGGTGATCGGGTTTTGGTCCGAACCTTGTGTTTTGACCAAGCGGTCCCGGGGCCAATTTTTGACTTTTTAGAAAGAATGATGGGAAAGCTATAATTAAGCATTGGAATTGGATTGTTTAGCATTTATTGATGTTATTAAGTCGATTATGTTTAGATATAATTGATTTGGAGCCGAATTCAAAAGGAAAAGCGGTGTTTGAGGCTTGAGTTGGCCGTGGAAGTTCGAGGTAAGTGTTCGGTCTAATCTTAGCTTGAAGGATTATGAGTTGTGTCCTATTGCTATCTGCTTCTTGTTGAGTACGACGTATAGGAATGGTGACGAGTATCTATATGTTGGTGTCGAGCATGACCGTTAGTCTTAAATTGCAATTTATTTTTGTGTTCTTAAATAGTACTACCAATGCTTTCATTGATGATTCTCGATATTGAGCAAGGATTAAGTTTGTTTTCGTGGAAATTACTTATGATTGAGTATTGGTGTTAGCTGAGATGAGTAGAAGTTGGGTTAAGATTGGTTATAGTTGTTTCTCCCTTGCCGGGACGTATTTACTTCTACTGTCGAATCCCTTGCCGGGATAGTGTAGCTTATTGTTGGTCCCTTGCCGGGACTCTTGGTATGGTTGTTGCTAAAGGTATATAAATGTTATGTTGGATCGGCTTGCACGCTGCAACAATACTAAATATGGAACAGGTTGCACGCTGCAACAATGTTATGTTGGATCGGGTTGCACGCCACAACAATGTTATGTTTAAATGGGTTGCACGCTGCAACAATGTTATGTTGGATCGGGTTGCATGTCACAACAATGATATATTGGATCGGGTTGCACGCCACACCAGTGATATAAACGAATCGGGTTGCACGTCGCAACAGTGTTAAATGATAAGGATTGGGTTGCGCGCCGCAATAGTGTTACTATGGTTTTGTTGTAAATCTTGAATTGTTCTCTCATATTTCTCTTAAGTTTTTGTTGGATTCGATATTTCCCCCGTAGCATGTACCCCTCCCATGTTAATTATTTATTCTTGTTTATTTTCCGCTGTATATTATATAACTGCACAGGTTTATTTGGAGTTTGGTCCTAGCCTCGTCACTGGGGTTAGGCCAGGCACTTACCAGCACATGGGGTCGGTTGTGCTGATGCTACACTCTTCACTATGTGCAGATTCCGGAGCAGATTTTGGACAGTAGCACTTGGGGAACCTGCCTTCAGTCCAGCCAGAGATCTCGAGGTAGTCCTGCAGGCGTCTGCAGGCCCGACGTTCTCTTCTACTTTATTATGTACTCTGTTTTCATTAGATTTCGAGACATATTGTATTTCTTTCAGACATTTGTTGTTGTAATCTTAGTCCGTCCGTGATATTGTGACATCGGATTTCGGGTAGAGATGTGTATTGTCATTATTGTACTGGCCTTGGTTATTATATTAGATTAAGTCTTCCGCTCGATTTCATTTATCGTTAATATCTAAATGTTGGATACCTGTTAATTCAGATTGTTAAAAAGGGTTAACAATGAAAGAGTTAGAAATTTTCTATGTTTAGTGGCTTGCCTAGCTTCTACGAGTAGGCGCCATCACGACTCCCGAAGGTGAAAAATCCGGATCGTGACAGTATTTGAGAATAGAAATGAGAGCAATATAAAAGAGCAAATAACGTTGTTTAATTGAGAATGTAAGTAGAATACAACATTAAGTTTTACCAAGAATTTCATGTCTTACAATGGCTACTAAGCCTGCTATTTATAAATATACTTAGGGAAACAAGATCCTAGGATCAAGCCCCACTTTATTGACAATAAAAGAGTCATTGGTGAATATGCAAAGGCAGGCCATGAATGCAAATATTCTCTCTGCCCATTTAATGATAGAGAACTACTACTATCCGATGACAAACACTCAAACTGCTCTTATTGACAAGGCTCCCTTTGAGGCTTATTCGGTACCAACTGCAACTGTTGTTCTCAGTACTGGTAGTTACTTGATTCATCATTTACCTGTCTTCGGTTCCACATGGCATACTATCACTCGACCATTTATTGCGGGCCAATTTTATCTTATACATCTTTTGGCGGCAGAAGCTTCAAAACGGTCCATGAACAACAAAGTAGTCTATCTTGCAAGACCTCCTACTAGTGTGGAATCAGCTTATGTAATAGATAGTATTGGGGGAATTTTTGAAAAGATACTTACGGGATAATGTATGTAGAATGTTAGATAGTATTAATGTTTTAAAAGGCATTTTCGGGGCGAGCCCTAGGGCGAAACGCACCAAAAACGCCCCGAAGCGATGGCGTGGGGCCAAGTCTCAAGAGGCCTACGCCCAGCAATTTGAGGCGTATGCCCGGGCGTTCGAGGCGCGTTTTTGTAGTGAGGCGTAAGTCCCAGAGACTTTTTCAGATTAAAACAAAATTTGTTGAATAAGTTCTTTATATAATACCCAAATTCTCAAAAGTCAGCTTATAATTACTCAAAAGTTTTAAAAAGGAACTGAAATGTATCAAATTTAAAAGTCAAGACCTTTTTATTGATTAAAGCACTAATGAATAGTCAATTTTGTTTTTACAAATACAAAGAGAACTTCATTCTTCTTCATAGCAGCAAGTTCAAATTTCAAATTGCAGGTTAGTCATCATATTTGTTCCTCCATGTAGAAAACTTTATTCATTTTGACTCAAGTTACTGGTGCTTGTAAGTAGCGTATAATAAATTATTTTGACTAGTTTTTTATGGGGATGGTGCACATCTATATATATATATATATATATATATATATATATATATATATATATATATATATATATATATTACGTATTTATAGTTTTCTTTAATTTTTATGCAATTTTACATGTTTATAAATATTTACTGTAATTATATTATTTTAGGGATAATGCATAAAATCCTCCCCGACCTATGACCATATTACCAACTACACACCTTTTCTTTTCGGGGGTCCAATTACCCCCCTGAACTATTTTAAAGTGTAATAAACACCACCTTACGTGTTGATGTGGCATATGAAATGTGCACACTCTCTTAAAGGCAAGTGGAAGTTACAAAAATAATTTTAAAATTGATTAACAAGTACAAGTGTCATCTTTTGATGAGACATTACAGAATTAATTACATCAAATTAATTAGTTTCCTTCGCTTCTAAACCTCTTCTCGCACGAACAAGGGGGACGTTGTTTCAACGGTGAAATACCGGAGCAAAAATCTAATACAACGCAAAATCAAAAGCAGATATGTTTAATAATAGAAACAGAGCTACAACTAGAGGGAGCAACTAGCATGATTCAGTAAGAACCTACGAATAGTGAAAACGGTTTCGTTCACTGGAGTTTCGTTGGAGCAAGGGTCTTTGTCGGAGTTTCATTCTCCGGCCAGATCTGACAATATCAAACAGGTATTATATAAAACCCATTAAATGAGGTTTTTGCCTTTTGGCTGGATATGGTAATGAAGGCCTGCAAACAGGAAAATAAGGAAGAAGGAGAAAACGGTGAAAAAAGTTATTAAGTAAGAAATACACATTTTAGGTGCGTGTATTTCACCACCTTGCACGCATCTGGTTGTTGCTTTTTAAGGGGTAAATAATATTACTTAAAAAAAAGTTCATGGGGGTAATATGACCCCCGAAAAGAAAAAGGTGTGTAGTTGGTAATATGGTCATAAGTCGGGAAGGATTTTATGCATTATCCCATTATTTTATAAAATATTAAAAATTAAATACCCGTGGGACTTACGCCTCGTGCCTCGGGGCTTACTCCTCGCTGAGACATATGTAAAACGCCTCGCCTTACTCCTACGCCTTTTAAAACACGGGTTAGTATCGGTTAAATGGCTTAAGGGACATTGGTATGGAATGTAATATACAGGAACCTATTTAATATTAATATATAAGTATTTTCCCTTTTCTAAAAGAATTAATAACGTACTCTTCAAGTTAATTAAATTTCTTACGTAATATTTTTCATGTTTGTTGTGATTATCATCTCATATCATGAAACTAATGTAAAAAGGGTAACACGGTGTACTAAGCTCTCATTATATGTGGGGCCCAAAAAAAGGTCGAACCATAAAGGTCTATTGTACGCAGCAATCTTACCCTGTATTTCTGCAAGAAATTATTTTTACGGTTCGAACCCGCGACCTCCTGATCACAGAACAATAATTTTATCGGTTACACCATGAAACTAATGTAACAAGTGTTAGAAGATAATTCTTATATCTCAAAAATAAAATATAACATATTTATTATCATTTACTACTCATGATTAATATCTATTATTATAATATTTATAACTGAAAATTTAAATAACTTTGAATATGATATTTTTACTAACTTTTAATGGCTATCATTATGGCTATCAAAATCAGTTTTTTTTTATGATAATGAATTTGGTATTTGAAACGTTTTGGCTTAATTGCTTTCAATGTTGTGTAACATTTCTTTATTAACAAATAGATGTAACCTTTGGTGTTGGAAAAGTTTTCTGAACTTTGATAATGTTTATTGGCAATGGTTCTTTATTTAACAAATAGATGGCCAACTTTGGATTATAAATATGTATATGTTTGTGTTCATTTTGAGTGTGAAGAAAAAAATAAAAACTTTCCTTCTAATTTTCTTCTATTGTGTTGGGTTTATTTTGAGTAATCTTTGTTGGTTTTGCTCCTAGTTTATACTAGAAAGACTTGTTGAATTTTGGGGGATATACTTAATTTTATTTATCACGGTATGGGCGAAATATCCTTAAGAACAATGTCCTTGACACGCCTCAAGCTAAACCTTTTATTCTCCATAATTATCCAATTTTTTCAGCAACAAGAACAAGGCAAAATACATAAAATGACACTGCCTTGTAGTCAAATCTCTCTTACACACGCGACAATCACGGGAATATTGTTACACACCCAAACCTTTTAAAATGTGTCTATTACACACCACTTTTGTGTTTGACAACTTCTTTTTGAAAATTGCATCACGCAAGCTAATCAGAGTGTGACACGTGTCATAACTCAAAAGAAGAAAAGGGACCTAATTTACACCTCATATGATAATATTTTAGAAAAGAAAAACAGAAAAGAAATTCCTCTCCACCCATATCCTCATCTTCCCCAAGTCCCAGCCCCGATTCTTTAATCTTCCCTACCCAATAGTTGATTTTCTACCGAAAAGATTGTCTCTAAGCTTTGAATCCCTTGAAAGCTTTTGTAAAACTTTTTGATGTGTTGAACAAAATTGAAAACGAATTTGAAGAGTTAGAAAATATGGATAGATTTGGAAGAAAGAGAGAATAAAGACGAAGAAAAAAAGTGCACTGATTGACAAAAGAATATCATATTTTCCGACAAGACGTCCATATTTTCCGGCGATCGAGCTTCCCTTTTACATTTTTTTGAGCTCAAATTTAGTGAAGTGCACATGGTAATCCATGTTAGACTTCCCAGATCAGTTTTTAACAATAAATTACCAATACATTCGGGTTTCATATCTGAATTTTTAAATAGGAGTACAATTGAAGGCTTCTTCAATGGTACCTTCTTTTTTACTCTTCAAATTCAAATTCAACTTTTTGAGTGAGTAATAATACTCTATCCAAAGTAATTAATTAATCAACTTCCAACACCCAATATTACTTTATTCAACAACTCAAAATTCAAACTCCAACAGAAATGAGGTTACCCACAATGGAGGTTTGCCTGAATTTGAAAATGGGGATAATGGTTACCTGAAGATGAGGGATAACGATTGAGAAAATGATTAAATTAAAAAATGGAAAAATGAAATAGTTGGACACGTGGCATCCATAAAGAGCTTCAGACACACGAAATTTTCTATTCATGAAGTAGGATACGCGGGGTGTTGCCTAACTAAAGTGGTATGTAATAGACACACTTTAAAAAGGTTTGAGTGTGTAATAATATTCTTGTGATTATCGGATATGTAAGAGGGATTTGACTACAAGATTTGGTGGCATTTTATGTATTTTGCCCAAGAACAAAAATATCTACACTTACCCGACTTAAATATTTCTATTACCGATAACATGGTACTACCCAAAAAATAGCAAATGAATACATTTTTAACAAAACGAATGTAAAACCAAAAGAAGAGACAAAAAGAAAATTAAAGAACCAGAAAAGGATAAAAATAAAATAAGAACAATCTGAAGAAAGAGTTACAAAAATTGGAGTCTTGTTGATATAATTGGATAGCGAACAGAGGACACGTGAAATGTGAGAAGCAAAGACACTTGTGCTCCACGCGTTTGAATTGAAGATGACACTTTTTATCCTTTTATTATCTACACCACAGGAAAAGCAAAGACCAAAATTAATTTATAAAATCTATTTAAAGTACCAAAAATATCTTTAGCAGTGACCAAATTAAGTTAAAAAAATAATGGCAACTCCTGAAGAAAACATCGCAGCCGCAGCTCCACCGGCGCCGGCGGCAGAACCACCAGCGGAGGAGACTTTAGCGGCCGCCGCTGTTGAAACAGCGACCAAAGAGGTTGAAACGCCGAAGGAAGTCAAGGTAATACTAACTCTTTTTGTTTTTTCATTTTCTTTTGTGTTTCCCTTTATTTATTTTTTTGCGCTCAATTATTAGCTTATTCCTATCTTTTACGTCGTTTAATCTTCTTTAAAAAAATGCTTTAAAAGCTCAAAACAGGTAAAACCATCAACAACTTGTTTTGTACTCGATACACGAGATATTTCATCTAATTGAAACGGATGAGTAAATTTTCTAAATTATTTTTTGGTCCTTTTCAAAGGGAAATTCAAAAAAATTGTAGTACCCTAACTTTGTATAATTATTTGTTGTGCTCAACCATCCCACAACAAAACAAGACAAGGTTAATTAAATTCACAACCTCATGCTTTTGTTTGTCTACTAATTTTGTATGTACTTAACTTTGATTAAATTCAACAAAGTTGTGATTATGCACACCTATAAAAGTATACTCCGGGAACTACTTGGATAATGTGGATATATTTGAATAGATTGTTAAATTTGTTTTTAACTCCTTTGCACCTCGAACTATAGGGTGAGGGTCACATGCCCCCGTCAAGTTTGTATTGAGACAAATATTCCCCTAAATATGCACATTTATGATATTATGAAGTTATTACAACACAGGGCCAGCTCAAACGTGAAGCAGCTATAGCGGTTGCTTTAGGCCCCCAAATTTGAGGGGCCCCTTTTCTTGAAATAATAGACCTTTAAAACATAATAGTCACTCTAGTATTGATGGTTTAGACTTATTTCTGAATTAAAAGTGTTAAATAGTAGTACAAGTAGAAGATAATACTCTAATTGATGTACTCGGATAAAAAGATTTGATTTTTTTCCAAATGCTTACCGTGCTTACATAATAATGTTGACATTTCATGTAATTGTCTCGGCGGATAAAAGTTTTTCAAAATTAAAATTGATAAATCTTACCTAATATCAATAATGTCTCAAGTAAGATTAAATGGACTATAGTTATATTATCAATTGAAAAAGAATTATTAGAAAAGTTAGAAAAATAGACATCAAATAAAAATATATATTAAAATTTTTGTTTAAGTTTATGGATCCAATTAAAATTTGGCTTTAGACTGCCAATGTTGTTGAGTTGCCCTTGTTACAACAATGATTTTGGCTTTAGGCTCCCAAATGTTTTTGAGCCGCCCACAGCAATGATATATGGGCTGTGAGAATTTATCATAAATTGTTAACTTATTGTAACCCTTCTCTCTTATTTGGACTTGGGAGAGCAACTAATGTGACAAAACACATGTCCTCTCTTACCCGGATTTGAGATCGACAGTGTGACAAAGGTCACACATGCGGATAATATGAAGGTATTACAACAAACACAGTCTAATCTCAAATTGTTTCCGATAGACTCTTGGCTTATATGAAGTTATTAATACGTGAAAATAAATTTTGTTGCAATTTTGCTTGGTTTTCTCATTCTTTAAATTTCGATTATGCGCAGGAGGAGAAGAAAGGAGGAGCACAGGATCTCAAATCAACCCTTTTGATTTCGGGGGCTGTAGTAGCTGTTGTTGGAGCAGTTCTTGCCATTGTCAAGAAGGTGAAAGAGTCAGCTAATTGAATGTAGATCCTTTGTATCGTAAACTTTATATTTCCATTCGCAACTTCATTTTGTACATTTTTTCCCCTTTTTGTAAGACGAGCCTAAACTCTCTCTCAGCCGTGAAGGGAAATAAATAAATTTCATATGCTTTTATTATAATGTTCTACTTTTATAAATTTATGAGCTCTCTAGCTTATATCCTCCTCTCTAGACGGAGGCAGGGTATTTATTAGAACTAAAATGCGATTAACATGTAGTTACATAATAATTTAGTGTGTTCAGGGGTAGCCTAACGAATTTTGTGGCCTAAACCCAAGCTTTATGAGGGACTTAACTTTTTAATTTTTTTAATTATTTATTTGAAGTCTAATTTTTTTTAGATACAAAGTTATTAATAATTTTCTTATAATCAATAACTCGTAATAAGTATTTCTCAATTGTCAATATAGCTAATCCATTTAACCTTTCTTGTGACATTGTTGTTCTTAGGTAAGATTTTATCAATTTTAATTTGAAAATTTCTCTCCGCCGAAGCAACGGTAACATGAGTTATGAACATTATTCCAAAAGAAATTTACGCATTTGGAAAAAAATTAAATCTTTTTATTTGATTAAGTGTATCAATTATACTGTTATCTTCTAATTGTACTATTTTTCTTAATACTTTTAATTGAAAACAAATCTAAATCATCAATATCGAATTGATTATTATGCTTTAAGGAACATTTAAGATTAAGGCAATATTTTTGTCAATTTTCAACATCTAGTGATCTTAATTTTTACTGCCAAATAGAAAACCAAAAATATTTTCATATGCGTGAGATTGTTCAAATCTATTTTGAGATTTTGAGATTATTTGTAAAAGTAATCAACTCTAAAGGACTCTTCAAAAGATTTTGAGATTTCATTATCAACATTTGAATCAAATTGTTACTTCCTATATATCACACGCTTCTTACGAAATTCAGGTTCGATATTCATTTTAAGTGCAATTTCCTTGGTAGAAATCATAGCAGTTGTAAATCCTTCTTCTCTATATTTGTTAAAGAAAGAAATTAAACGTTTTTACTTTACAGAACTCTTTTTTAAACTTATACATAATCTATTAGATGTAACAAAAAATGGGGCCTAAAGCAGTTGCTTTACTTGCTTTATGGAAGGGTCGTTCCTGAGTGTGTTAACTAGGAAGGTACTCGCTTACTAACATAATTTTCAGAAAATATAGTATTCTTAAATAGTGAAATCTAAGATGAAACAGTCTACTCCAATGCAAGCATCAAGACAGCTTTACGGTCGCTGGAGGCTCTCCTTCTCATGTGTATTTCACGTGGTATTCAAAAAAAAATTGAAGTAACTAAAAAAGCACTCCACCAAGAAACAAAATAAGAAGGAAATATCCATGTTCTAGCATCCCGTCCTTGCATGTAACACCGAGTGTTGGTATGTTTATACAAAACGTACTAATTTATTATGGTTAAGTCATTAATTAAAAAGATAATTTATATTATTCCATTATGAGTTAGTAATAAGATTAGTATTAAGAAACGTCATCCATTGAGTTGATGTAAATAACGGAGGCAAGAGTTCTTATCGAACGTGCTACAACCCCAACCATTCACATTTGGCCTCTGACTGAGGTGCATTGTAATGGATTTCCAAGCTTATTCAAATAAGTGTTTCGAAAAAAATTGATTTTTATGCGTAGAAGGTGCACGAATGTTTAATATATTTTCCCCATATGGAAGCATAGGGCCCTGCAACGAGTTGAAGATATTTCAGCCAAATCATTAATCGGAAAATCTTACCAACAAACAGCTATTGATAAGTCGCAGACGTGCGGACAACCCCACATATATGTAATAGAATGGTGGCGGGTTGTCCGCAAAAGTCAACATCACAGACAGGTATTGTAATCACAGACTCAAAGATTACAATGAGTGCTAGTCTCCATGTAAGTTGCAAGAAAGGAAATGCTAAGCATCATAACTTTAAGATACCATACCAGAAAAAATCTACAAAGATCATAATCAACAAAGATATTTAACAGCTCAATGCAAGATCAAAGAGCGTCTTATCATACGTTCTTATGAATTATACTATATGAATAAAGTAATCTCACCTGTAACAGAAACACAATCTTCTGTTAAAAAAGGTAAATACGAAAATCAGATACACAGGAAGTCAGGAAGATTGTGATACCCGATCACATACATAACTATGTGAAGGAAGCAAATGACAGAAAAAAGAAACAACTATCACCTTTGGGATGGATGGGGAAGGCTATCGAACTGCATTCTTTCAGTGATAGTACAGAGGGGCAATACATTTTAAGGTGACATATCAACAAGAGAAATTCTTTTCTAAAGCGATGTGTGATAATGCCAACCAAGCAACAAACATAGAACATCATCCAGTCAGCAGTTGTAAAATTTACATCTGCTCTAGAGATTTTGTACATCCAGCCGGTGGAAAACCATAAAAAAGGAAAAGAGACGAGGCTACTGTTTTCCAAACATGAGTTGGCTTTATTTTTTTCAAGTTGTTGCCTATTACGAAATACTTCAATCCTGTACTTCTTCAGTCTTCTTGTCCTTTGACAGCATGTACCAACCCAAAGCACCAACACCAGTAACAAGTCCAGCTAGAACGCCATAGTTGCGGTAACTGTCATTCGATACCCCAGGTGAAGAGGCCTGGGCACTTGGTGCAGCATCAGCTACTGAGCCTGAGCCACCAGCGCTAGTTGCAGCTTGTTCTTCCGGCTTGGGACCCTGAGGAATATCAATCATCACAAGCAGAAATTTCAAGGGGTCAATAGGAACTCAGCTGAAGGAAAGACAAGTCAAGAGAAACAGCAAATAGCTCCAGCACTCCCCCACCCATCTGAGTTTCTTTTTTTTCTTGAAGTGTATTAAGTTACGAGCGTTTTAGTACTTGATCTGTTTAACATCAAAAATCATTGAACTAACAAGGTCAACTCTAGAGCTGTATCCTTGATCTGTTGAATTGAGCATTTATTTCGTTACCCGAGTATTTCATTTCTTTATCCAACCTCACATAAGTTAAATTTCAAAAGTTGATGAGCGCACTTCTATGTCAACTAAAGTCAGCACAATGCCCATAAGTATGGTGCACATTTCAAGATTCTTGACATTGTACAAGTAGGTCAGTCAGCACACTGTCAAACGGGATATGACTATTTCAAGTGAATCTTGAAATGATGGCTTCCACACACATAAGCAGTCAGTAACCTTTCCAAGCTATTATCAGAACCCAGACCTGTCTAAAAGAGAAGGCAGTCAGGGAAAGAGGAGGCGATAAACTTCAGGACAAAGAGACGAGCTGTTGGAGGGAATCTCATATTAAACACATAATATGGTGGAGAGGAGAGTATGATAAGCAACAAACATATAGCAACATGGCAACATCTTCCTGACTCAGTAGACTTCTAGGATATACAAAATGGAATCAACAAAAGGCTATTCTGATAATACCAATTAATAGTTGGTACCCCTAGACTTAACCTCATTTCTTCTTTGTAGTTGCCAACTCTCAGCCAATGAGTCCAATCATCAAGGGTGCAGTCATGCCGAAAGAGGGGGGTGAAAGGCGGAACACAATGAATCACTGTATATATATCAATTCCCATACCTTGCGTGCAAGCTTCTCCAGCTTCTCCTTCTCCATTTTCTGCAAAGTGGAAAAACTACCATTTAGCTAAGACAAGAAGACAAACTTCATGCAACATAGCTCATGAATAAACACTTCAAAAAACAGCAAAAACACATAAGTAAAATACCCAACGTTTACCATAAAGGTACCAAGACCCATAGGAAAGAAGGTAAAATAAGTAAATAACTGTTAGCAATATGCTGGTTTGCAACAAAAACTACAAAACTTAACCAAAGTAAAAGTTCTTTCCTATTTTTGATCCAAGGATAAAAAACGAAGTTAACTGATAGCAGGTAGCAGTGTGCACATACATCAATGACACTTTAACTGTCAAAAAAGTGCCCCATGATACCTATTAATTGATAAATTTTTGGGTATGAAAAGGAAGAAACAGAGATATGACATACTTATCAAAAGAGCTTAGTAGGCAAAATGTATACATGCTACTATGGCAAATGAGCACTATGAGATTATGAGAATAATGGAACATCTAAAAGAAAGCAAAACCAGGATTCATTGCGTCAAATAGAGTAATAGACCAAGAAAATGCAACACAGTTTTCTAGCACTACCAGAAATTCTACTGCAAATATACTAGCAGCAATTACACAAGTCATGTAAGTTATAAATCACTACTAAAGAATTACCTTGATGTAGACATTTTCAGCAGCTTTTTCCTCCTCGCTTAACACCTTGCCACTGCTTGAGAGCCTACGAGAAACATATCTGAAAGCATTCCTGGCTGCCATCTCAATTACGTCTCAAAAATCTTCCTGTCATTAACAAATGAAAAATGGATATACACATTTGAAGAATTGAGAAACCATGTATATCCCTTTTTGAGTTTGGTTTAATTCCAGCATCATATGAAATTACTGCAATTTTCAATCACTCTCTTGCCCATAGACAGAATCGGTTTTTACAGGATAGCTACGCCACAGGGAAAATGGTGCTTGCCAAAGAACTGAGATTAAGCTAATTCCTAATCTATGTACATATAATCAATGATTCAGTGACATCACAAGCAGATTGACATATAGGATGTGGTTCTATCACTAGGGAACTGTGTGTACTTTCTAGTAGCCCTGGTCGAACCAAAATACAATGTCAGATACCTATTCCCAAAACAACAGCTAGCGAATTTTTCTGCTTCAAAAAATCTATTTGGATGATCTAATCACACATATGGTCATCCTATTCATTGCCTATTTGACATATAACTAATTCCAGATGGTAAAATGTGCAAAGGAAATCACACCTTATTATCGAACTGAAGCTAGTTCTTGTTACGATCAAAACCATAAACCATTTTAAACAGACAAAAGCCTAGTATTCAATTATCCTTGCACTTAAAAACTTCCAATATTTACTGTTTTATGCACCTATATAGTAACATAACATAGTATGTATATAACCATCAGGAATAAATGAATGAGCATATAAACAGAAAAAACCGATGCAACATCTGAAGAATTTACAGAAATGACATCTTCATACGGCATAGAAATAGCTCACAAAATAGTCAAAACTCTAAGAAGCCACGCAATAAGTAATCGAAGTGTGAGGAAGAAAATCGCTGAAATGAAACCCTAGGAAACCCTAACAATACGACAATCGTACATCCATTTCATGGGCATAAGCGCATAGAGAGAGAGATGAATAGTGCTAGTACCTTGTTGTTTCAGGTCGGTGAGAGAATGCGTGAGTGATGCTTTGCTGCCTGTTGGGGTTTTACATTTTCCGAAAGAGCAATAATGCGGGCCGTTATTCAGTGGACAGACCCAACATTTTCTCGGGCCTAGCCGCCTAGACAATGGCCTTTAAGATGTTCAATTGTTTGAAGAGAACCTGTTCAAATTGGGGCTTTTTTCTCTTTTAGTCCGCATCGGAAACTATTTACATTTAGTAAGCAAAAAAATATATAAAATTTATATAATTTTTATATATAACATATTGTATATATACAAAATATATATATTTTTCAGCTATTATTTTGAGAGTGGGTATACAATGTCATCTTCCCTTCAAATTGTCCCTATAGTATCTGAAATAGTTTTATAGCCTGTTTGGCCAAGTTTCTTCCGGGACAAAAGCATTTTTTTTCCAATAAAAAGTGATTTAATTTAAACTAAAAATGTTTGAACAAGCTTTTAGAAGAAAAAGAAATGTTTTTGAGTAGAAGCAGAAGCAATTTTGGAAAAGCAAAAAACAGTAGTTTCTTCCCAAAAGTATTTTTTTGAAAAGCACTTTTGAGAAAAAATATATTTAGAAGAATTTTTTAAAGATTTTGGCCCAACACTAATTGTTGTTCAAAAGTGCTTTTCAAATTAACTAGCTAAACATCAATTGCTTCTCACCAAAAGTATTTTTAAGAAAAACACTTTTGAAAAAAAAATCCTTCTCAAAATAAACTGATTTTAGAAGCTTGGTCAAATAAGCTACTCCTATTAAACTAGTTAACGTGTCTGTGTTTTGCGCGATCATAAAAAATATATAACTAAATAATCGTGGCTATAATTATAATAAAAATGATTCTCTACAAAGTAATAAATATAAGAAGCCTAAAGATAAAAATACGATTTTGTAAAGTCACCTAAAGATGTTCAATTGTTTGAAGGGAAAGTCATGTTTATATTTGTCTTTATTGTATATATGTGTATTATATACCTAAAAAATATATTTTTTAGATATTTTTTTGGCTAACAAATGCAATTAGTTTAGGTTGGCCGATCAGTTTGTATTTTTCCAATATTATTTAGTTTCCTATTTGTTCAAATAAGCATAAAAAACATGACATGCGGCTAAAACTAGGGGTGAACATAAAAAACAAAAAATCGAAAAACTGTACCGAACTAATTCGATTCTTCGGTTTCGTTCTTTGGTTTTTGGCACGGTCTTCGGTATTAGAATATTGGTATTTTGGATCTTCGGTTCGGTTTTCGGCATTAGGGTATTGGAATTTCGACATACCAAAATACCGAACTTTTTAGCATGCATATTAAGTAGCCTAGTTTAAACTTGAGTCCAATCCATAAACTCCAACTCAAGTCTCACTTTTTTTTGCCCAAATTACCTCTTAACACGTATAGCATAATTTATTTTTCATGTGCTTTGATTTAAATATAAAGACATATAAATGTTGCTTTAGTAGTGACCAATGACAAGGTTTAACTGTTTAAGACTAATTATAATTGCTGGTATGATTGCTCACCACTCATCATTATTTTGTATGTGCTTATTAGTGAAGATAACTTAACAGTAAGTTACCACTAAAAGACTTATTAGTTTTATATGTTTTGTTTATGTTTAAGGAATATTATGAGAGAAGCTCCTCCTTCTCTCTACTCACTCCTGCCAAAAGTCTATTCACAGAAAATGCAAACCAAACCAATCGGCAGCAAAACAATAACATCAATCCCTCCAAAGCCACCTGATATTCCAATAATCTCAGTTCAAAGCCCTCTCGAACAGAATAGCTCTTATAAGGATAAGTTGCTTGGAAAAATCATAAGCACTCTAGTGGATTTGAGCGATCCTAATTGCCCACCCTCACCCATGGAGGTGCAACACACCCCAAATAATCAGTGTACTCACGAGGGAGAAGGAAGGCAAGTTCAACAAATAAATCAAACGAATCTATGAACCATGAAAATTCTTAGTTATAATCAAATTGGTAGGGAAAAGAATTCTTCATCACTACCTAAAACCAAAGGTTCAAGCCCTGTGGAGACCTACTGAAAACATCTCCCTGATAGATCTCGGAGAGGATTACTACACGGTTAAATTCAATAAGGAAGAAAATGCTAAAAAAGCACTCCAAAACGGATCATCATTCATTAATGGCTTCTTCCTCTCAGTCCAAAAATGGACCCCCAACTTTGTAGCTACATAAGCAATCCAAAGTTACACAGCTATTTGGGTGAGAATACCACAACTTCCAATGAAATTTTACGATAGTATTATACTTATAAAGATTAGAAATGCTAAAAATCGATGCATGTACATCCTCTACTATTAGAGGATGCTATGAAAGGTTATGTGTACAATTACTACTGGAGCAAAAAGTTCAATCCCATATCCTCATTGGATCGCACAAGCAGATCATATTATATGAAGGGGATAACATCATGTGCAAATCATGCAGCTGCCTTGGTCATTCAACTGTAAAATGCCCCTACAAAATTACACAAAGCACACACATGACCAATGAAGAAGGAAAGTTTCTAACACACACTGAAGACAACAATGGTGAATGGCGGACGGTCTCTTTCTCCAAGAAAAAGAAAACTGCTATTAAATCAAGCGTGCATGTAGGATCTACAACAACTAAAATCCCAGGTATAAATGTCAGAATATTTGATGCTTCAATGGGCAAGTTTCTTAACACTCAACATTTGAAATATATAGAAAAAAATTCTATCTCCCACCATATTTTTGAAAATTCAAAAAATCACGATGAGTCCCAATTAGAGTTAACTACGACCACTGATACTAATACAAACAATATTAACAACTCTACTAACAATAATTACCGTGTTCTTAACAACGAGCACATGGATTCCAACCAAACCAGTGGTAAAGAAATACCACCTCGGTTTTGCATGGCAAAAATTACCCGAAGCAGACAGGTGGAATAAACATGTCTTCTTTGGACACAATTCCTACTGTAAATCTCCAAATAATAACACCTGCTAATCAAGGGCCTAACGAGCTACCAATGACCCTTCATCCTCCAATAAAAAAATTCCCTAAAAATCCTACACCACTAGTAACTCCTCCCTCTAATCATAATCAGATAGAAAATCTTCTAAAAACAAATTGCATGCCTACTAATAACCACACCCATGAAGAACACTTGGCAAAAAGACAACACCAAATATCGGATGTGATCTCTACTACGGATTTTGTTAAAGCCCATATGCAAGACTCTTCCTATTCCATGCAAATAGACTCTATAATTGCTTACTCCTCAATTCCACCGTCGGAATCCATAGCTACTAGCCCTCACAAGGTTATATTAAACACCCATCATGCCTCGAGTTCCACTCACATTAAGAAGGAGATACATGCTAATCCAAATCCAACGTCTTCATTGTCTATATCCGATGGACAACTTACCTCCCCTACCACCTCAACTCCCCTCTCAACCAGTGATATATACTCAACTACCAAATCCACCCAACCACCAACTACAATCCTGGATAGAATTGGGCCTCATGGGCTATGAAATTTCTTTCAACCTCCGGATCAACGGACAAGACTCAGTCCTCATTATCCAAAACACCAACTACCTTTCCCAGTTGATCTCGGAGGGCATGCATCTTTCCATGACCAATTATATCAATCAGATGTGGATAACAAACATCTTACAACCACTAGCCCCTTCTCTGAACCAAAATCTAACCAACAATATGCAAGATATGTGAAATATACTGGGGACTCCCAACAATGTGTTGCCCTAGAATATCCCACTCAACCTACCCTTTTTTGTTGTAGAAGAGTTGTCCATAATGAAATCCATATTCACTCCATGAGCAGTGCAACCACCTCCAGCGCAACAAGTCCCTCCTCAAAACCCCCCACCACAAATGCAGACCCATGCACAACAAATGGACATGCAAAATCAAACGGAAAACCACGAGGAAGAGGAAGAAGCACTTCCACATCATGGAGAACCCAGGGTGGCATTCTCAAACCTAAGCGAAGTAAAAATACTAATCTTCAAGGAATGGCTAGACAAGAAGTGCATCATCATTGTCCACTCACAATGTTCAAATGCTCGATGGATATAAGACCCCCACACGATCCCACAGTCGGGAAGAATGTAGTTATCCTAGTGCCCTCCCACAGGAGGAACAATGCACCGACGGTGAGGGAGAACAACCAAACACCAACCAACCAATCAATGATGAACTAGCCAATTATTCTCATAATCTAGAATGTCTGGGGAGCAAATAATGCAAACTTTCGTCGAAACTTTAGAGAAATTATGGATACTCATAGGCATAGTATGGTTGCTTTTTTAGAAATAAGAATGACCAACCACCTCTCAATACTGGAAGATTTCAACTTCACAGAGATGATAGAGGTTCCAGCAGAATGACAAGCTGAAGGCCTAATGATCTTATGGAATCATGCAAGAGTCATCGTCAACAACTTCATTAGGCGAAACCAAGAAATCCATGCCATGATCGAGGTAAAACCTAATCATAAAAAATGGCTATTTAGTTCCATCTATGCTAGTATTGACAAAAATAAAAGAGCTATCCTGTGGCAAAACATAAAAAATATCTACAATTCTTATAAAGAGACTTGGCTTATGGGTGGAGATTTTAATGATGTTATTATGGCCCAAAAAAATTAGGTGGTAAGGCAGTGAATCAAAAGCATGCTAGTAATATTTTAGAGAGCCTAAATTACTGTAACCTTGACCTAGGGTTTAAATGATGTAAATTTACTTGGTTGAATCATAGAAGAAATGGCAAAGGTTTGATAATGGAACGTTTAGGTAGGGTTTTTGCCAACACTGATTGGCTAGACCAATACCCAGAGGCATCTATAATTCATTTACCAAAAACCCACTCCGACCATAACCCCATTCTCATTTCCCTCAAAAATAAAAGCATGGCCTACATAGATAAACCTTTCCGTTTAGAGACAATGTGGTGCTCGCACCCTGATTTCATAACAATAGTAAAAAAAATGGGGATAAAAATGACCTCCTAACTGCCACAAGATCTTTTGAGGATGATGTTAAATCCTGGAGTAGAGAGGTTTTTGGTAACATTCATAGGCAGAAAAAATACCTTCTTGCAAGGATAGAAGGAATACAGAATAGTCCTAGGTATAGCACTAGTACTTTCCTACAAGAATTAGAAGCCACCTTACAACAAAAATACAATGATATTCTAAAACTGGAGGAAGATTATTGGAAATTAAGATCTAGGGTTATGTGGATGAATGAAGGGGACGCTAACACGAATTTTTTTCAAATTACATCCACAAATAGAAGAAGAGTTAATAAAATCAACTTCTTCAAAGATGATATGAATAACTGGATCGATGACCACAATTCTGTAATGCTCCATACGGTAAGATTTTTCCAGAACTTATTCACCACTACTCGTACTTTATCTACTTGGCATACCAAACAAAGTATAACTCTACCAAATTAGGACTCTAATCTCTCGTGCCTAGATCAGCCCCTTATGGATTCTGAAATTACTAAAGTAGTTTTCTCTTTTAATCCATATAAAGCTCCAGGCCCAGATGGCTTACACCCCTTCTTTTCTCAAAAATATTGGAAAAACATTAGAGGAAATGTCAATAATTTTTGTCACAAAGTCTTTAGGGAAAGTCATATACCTAGGGACATTAACAAGACCTATATCTGCCTAATCCCCAAATTCGAAAATGGTAACAACTTAAAAAACTTTAGGCCCATTAGCCTTTGCAACACCATTTATAAGGTGATTACAAAAATAATCGCTAACAGGATGAAGCCTTTTCTGAAAAAACTAATTGGACCTCATCAAGCTAGCTTCATCAAAGGAAGAAGAGCTTGTAACAATGCAATTATAGTCCAAAAAGTAATGAATTATATTAGGAACTCAAAGAGTAAGAAAGTTAATATGATCATAAAAATAGACCTAGAGAAAGCCTTTGACAAACTGGAATGGTCCTTCACATATAGGACGTTAACCTACTTCAAATTTCCCCGAAAAATGATTAAGTTAATAATGCCATGCATCATCTCCTCCAGTTATACCATCCTAGTTAATGGCTCTAAGTCGAAATCCTTCACACCAACAAGAGGGATTAGACAAGGAGGCCCAATGTCCCCCTATATTTTTATTCTCTGCATGGAAATGCTTTCAATAATGATCAACCACAATGTTGACATTAGAAAATAGGACACTATTAATATTTCGCCAACAAGCCCACCACTATCCCATTTATTCTTTGCAGATGACCTAACCCTAATGGGCAAAGCCAATATGAAGACAACCCAATCTATGATTAGTTGCCTTGATAACGTTTGTCACTTATCATGACAGATGATTAATAAATCGAAGTCTAAATTGATAATATCACAACACTGTCCAACTTCAACAAAAAATAAACTCTCATCTTTTTTGAAAATAAAGCTTAGTAAACCTTTTGATACATACTTAGGATTTCCTATCCTAAATTCTAGCCCCAAACCAAAAGATTACCAATTTTGTGATGGATAAAATGAGAAGTAAATTGGTAGCTTGAAAGCTAAGTGGCTTAATATAGCAGGTAGGTGTACACTAGCATCCTCTACCCTTAATACCATCCCAAATCACGTCATACAATACTCTATATTGCCAACAAAAACTCTTCTGGATATTGATAAAGTCCAACAAGACTTCTTATGGAACTCGTCGCCTAGTAAGCGCAAAATGCATATGATCAATTAGAATGTCATTACAAAAGATAAGTGCATGGGGTCTGGGTATAAGAAAAGCAAAAAGCAAAAACTTAGCCCTCCTAACAAGCTTAGCTTGGAGAATGATTAATAATACAAACACTTTATGTACAAAGGTAATCTCTAGTAAATATGCAAAAACTAGAGGAAAACCTTTAAATGCATTCATATGGAAAAACATCCTAAAAGGTTGGTACTACTGCAACATAGGTACAAGATGGGATATCAACAACAAAACAAATCTAAACATTTGGAATTTCAATTGGATACCAAATGTAATGTGTCTTAGAAAGGCCATAACTGGTCTCCTAACAAAAAATGAGGACAAGCTTATTGTTAATCAAATTAGGAAAGGAAGCCAATAGAATTTAACAAAGATAACTTTCGAACTTCCTGCCCCAATAGTTGATAATATTAATGCTATCATAAACCCTAAGGAGCACAATTCAAGCATTAACAACATTTGGAGTCTATCCTCAAATGGCTTATTCTCAACCTCATCATGATACCAAATCATTAACAACGAGGAAAAGATTAACATTGATTTTAGCTGGATTTGGAAATTATGCTGCCCAAATAAAATTAAAATCTTTATTTGGAAGTGCTTTCACAATAGACTTCCCACTAGATCATACCTATCTAGAATAGGTATCAACATTGACCCTCTTTGTCTAATTTGTAAACAAGGGGAGGAAACTATACCTCACATCTTTTGGGATTGCAACATGATTAGCAACTTGTGGTGCACCTATGGACTCCACTATAACATTGGCAATCAAAATACCCACTGGCTTGATTACACTAGACATGATAATACTAATTTCAAACATTAATACCTTAATTGGAGTGAAGTGTTCCCCTTCGCTATATGGAACATTTGGAAGAATAGAAATCACAACAATCACAACAATACCTCTTACAATCTAGAATGGCCCATAATAATCAAGCAATCCCTTGAATACAAACTCTTGACTGAAAAAGCAATAACAAACTCCTCCACCAAAGCCCTTAAGGTAAGTTGGCACAATCCACCAAAGGACTGGCTCAAACTTAACATAGATAGGGCCTTCAACAATAATAGAAGCTAAGGTGGTATTGGTGGAGTTTTACGAAACCATGCAGGTCAGTGGATAATGGCCTTCAACAAGAAATTACCCACACTCTCAGCTGCTCAGGTGGAACTCCAAGCTCTCCAGGAAGGCCTCCAAGTGATTATAGATCACAGCTTATTTCCAGTGGAAATAGAAACGGATGCATCAGAAACAATGAACATGCTAGAAAATGATCACCCAACTTACACAATCTTCATTAATGAATGCAGGTGGTTAATGCTCCAGGCGAGAGGGAAGGGTCAGGTAACCCTCAAGCATAGCTTCAGGGAGGAGAACGCAGTGGCACATGTTTTGGCTACAACACCTCCTCAACCAGCGATGAAACAATATCAAAGGGACATGGAGGGCTTTTGTCACGACCCGATTTCCCCTCCGTTAGGTTTGGTGACGGCACCTAGTCTTAAGGACTAGGTAAGCCTAATATTTACAAAAGAACAACAATAATAAATAACATCTTAAAATTTTTCTGGAATGAATCCTTTATACAACGAGCATATTCTCAAAACTCGGTAGTACAAGTCATAAGCTCTACAGAGTTAGCTACCACTTCTATATAAACTGTTGGAAAAGAGTGAAAATAATTGAATACAAGTAAGAAGGTGACTCCGAAGCGTGCGAACACAGCAACAGGTTTACCTTGAGTCTCCTCAGCAATGATCTGCACAACTACTAACGATCGACACCTGGATCTGCACAACAAAAATGTGCAGAAGAGTAGCATGAGCACACCACAGCGGTGCCCAGTAACTATCAAGACTAACCTCGGTGGATTAGTGACAAGGAACAATCAAGACACCTACCGCTCTAATAAACTGTACAAATATAAGCATAGGAACAATGGAACATGATGTATACATATAACGACTACACACTATGGCTAAAATACAACAATCACAGTAAGGGAAGAAAAACAGCAAGTAACAGCTAAAATACCATAATAATGACATAGAAGAGCGAGCGAAATCACAAACCCAAAACCTAAATCACAAATACAATAAAGGCAAGAAATAACTCAGAACCTACGACAGTGTTCACATCAATTCTTAGCCAACAGACTCCACGAAATACTGAACCTCGGACAACTTATAGCTCACGGGTCCCATTACCTGAACCCTAACACTTGGCATCTTGTGCCCCCATCACAACTCATGGTCACGCTGATAACTCACTTACTAACTAGGGTTACTCTCACATATATGGCAAGTAGACGAGGGTGTACATCTATACTCAGCAATATCAGGAGAACTTCATATCCAATAGGAGTGTTCAACTAAGTGTATGATTGTGCAAGTGCTTTAACATAGTTCCTACCAGCTAATAAGCATAAGGAAAAGAACGGACGACACGTAAGATGTTTTCTCACAACTTCCACGAGATAAAAATCATACAGATAAGCACACCACAACACAATATCAAACAACAAGAATGCCCCCAGGCCATCACAAATCATCACAATCAATCCCTGACATAGCCCACCTTGTCTCGCCACGTGTGCAAATAATAACATAATAAGTGCCCGCCTTGTTTCGCCACACATGCATCATAATGTTCCCACCTTATCTCGCCACATGCGCAACCCACATATAAGCATATATATATACATATCCCGCCTTGTCACGTTGCATGTGCAATATGTCAATAGTAGCAATAGAATGGCAGAAACCTCGTGTAACCCCATAATAACCGCACGGCAGAAACCTCGTGCATCACAATATCAACAACCGCACGGCAGAAACCTCATGCACCGCCACAACAAGTACCACATCAACAATGACAGTATATACAAGAACATAACAAGTAAATCAACTCGAGAACTTTCGATCACCAGGAGACGGCAAAACTAGCTCACAAGGAATAACCACAATAGAGAATACTAAGCATAATAAGAACAACTCAACAAGGGAGAAAATAATATGACGCAACGATTCCATAATATGTAGTTCAACAACAAGGAAGCTAACACGAATCAAATAATTCCAAATAAGGAAATGTCAACTAAATATAGGATACCTAAGCTTCTTTTAAGGTTGGGCAAATTACGAAGAATATACAATAATTTCAATTAAGGATGAGCAACGGGAAGATAATCATAACCTCAATTAAGACTAAACAATTATAGGAGAGATAATAATGGTTTCCAATAAAGACAAGCAGTTATGAAAGATAGCATGATAATAGAAGAGGTAAAAATCTTCAATTAAGCAAAATAAGAGTCAAATTGGCAATAAGAATGAATCATAAAACAATTAATTCCAATTAAAGCATGTAGAGGTGAAACTAGTAAATGGAAGCTCAATCTTATCAAGAACAACTTCATACTTAGTGAATACAAGGACCTAAGAACTTTAAAAGGCCAACTTTCCACAAATAAGTCTGAACACGCACTCGTCACCTTGCGTACACGTACTACAATCAACATAGAAGACTCAAATCCTAAGAGAAAGTCCCCCACACGAGGTTAGGCAAGATACTTACTTCAATCTGGTCAATTCAATACTCAATTTAGCTTTTCCTTTACCAATTCATCAATGCTCAACTCAATCTAACCAAAAATGACTTGAATACATCAAACAAATGCAAGAAAAAATAATTTCAATTAACAAAACTATGATTCTTATACAATTTGCAAAAAGTCAACTCCCCGAGCCCACACCTCGGAACCCGATAAAGTTTATAAAAATTGAATACCCATTTCGATACGAGTTCACCCATATGAAAATTATCTAATTCCAACACCATTTGGTCCCTCAAATCATCATTTTACATTTTGAAAGATTTTACAATTTTCCCACAAATTTTCCTTTAGATTCTCATGAATTTGACGTTAAATCTAAGATATAATCACAATATATAGTTGGAAATTGATTAGAGACACTTACCCAATTATTTGGTATGAAAATCTTCTCTCAAAATCGCCCACTCTCGGAGTTAGTGTTCAAAGAATATGAAAAATGAGCAAAAACTCGAGTTACACAGCTGAAAACAAGCTGCAGATGTCGCATTTGCGATCCAGGGTTCGCAATTACGAACCCTCGCAAAAGCGAAGAAAGCCTTCGAAATTGATAATAAGGAAGGGATTGAAAAGGTCGCATTTGCGACAAAAAGTTCGCAATTGCGAACTGGGCATCACAATTGCGATGGATATGTTCGCAATTGCGACCATACCAGAAGCAACAGTTTTTTCCGACATAAAAATGAGCATAACTTCCTCATACGATGTCCAAATTTGATGATTCTTTTTTGTTATAGCTTTATAATTACAGAAACGGATCTAATGGTTCAATAACAACTGAATTTGGAGCTCATTTGATTAATGTGGTACCCTTTATTCCCAAAGAAAACGACGTTGAAATATCAAATAAGAGCGCAATACAACCCGAAACACACCCGAGGCCCCCTGGATCCCGTCTAAACAAACAAATAAGTCACATAACCTAACACGTACTTGATTGAGTCTTAAATCATATCAAACAACACCGAAACGACGAATCACACCATGAATTGAACTATGAACTTCCAAATTTTCCAACTTTGAAAACTTGGGCCGAAACCGATCAAATCAACCCGGAATGACGCCAAATTTTGCAGACAAGACCAAAATGACATAATGGAGCTTCTCCAACTTTCGAAATCGCATTTCAACCCCGATATCACAAAAGTCAACTATGGGTCAAACTTCTCCATTTTCCAAACTTCAACTTTTCCAACTTTCACCGAAACGCCACAAATTATCCTACGAACCTCCAAATTTGAATCCGGACATATGCCTAAGTCCAAAATCACCATACAAATCTATTTAAATCACCCAAAACCCATTCCGGGGCTGTTTACTCAAAAGTCTAATTCCAGTCAAATTCTCGCCGCTTAAGCTTCTGAAACTAAATTTCTCCTCCCAAATTCGACTCTGAATCATCCATTAACTAAGTTCAACCATGCACACAAGTCGATATCCATATTATGAAGCTATTCAAGACCTTACGCCAATTAACGGAGCTTAAATTCTCAAAACGATCGGCCGGATCGTTAAATCCTCCTCCTCTTAAAACCCACGTTCGTCCTCGAACGTGCCAAGATTCGCGTCGAAGTCCTCAAGTTGCTGAATGCACACTTCCACATACACCCGTGGGTGATTCCACGTCACCCCAATCCACATAAACCTGGCGACATCATCTCAACTAAAATTTAGCTTTTTTAACAATACCAATAAGCCTTAGAGCCAGAATTGTGACCTTCCATCCATTTCCAAAGACCCGATTCTAAATCCATACCTGTCGCGCCCCCATTTCCTTTCCCTCTGCAGAGAGCGAGAGGTCAGGGTTTCGACATTCATGGGGGCTAATAACTCATTTCCTTTTGGGATTTGGGTATTTGAAGAGCCGCCACCTAACGGATTATGGTGCGTTAGGGCACCTAGAGCAATTAAATCTTAGACTAGTTTGCATTACCAGAGATTTAGGATAAGGGCTCGAAATAACCTTGAGGGGAAGGTGTTAGGCACCCTTATCGGTCTACAACGGTGGGTCCCAATCGAACTTATACTTATGAATTAGTCCTTTTAACAAATAAATAGTTTAAACACATACTTGCAAATAAGGGCATGTTTTGGACATTGTATGACTCAAGTAATAAGACAAAGAATTTGAACAAATTTGCATATAAAAGAGTAAAGTTTAAACATCGGAAATTAGGAAAGAGGGGTTCTTGGTTGGTTAGCCTATAGGATCACCCCACACAATGCTCGGTAAACACTTCTCAATGAGGGGCTACATGTGGCATTAGCGCGTAGTCATCATATCCTTACTACCCAATTTCCTCCCCTTGGTCATAGCCTAAAGCGTTCTAATAACCTTGGCAGATGTCCTATGCGTGCACTACCTGTCCCTTCCTTATGGCCCTGGAGGTATTTAGGACCTCTAACTAGGGTAGTTCTAGAACTTCCTAAGGTTTTAAAGGATAAAAGTCTAGGCGTCAATCAAGAACAATTAGGACTGCATTTAAAGGGAATAAATTATAGGCTCACAATCACTCCACAAATTTAACAAGTAAATGCACGTCTCCAAACAACAATCAATTGTTTAAGAGAAAATCCTAGAACATGATATCTAGGTGAGCAAGGATTATACAGTATTGAATTAGGACAAAGTGTAAAAATCATATTTAGCTTGCCTACTGATTTAGACCTGTCAAATCTGAACAGTTTTGAATAACAGAGCGCAGTTTCATAGTTGTAGAATTTAAATCACCCTAGAGGCTTGCCTAAGCGCATAACAGTGACGTCCTAAAAATATGGTATCTATATTGACTAGGAATGCAGTAAAACAGTGAACAGTTTTTAAAACGGGCAACTTGAGATCCTATAGACATGGTTTCTAGTGGTATTAATTTAAGGTAATGTTTGAAAACTCATTTAAAGAAGCGGATAGTTGATTAAGCCAATTCAGAATGAATTAAACTGGTTTGTTTAACTAAACTAATTTTAAGTTCTATAGGCAGGATTTCTGATTTTAATTCCTATAGGCATGGTATCTAATTGTTAAGAGCTGATTTTCGAACTTATAGGCATGATTTCTAGTGAGACGAATACAAATACATGATGTAACGGAAACTGAACTCAATCACTTTATTTATATAGGCATGATATCTAATCATAAGGATGCTTTTAACCCTATGAGCAAGATTTCTATTATTAGAGCCATTTAGATCCTATAGGTATGATTTCTAATATCGTGGAAGGTATAACAAATATAACAAATGCATTAACACAAATCCTGGTATCTACCCATTTTATCCAACATATATAACTACCCACCCCTTTTCACTAATCATCCCAATGTTGTTTACAAATAATTATTATAGACCAGCTGAATAAATTACATAAACAAATAAAGAAAGAAGAAGTTAACTATAAGGAGCCTGAAGCAGGCCCAAATGACTTCCCAAGCCTCCAATAGCCTCAAATGCCAAAGTTCCATACACAATATCATGTCTAGGTATGTCAGAGTTCCCTAAGGACCTCAAGGATCCCAGGCAGTGCTCACACCTAGAATTTTCTCAAACAATAACTGATTTAGGTGCATTGTGGAAAGGACAACTCTCACATGCTAGAGTTAAGAGAGATCTTAAGGCAGTACACATGCCAGAGGGTCAGAACCTAATATTCTAGGAGTAATGTGAGAGTGTGATAACTAGGGATTATGGTGCATTTTACACTCTTTCTTACTTGAGTTTTGATTAAAAATGTGTACAAAATAGTCCCAAAGGCTTACATGTTGTACTTGTTTGCAGGGTTTGGTCAACAAGGTGACAATTAGTCAAAATCAGCTCAAAAAGGAGTGAAACATGCACAAGTACCAAGAACAAGTCCAAGCACAGTGCAATAGGTCCAATGCGGCCGCACTCCATTCTGTGCGGTCCACGGTGAGGAAGTTTAGAGATGCTCATTTCAGACACTCAAGCAATGCGGCCGCAAAGCAGTTTGTGCGGACCGCATTGGCTTCATCGCAGCCGCACTCGATATTGTGCAGTCCGCAGAGCTGAAGTTCATAGAGTTGGGGATTTTGAGGTTGACACAAATGTGGTCCTCGGTCCTTTTTATGCGGACCGCAACAGAAGCCACCGCAGCCGCGATGCATTTTGTGCGGCCCACGGTGGCTAAGTTCAGAGAGCAGAGATTAAAACCAAGAAGCCTCGTTGCGATCGCACTCGATTTTGTGCGGACCACACTACCCCCGCATGAGCATTTTTGTCCAAAAAATTCGGGCTAGTATAAATAGTTTCTTTTCCCATTTTTAGGTCATCAGTTGTATTTTAACTTCCAGCTGCATTTGTGAACAGTGTTTCTTACCCATTTTGAGTAATTTTAGAATAGTTTTATCATTGAATCTTCAAGTTTTAGCTTGTAATTAAATATTATGTTTTTTTCTTCATCTATTTCTTTGTTTTCTTCTATTATCATAAGTAGCTAGACCCATTAGCTAGGGTTGTGGCTCAACCCTAGTGTGGGTATTTGATGGGTCTTGTGTTTTAAGGCTTGAATGTTTATGGGTGTTTGATATTTGGACTAATTTATGGTTTCAATGTTGAATTAGTGATTGCAAACACTAAGTTGTGCCTATTTGACTTGGGTTCTTCTTGAGAAAGAGAACTTAAGTCTAGGAAAATTAGTTCAACAAGGAATTGGGGCGTATTCAAGAGATTGATAACCCCAATTAAAGGGTTAAACATAGAGATAGTAATACCCGACTTGAACCTAAATTTCTTGCATAAATTATCATACCCAATTGGTCTTGAGAAAGTCAATTAGGGAAAAATCACTCAAACTACTGAGAGGTATAGAGTGAGAAGTTCAGTGCATTGGTTATATCGTAATCTCCAACATCACAACCTAGCCTTAGCCTCAAGAACCTGTCAAGTATCCGCCTAGGAGAAAGTCACTTCCCTAGTGCCTTCTTAACTATTTAGACAACCTTCAAAGTATTTCACTCTTAGCTTAATTTAGCATCTTATTAGCATAATATTAGAAGTAATCAAAAGACCAGCTATGATTAGAAGTGCAATTAAGAGCAATTACGCATCTCTAGTTTAGATAGAAACCCAATTCCCATTTCTAGCTCCTTGTGGAAATCGATACCGACTTTCTCGGGTAAAAGCTGCTTCGACCACTCTCGCTACTTCATAGTAGTGCAGGGTTGGCACCGATCACTTTTTGTCAAAGAAGGTTAATGCAAATAGGACCGATTGGTCAAAGAAGTTAGATGATGCTATATGGGCTTATAGGACTGCTTACAAGACTCCGATTGGTATGTCTCTGTATCGGTTGGTGTTTGGAAAATCTTGCCATCTACCGGTTGAGTTAGAGCACAAGGCTATGTGGGCTTTGAGGAAGCTGAATCTAGAATGGGATGTGGCAACAAATCTTCGTGTGGAGCAGCTTAATGAACTTGATGAATTCCGATTCCATGCTTACTCCAGTTCATCCTTGTACAAGGACAAGATGAAGTACCTTCATGATAAATATGCTCGTGGAAAGGAGTTCAAAGTGGGTGATTTGGTTCTCTTGTTCAATTCTCGGTTACGTCTGTTTCCGGGAAAGCTTAAGTCGAAATGGAGTGGACCTTTTGAAGTGGTGTTTGTGACTCTGTTTGGTACACTTGACTTGAAGAAAAAAAATGGAGAGGTTTTCAGAGTTAATGGGCACAGGTTCAAGCACTACTTGGGCAAGGTTATGACAACCATATGGTGGCACTACTCCATCTGAAGTTATTTGATAGTAACCTGCATCGTGCCGCGATGTTAAATTAGGCGCTTCTTGGGAGGCAACCCATGTGTCTTTCTTTTTGTTTTTCTTTGATTCTCTCCTTAGTGTAGGATTTATTTTTGGACTGACTGGTTGTGAGATATTATAGGATTGTTTTGATGCAGTTCAGGACTAAGTGGGAAAAATGCACACTCTCTGAAGTTTGTTATGCAGACCACAATGCATTTTGTGTAGCGCAAAGGCCTCTTTGTGGGGGTAACATTTCAATGCGGATCGCAGAGTATTTGGTAAAAAATGAGGAGTCTCTAAAGTTTGCCACCACGACCATAATGCATTTTGTGCGGTCCGCGGTGGACCACTGCGGCCACATTACATTTCTTGTGGTCCGCAGTGGACTTCTCCCCAGTGCCATTTGTTTCTGAGCACCGCGGGCCACTGTGCCATTTTGTGTGGTCTGCGATGGGTAGGTGATATGGGCCCCAGGTCCTTTTTCTATAAATAGGAGCTGAGGCCCTCAGTTTAAACTTTTTGACCTTTTACTCTCAACAACTTAAAAATTACTGTTCATCACTCATTCTTGCATGAATTTAACTGCTAAGTCTTATTAATCAAGCTTGCATCTCACTTCTGGTAACTTTAATTCCTTCTTAGTCGTTTAATTTTGTCATTTTCTTTTAATTTTTATTTTTCTTAGTTGTTCTTCTTTTTTCCCATTTTTCTTTCAATTCTGTAGCATAAGTTTGTTTAATCATGTTTAAATTAGGGCTAGTTAGTTAAAAACAGTGATTAAACACTTAGGGTATCAAGAATAGGTGAAAAATTGGACTAAAACATGAAAAACTTGAACCCTAGGTTGGTATTGTTGTTGCGTACTCACCGCGAACAGCGGTGGATTTTGTGCGTTCTGCGGTGCTTCTGTACGGTTTGCAATGCTATTTTGTGCAGACCGCGGTGGTAAAAGTTATGAAAGCTGACAGTTGAGGTCCGCGGTGCCTCAATGCGGACCGCAATACATTTTGTGAGGTCCGCAGTGCCTCAATGCGGACCGCAATTCATTTTGTACGATCCGCAGTGCCTGTAATCAGAGAGTGGGTAGTCTGAACCCCACCTTAGTGCAAACCACAGTGCATTTTGTGTGATCCGTAGTAGCTTCTTTATGATCGCACTTCATTTTGTGCGGTCCGCGGTCTGCAACTTCTGAATGTCTATAATTTTTTTGCAATGCTCCACTAACTCTGCTGACACTAACAAAGTTTAACTGTATTTTCTTTGCAGATCATGGTAAAATCACGAGGCAGAGGTGATAAACAAAAAGGAAAAGGAGAGTCCTCCCAGGGTAGGGGACAAGGAATGATTAGATTGACCCCACAAGACCGGCAAAACATCAAAAATACCAGAAGGCTCATAAAGGCTGTTGATAGAGCTATTAACCAATCCGGGAGTGAATATGAGTCTTTCCGGGAGGCATCTGACTCAGACTCCATGCAAGAGTATGTTCCTGATTGGCCGAAGAGGAACAGATTGAGGGATACACCTCCGGGCTCACCCACTGCCCAAGCATCAGTGCGCATATCTTCTGGTCATCTGAGGGCTTAGCTATAAGCAGTGGCAATGAATATTCCACCTCACTTACAACTTCACTATCTGGGGAGGGTCCCGTAGAAGAAGAAGGAGAAGAAGTAGGAGGGGGTGAGCCCCAAGTAGGAGGTGGAGAGAACCAGAAATCCGGAGGCATGTCAAGACAAATTTGTGAGTGAGGTGGCCTACCATTAGTTCAAAGAGTGGTGGCCCGAGAAAAAGCTAATACCGAAGCCCCAATGTGTTGAGGAAATTCAGGGAAAGAGCAGGCTGAGACTACTTCATAGGCCATGTGGAGGATGCCAATGAGCACCTAGTCAAGGAGTTCTACACCAATGTTGCCCACATCAAAAAGGGCACTATAGTGACTAAGGTGCGGAACTTAAAGGTGAAATTTGATGGTAAGACGATAAATGATTTGGGCTTCCCGAAAGAGGATGAGACCTTGTACTTAGAAAAGGTGGACTTGGGTGAGGCTGCTCGTCCTTGGTTAGCAGAGTACTTGGCAATCCCAAGTACCACCCCAAATTGGTTAACTGCAGGAGTGAAGATTCTAAGGAGGACCCTTAACTTTGAAGCAAAGGGGTAGGAGACATTTGTTTGTAGCTGGCTAGACCCCACCACTCACGACAACTCACTTCCTATCCCCCGATCAATATTTGTGGCATCGATCATGGCGGGGGTACCCGATCAACATCGGGAATGTGATGTCCCGGGTAATTACACGGGTGGTGAACGAAAGTGACAGATCCTATCCCTTCCCCAATTTCCTAACCATGTACTTTGAGGATCTAGATGTAGAGAAGCGGAGATTCGATGTGAAAGTAAGAGCAAAGGTACCATTCTCCTGGTACAGCACCAAGGGTCCCGACAACCCCAAGGACCCTAAGGGCAAAGCCACGACTTCAACTGGCCAGTCTGAAGAGTCACTAGTAGTAGTGGCTCCTACTCAGCCTCCTTTCACCACAACAGACATGGCCCCAGGACCCTCCACTTCTACAGCTCCGGAGATCCCCTCATTCACTGCATATCCTTTGACTGCCCACTGCCTGATAAATATTATGGTTTTTTCTTCATCTATTTCTTTGTTTTCTTCTATTATAATGAGTAGCTAGACCCATTATCTAGGGTTGTGGCTCAACCCTAGTGTGGGTATTTGATGGGTCTTGTGTTTTAAGGCTTGAATGTCTATGGGTGTTTGATATTTGGACTAATTTATGGTTTTAATGTTGAACTAGTGGTTGCAAACACTAATTTGTGCCTATTTGACTTGGGTTCTTCTTCAGAAAGAGAACTTGAGTCTAGAAAAATTAGTCCAACAAGGAACTGGGGCGTATTCAAGAGATTGATAGCTCTAATTAAAGGGTTAAACCTAGAGATAGTAATACCCGACTTGAACCTAAATTGCTTGCACAAATTATCATACCCAATTGGTTTTGAGAAAGTCAATTAGGGCAAAATCACTCAAACTACCGAGAGGTATAGAGTGAGAAGTTTAGTGCATTGGTTATACCGTAATCCCCAACATCACAACCTAGTCTTAGCCTCGAGAACCCGTCAAGTATCCACCTAGGAGAAAGTCACTTCCCTAGTGCCTTCTTAACTATTTAGACAACCTTCAAAGTATTTCACTCTTAGCTTAATTTAGCATCTTATTAGCATAATATTAGAAGTAATCAAAAGGCCAACTATGATTAGAAGTGCAATTAAGAGCAATTACGCATCTCTTGTTTAGATAGAAACCCAATTCCCATTTCTAGCTCCCTATGGAAATCGATCCCGACCTTCTCGGGTAAAAGCTGCTTTGACCACTCTCGCTACTTCGTAGTAGTGCAGGGTTGGCACCGATCAGAGTGTATGGCATAGTTTTGTTTTGAAAATAGTACAGAGATGACTTCAGAAGTATAAAAGTTTTCAGAAACAGGAAATAACATGGTGGTAAAAGACAGTTTGAGAAAAGTATCAAGCATCAGACAATCAATTGGTCATAAGAGACATTTAGAACACTTAATAAACAGAACTTCACACGGGGATAAAGGGATTGTGGTACATGATAACTAGGAATTTTGACGTGTTTTATGCTCCTTCCTGCTTACGCTTTGATTATAAATTCTTACAAAATAATCCCAAAAGGCTCATAAGTTGTGCTTGATTGCAGGTTTGATCGACAAAGTGACGAAATGTCAAAGATCGACTCAAAAGGAGTGAAACCTGCTCAAGTACCAAAGACAAGACAAACTCAGGACAAAAAGGCCTAGTGCGGCCACACTACACTTTGTACGGTCCGCACTAGGGGATTCTGAGAGCTGACAAATCGAGTGTAAAGCCCCAAAAAATTTTGCTTAGTAATTTAAGATTTCGTGATGCCAAGGTAGGCTAATTATTTTATCTTGCGTGCAAATGAGGATTAATGATATTATAGATATCATTTGGATATGGTAATAAGTGTATAAGTTTTATTATAATAGATTTAGGGTCTAAGGAGAAGCCTAAGTCTAAGACAAGTTGAAAAATTACCAAATAGACTAAAGTTGTAAATGAGTACGCACAAGACCTCACTTTGGACAAGTATATCTCTATTTATATAAGGTTTTGTGCAATGCAAAACCTATCAAATGAAAGGTCTTTGAGTCTAGTTTCCCGCGCTTCAAACCATTCTTCATTCAGACACTCATACCAGAAGTTATGACCAAATTATCAAAAGCAGCACAGAATTTTACACTATCGTGGCGCCCCATGCGGTGCCCCATGCGGCGTGCCTGTGGGGAGGTACAGAGAGCATCCAAAAACATTTTCTGAGCACTTTTTTCACAACCGTGGTGCCCCATGTGGCGCCCCACGCGGTGCGTCTATACAAAATTGGGTTTTTTGTTATAAAACGCCCTTATTTCGTCAAATAGATGGAAGAGACCATTTCTTGAGCAAAAATCAGATACTTTTAGAGAGAGAGAATGCCCTAGAGTGGGAAAGTGTTCCTCATCAATTCTTCTACAACTCTTGCTCAAATCTTGAAGGATTAACAAGGAAAATCACACTAGGTCTTCATCCTTGAGGTAAGGTTCTATACCCTAACCCTTAATTTCGAATTTTAGCTAAAGGCGAGTATTTATCAAGAAAGTTTGTGGGTATTGGAGTTGTTATCTTATTTGCATGTGTTGTCAAAAGGTGTAGGAACATGGTTGAGCTAAAAATGGAAAAGTATGGGTTTTGGGTTGATGAAATCTTCTATAAAAGGACCATAAAGATTTAACGCTCATATGGTGTTTGATAAAGTGCTCAAATGAGCTAGAATTATGAAGATCTTCCTAATTTGTGTTCAATTTTGTTATGTATCGAAGTAGATGGGCATTTCTAGAATTTCCAGAATGTTGTAGTAACTTAAGGAAAAGCTCTTTGAGGTATATATGGCTAAAACCCCATTTTATTAGAAATTGAGCTCCGTTGGCATTTACGAAAGTGTGGTAAGATTTGAATTTGTTAGTGTATTGATTGTTGTGAGCACGTGATTTTTGCCCTATGTGAGAATTACTCCCAAAAATTCAAAATAAAACAATTTTCCTTTGTGTGCAATTTTGAGAATTTTCGTGGTATTTTTGGATAATTATTTGTATTTGTCTGTGCATATTTATTTATTAGATTAATAAAAAATACAAAATATGTTGCATTTGTATTTAGGATTTAATTCTACAATTAGGGGCAATTAAGTTTGTTTTACAAGAACAAAAATCATAAAAATAATGTACGTTGTAGTTTTAGCATTTAATATCCAAATTGTGTGATTTTATCGTTAATTGCTATGTAATTGTGTCTTAATTGTTAAGAGTTAATTAGTACTTTTATAAATTAATTTAGTTCTATAGGTTAATTTAGAATTTTTAGAATTTTAGTTTTATTTTAAGAAAAAAAGAAAAAGAAGCAATGGAAATAAAAGAGGAAGAAAATCGGATTGGGCCTTTTCTTCAATTTTAAACCACAGGCCCAAAGAACCAAACCCCCACCGGGTCGACCCGACCTGGTCCGCCCCATAACCCAAACCCCCCCCCTTTCTATTTTTCATTTTTTCCCTAACAACAAAAAAAAAACCCTAAAAAAGGGACACCCGCCCCACCCCTGCTGCTTCATCTTCTTCGTTGTCTTCACCCACCAAACCAGCGATGCAACCAACTAGCCTCCCATCGCCAACCTACAGCCTAACGACCCTCCAGTCGCGAGCTCCAGCCAGTCCGCCATGGCCGCTGCTTTTTCTTCTTCGTCTGTCACTGCTCAACACGCACACACACAGTCCGTCGACCACCTGAAACAGCTTCCTCACGTCCACCACGACCACGTCGTCACCACCCCAGCTCTGCCTTACGACCAGCACAGCCAGCCCGTCGCCAGCTGACCATCAACCAGCTTTTTCCGTCGAGCAGCAGCGAGCAACAACATCTCCAAGCCACTGCTGCTCCAGCTCCACTGTCACGCCAACGACCCCTTTGTCATCTCCCCAAGTCCGTCCTCAAATAGTGAACCTGATTCCTTTTTGAATGCTTAATTGGTTCAGTGGTCTACGAGTTTAGTTTCGGGTTCAATACACGCGTGGTTGAGCCTGTTTGTGGTGATGTTGGTTGTTGTTGTTTAGTCTTTTACAAACTTTTGGGGCTGTTCTATCGAGCTTGTTTGGTTTTCTTCAAATTTTTCTGAGCCACGAATTTGGTTTGAATTGCTGCTGTTGGGTTGCTGTTGTTTTGCTGTGTTACTACTGTTGCTGACTGCTCCTTCATCTTCTTGTATTTCCATTATCCAGGTACATGTTCTAAAGCTCTCAAATTTAATGGAAAGGAAGTAAAGAGTTGTTGGAATGGATTTCTGAATTTCTCCTATTTCTTTGTGTTTAATTTAATGTATAAGCAGCAGTTCACTCGATATCGCATAGTATGTATTAGAATGACTTTGGAATGCATAAACTGGACTGTTGAATCTATTTCTACAAACATGTGAATATCAATTGTAATTAATCTTAGTTTGTGATTACTAGTTATGAAATATGGTGTAGTTAATTCTTTTCAGTAGTCGTGTAATAGTTTCAAATAGGTTATGCCACAAAACAGGTTCAAATAGTTTATGAAAATTAGCATGTTGGTTTAATAGGGTTAGTTCTGAAATTGCGAGTTCACTTGAGTAAGTAACATCATTTTAAATAGCAATGTGAATAGTGTTAGTAACTAATATTCTCAAATGTTAGTGATTGATGTTAGCCTGATGTCAATTTTTAAGCATTGACGCATTTCTTTGACAAGTCGTAAAAAGAGTTTAAAAAAATGGCTTTGTATTACACATAGTTAATTCCAATAGTTCAATTCATCTAATAATGTTAGTTTAAATTAATCAAAGAATAGTTAGTTAGTTTTGATATTACTGGGTGTCAATCTCGTGTTCTATTCATAATCTCAACTTTAGTGTTATTAACTAATAGAATGAGGAACGATACAATCTCCCTTGAGTAAGCTCTGTTGCAATTTTTCGTTTGCATTTGTCTTAATCTAATAAATAATAAGAGGCACGAGCTTATAAACATGTAACTAATTAGGACCTCTTCTCTTTTATTTTAGAGACGAACTTAATAGAAAATATAGTCACTTTAGGATTGTCCTTTTAAAATAAATGAGACGAGCCTCGACAAACAAAAAATACACAAGCTGCGGGGCCCTCTATATGTGTTGGTAAAATTACTTAGACTTCGGGATGAGCCGTTTAGCAAATTTTCACGGCCTCGCCCAAAATAATGATACGTTAGTCACTGTTAGGCGCGTACTTTTAATAATTTACTTTCTTAAACTCGGGTGCACATTTATGTGACCTAAATCTAAATCTCAACAGAGTTGAAATGTGTCAATAACCACGAGTGCATTGATGTGATGTGGTTCGAGATGTATTTTCACGATGTTGCAATTCTCGGTAAAAATAATAATGATAAAAGCGGTACACAGTTAAAATTTGCACATAGGTTCAACATGTATTAAAATCAGATAAATAAGCCGAATATGACAGTTGAGCGACCGTGCTAGAACCACGAAACTCGGGAATGACTAACACCTTCTCCCGGGTTCACGAAACTCGGGAATGCCTAACACCTTCTCCCGGGTTAACAGAATTCCTTACTTGGATTTCTGGTTCGCGGACTGTAATACAGAGTCAATATTTTCCTCGATTCGGGATTCAACCGGTGACTTGGGACACCATAAATCTCCCAAGTGGCGACTCTGAATCTTTAAATAAAATCCCGTTTCGATTGTCCTTTAATTGGAAAAACTCTCTTTTACGCCCCCCATGCAGGGTGTAGGTGAAAAAGGAGGTGTGACAGCTCTGGCGACTCTGCTGAGTGCTGGGGAAGAAAGAACCCAGAATCTCTGGTTCAGGGTTCAAAATTCGAGCTTAGATAAATTGTTATATTTGGCTTTATCTGATTTTGTTACATGTTTGGGCCTAATGTGCTAAATGATGCTTTTACCGTTTTGATATTATTTGCACTGTATATAAACTGTGCCGAAACCCTTCTCTTCTTACCTCCGGGGATGAGCTTACTGGTCGAGACTCCCTATTCTATTAGTGTCAATACCTAAAATAAGAAAGAGGCCGGACAAGTTACTAAACCGGATGACCTTTTGGTTCCCGGTACGTAGCCCCCTCCTCGACTCGAGTTGTCCGCTCGGGTACACAGTCTAGAAAAAATACCCAGGTTATGAACCTAGAATAACTCAGCTTCATGTCGGATCCCTAATAGGAACATTTGTTTGCATCACGTGCATTTGACTTTGGAGGCTCAACACAGGGGTTGGGTCTGTCTAGGACAGGTGTACCAAAAAATGAAAATGACCATCCTGATGCATCTTACTTGCTTCTACTTATGCATTTATTTACTTCGGACTTGCATGCTGACCGACTTTCTAAGGAAAGCGAAATAGTAGTATGAGGGTTAAGGAGAGTTAATCGCCTGTTTTTGAAAAAAAAAACAATGTCCAAATAGTGTCAAAACTCTGCCGATTTTTTTGAGAAAGTGGAAAAAAGAAAAAGAAAAAGAAAAAATATATATAGTTTTATTTGCCAATGAAAAAAGTCTATTTTTCAAAAAGAAAAAAGTTTGTTTTATCGACCCGAACTACACCGGTTTGATTCTCACAGGGTGCGGGACACGTAGGCAACCCTCATCGGGTCCAACCTCCCCTTTTACAAAAATAGCCAAAAAATGTCAAATATTAATTGTCAGCATAAATAAGTCGGGTGATGCCGTTTTTTGGCAAGAATAACCGAATGTTCCCGGAAGGGACGCCGGAAGGATGACTTTGCATAAACGGCTACTTTTAGTCTTTTTTTGATTTTTGACCGGTTGACTCACCCAACTTTAAAATCTTCATTCCCGAAGTGCTGAAAAGCCGTGTGCGGAACCGGGTCTTCCTTTTAATCTGTGAAAATAAAAAAAAATAGTCAATTTATTGAGTCAAATAAATTTTATTTCTTAATCACCTTAATAAATGTGCAGGATGAGCACGATGCAAAATGAACCTTTTTCAATAATGACTAAAATCCCTTTCAAGTTGCGGCTATGATGGGATGATCTAGGTGGTGAAGGGCAAGATAAGGTCAAGAAATATCTAAAAGGTTTTACGGGTTTGTTGGAAATCCAGCCTCGGGGGGATGTCATAAGAGCTTTGGTCACCTACTGGGACTCGACACATAATGTCTTCCACTTCTCCGATTTCGAACTTACTCCGACTTTGGAGAAAATAGCCGGGTACATCGGAAATGCTGAAGTTCCATTGAGGCAAAAATACCTGGTTGCTCCAAGAGCTGTCACTGTGCATCAGTTTTTAGATTCGTTATAGATACCCAGGACGGTCCATAACTCAGATTTGGCCGCAGGTTTTTGTAATCCGCGCTTTATATACGACAGATACGGTCATGTCGGAGGATTCAACAACCCGAGTAACAAGTTATGCAGCAAAAGTAACTGCCAGAAATGGGACGAGCATAGACGAGTGGTGTTTATGATAACCTTTTTGGGCCTTTTGGTATTTCCAAGGAAAGACGGAAATATTGATCTAAAAATAGTCAGGGTCGTCAGTACCTTGCTCACTCAAGATAAAAGCTCTCTTGCGCCTATGATAGTATCCGATATCTTCCGAGCTCTCACAGCCTGCAAAGCCAGAGGGAACTTTTTCTAGGGGTGTAAGTTGTTGTTACAAATATGGATGACTGAGCATCTCTGCCACCGTTCCCAGCTTTTGAGTTATGGTTCTTCGAAGAAAACTTGCATAGAAGAGTTCTACACATGAATCAAGGGGGTCAGTCTACCTGAGGGAGTTACGGCATGGACATCATTCTTTCGAACCCTCACCGTCAGCTAAATACAGTGGACACTAGGGTGGTTTCCTGTGGATGAAATCATATATATGCCAGCCACTGGGCCCCATTTCCTTTTGATGGATCTCCGGAGTATTCAGCCCTATGCCCCGTATCGAGTCTTGAGACAGTTGGGGAGATGCCAAATAGTTCAGAGAGATGAAGATCTTAGTGGCCAAGTAGTCGAGATCGGGCCCAACGGACAATTTCCTGAAGCAGCAGTCCGACAAATTTGGAGCGAGTGTCAATACTTAACGGCCAATACATGTGTACGTGATCGGTCCAAAGGTGAAGTTTCGCCGGAATACCTTGCTTGGTTTAGGAAAGAAATCGAGTTTGGGAGACCAGCCAAAAGGCCTCATCTCCAGGAGTTCGTCCAGGCGTCGCAAGAACAGTGGGATTGGTTGGCAAAAGAAGAAAGTTACAGGGCAGAAATAGGCCAGCTAAAGCAACAAATTAAAAACCTGGGATTTAAAAATAGTCTGCAAGTTGACGCCGATCAGGGAGAAAAGAACAAATTAGCCCAAGATAATGAGGCACTGAAAGCCCAAATCCGACAAATGAGGATAGATGCCGACAACCAACAAAGGAGTCGATCGGATGAGCGATTAATAAAAGGGCTGAAAAAAGAAATCAGTGAGTGCTGGAATGACTTGAAGCAATCGGAGGGTACCATAGCACAACTCCAGGCGCAATGGGCAAGAAGAACCGAAGAGCGCACACGGTACAACAGCAGGCGAGGAAGGATTATGAAAAGATCATTGCCAGTCTAAAAAGAAAGGTAATCACCCTAGAGAGCAAGGCGGCTAAACAAGCCAAGGCTTTTGAAACCGAGAGTAAACACTGCTATAATCTGATGGCTTCAATGAAAGATGAAATACAGCAGTTACAGAAACAACATCTGCATGATTCTCGGGTTTTGAAGGCTAGAGGGGATCATATAGAACGCCTACTCCTAGGAAAGGACCGAACCAAGAGCAAGATTCTGACTATTGCTCGTACTATTACCCGGAAATGTCGGGAATGTGAAAACATGACTCGTACTACCTTCTTCTCGGCGGTGATGATATTTGTGAAGCAAATCATGTATGAATTGGAACAGCTGGAAAAGAACCTCACCCCTAAACCCGCGGCGAGGCCGAATGATGCCCCACGGGCACCCAAATTTAAAACCTTAATGTGTTCATAGTTTGAATTTGCATTTTTCTTTCTTTCCTAGAGTCTGTTATCTGTTAGAGTCTGTCTTTCTTTCGCGTCAGAGTCTGTCAGTAGTTATCGAGTTCGTACTTGGTTTGGTTTTGAGTCTGTTATTTTCCTTTCTAAAAAAGCATCGGGTTTGTAATGGAATGTTTATTAATGAAAAATCGAAGTTATTATCTTTGTTTTTCGCACTTATAGGGCAGAACTACGCCCGGTCTGATTCATGCGGGGACATGCTACGTAGGCAATCTCTATAGGATTCGACCACCACTAAAAAGAGAAGAAAAAAAAGAAAAAAAGAAGGGAAAATGAAAAATGAATAAAGAAGGATAAAATAAAGGAAGGGGCACAATTATGAGAGGCTGGAATGACGCATGCAACCAAAGCAAATGCATGATAGAAATGGTTAATTGCCTAGATGCATTGCATCCCAACGTGTAATTGCGTATGTGGTAAACTCTGAAAACTAACAAGTTTGTTGATTTCTAGAGAATTCAAGCAGTTAGTTTATTTAGAGGATACTGGCACATTACCATTACCAAACCAGATCGAAGGGACCAATACCGGAAATCATGTCTATTCCAGATGTCGACACTAGTATTGAGGTAGAAGAGTTGGACATCTATAAAATGAAAGAGGAGATGCTCAAACTTAAGCAACAGATGGCCGAAATGTACCAGGCCTGGTCCAAAGGGCAATCACTGCCAACCCAGCTCTTACCCTACCATTAGCTCAGTCTCAGGATCCTCCCGCCACCGATCCAGGTTTTCCCATTTATCAGCACTACCATGGAACTACTTATCATACGCCACAAGCTCCACCACCAAAATCAGTTCCATACCCTCCTCCGCAAATCACCCATGTCTTTGTGACATCTCCGCCAACTGCACTCCATAAATCCCCGAGTGAACCTTTATTCCAAGCACATGACAACCAATATTATCCCTCAGAGCTTACCTTCAAAGCGCCTGGAGCCTATCCACATGATCCACATTCTGACCTACCGGAGAAAGCAGAAAAACCGTCCAGAAATCCTGAACAGGAAGAGATGTTCAGAAAAATGAAAAGCATAGAGCAATCCTTCAGGGATATGAGAGGGCTAGGAGGTCAGGTAAGCATGGCTTACAAAGATCTGTGTTTATTACCGAATGTACAATTACCGGCAGGGTTCAAAATGCCCAAGTTTGACTTGTACAACAGACACGGTGATCCGGTGGCTAATCTGAGAGGTTTTTGTAGCAAGATGAGGGGAGCGGGCGGAAGAGTTGAATTACTGATGGCGTATTTTAGCCAAAGTTTGAGGGGATCGACGCTAGAATGGTACACCAGGCAAGATCATAATAGGTGGTACACATGGGACGATTTGGCCCAAACATTCGCTTGTCATTTTCAATATAATCTTGAGATCATTCCGGACCGACTGTCCCTGACCAAACTGGAAAACAAAAGCACAGTGAAAGTTTTAGAGAGTATGGGTTCCGGTGAAGGGAGCAAGCAGTAAGGTTAGATCCCCAAATGAAAGAAAGCGAGATGGTCGATTACTTTTTGCAGGCTCTGGAGCCGACTTACTTTGGCCATTTGGTGTCCGCAATTGGCAAATCTTTTAATGAAATTGTGAAAATGGGAGGCATGGTCGTGGAGGGGCTTAAGTCCCACAAAATCATGAGTTATTCAGTGATCAAGGCAACCACTCAGGCCATCCAAAGCGGCACTAGGGGTGTACTTGGGAAGAAAAGGAAAGAAGATGTCACGACTGTTGAGTCCGGAGCCTGGTTCGGATCCAGAGGCCCATCACCCTACTATAGCCAACCACGACCCTACCACCAAAATCACCCCATACTCCATATAGCCTTCCATAACATTACTACCCACCGCCAAATCCCATTTTTCCGTCCATCACGCACAAACATATACCCAAACTCCGGCACACACACAATGGCATGCGTCATCTCCACAAAATCCACACCTAGCTCCATAAAACACATATCCACCCCCAAGAGCCTACAGAAATCCCCCGGGACAGGTTTTCGACCAAACCCAGCCCTCAAGAATGAGAGGTCACAGAAGCAAAAGACTTTCACTCCACTGGGGGAATCATATATCAGTCTTTTCCACAGATTGAGGCAGTTGGGCATGTTGATTCCAGTTGAGCCCAAAATGCCAAATCCTCCTCCTAGAAATCTTGACCATTCGGTGAGTTTTGAGTACTTTTCAGGGGCCCCAGAGCATGATATAGAGAAATGTTGGAAGCTGAAAACAGCTGTGCAAGAGCTTATCGATACTCATCGGATCGAGGTTCAAGCACCCGAAACACCAAATATTAATCAGAATCCATTGCCAGCTCACCATGAGACACACATGATTGAGTTGATACACAAATAGGGGGAGCCCAGGAAGCCCTCACAGACGGTAATGATGATCCGTTCCAGCGAAACCAGCTCAAAGGAAAAAGTAACCAGTGGGAAGTCCGTGGTCCAGTTGAGAGGGGTAGATGATAAGCCAGCTGTGGTAGCCGAGAGAGGGTCGTCAAGCATTGTTGCAGTGAAACCAGAGAAAGCTAAAGTGGTAGTGCCAGGGGTTGCAAGTAAACCTGTTGTGGTCGTGAAGGGTGCTCGCACAGAGACTGTCATTATAAAACCGGTAACTCAGCTTCCAGTGATCAACAACAAAGCTGTTCCTTGGAATTATGAACGAACGACGGTGATATACAAAGGGAAAGAAGTCAAAGGAGAAGTGTGTGAAGCCCAAGGTCTAACTCGTTCGGGGAGGTGTTTTTCTCCCGCAGAATTAAGAAGGGCCAATCCAGTAGCAACAAAGAATCCAGTTACCGAAGAAGAGGCGAAAGAATTTTTAAAGAAAATAAAGGCGCAAGATTACTCCATTGTGGAGCAGCTGAGGAAGACCCCGGCACAGATCTCATTGCTATTATTGTTGATCCATTCAGACGAACACCGCCAGGTGTTGATGAAAATTCTGAATGAAACCCATGTTCCGGATAATATCTCTGTGAACCATCTGGAGAAAATAGCAAACAAGATTTTCGAGGTCAACAGGGTCACTTTTTTAGACGACGAGTTGCCCGTGGAAGGTACAAAACATAATAGATCCCTTTATCTGACCGTAAAGTGCGAAGACTCGGTGGTCACTCGAGTACTGATTGATAATGGGTCCAGTGCCAATATCTGTCCTTTGGCCACATTGAACAAACTGAAGGTCGATGGTGACCAGATTCACAAGAAAAACATCTATGTTCGAGGGTTTGATGGTGGTGGTACAGACACAGTGGGTGACATCATACTTGAGTTAACAATTGGTCCAGTCGAGTTCACCATGGAGTTTCAAGTGTTAGACGTGGAAGTGTCATATAATCTTCTGTTGGGGCGACCCTGGATCCACGCCGCCAAAGTAGTGCCTTCTACATTACATCAGATGGTCAAATTCGAGTGGGATAGGCAAGAGATCATTGTACACAGGGAAGACAATGCAAACGCCGTAAGTGATGCCATCGTGCCCTTCATAGAGACTGATGATGATAAGGGACCGTGGGTTTACCAGGTTTTCGATACGGTTTTAGTGGGTAAAATTTCTGAAGGCGAGGACCTTCCACTTCCCAGGATCGCAGCTGCGACTGTCATGGTACCCTCGGAGATGTTGAAGAACGGGTTTGTGCCAGGCAAAGGTTTAGGGGCTGATCTTCAAGGTATTGTTCAGCCGGTTTCTTTGCCCAAAAATCTGGACACCTTTGGGTTGGGGTTCAATCCTACAGCGGCGGATGTGAGACGTGCCCGCAAGTTGAAGAAAAGAGGCTGGATCCTTCCCAAGCCAATCCCACGCCTGTCCAGATCTTTTGTCAGGCCGAGCATCAAAAAGCAATTGTTGTCCAAGGTTACAGGGCCATTGATTGGTGCAGATGGAGACTTAAATGAAAGTTTCGAAAGATTATTCACCGAAATCAACATGGTAGAAGTTGGGGAGGGGTCCAACAAGGCGGATGTGCAGTTTGTGGGGCCAAAGGCAAAAATCAACAATTGGATGGCTACTCCTTTTCCCATTCAGAGGGGGTCTTGGTAGTTGGCTCTGATTTTCCTTCCCGTTTTCTGGATTATTCCAGGGTTGTAGTCCAGATTTCTTTATTTTGTTGTGTTCGTCAAAGTGTGAAACCTTGTTATCCTGTAATTCAATAAAATAAAAAGTTTCTTCTTCATTCCTTATTTTATTTTAATTTTGTTTTCTTCTTTTCTTTTTTTTATACAGTTCTCTTTATACTGGTCTTAATGACATGGCGCACATAAGGAATTCTCAGCCTAGTCTTAAAAATCAATCTGATTCTGAAATGATAGTTCAAGAAGTAGATTGTGATTACGAATCAGAATATGATGATGAGGATGAAGCCTTCGAAGAAATTAGTAAGGAGTTAATTCACTTGGAAGAAATACCCAAACCTAATTTAAATGACATAGAAGCCGTCAATTTAGGGGACACAGACAACGTCCGAGAGACTAAAATAAGTGTCCACCTCGAGCCAAAAATCCGGGAGGAGTTAATCAAAACACTCATTGAGTACAAAGATGTTTTTGCGTGGTCATATGATGACATGCCAGGGTTAAGCACTGATTTAGTGGTCCACAAATTTCCCACTGATTCAGCATTCCCTCCCGTCAAGCAAATGTTGAGGAAATTCAAAACTGATATGAGTGTGAAGATTAAAGAAGAGGTTACCAAACAGTTGGATGCAAAGGTTATCCGGGTCACCCGATATCCTATTTGGTTGGCTAATGTTGTGCTTGTGCCGAAGAAGGATGGTAAGATTAGAGTATGCGTCGATTACCACAATCTCAACAAAGCAAGTCCGAAGGATAACTTCCCACTACCCAACATCCACATTTTGATCGATAATTGTGCCAAGCGTGAGATCGGATCTTTTGTAGATTGCTATGCCAGGTATCATCAGATTCTAATGGATGAAGAAGATGCATAAAAGACGGCATTCATCACACCCTGGGGAACTTATTGCTACCGGGTAATGCCATTTGGTTTAAAGAATGCTGGGCAACCTATATGAGGGCAATAACTACTGTGTTTCATGATATGATACATAAGGAGATTGAGGTATATGTAGATGATGTGATCATAAAATCAAAACATTAGGCCGACCACGTCAGGGATTTGAGGAAATTCTTCCAGAGGCTTCGCAGGTACAACCTCAAGCTCAACCCCTCCAAGTGTGCATTCGGTGTTCCATCCGGAAAACTGTTGGGATTCATAGTCAATCGGCGAGGCATCGAGTTGGACCCATCAAAGATCAAAGCCATACAAGATTTTCCCCCTCTGAGGAACAAGACGGAAGTGATGAGTCTATTAGGAAGGCTGAACTACATCAGCAGGTTTATTGCTCAGCTCACGACAACTTGTTATCATATTTTCAAGTTGTTGAGAAAGGATGTTGCGATCAAGTGGACTGATGAGTGTCAACAAGCGTTCGACAAGATAAAAGGTTACTTGACAAACCCACCTGTGCTGGTGCCACCGGAACCAGGGAGTCCTTTGATTCTTTACTTGACAATCTTGGAAAATTCATTTGGATGTGTACTGGGGCAGCATGACGTCTGGGGCAGCATGACGTCACTGGTAGGAAGGAGCATGCCATCTATTATCTTAGTAAGAAGTTCACAGCTTATGAGATTAAGTACACTCACCTGGAAAGGGCATGTTGAGCCTTAACTTGGGTGGCACAGAAGTTGAAACATTATTTGTCATCCTACACTACTTACCTCATTTCACGCTTGGATCCATTGAAGTATATCTTTCAAAAGCCTATGCCGACAGGCAGACTTGCAAAATGGTAGATTTTTCTCACAGAGTTTGACATAATCTATGTGACTCGGACTGCGATGAAAGCTCAGGCATTGGCCGATCATTTGGCCGAGAACCCGGTCAATGAAGAGTATGAGCCACTGAGGACTTATTTTCCTGATGAAGAGGTGATGCACATTGATGAACTAGATCAGGCCGAAAAACCAAGCTGGAGACTTTTCTTTGATGGGGCTTCTAACATGAAAGGAGTCGGAATAGGAGCTGTGCTTATTTCTGAAACAGGGCATCACTATCCTGTTACGGCTCAGCTTCGTTTTTATTGTACCAATAATATGGCTGAATACAAAGCATGCATTTTGGGTTTAAGGTTAGCCGCGGACATGGATGTCCAGGACGTCTTGGTCTTGGGAGACTCGGGCCTCCTGGTGCATCAGATTCATGGCGAATGGGAAACAAGGGATTTGAAGCTCATACCATACCGACAATGCTTGCTTGATCTGAGTAAAAGATTCCGATCAGTGGAGTTCAGACACATCCCGAGAGTTCATAATGAGGTTGCCGATGCTTTGGCCACTTTGGCATCGATGTTGCACCACCCAGACAAAATTCATGTTGACCCATTACATATCCAGGTTCTTGATCAGCATGCTTACTGCAACATGATAGAGGAAGAAATAGATGGAGAGCCATGGTTTTACGATGTCAAGGAATACCTCAGGATGGGGATATACCCGAAGCAGGCCACCGGAGATCAAAAGAGAGCCATTTGGCGACTGGCAAATGGGTTCTTCCTCAGTGGAGGAGTGTTGTACAAAAGAACACCAGATTTGGGATTACTGAGATGTATAGATGCTAGTCAAGCCACGCCAGTTATGACAGAGGTACACGCTGGAGTTTGTAGGCCACATATGAGCGAATATGTGTTGGCGAAGAAGATTCTTCGAGCAGGGTACTATTGGCTCACTATGGAGCGTGATTGTATCAATTTCGTGCGAAAATGCCATCAGTGTCAGATACACGGAGATTTGATTCATTCTCCGCCGACAGAGTTGCATACAATGTCAGCACCATGGCCATTTGTTGCCTGGGGCATGGATGTCATTGGACCTATTGAGCCGGCAGCTACCAATGGTCATAGGTTCATTCTGGTGACCATCGATTATTTCACTAAGTGGGTTGAAGCTAAGACTTTCAAGTTAGTAACCAAGAAGGCAGTGGTAGATTTTGTTCATTCCCATATCATCTGTAGATTTGGGATCCCAAAAGTGATCATCACGGACAATGGTGCTAATCTTAACAACGGTTTAATGAAAGAGGTGTGTCAACAGTTTAAGATTACACATCGCAATTCCACCCCATATCGTCCCAAGGCGAATGGGGCAGTTGAGGCAGCCAACAAAAACATAAAGAAGATACTTCGGAAGATGGTAGAAGGTTCGAGACAATGGCATGAAAAGCTGTCATTTGCATTGTTGGGATATCGCACTATTCGCACTTCAGTAGGTGCAACTCCTTATTCGTTGGTGTACGGAACTGAAGCAGTGATACCGGCGGAAGTTGAAATTCTATCCCTTCGGATTGTCGCTGAGGCTGGGATTGATGATGATGAATGGGTCAAAGCCCGATTGGAGCAGTTGAGCCTGATTGATGAAAAGAGATTGGCAGTAGTATGCCATGGTCAACTGTATCACAGGAGAATGGCAAGAGCCTACAACAAGAAGGTGCGCCCCAGAGAATTTGAAGTGGGGCAGCAGGTGTTGAAACGAATCCTGCCACATCAGGCCGAAGCAAAAGGCAAGTTCGCCCCGAATTGGCAAGGGCCATTCATTGTAACCAGAGTATTGTCCAATGGCGCTCTGTGTTTAACAGATATTGAAGGGAAATGCGTCGACATGGCTATCAATTCTGACGCAGTTAAGAGATATTATGTATGATTTCTTTTGATCGTAATTGTTGTTTGTTTGCACTTGGCATGGTTTAGGATAATGAAATGACGGAGGCAATTCTTTCTTCTATCCGAACATTTTAACCTTTGCTTCCCCCTTTGAGCCTTATTTATTCTTTCATACCCCTCTTTTGGAATCAGTAATGAAAATGAAAGAAAAAGAGAGGAAAAAATAATGATAATAAAGACAAAAGAAAGTCACAAGAAAAACAAAGGAATTAGGAACTACGTTTGACCTGATTCCTCAAAGAAGGATACGTAGGCGCCTCACGGCTCGGTCATAGTGTAACATAGTGCGCGTAATGTAACATAGTGTAACAAAAAATAAAAATCCCCAAGCAAGAAAAGCTGGGGCAGAAGTTTGTGTTTGTAATTTTGGAAAGAAAGTGTGATTCCAAGAGTTGTACTGTTTTACCCATCAAAATTATTTTGAACTCTTGATACCCCTTTTCCTTAGCCATACACGAAAACCCATATTGATGTCCAAAAAAGACCTCCCGATCAGTATCCAAGAAGTGCCAAGTCATGCAAACGGAAGTCGGGGTATAGCACCCCGATCCCCAGCAGAGAAGAGGATCATGAACTGGAAATGAATTGATAGCTGAGAAGAATCCCCAGTAGAGAGAGTCATATCGGCAACACTCCAATCCCCAGCTGAAAAATAAAATAAAATGAGAGAGTCTTATCGGTGAAAACCTTCACAGGCACCATAAGGCGACGAAAGATGAGAGAAATAAAATGAGAGAGTCTTATCGGTGAAAACCTTCACAGGCACCATAAGGCGATGAGAGTTGAGAGAAATGAGAGAGTCTTATTAGTGAAAACACCTCGAAGGGCACTATGAGGCGACAAGGCAAGATTGGCGGAAAGGGTCTGCATTTGGCAAAAAGTTGAGTGTTTGTTTATCCCCGGCAAGATGAGGCCGTCTGAAAGATTGATTGATACAAATAGACTGGGTTGATTAATCCGGAATGCACGACATGATCGTTGGGATCGGTTGTATCATTTAGATAAGTTCTTTTCTTTCTTTCTCCCCAGCATTTGTTCAGAAAGATTTCTTCCTTTTCTATTTTTTCAAATCATCACTTTTTCATTTCTTGGTTTAAAGACTTTACCTCCCCAGCAGTTTGTTTTTGAAAAGGATTTTCAAAGCTTACTACCAGTTGCCAAAATGGTGCAAAGCAAAAAGGCGGCCAAAAATAAAGCGACCAAGCGAAAAGAAGTTGGTCGAAAGACTAAATGATGAATGGGTCTAGATCCAAAGAGGACCAAATTTCCAGGGGAAGTTGGAGAAAAATGGAAAAGCAACAGTTAAAAGGTTATGAGGATTCTCAGCAGATTGGTGAGATACAGGAACAACTCCGACAGATTCTCGACCAAGTTTCGCAATAGTCGGACAACATAGAGCGGGGAAGGAGGAGAAAAGAAAACCATCCCTAGCAGGAGTATCATCCTCAACAAATAATATCATCCCCAGCAAGTTTTGTAATAAAACGCAAAGCAGGGAAAGGGAAAAGGGAAAAAGCCATCCCCAGCAGAAGTGGCACGACCACTCATCACGTTTTAAACTAATGACTTTTTCTTTGATTTGAAGCAAGGAAAGGAAATATTATTAACAGCGGGAAGACATGGCCACAAAGAAAATTATCAAACTGGGGCAGAAAATTTTCTCTCGTTGCGAAAATTTTCTTGAAATCAGATACCCACTTGGGGAAGATGGAAGATAACACAAGTTTTGAAGGAAGTGGAATCCCCAGCAGTATACGAGAGAAGGCGATACAAGTTTTAAAGAAAGCAATCTTGGAAGAAGCAAGATAACCCAAGTTTTAAGGGTAGTGGTCTTTGAATCGGTATCATCCCTACCATTGTTAAAGGAAGGAAAGTAACTAGTCTTAAAGAAGGAAGATAATTCCCCAGTAGTGTTATTTCCGACAGGTTTCAGAGAAGGGAAAACACCAGTCGGAGGGAGGTAATTCCAGTGTAAGGAAAGCACCAGCTTTAAAGGAAGTAGTCTTTAAAATAGGAAAATGACATATTTTGAATAAAACACCGGTGTTATCCCCAGCAATTTTCGGAGGAATAAGACACCAGTTTTGAGGGAAGCAGTTCTGAAAGAAGATGATTCAAGATAGAAGGAAAATGGTTGAGGAGGCAGGAAGGAACAACATAAATAAAATACATTTTAAGAAATTAGTTGAAGTCAGGAGCCCTCCTGGAGAATGGAGGTGTTATGTTTTAAGAAATTAATTGAAGTCAGGAGCCCGCCTGAAGAATGGAGGTGTTATGTTTTAAGAAATAGTTGAAGTCAGGAAGGGAGGTAATTCCAGTGTAAGGAAAGCGCCAGCTTTAAAGGAAGTAGTCTTTAAAATAGGAAAATGACATATTTTGAATAAAACACCGGTGTTATCCCCAGCAGTTTTCGGAGGAATAAGACACCAGTTTTGAGGGAAGCAATTCTGAAAGAAGATGATTCAAGATAGAAAGAAAATGGTTGAGGAGGCAGGAAGGAACAACGTCAATAAAATATATTTTAAGAAATTAGTTGAAGTTAGGAGCCCGCCTGAAGAATGGAGGTGTTATGTTTTAAGAAATTAATTGAAGTCAGGAGCCCGCCTGGAGAATGGAGGTGTTATGTTTTAAGAAATAGTTGAAGTCAGGAGCCCGCCTGGAGAATAGAGGTGTTATGTTTTAAGAAATTAATTGAAGTCAGGAGCCCGCCTGGAGAATGGAGGTGTTATGTTTTAAGAAATTTGTTGAAGTCAGGAGCCCGCCTGGAGAATAGAGGTGTTATATTTTTAAAGAAATTAGTTTAAGTGAGGAGCCCACCTGGAGAATGGAGGTGTTATATTTTAAGAAATTAGTTGAAGTCAGGAGCCCGCCTGGAGAATGGAGGTGTTATATTTTTAAGAAATTAGTTGAAGTCAGGAGCCCGCCTGGAGAATAGAGGTGTTATGTTTTAAGAAATTAGTTGAAGTCAGGAGCCCGCCTGGAGAATGGAGGTGTTATGTTTTAAGAAATTAATTGAGGTCAAGAGCCTGCCTGGAGAATGGAGGTGTTATATTTTTAAGAAATTAGTTGAAGTCAGGAGCCCGCCTGGAGAATGGAGGTGTTACATTTTAAGAAGTTGTTGAAGTCAGGAGCCCGCCTGGAGAATGGAGGTGTTACATTTTAAGAAGTTGTTGAAATCAGGAGCCCGCCTGGAGAATGGAGGCTGAATTATTTTAAAAAGTTGTCGAAGTCAGGAGCCCGCCTGGAGAATGGAGGCTGAATTATCTTTTAGTTGTTGACGAAGTCAGGAGCCCGCCTGGAGAATGGAGGTGTTACATTCTAAGAAGTTGTTGAAGTCAGGAGCCCGCCTGGAGAATGGAGGTGTTATATTTTAAGAAGTTGTTGAAGTCAGGAGCCCGCCTGGAGAATGGAGGCTGAATTATTTTAAGAAGTTGTCGAAGTCAGGAGCCCGCCTGGAGAATGGAGGCTGAATTATTTATTAGTTGTTGATGATGTCAGGAGACCACCTGGAGAATGGAGGTTGATTTATTTTCAAAGTCGCTGATGAAGTCAGGATCCCGCCTGGAGAATGGAGGCTGAATTATTTTCAAGTTGTTGTAGGAGTCAGGAGCCCACCTGTAGAACGGAGGTTGTTATATTTGAAGATTGATGAAGTCAGGAGCCCGCCTGCAGAACAGAGGAATACATTCCAAGAGAAAGTCAGAAGTCAGTTAAAATACGGAGGGTCACGACAAAAATACCCCCAGCACGAATCCCAGTTCAGAAATCAAAAAGAAGACTACAAGAGCAAATCGAAGATAGATAAGATTCTGTAATCATTAGTTTAGTCTAACTTTTGTTTTCTTTCTAGCAATGGTGTAATAAGGAGGTCGAAAAGCAGTAGCAACAACATGCAGCAGCAGTAACAGCAAAAGGCAGTCCCATGGTAGTCCCAACTACCAAAATTTCCCGAACTACATTAACCTGATTCCCTTCTGGCCAGGGATATGTAGGAAACCTTTGAAGCAAAGGTTCGGTTAAATCTTGTCAAAAATAATGCTCCACACGGAGTATCCCAACAGGTAAAAATCGCTCGTATCTGCTCACTTTATCTTTGCACGAAAACTCTTCATGTTTTCGGACAAAGAGGGGCAGCTGTGAGCACGTGATTTTTGCCCTATATGAGAATTACTCCCAAAAATTCAAAATAAAACAATTTTCCTTTGTGTGCAATTTTGAGAATTTTCATGGCATTTTTAGATAATTATTTGTATTTGTCTGTGCATGTTTATTTATTAGATTAATAAAAAATACAAAATATGTCGCATTTGCATTTAGGATTTAATTCTACAATTAGGAGCAATTAAGTTTGTTTTACAAGAACAAAAATCATAAAAATAATGTATGTTGTAGTTTTAGCATTTAATGTCCAAATTGTGTGATTTTATCGTTAATTGCTATGTAATTGTGTCTTAATTGTTAAGAGTTAATTAGTACTTTTATAAATTAATTTAGTTCTATAGGTTAATTTAGAATTTTTAGAATTTTAGTTTTATTTTAAGAAAAAAAGAAAAAGAAGCAATGGAAATAAAAGAGGAAGAAAATCGGATTGAGCCTTTTCTTCAATTTTAAACCACAGGCCCAAAGAACCAAACCCCCACAGGGTCGACCCGACCTGGTCCTCCCCATAACCCAAACGAACCCCAACCCCCCCCCCCCTTTCTATTTTTCATTTTTTCCCTAACAACAACAAAAAAACCTTAAAAAGGGACACCCGCCCCACCCCTGCTGCTTCATCTTCTTCGTCTCCTTCACCCACCAAACCAGCGATGCAACCAACCAGCCTCCCGTCGCCAACCTACAGCCCAACGACCCTCCAGTCGCGAGCTTCAGCCAGTCCGCCATGGCCGCTGCTTTTTCTTCTTCGTCTGTCACTGCTCAACATGCACACACACAGTCCGTCGACCTCCTGAAACAGCTTCCTCACGTCCACCACGACCACCTCGTCAGCACCCCAGCTCCGCCTCACGACCAGCACAGCCAGCCCGTCGCCAGCTGACCATCAACCAGCCTTTTCCGTCGAGCAGCAGCGAGCAGCAACATCTCCAATCCATTGCTGCTCCAGCTCCACTGTCACGCCAACGACCCCTTCGTCGTCTCCCCCAGTCCGTCCTCAAACTCACCTAAACCAACCCGCACGACCACCATAACCCGACGTCTAGCTTCATCCGCGAACGACCACAAACCAGTGAACTCCTTCGTCACTTCATAAAAAAAATGAAAAGGGGCTAAAAACAGTGAGGTTTGTTCAGGCGTGTCGAGGTCGCCGATCGAACCCGGTCTTTAAACTAGTAGGTTTCCATTCTCTTTTCTTTTAGTTCATTCAGCAAATTCGTCTTCCCCTCCTTTTCTTCTTTCTCTGATTGTGTTTGTGTTCTGATTGGTTAGTTTGAATTCGAACCCAGGTCTTTGTTTGTATTATAGATAATTCATGTTCATTTTGTTTAAAGTTTGTTAGTTCTCATCAAGTGATTTAATGTCGAGTGTTTTATGTGCTGGTCCTTAGATTTTAGCTTCAGGGTTCATCATCGATATACTTTCAATATTCCTATATTTTTGTACAGGTTTAACTTAGAATTGTGTTATTTCAGCCCATGTATTTGTGTATCAATCGTAGTCTGAAATCTGCCCGTAGTAGTTCAACATAGTTTTGTTCTGAATCATTCATCTTTGTTATGATGTTGTTTGATCTAGTTTGAGTTCAATTGATGATTGTGTTTAGTGATTTGGATCTACTTGTTTGTTCTGCTAAGTTTGTTTGGATATGAATCTGGCTTTGTTGAATTGTCCTAATATTGTTGATTGGAAGTTAGTTTCATGTGTTCAATTAATCAATTGTTAGGCTTGATTTGGTTATAGCTGATATGGTTTGTAGTACAAATTGAAAGGGATCGGGGTAGGATGGTAATTTCAGTAGTTTCAGGGGTATTTTGGGATTTAAAGTCTTAAAAATGATTAATTTGAATGCTTCGTCCACTAAACACTAATAATGTTAAAATAATACATTGTTTAATATAGTGGGGGACAAAACATATAGTAGTGGGGAATAATGGAATTAAATAAAGAAAAGATAACGATAGTGGGGAATAAGTGAATTAAAAAAGAGCACAAGACATATAGTAGTGGGGAATAAGGCATGAAAGTGTGGGGAACAAAATAACTTCAAACAAGAAGTCACTTGATAATGGGCTGCAGGGAATATCATGGAGGGAAATACTTTTTTAATCAGTTAATGCTCCTAAGAGCTGGAAAGTTAAGAGAGTTTGGATATAAATAAAAGGAGTTTTACACAGTTTAGGGAGGAGAAAAAAGGGATTCTGAAAATCTTAAAAGAGTGTTGGAGAGTTTAAAAAGAGAAAACCAAAAAGAAAGATAGGGTTTTTCATTGCATCTGTAGGAGTAACTCGAATTCGGGACAGTAACCTGATTCCTTTTTGAATGCTTAATTGGTTCAGTGGTCTACGAGTTCAGTTTCGGGTTCAATACACGCGTGGTTGAGCCTGTTTGTGGTGTTGTTGGTTGTTGCTGTTTAGTCTTTTACAAACTTTTGGGGTTGTTCTATCGAGCTTGTTTGGTTTTCTTCAAATTTTTCCGAGCCTCGAATTTGGTTTGAATTGCTGTTGTTGTTTTGTTGTGTTACTACTGTTGCTGACTGCTCCTTCATCTTCTTGTATTTCTATTATCCAGGTACATGTTCCAAAGCTCTCAAATTTAATGGAAAGGAAGTAAAGAGTTTTTGGAATGGATTTATGAATTTCTCCTGTTTCTTTGTGTTTAATTTAATGTATAAGCAGCAGTTCACTCGATATCGCATAGTATGTATTAGAATGACTTTGGAATGCATAAACTGGACTGTTGAATCTATTTCTACAAACATGTGAATATCAATTGTAATTAATCTTAGTTTGTGATTACTAGTTATGAAATATAGTGTAGTTAATTCTTTTTCAGTAGTCGTGTAATAGTTTCAAATAGGTTATGCACCAAACATGTTCAAATAGTTCATGGAAATCAGCATGTTGGTTTAATAGGGTTAGTTCTGAAATTGCGAGTTCACTTGAGTAAGTAACATCATTTTAAATAGCAATGTGAATAATGTTAGTAACTAATATTCTCAAATGTTAGTGATTGATGTTAGCTTGATGTCAGTTTTTAAGCATTGACGCATTTCTTCGACAAGTCGTAAAAAGAGTTAACAAAAATGGCTTTGTATTACACATAGTTAATTCCAATAGTTCAATTCATCTAATAATGTTAGTTTAAATTAATCAAAGAATAGTTAGTTTGTTTTGATATTACTGGGTGTCAATCTCGTGTTCTATTCATAATCTCAACTTTAGTGTTATTAACTAATAGAATGAGGAACGATACAATCTCCCTTGAGTAAGCTCTGTTGCAATTTTCCATTTGCATTTGTCTTAATCTAATAAATAATAAGAGGCACGAGCTTATAAACATGTAACTAATTAGGACCTCTTCTCTTTTATTTTAGAGACGAATTTAATAGAAAATATAGTCACTTTAGGATTGTCCTTTTAAAATAAATGAGACGAGCCTCGACAAACAAAAAATACACAAGTTGCAGGGCCCTCTATACGTGTTGGTAAAATTACTTAGACTTCTGGATGGGCCGTTTAGCAAATTTTCACGGCCTCGCCCAAAATAATGATATGTTAGTCACTGTTAGGCGCGTACTTTTAATAATTTACTTTCTTAAACTCGGGTGCACATTTATGTGACCCAAATCCAAATCTCAACAGAGTTGAAATGTGTCAATAACCACGGGTGCATTGATGTGACGTGGTTCGAGATGTATTTTCACGATGTTGCAATTCTCGGTAAAAATAATAATGATAAAAGCGGTACACAGTTAAAATTTGCACATAGGTTCAACATGTATTAAAATCAGATAAATAAGCCGAATATGATAGTTGAGCGACCGTGCTAGAACCACGGAACTCGGGAATGCCTAACACCTTCTCCCGGGTTAACAGAATTCCTTACTTGGATTTCTGGTTCGCGGACTGTAATACAGAGTCAATATTTTCCTCGATTCGGGATTCAACCGGTGACTTGGGACACAATAAATCTCCCAAGTGGCGACTCTGAATCTTTAAATAAAATTCCGTTTCGATTGTCCTTTAATTGGAAAAACTCCCTTTTACGCCCCCTGCGGGGTGTAGGTGAAAAATGAGGTGTGACAATTGTTATTGCGCATTAATTGATTTTCAATTAAATACACATATACGTGAAGGATGTGCCTTAATGTGAGTAATGTACCATTCTTGATAATTAGAGAAGTATGAAGAATACAATTATGTGTTGAAATACTTAGGCTATAAGCCAAGATAGAAACTGAGAATTATTCATGCTAGCTATGTGCCCACTTACCTGTACTACAACTTGAATTACTTTTGTATATACCTATGATCACAACCTGCAAAATGAATACTGAAAATGGAAAATGATGTGATAATGGTGGCCCTGAGTGCCAAGGAGTTGATATGATATATATATATGAAATAAAGATTCAGATGTGATGAGTAATGAGAAAGGAATAACGCCTACATAAGGCGGCCTAGCCGATCGGGTCGTGATCGGACACCATGCCGCACACATGGTGGTAATGTGCTGATATTGAATTCTGGATAAGGAAAATGAAATAGTGATTGAGATATATGCCTCCAATGAGGCAACCTAGCCGGTCGGGTCGTGATCGGACTCCACTCAAGATAGCGGTGGTATTGAGAACAGTGATGAAGATATGAAAGAAATGCCCCAAACTAAGTTTTGGAAATTATATGAAGGATTGAATGAATTACATATTTGATTTACTCATGTGATTTACTTGTACTTGCTTGATAGTTCTTTCTAGTAAAATTGTGCTTAGTTATACATACTAGTGCTATTCGATGGCACTAACGTCCCTTTTGCCGGGGGCGCTACATTTTTTTTATGAATGTAGGTGGCTCCATTGCAAATAGTGTCGATCACGCATAGCGGAGTACCTTCTTCTCAAAGTCTTGGTGAGCCCCTTTCTCCTTCAAGGGGTTATATTGTACATATTCTTATTTTGGACTTTCACTTTTGAGGTATAGCCGGGGCCTTGTTGCCAGCATTGTTATCACGTCTTTTGTATCCTTAGAGGCTCCGTCGACGTTTGTGTGGGTTATGTATGGGTATTGGATGGGTCAATGGACCATGTTGTAACCTTGTACTCTTGCTTTCTTCTACCCCATAACTTGTATGGAACCTTGGAAGTTTAACCACGTTTTAAATGTTGTGATATAAAATGAACTAAGATGTTGAATATACAATCTTTTCTAGATTAAATAAAGGTAAACATGGCTTCCTTATTCCTATCGAGTTGGGTAGATAGCGGTTGATAAGGCTTGCTCAGTTGGGTTCACTCGATTGAGCGCCGGTCGCGCCTCCCGAAGTTGGGGCGTGACATTGAGCTTCAAGGCAGTGCTGCCGAATTCGATCTTGCGCGGTCCGTACTGAAGGTTCCGTGTCCGCATTGCCATTATGTGCGGTCCGCGGAAGAGAAGATCAGAGAGATGTAATTTGATAAGGATCAAGCCAACGCTGTCCCCAATCATGTTTGTGCGGACCGCATTAGAGATCTCCGCAGTCGCGGTCCATTCTGCGCGGTCCGCAGAGCCTGGGTTCAGAGAGCTAAGCCTTCAAGTCCAAGATCCTAGTGCGGCTGCAGTCCATTTTGTGTGGCCCGCACTGATCCCCGTAAGGGCATTTTTGTCCATTTTTTCCAGCTTAGTATAAATAGAACATTTTTCCATTTTTAGGGTATGAGATATTCCAGAACGTGAGTTGCGGTCGTGAGACTCAATTTTGTAGCCATTTTGGCATCTTAACTTAGATTTAACGATAGATTCTCTGTATTTACATTAGCTTTTAATTAATATGTCTTGTTTTTCATCTATTTTTGTATTTTCTTCTTCAAGCATGAGTAGCTAAACCCATTAACTAGGGTTGTGGCTCAATCCTAGTATGGGTAATTGATGGGTGTTGCCATCTAGGGTTAGATTGACTATGGGTGTTTGCTATTTTTGATAATTTTATGGTTTAATCTATGAATTGGTGATTGCAAACACTGGTTTGTGCTAAGTTGACCTGGCTCTTCTTGAGAAAAAGAGCCTAAGCCTCCAAAATTAACCCAACAAGGAATTGAGATGGACTCAAGAGAATTGATAGTCTCAATTAAAGGGTTAAACCTCGAGAGAGTAATTACCCGACTTGAACCCTAGTTGTTTGAGCTAATTTGCCTACCCATTTGGTCTCGAGAGAGTCAATTGGGCAAAATCACTCTCTCTACCGAGAGGTGTGAGAGTGGGTAAAATTGTGCAACGGTTATAGCATATTTAACCAATCATGTCAATCGAACCTTAGAAGCATTTACCCGTCAAATAGCCACCCAGGTGAAAGTCACTACCCTAGTGCCTTTTTACCCATTAGATACAACTCTAGCAATTTTCTCATTAACATAATTTAGTTCTAATTAGTAGTTGATAATATTAGCTTGTTAAAGAAAAATTAAAAGATGTTTGGAAGTGACATTTGGAACAATTACACGACTCTAGTCTAGACAGATACTCAACTCCCTTCCTAGCTCCCTGAGGAATTCGATCCCGACCCTCATATCGGGTAAAAGCTATTGCGACCCTCTCTTCCTACTTTGTAGTAGTGCGGAGTTGGCAACGATCACTTTTTGGTGTTGTTGCCTGGGAGCTAACGGTTTTGGCTATCTATTTAGTTAGTTTTGTGTGTTGTTCTTCTTTCCTTCTTTGTTACTTACTTGTTTATGTCATTTATGAGGTACCAACATGGCTTTAAACAATGCTAATGACCCTTTTGGAAACGTGATAGCGAGGGAGGAGGTAGATGATCTGAGCAAGATGAGGTGCCTCTTGCACCTTAAGGTTAACGGAGATGCCGGAATGCCAATGATAATCCAAATGACAATATTCCAGACCCTCCCCCGGTTCCTCCAAGAGTAGCTCCCAGAGTATTACCGAACCAGGGCTACGCAAGTGCTATTGTCCCACCCCGAATCCGGGCGGGCAACTTTTAGATAACCAATGTGATGTTGACCTTACTTGAGCAGTGTGGGTACTTCACGGGCGCTGCAAATCAAAATGCCTACAAACATCTCAAGGGGTTCGTAGATACATGTTGGGGGAGCAAACAGACGAATGTGTCCGAGGATGCGTTGAGATTGAGACTTTTCCCGTTCTCACTTTGGGGAAAGGCATTAGACTGGCTCGAGAAACTCCCTAACCATTCCATCACAACTTGGGATGAGTTGGCGGATACGTTTATTGCCAAATTCTTCTCTCCTAGTCATATGGCGGCACTTCGAGATGAAATATTAGCCTTCAAGCAAGAGCCAACGGAACCTTTGCATGAGATTTGGGAGCGGTATAGAACGATGGTGAAAGAGTGCCCAAATAATGATATGACCGAGGCCATGATCCAACAAACCTTCTACCGGGGCATAAATACTACAAATCAATGCATTGTTAACCAATTGGTCGGGGGCAATTTTATGAAGCTTTCTTATGATGAGGCATGTGATGTACTTGATGAAATAGCGGACATTCTTCAGCATGGCAGAGTAAAGCAAATGTGCCTCAAGGTGACCCTACGATTATTCATTTGCACACGGAATTACATGACCATGGGCAAGCGATAGCTGAGCTTACTACTACTGTGAATCAATTGGCTAAATCACAATTGCAACAAGTTCAGAATCCTCTCCAAGTGAATGCCATTGAGGGTGTTAGTATGCTTGTCAACAAAAGAAGGCAAAGGAGGCAACAAAATCAAGGAAATTCTGAGCAATTTGTTGATGAATATGATGGGTGTAAAAATGATGGTTATGATGACCAAAGTGAAGAGGTACAATATGTCAACAACTATCAAGGCAATAGAGGCAACTCTTCAAACCAACAATGGCGACCCCAAGGAAATTGGGGCAATCAACAACAAAGTGATGGCAATTGGAACAACAACAACCAAAACAGCAATTGGGGTAATCAAAACAACAACCAAGGCAATTGGAATGGAAATAACAATAATTGTGGTAACAACAACAATCAAGGCGGGTGAAAAAACAATGGAAACCAAGGCAACCGGGGGCAAGGCTTTCAAAGGTCCCCAATGTACCAACAACCGAACAATCCACCCCATTTCCCTTCTCAAGGTCCTACTTCTTCTGGTAATGATATGAGCAGAATGGAGATGATGTTCGAGCAGATGATGAAGAGGAATGCGTATTCAGATGCACAGTTAGCTTCTCACAATACCTCTATCCGAAACTTGGAGGTGAAATTAAGCCAAATCCCTCAGTCATTGAATACTCGCCCGAAGGGTGATCTACCAAGTGATACGGTAGTGAACCCAAAGGGTGGGAACAATCATGTTATAGAGGTCACAACAAGAAGTGGGAGAGGCGGTGATGTGAATGCCTCTAAGCAAAAACAAGTCGTGGATGATGATGTTGAGTTTCAAGATGACGAAGTCCCTTTGGTAGTTGAAGATGTGGTTGATGAAAATGTGAACAATGAAGTGAGGATTAATATTCAAGAAGTCGAGGTGGAAACCCAAAATGATGTGAACCTGTCTAGGGAACACATAATTGACATGCTAGAGCTGGTTGTGCCAAAAGCCAAGGCTCCTTTGCCAAGGCCACCTCCACCTTATCCTCAAAGGCTCGCGAAGCAGAAGAATGATAATCAGTTTAAAAAGTTCATTGACATGATGAAGAGCTTATCTATTAATGTGCCTTTGGTGGAGGCACTTGAACAAATGTCGGGTTATGCAAAATTCATGAAAGACTTGGTTACAAAGAAGCGTTCTTGGATTGTGAAACTATAAAGATGACTCACCAAGTTAGTTCTATAGTGCATTCAATGGTCCCGAAGCTTGAAGATCCCGGTTCTTTCACCATTCCTTGCACCATTGGGAGTGCGGATTTTCTCAAGGCTCTATGTGACTTGGGAGCTAGTATCAATTTAATGCCCTACTCGATTTTCAAAACTTTGGGTATCGGGCAACCTAGGCCAACCTCAATGAGACTTCAAATGGCTGATCGATCGATGAAACGACCTTTGGGCATTACTGATGATGTGCTTGTCCGGGTGGACAAATTCATTTTGCCGGCCAACTTTGTCATTTTGGATTGTGAAGTGGACTATGAGGTTCCTATTATCTTGGGCAGACCTTTCCTTGCAATGGGGAAGGCATTGGTTGATGTTGAAGCGGGTGAGCTCACTTTCCGAGAGGGAGATGAAAAGGTCATTTTCTATGTTTGCAAGTCTATGAAGCAACCCAATAGCACTAAGGTATGCTCATTTGTAGACCTTGTCATAGCTGTGATTGTGGATGATACCAGTGCTATGATCAAAGTGGAGGATCCTCTTGAGGCCGTGCTATTAAATCTTGATGTCAATGAGGATGCAACTAGAGTGGAGTGCGTGAATGCCTTACATGGGATGGGCTCTTATTCCTATGAGCCTAGAAAATTGTATTTGGATCTTGAAAACCAGAAAACTCCACCAACAAAACCATCAATTGAGGAGCCACCGGTGTTGGAGTTGAAACCACTTCCTCCATACCTCAGATATGAATTCTTGGGCTCAAACTCAACTTTACCAGTTATTCTTTCCTCTTGCCTTACTAACATGCAGGTTGAGGCCAATTTGGCGGTGCTTCAAAAGCAGAAAAGGGCAATTGGATGGACTCTAGCTAACATTCAGGGGATAAGCCCTGCATTCTGTATGCACAAAATTATCTTGGAGGATGATTCAAAGCCTTCCTTGGAACATCAAAGAAGATTGAACGAGGCTATGCAAGAAGTGGTGAAGAAAGAGGTGATCAAATGGTTGGATGTCGGGGTTGTGTACCCTATTTTTGATAGCTCGTGAACTTCTCCGGTGCAATGTGTACCGAAGAAGGGTGGTATGACTGTGGTGACCAATGACAACAATAAACTTATTCCTACTTGGACAGTCACAGGTTGGAGGGTTTGCATGGACTACCGGAAGCTAAATAAGGTGACCCGAAAGGACCATTTCCCATTGCCATTCCTTGACCAAATGCTTGATCGTCTCACGGGGCGTGCTTTTTATTGCTTTTTGGATGGATACTCGGGGTATAATCAAATCTTAATTGCCCCGAAGGACCAAGAGAAGGCCACCTTTACTTGTCCGTATGGAACTTTCGCTTTCTCTCGGATGTCGTTCGGATTGTGTAATGCTCCGACGACATTCCAAAGATGCATGATGGCTATTTTCACCGACATGGTGGAAGATATATTGGAGGTATTCATGGATGATTTCAGTGTGGTTGGTGATTCCTTTGAAGTGTGTTTTGGTAATTTGGATAGAGTGTTGGCCCGGTGTGAAGACACAAACCTCGTACTCAATTGGTAAAAATGCCATTTTATGGTTGAAGAGGGTATAGTGTTGGGTCACAAAATTTCAAAACGAGGGATTGAAGTTGATAAAGCCAAGATAGAGGTGATTTCAAGGCTTCCTCCCCCCATTTCTGTCAAAGGGTGAGGAGGTTTCTTGGGCATGCGGGTTTTTACCGGAGGTTTATAAAAGATTTTTCAAAAGTGGAACACCCCTTGTGCAAGTTGCTAGAAAAGAATGCAAAGTTTGTGTTCGATGAGGGATGTATGCAAGCATTCGAGCTTCTCAAGCTTAAGTTGACCACTACCCCTATCATTACCGCACCAAATTGGAGCTTGCCTTTCAAGCTCATATGTGACGCAAATGACATTGTGGTTGGGGTTGTTTTGGGTCAAAGGGTTGACAAGATGTTTCATCCGGTGTACTATGCAAGCAAGACCATGAATGAAGCTCAAAGAAACTATACAGTCACCGAGAAAGAGTTGTTGGCTATAGTGTTTGCAATGGAAAATTTTCGGCTGCATCTTATGGGGGCCAAAGTTATAGTGCACACCGATCATGCCGCCCTTAGGTATTTGATGACAAAGAAAGACTCCAAGGCAAGATTGATGAGATGAGTGTTACTACTTCAAGAGTTTGATCTAGAAATTGTGGACCAGAAAGGTAGTGAGAATCAAGTGGCAGACCACTTGTCCCGTTTGGAGAAGGAGGGGAGGCTTTGTGATGGCCTTGAGATCAATGATTCATTTCTCGACGAACAACTCCTTGCAGTACAATGAATGATATGCCATGGTTTGCTGATGTTGCCAATTACCTTGTGACAAGAGTAATCCCGTGTGAGCTCTCTTCTAACCAAAGGAAGAAGCTCAAGCGAGATAGTTTGGATTTCTATTGGGATGAGTCATACTTGTTCAAGATTTGCACGGATGGTGTGATTCGTAGATATGTCCAGGAGGAAAAACAATTAAGTATCTTAGAGGCTTGCCATTCTTCACCCTATGGTGGTCATCATGGTGGGGTGAGGACCGCCTCGAAAGTTCTTAGTTGTGGATTCTATTGGCCCACCTTGTTCAAAGATGCGGGTGATTTTGCAAAGAGGTGTGACGATTGCCAAAGAGCAGGCGGAATTTCAAAAAGGGATGAGATGCCTCTCAATACCATTCTTGAAGTGGATATCTTTGATGTTTGGGGCATCGATTTCATGGGTCCATTTGTTAGCTCTTGTGGGAATACTTACATTCTCGTGGCGGTTGACTATGTCTCAAAATGGGTTAAAGTCATGGCTTTTCCTAACAATGAAGCCCGGAGTGTTGTTGCATTTCTTAAAAAGAGCATCTTCACAAGGTGTGGCACTCCTCGTGCGATTATTAGTGATGGGGGATCTCACTTTTGCAATAAAGCTTTCGACACATTACTTTCCAAGTACGGTGCCAATCATAAGGTTTTGGCCCCTTATCATCCTCAAGCTAGTGGTCAAGTGGAAGTCTCCAACAGAGAAATCAAAAGTATCTTGTCAAAGACGGTCAATGCAAATAGGACCGATTGGTCGAAGAAGTTGGATGACGCTTTATGGGCTTATCGAACGGCTTACAAAACCCCGATTGGTATGTCTCCATATCGGTTGGTGTTTGGGAAAGCATGCCATCTTCCGGTTGAGTTAGAGCACAAGGCCATGTGGGCTTTGAGGAAGATGAACCTTGAATGGGATGTTGCAGCTAATCTTCGTGTTGAATAACTCAATGAACTCGATGAATTTAGATTCCATGCCTACTCCAGTTCGTCCTTGTATAAGGACGAGATGAAGTACCTTAATGACAAATATGCTCATGGAAAGGAGTTCAACGTAGGTGATTTGGTTCTCTTGTTCAACTCCCAGTTACGTCTGTTTCCGGGAAAGCTCAAATCCAAATGGAGTGGACCATTTGAAGTTGTGTTTGTGATCCCTTTTGGTGCTCTTGATTAGAAAAACAAAAATGGTGAAGTCTTCAGAGTTAATGGGCACCGGGTTAAGCATTATCTTGGAAAGTTTGATGATAGCCACATGGTAGCGCTCCTTAATTTCAAATGATGTGATGGTAACATGCGTCGTGCCGCAACGTTAAATCAGGTGCTTCTTAGGAGGCAACCCATGTCTTTTTCTTCTTATTTTCTTTGATTTTCTTTGTAGTGTAGGATTGATTTTGTGCTAATTGGTTGTGAGATGTGCAGGGATTGTATTGATGCAGTGCAAAACATGATAGAAAAATTGAACAAGTCTCTGAAGTTGCCAGTGCAGCCGCACTACACTTTGTGCGGTCCGCACTGGTGTGACCAATGTGAGGACTCTCTGAAGTCTACCACTGTGGCCGCATTGCATTTTGTGCGGACCGCGGTGGACCTCTGGCGGCCGCGGTCTGTTTTGTGCGGACCACAGAGGTTGCCTTCTTAGACGTTTTCTAAAAAAAACCAGCGCGGATCGCGGTCCATTTTGTGCGGCCGCTCTGGTAGGTGAGTATGGGTCCTAGTAGTTTTTCTATAAATAGACCCCAGGGACCACTGTTTACACTTTTCGCAAATTTTACACTCATAGAGACTAAACACTATTCATCTTGAGCCTTGACCGTGATTGATTGTTTTCATTGCCTTGTTTACATTCCTCTTACAACTGGTACATTAATCTTCCCCTTTGCTTGTTAATTTTGCTCATTACAGTTAATTTTTCATTTTTTTTCTTAGCATGTATTTCTTCCATCTCTCATATTCTCTTTACTAGATTAGTTAGATTAGTTAATTGTTAGTTTAATTAGGCTTAGGTAGTACAAAATAGACTGGGTAAACATATGGAAACATCAATTTGGGACAAATTTAGGCTTAAAAGCAAACAAATCTCAAACCCTAACTCAGTGCCATATTTGGGCACCCTCCGCGGACTGTGGTCGTGTTTGTGCGGTCCGCGGTGCCCTTGTGCGATCCGCAGTACCACTTTGTGCGGACCGCAGTGATGAACTTATGTAAGGTGACCTTAAGCCCACTGCAGCCGCACTGTATTTTGTGCGGTCCGCACTGGACCACCACGGCCGCGGTACCAGTTTGTGCGGTCCGTGGTGGTCAGATTCAGAGAGGGTATTCTGAGTCCCACCCTTGTGCGGACCGTGATTGTTTCTGTGCGATCCGCGATGACCCCAGTATGGCCGTACTTCTTTTTGTGCGGTCCGCACTGGCCTGTTTCTGCAACTGTATCTGCAACTATCTGTTTCTGTTCTGCAATTCTTATTGCACTGATGTCTCACTGTCTCTGCTGATACTAACAATGTTAGATGCTTGTGCTTGCAGACAATGATTAAACAACGAGGCAAAGGCTCAAAACAACCCGGCCGAGGTGATTACTCCTGGGGAGGGAAGCAAAGGTTGGTAAAACTCACTCCCCAGGCTAGAAAAAACATAAAGAACATGAGGAAAGCAATTAAGGCAGCTGACAGAGCCTGTGATCAATCGGGGAGTGAGTATTTGCCTTCCCAAGACATCTCCTCTGACTCAGTTCCAACTCATTTCGTCTCCAACTTCGGATTGACTGATGATTCCCCTCCACAATCACGCATTGCCTAAGCTCCAGAGCATATACCTTCTGAGTCATCTGAGGTCTCAACAGCTAGCAGTGGCGAGTACTCCACCTCCCCCACAGCTTCATTATCTGGGGAGAGTGCAGGCGGAGGTGATGAGGGAAATGAGGAGGTACCTGAGGGGGGTGAACCTCAGGTTGTGGGGATTGCCCGTACTAGGAAACCCGAAGTCTAGGAGGTAGGTTTGTAATCCAAGTAGCATATCACAAATTCAGGGAGTGGTGGCCGGTGCGAAAACTAATTTTGGAGAGGAGTTTCGTAGATAGAGATCTTCTACCCCTAAACCCCGATGTGCATAGATAGTGTAGAATAAGAGTGGGGTGGGAGCACTTTATAGATGACTGGGGGAGGCAAATGAACACTTGGTCAAGGAGTTTTACTGTAATGTGGCCCACATCGTCAAGGGATCCAAAGTGACTAACGTTCGAAACAAAAAGGTGTTGTTCCGTGGGAAGTCTTTGAATGAATATTTGGGCTTCAATGAGGAAAATGAGTCTCTCTATATGGCAAAGTTGGAGATGGGCGAGGAGGTCCGTACATGGTTAGCTCAGTACTTGGCAATCCCAGGTACCGTTCCGGAGTGGTTGACTATTGGGGTCAAAATATTACGGAGGACCCTAAACTTTGAGGCTAGGGGTTGGGAGACGTTTGTGTGCAGCCGATTAGACCTCACTTCCAATGATCAAACTCTACCTATCCACCGGGTTGTCCTAGTTGCTTCCATCATGGTAGGGTATCCCATCAATGTGGGGAATGTGATATCCCGCATCATCTCGATTGTGGGTACTGAGACTGATAGGAACTACCTTTTCCCCAATACCCTGACCATGTACTTTAGAGATTTGAAGGTAGAAAAGAGGCGGTTTGACGTCAAGGTCAAGGCTACAGCTCCATTCTCATGGTATAGCTTGAGGGGACCAGACAACCCCAAGGACAAGAGCTACAAGGCACCCGCTTTCACCCCAACTGGCTAGTCTGAAGAGCCAGTTGTGGTAGAGGCCCCCATTGAGCCTGCCTCTACCTCTACTGAGATACCTCCCGGACCCTCCGCTTCAGATATTCCTTCGGGCCCTTCCATATCAACGGGACCAGAGATTCCATCTACTCGGGCCCATCCTATCACTGCCCACCGGCTGAGCCAGACGCTTCAGAGTTTAAACAACTGGATGTATACTGCGGCATCCAAGTTGTCTACCTTGACCTCCACCATTGCAGCTCAGTCGGCCCCTGTCACACCTCCTTTTTCCGGCCCCGCGAGGGTACAGGGAGTTTTTTTCAATTAAAGGACAATCGAAACAGGATTTGTTTATTTATTTCAGAGTCGCCACTTGGGAGATTTTAGGGTGTCCCAAGTCACCAATTTTAATCCCGAATCGAGGAAAAGAATGACTCCATATTACAGTCTGCGCACCAGAAATCCGGATAAGGAATTTTGTTAACCCGGGAGAAGGTGTTAGGCATTCTCGAATTCCGTGGTTCTAGCACGGTCGTTCAACTGTTATATTTGGCTTATTTACCTAATTTTTAAACAATTAAGAACTTATATGCAAATTTAGCATTAAACCGCTTTTATCATTATTCTTATTATTATATTTTATATAAGAATTGCAACGTCGTGAAAACGCATCTCGAACCACGTCACAACCAGTGTACACGTGATTTGTTGACGCATTTTGACTTCGTCAAGATCGGGATTTGGGTTACATAAATGCACACCCGTATTTAAGAAAATAACTTTATTAAATATGCGCCAAAATACTACGCATTATTAAACTATTAGGTAGGACTGTGAAATTTACTAAATGGCCCATCCTGGAATCTAAACATTTTTAAAAAAAAAAGAATAAATAAGATTGGATGACCCAGCAAATTTTGTATTGTTTACATTTATTTATTTTTAGCGAAATCCTCCCTTATTTTATGAATATCTTTTAATGACTACTTTTTATTATTACTAATATAAAATCAATCTCTACATACTTAAAAAATAACATATTAAATACTAGTTTAAAACAAATATTAACGGAAAGTAATATTACTAAAATTATAATTATAAATACAGCATAAAATTGTCAAATAATTTATTTTTTCGGATTTAAAAAAAAACAATTATCCCATAGTCAATTAAAATCATATTGTTAGATGACTTGAGCTACTGAAATTAATTATTTACAAATACTGAAAATTAGAAATAATCTTGACTACTAAACGGTATTTCTAAAAATTAAATAATTAACCTTAACTAACCTTGTTTTAATTCAAATCATGTCCTAATACTTGATTCGCAAAATTAATTCATGTTTTAACTGAATTCAGCTATATGATTCCGATTAACTTAACGTTGGCGATACTAAAACCCTTATGAATAAAGAATTTAATCAATTTTTGCCAAACTGATTTAATAAAGCCATTTTTACGTTATTTTCTTCTATTTTTATTATTTGACAGTTTAATTAGTCATGAACATGCTTAAATATTTACTACCTAATAATCAGGTTGAAGCAAAGCACTATTTAATACATCGCTACAATATGCCTAATTATGCCAAACGACGGCGATTTACAGAATAATAATACATGAAATATCCTGAATGCAATTAATAAAAAAAAACTAAATTAAAAATTTAAACTTCCATTCTTCATTTCAGCTTACAAAATACCAAAATTACAGTTGTGTACCTGATATTGCCAATATAAGAAGAAGAAAGTCAGCCACGTAGTACGTAACACAACAACAACAATAATAACCAGCAATCCAGTCAATAGAAATCCCAGTGACAGATTTGAAAATCAAAATAAAATCCAGAAACACTGTCAACAAACAACGGACAGAAACCAAGGGAATTTTCAGATTTGAAAGGCTAATTAATATTTAACCCTTAATTTTTAAACTCGTATATCAGAATATTTATCAGATGTGAACTACTCTCTCTTCTAATTTCCAACTCTTTTTATTTGTATATTTTTTTCTTTCTTTTTCTTTCTTGAAAGTTTTAATATTTTTTTCGGATTTTTTCTTTCTCTCTTAAATATTCAGCTTTTTTTCTCTCTCTTTCTCTATCTCCTACTTCTAAAATCTGATCAAGCCTCCTATATATCACATCCCCAAACCCTTTAATTAATTAATAAAACAACTATTTTCTCCTACCAAACCCATTATCTTCCCACTCATCCCCATTTTAATCCCACTAAATTAAACAAATATATCAACCCCGCCCCATTACATCTTGTCCCCCATGCCTACCATAAACAATTACCATATTCCCCTCCACTATATTTTGTCTTGTCCCCCATTTATATTAAATAATTATATCACCCACATCCCATTACATTTTGTCCCCCATGCTTAACATAAAGAATTAGAAAATGTACAATTCCTAAACTACCCCTCCGATCTTATTGCAATTACCATTTTACCCCTGAACGTTCTGCAATTTACCAAACTACCCTCATCAGCTATAACTAATCAATTAATCAAACTCAACCAAAATATAGCCAATATGACCAATTTCTACATAAATTCAAACAACAAATCACATGAACATGATTTCTTCAACATTTCAACAACAAATCACATGAACACAAATTGAACAACAAAGAACAACTAAAATTTGATTGAACAATATTTTTAGCAACAAACAAACCTATTTTCAGATTCAACAACAACAATCAAACAAGTATATTTAGATTTCTAAATTCAATAATATTGAACTTAAAATCAACTCTAACAACATTACAACCAACAATTCCTATATTAAACTTAAACAAGATTATGAGACAAATTCAAGAAATAATCATAAATGATAAACAATAAAACAAGAAATCAAGCTATACTAATTTCGGATTCAAAATCAATCAAACAAAGTATGAGCATAAATGAGAAGATTCAACAACAATAACAAACAAACTTTATTCAAACTTCGAATTAAACTTAAACAAAACAAATAAACATATTCAAATCACTAATCTTCAAATAATTAATTAATCTTTCTTAATTAAATCCAACAAAAATTATAACAAAGATACATGATCCAAAAATTAAAACATAACTTCACATTAAATCACTGAATTAAAAACGAACTTCAAACAAAATGAACACGAATTAAATCTATTTTAAACAACAAACATGACGGATTTAAATAATTTAAACTAACATTCTTCTATACTAAATCCTTTTAAAATTAACAAACTAAAGACAAAATTCATTGAACTTCAACTTAAAACTAAAAATATTATAATTACTAACAATTTTTACCTAAAAAAAATAAAACAAAAAATAAAAATCAAGAACAAGAATCAAACATTTAATGATTTCGGATCCGAAAAATATCAAACAAATTACGGACAGAAACAAAACTTAGAACAACTAACCGTAAATGACCAACGACGAACTCGAATGAACTTTAAACGAATCCAACGAAACTTTGACATAAACGGACTTGAAGACGACGAAGCGACAACGAAACAATAGCAGCGAAGAGGTCGATGAAGTGAAGCAACAGACAGCTGGAAGAAAAACGCAGCAACAGTGGCGACGCGGGCAGCAGTAGCAACACTACTCAACTGGTGGCAGCGAGGGAGACGACGATGCTCGTTTGGACGAAGACATGGTCGACGTCGGCATCCATGAAAGCTTGAGCTTGAGCTTGTTCATGGCTGCTCGGAGATGAAGAAACATCAAAGGTGGTCGACGACGTGTCGAACTGTGTGCGACTGGCTGGACGGAGCAGCAACATCGCTATGACAGTAGGGTCGTTTGGTCATTTGGATGAAGAACGAAGAAGAAGCAGCAGCCATGAAAGGCTGTTGCGTGTGTGCGTTTTTTTTACTGTGTATGTGTGTGTGCGTGTTGACGTGTGTGTGTGAGAGTGTGACGGGGTGAGGGGGAAGGGCTGGAGGGGTGGTCGTTGGGCAAGGGGGAAGGGCAGCCATGGTTGTGAAAGCTTGAAGAAGGAGAGCAAGAGAGGGGGCGGGTGGTTTTTTTCAACAGTGAATATTTTAGGGTTTTGTTAAATGAAAGATAGGGAAATAGGGGTGTTGGTCTTTGGGGTTATGGACTGGGTCGACCCGGTTTGAAATGGACCGGGTCGTTTGGGAAGATTGGATAATTTTTTGGGCTTGTGGCTTACAATTGAAGAAGTGGCCCAATCCGATTTTTCTTTGTATTTTTGCTCTCTTTTCTTCTTTTATTTTTCTAAAACTAAATTATAAAAAACTTAAATTATTATTAAGAACTAAATTAAGTTATAAAAGCGCAAACTAACTCCCAATAACAATTAACGTACAATTAAGTAATAATTAAGCATAAAATTGTATATTTGAACATTAAATGCTAAAAATGCAGAAGATGCCTATTTTTTGTAATTTTCAATTTTTGTAAAACAAACTTAATTACTAACAATTGTATAATTAAATCCTACATGCAAAATGCGACATATTTTGTATTTTTATTAATTTAACAAATAAACATGCACAGACAAATACAAATAATTATTCAAAAATATCACAAAATTGCACACCAAGGAAAATCATTTTATTTTTGAATTTTTTGGGAGTAATTCTCATATAGGGCAAAAATCACGTGCTTACAGCTGCCCCTCTTTGCCCGAAGACACGAAGGGTTTTCGTGCAAAGATAAAGCGAGCGATTTTTGCCCATCCGAGTACTCCGTGTGAAGCATTTTTTGAAAAAGATTTAACCGAACCTTTGCTTCAGAGGTTTCCTACATATCCTGGGCTAAAATAGGAATCAGGTCAATGTAGTTCGGGAAGTTTTGGTAGCTGGGACTACCATGTGACTGCAATGTTACTGTTGTTGTATGCTACTTTTACTTGTTTGATGACCTCCTTATTACACCATGCTTAAAAGAAAACAAGAAGCTAGGCTGGACTATGGATCATAAGATCTCCTTTATCTGCAACTTGTTCCTGTTGCCTTGCTTTCTTGTCGGCTTGCGTTTCTTCCGGTGGTTTTCTTCCGAGACTTTGGGGATGACACTGGCCTTTTGCTTTTCTGAATACCAGTTTTCATTATTCCGTTCTGTCTGCTGGGGATATGGCTTTCTTCATTGAGCTTTGTTATGCTGGGCATAATTCAATGTTCACGTGCCACTTCTTTCAAGACGCGTCTTTTCTTCCTTTTGACTCATGCGCTTGAGTTTGTGCTGGGACCTCTTGTTGCAACCTTCTGTTTTCCGGTACTGAGGATTTTTTTATTGTTTCCTGCTGGGAATTCCTGTTGTAACCTTCTACCTTCCGGTGGGTTACTGATTTCAAGATCTGCAGTATAAGACTGAAGAGTATTCCTCTCGTTATACAGGTGGGCGCCTGGATGCAAAAATATGAAATGTATGCCTGCATTATACTGGTGGGCGACTTAGAACAGAAATGAAAAGACAAAAATGTATTCCCGCATTATACTGTTGGGCGACTAGGACATGAAATGAAAAACAGAAATGTATACCCGCATTATACTGGTGGGCGACCTAGAATATGAAATGAAAAACTGGAAGGTATGCCCGCATTATACTGGTGGGCGGCCGAGGACATGAAATGAAAAGACAGAAATGTATTCCCGCATTATACTGGTGGGCGACCTAGAACATGAAATGAAAAACTGAAAGGTATGCCCACATTATACTAATGGGCGGCCGAGGACATGAAATGAAAAGACATAAATGTATTCCCGCAGTATACTGGTGGGCGCCTAGAACATGAAATGAAAAGACAGAAATGTATACCCGCATTATACTGGTGGGCGACCTAGAACATGAAATGAAAAGATAGAAATGTATACCCGCATTATACTGGTGGGCGACATAGAACAGAAATGAAAAGACATAAATGTATACCCACATTATACTGGTGGGCGACCTAGAACAGAAATGAAAAGACAGAAATGTATTCCCGCATTATACTGGTGGGCGCCTAGGACATGAAATGAAAAACAGAAATGTATACCCGCATTATACTGGTGGGCGACCTAGAACAGAAATGAAAAGACAGAAATGTATTCCCGCATTATACTGGTGGGCGCCTAGAACATGAAATGAAAAACTGAAATGTATACCCGCATTATACTGGTGGGCGACCTAGAACATGAAATGAAAACAGAAATGCATACCCGCATTATACTGGTGGGCGACCTAGAACATGAAATGAAAACATAAATGCATACCCGCATTATACTGGTGGGTGACCTAGAACATGAAATGAAAAGACAAAAAATGTATACCCGCATCATACTGGTGGGCGACCTAGAATATGAAATGAAAAGACAAAAAATGTATACCCGCATTATACTGGTGGGCGGCCTAGAATATGAAATGAAAACATAAATGCATACCCGCATTATACTGGTGGGCGACCTAGAACATGAAATGAAAAGACAAAAAATGTATACCCGCATTATACTGGTGGGCGACCTAGAATATGAAATGAAAAGACAAAAAATGTATTCTCGCATTATACTGGTGGGCGCCTAATTGGTAAAGAATAATTTGAATTTGTTTCCTCAATTCTCCGAGAAAATTTTCACTTGTGGCAGAAAATTTTCTGCCCCAATTCTGGCGATCTTTCTTAAGGCGTATCTTTAGGCCATCATCAACACTTTATTTTCCTGTTCAAATCAAAGAAAATTTAGTTAGTTTTTTTTCTTGAAATATGGCGAGTGGTCATATCACTCCTGATGGGAATGATTGTTCCTTTTCCCTTATTCCTGTTCGGCGTTCCCAAAACTTGTTGAGGATGATGTTATTTGCTGGGGATAACATTCTGCTGGGGATGGTTTTTCCATTTATCCCTTCCCCATTTTGTATCTCAAAAATTGCTGGGGGTTATTTAGCTGAAGATGGATTTTCCTTTCTTCCCTTCCCATTCTGTGTTGTCCGACCACCTCGGAACTTGGTCGATATTCGATCGGAGTCCTGCTAGGGATCGTCTTGGAACTTGGCCCGCAATTTCCTCAACATGTTTTTTTTTCGGTTCTTCCCTGTACTTTCCTTGCCATTTTAGGACAATATTATTCGGCCTAGCAACCAACGTCTTTTGTCTTATTGCCTTGTCTCTGGCCTGCCCTTTTTACATTTTATGTTGTACCATTTTGGCAACTGGTAGTAAGCTCTGAAAGACCTTCCTTAAAACATAAATTTCTGGAAAAATTCTTTTAAACAAAGAAATGAAAAGATAGAAAAAGAGAAAATCTTTCTGAACAAATGATGGGGAAAAAAAAAGAAATGAACTTATCTGGGTGATATAACTTATTCCAACGATCATGTTGTGCATTCCGGATTAATCAACCCAGTCTATTTGTGTCGATCAATCTTTCTGATGTCTTCATTTGCTGGGGATAAATAGGTGCCGAATTCTTCGCAAAATGCAGATCCTTTCTGCCAATCTATCTTGTCGCCTCATAGTGCCCTTTGCGAGGTTTTCACTAACAAGGCTCTCTCATTTCTCACAGCTCCCATCGCCTTATGGTGCCTGTGAAGGTTTTCACCGATAAGACTCTCTCATTTTGTATTTCTCAGCTTACGTTGCCTTATGGCGCCTGTGAAGGTTTTCGCCGATAAGACTCTCTCATCTTATTATCTCAGCTGGGGATTGGAGTGTTGCCGATAAGATTTTTTCTCTGCTGGGAATTCTTATGGCTATCAATTCTTTCAACTCATGATCCTCATTCAGTCGGGGACCGGCGTTTTATTCTTGGTTTTCATTCGCCTATCTTAACACCTTTCGGATACTGATCGGGAGGTCTTTTTTGGACATCAATATAGGTTTTAGAAGAAAAGGATATAAAATTCAAAATAACTTTGATGGGTAAAGTATTACAACTCTTGGAATCAAACTCTTTTTTTTCAAAATTTAGAAACATAATTTCTGCCCCAGTTTTCTTGCTTGGGGATTTTTCTTTTGATTTTTTTTTTCCTTTTTTTTTGTTACCTTATGACCGAGTCGTGAGGCGCCTACGTATCCTCTTTGAGGAATCAGGTCGAACGTAGTTCACTCGATTCCTTTGTTTTTCTTGCGACCTTCCCTTTTTGTTTTTGTTATTATTTTCCTTCTCTTTTTTTTCATTTTTCGTTTTCATTAACGATTCCAAGAGAGGGGTATGAAAGAATAAGTAAGGCACAAAGGGGTAAAGCAAAGGTTAAAAGTGTTTGGATAGAAGAAAGAATTGCCTCCGTCATTTCATTATCCGATAAGTACTAAGTACAGACAAACAGATAAATGACAAAAGAAATTACACATAATATCTTTTGACTGCATCAGAATTGATAGCCATGTCGACGCATCTTCCTTCGACATATGTCAGATGTAAAACGCCGTTGGATAATACTCTGGTCACAATATACGGCCCTTGCCAATTCGGGGCGAACTTTCCTTTTGCTTCAATCTGGTGTGGGAGGATCCGTTTCAATACTTGTTGCCCTACTTCAAATTTCCTGGGGCGCACCTTCTTATTGTATGCTCTTGCCATTCTCTTCTGATATAACTGGCCATGACATACTGCTGCCAATCTTTTTTCATCCATTAAACTCAGCTGCTCTAGTCGGGCTTTGACCCATTCATCATCGTCAATCCCGGCCTCAGCGATAATTCGAAGGGAAGGAATTTCAACTTCTGCTGGTATTACTGCTTCGGTTCCGTATACCAACAAATAAGGAGTCGCACCTATTGAAGTACGAACAGTAGTGCGGTATCCTAACAACGCAAATGGTAGCTTTTCATGCCATTGTCTGGATCCTTCAATCATTTTCCTCAATATCTTCTTTATATTTTTGTTGGCTGCCTCAACTGCTCCATTCGCCTTGGGCCGATACGGGGTGGAATTACGGTGTGTAATCTTAAACTGTTCACATACTTCTCTCATCAAGTTGCTGTTAAGATTAGCACCATTGTCCGTGATTATTATTTTTGGGATCCCAAATCTACAGATGATATGGGAATGGACAAAATCCACCACTGCCTTCTTGGTTACAGACTTGAAAGTTTTGGCTTCAACCCACTTAGTGAAATAATCCGTGGCTACCAGAATGAACTTGTGACCGTTCGAAGCCACCGGCTCGATAGGCCCAATGACATCCATGCCCCATGCCACAAATGGCCATGGTGCTGACATTGTGTGCAATTCCGTTGGTGGAGAATGAATCAGATCTCCGTGTATCTGACACTGATGGCATTTTCGTACGAAACTGATACAATCATGCTCCATAGTGAGCCAATAATATCCCGCTCGCAGAATCTTCTTTGCCAACACATATCCGCTCATATGGGGCCCACAGACTCCAGCATGTACCTCTGTCATCACTATCGTGGCTTGACCTGCATCAATACATCTCAGCAATCCCAGATCTGGGGTTCTTTTGTACAACATTCCTCCACTGAGGAAAAATCCATTTGCCAGTCGTCGAATGGCTCTCTTTTGATCTCCGGTTGCCTGCTCCGGGTATATCCCCATCCTGAGGTATTCCTTGATATCATAAAACCATGGCTCGCCATCCATTTCTTCTTCTATTATGTTGCAGTAGGCATGCTGATCACGAACCTGAATATACAATGGGTCAACATGGATTTTGTCTGGATGGTGCAACATCGATGCTAAAGTGGACAAAGCATCGGCAACCTCATTGTGAACTCTCGGGATGTGTCTGAACTCCACTGATCGAAATCGCTTGCTCAGATCGTGCAAACATCATCGATATGGTATAAGCTTCAAATCCCGTGTTTCCCATTCACCCTGGATCTGATGTACTAGGAGGTCCGAGTCTCCCAAGACCAAGACGTCCTGAACATCCATGTCTGCAGCCAATCGTAGGCCCAAAATGCATGCCTCATATTCAGCCATGTTGTTGGTACAATAGAAATGTAGCTGAGCTGTAACAGGATAGTGATGTCCTGTTTCTGAAATAAGTACTGCTCCTACTCCAACTCCTTTTGCATTAGCAGCCCCGTCAAAGAAAAGCTTCCACCCTGGTTCCTCATTCAGTTCTAACTCCTCTATATGTATCACTTCTTCATCTGGAAAATACGTCCTCAAAGGCTCGTATTCTTCATCAATAGGATTCTCAGCCAAGTGATCGGCCAATGCTTGGGCTTTCATGGTCGTCCTCGTCACATAGACAATGTCGAACTCTGTGAGTAATAACTGCCATTTTGCCAATCTTCCTGTGGGCATAGGCTTCTGGAAAATATACTTTAATGGATCCAGGCGTGAAATAAGGTAAGTAGTATGTGACGACAGATAATGCTTAAACTTCTGTGCTACCCAAGTTAGAGCACAACATGTCTTCTCAAGTTGAGTGTACTTATTCTCATAGACTGTAAACTTCTTGCTGAGATAATAGATGGCTTGCTCTTTTCTTCCTGTGATGTCGTGTTGACCCAACACGCAACCAAACGAATGATCCAGGACCGTTAGATAAAGGATTAATGGCCTCCCCGACTCAGGTGGAACCAATACAGGTGGATTGGATAAATAACCTTTGATCTGGTCAAATGCCTCCTGACATTCTGCCGTCCATTCTATCGCGGCATCTTTCCTCAGCAATCGAAAGATGGGTTCACAAGTTGTTGTGAGCTGAGCGATGAATCTGCTGATATAGTTCAACCTTCCCAACAGACTCATTACTTCTGTTTTGTTCCTCGGTGGCGGCAATTCCTGGATGGATTTGATCTTTGACGGATCCAACTCAATGCCTCGCCGACTGACGATAAATCCTAACAGCTTTCCAGATGGAACACCAAATGCACATTTGGCTGGGTTGAGCTTAATGTCGTACCTTCAAAGTCTTTGGAAAAACATCCTAAGGTCTGCTACGTGGTCTTCCTGACGCTTGGATTTGATGATCACATCATCTACGTACACTTCGATCTCTTTGTGTATCATATCATGGAATACAGTAGTCATTGCTCTCATGTACGTTGCCCCAGCGTTCTTCAAACCGAATGGCATTACCCGATAGCAATAAGTCCCCCATGGCGTAATGAAAGTTGTTTTCTCTGCATCTTCTTCATCCATCAGAATCTGATGATACCCGGCGTAGCAATCCACAAAGGAGCCGATTTCTCGTCCGGTGCAATTGTCGATCAAGATATGGATATTGGGCAATGGAAAGTTATCTTTTGGGCTTGCCTTGTTCAAATTGCGGTAGTCGACGCATACCCTGATCTTCCCATCTTTCTTTGGTACTGGCACCACATTAGCCAACCAATCAGGATATCGAGTGACCCGAATAACCTTTGTTTGCAGATGCTTGGTTACTTCTTCTTTAATCTTCACACTCATATCTGTCTTGAACTTCCTCAGTTTCTGCTTGACGGGAAGGCATGCCGGGTCAGTGGGCAATTTGTGAACCACTAGCTTGGTGCTTAAACCCGGCATGTCATCATACGACCATGCAAAAACATTTTTAAACTCAATGAGTGCTTTGATTAATTCTTCCCTGATGCCAGGCTCAATGTGGATGCTGATTTTGGTTTCTCGGACATTATCCGCATCCCCTAGATTTACAGCCTCGGTGTCATTCAGATTAGGCTTGGGTTTCTCTTCAAATTGGCATAGTTCTCGGTTTATTTCTTCGAAGGCTTTATCCTCATCATATTCAGACTCATCGTCATAATCGATCTCTTGTATCATTAAATCAGAGTCAGATTGATTTATTAGACTAGGTCGAAGATCCGTCGTGCATGCCATGTCATTAGAACCAGTAAAAAGAGAACTGTTCAGAAAGAGAAAAGAATAAAACAAAATTAAAATGAGACAAGAAAAAGAATTTTATTAAAAATGCGGGATAACTGGGTTCACACTTTTACAAGACAAAATGAGATTTGGATTACACCCTGAATAATCCGAAAAACAAGAAAGCAAAAATCAAAGCCTACTACCAGGACTCTCCCCGAGTAGGAAGAGGAGTAACCGTCCAATTGTTGGTTTTGGCCTCAGGCCCCATAAACTGTATGTCTGTTCCGCTGGAACCCTCTCCGACTTCTACCATATTGACATCAGTGAACAATCTTTCGAAGCTCTGATTCAGATCCCCGTCAATCCCAATCAATGGCCCGAGAACTTTTCGGGATCGGTGACCCCTTGGCGCTTGCTCTGACAAAAGATCTTGAGAGACGTGGCACAGGTTTGGGAAGAAACCAAACTTTCTTCTTCATTTTCTGCGCTCGCTTTACATCTGCCGCAGTCGGTTTGAACCCCAACCCAAAGGTCTCCAAATTCTTGGGCAAGGAAACAGGTTGAACAATTCCCTGAAGCTCAGCTCCCAAGCCTTTTCCTGGCACAAACCCATTACCCAGCATTTCTGAAACCATCATGACCGTTGCGGAAGCTACCCTAGGGTGCTGAATGATTTTACCCTCAGGGATCTTGTTTGCCGACACTGCATCAAAAATCTGGTAGACCCAGGGACCTTTGTCATCATTGGTCTCTATGAAGGGTACAATGGCGCCTCCTATGGTGCACGCAGTGTCCTCGCCATGCAATACGACCTCTTGTCTATCCCACTCGAACTTGACCATCTGATGTAAGGTGGATGGCACTGCTTTGGCTGCATGGATCCACGGTCGTCCCAACAGAAGGTTATAAGATACCGTAGCATCTAATACCTGGAATTCCATGGTAAACTGGACTGGACCGATGGTCAACTCAAGTACAATATCCCCCACGGTGGCTGTTCCATTTCCGTCAAATCCTCGGACGCAAATGCTATTCTTGTGGATTCTTCCGTGGTCGATCTTCAACTAGTTCAGGGTGGATAATGGACAAATATTGGCACTTGAGCCGTTATCCACCAATTCCAGAGTAATTGCCGAATCTTCACATTTGACAGTTAGGTAGAGAGCTTTATTATGCTCCGTGCCCTCCACTGGCAGATCATAATCTAAAAATGTTACCCTGTTCACCTAGAAAATTTTGTTGGCAATCGTTTCCAGGTGATTTACAGAAATCTCATTGGGCACATGAGCTTCATTCAGTATCTTCATCAGGGCCCGACGATGTTCATCCGAATGGATTAATAATGATAGCAGTGAGATCTGGGCCGGTGTTTTCTTCAACTGTTCGACCACGGAGTAATCCTGCACTTTCATCTTCTTTAAGAAATCCTCAGCTTCTTCTTCTGACACAGGTTTCTTTGTTGCAGCTGGATTGGGTCTTCTCAACTCCGCCGGAGCAAAACACCGTCCTGATCGAGTCAGTCCCTGCGCCTCACAACTATTCTCCTCCACTTGTTGTCCCTTGTACATCACCACTGCCTTCTCATACTTCCAAGGCACAGCCTTGCTATCAATCACTGGTGTTTGGACTACTGGTTTTATGATGACCGGTTCCCTGCAGACCCCCTTCACAACAACCACGGGTGCAGATGATGCTCCCGTTATTACCAACTTGGCTGGTTCTGGTTTCCTTGTAGCGGCAGATGGATTCTTCCCCAATATCACCACTGGCTTGACATCTTCCCCCTTCAACTGTACCCCTGCTTCCTCATCGATCGATTTTTCTTTCGGAGTGGCACGGATCATCATCACTGTCTGTGAGGGTTTCTTCGGCTCCCCTCCTTCGTGCACAAGCTCGATCATGTGGGCTTCGGGGTGCTTTGGCAATGGGTTCTGGTTAATGTTGGGTGCCTCCGGGGCCTGTACCTCGATCTTGTTGGTATCAATAAGATCTTGTATCGCATGTTTCAGCCTCCAACATTTCTCGGTATCATGTCCGGGAGCTCCCGAACAATATTCACATCTTACCGAGTGATCCATATTTTGGGGTAAGGGATTTGGCAATCTAGCCTCAACAGGATTTAATAAACCCAACTGCATCAATTTGTGGAACAAGGCAATATAAGTTTCCCCCAACTTAGTAAAAGTTCTTTGCCTCTGCAATCTTTCATTTCTGGAGGCCGGATTTCCCTTGAAACCCATCCCTGGAGGGTTCCTGTAGGCTCTTGGCGGTGGATAGGTGTTTTGTGGTGGTGGGTAGGTGTTATGTGGAGGTGGGTATGTATTGTAGGGAGCCGGCGCATGCCATTGTGGGCGAACCGGAGGTTGGGTGTATGTCTGGGCTTGATAGACGGTGAAATGTTGTTCTTGTGGTGGGTAGTAGGGTTGTTGAGGGTAATTTGGAATGTGTGGGTAGTTTAGACGATGGGGTCTGGGTTGGTAATGAGGGGAAGGACCTCTAGATCTGGACCAATTGTCGGCCTCTATTGTCGTGACCTCCTCTCTCCTTTTCTTTCCGAGCGCACCTCCCGTGCCGCTCTGAATGGCCTGAGTTGTTGCCTTAATTGCCGAGTAACTCAGGATCTTATTGGACTTAAGTTCCTCTTCTATCATACCTCCCATTTTCACCACTTCATTGAATGATTTTCCAACTAACGTCACCAAGTGACCAAAGTAAGTTGGCTCGAGAGTTTGTAGAAAGTAATCCACCATTTCTCCCTCTCTCATTGGGGGATCAACTCTGGCTGCCTGTTCTCTCCATCGGAACCCAAATTCCCGGAAGCTCTCTCCGGGTTTCTTCTCGAGCTTTAGCAATGTGAGACGGTCTGGGACTATCTCAAGGTTGTATTGGAAATGTCCTGCGAAAGCCTGTGCCAAGTCATCCCAGGTGTACCACCTGCTCGGATCTTGTCTTGTATACCACTCTAATGCCGACCCGCTCAAACTCTGGCCAAAGTAAGCTATCAATAGCTCATCTTTGCCCCCTGCTCCCCTCATTTTGCTACAAAAACCCCGTAGATGTGCCATAGGATCGCCATGCCCTTCGTATAAATCGAACTTGGGCATCTTGAACCCTGCTGGTAATTGAACGTCAGGGAAAGGGCATAGATCCTTGTAAGCCACGCTGACCTGGTTGCCTAACCCGTGTATGTTCCTGAAGGACTGCTCCAGGCTTTTAAATTTCCGCATCACCTCGTCCTGCTCTGGGCTCTTAGCCGGCTTTTCAATCTCCGCCAGGACCTCAAAGTGGGGATTATAGGTATGTGGCTCGGGTGCTTTGAATGTGAGTTCAGGGGGTAATATTGTGTGTCGTGAGCCTGAAACAGTGGCTCACTGGATGATCTGTGCAATGGGGCTGGGGGAGGTGCCACAAAGACGGGAACATTTGGTGGAGGAGGGTTTTGAGTGGGTGGTGGAGCTTGAGAATCATAAGCCTCTCTTCCCTGATAATAGTGATGGCTTGGGAAACTTGTTGAAGGACCGGGAGAGGGGTATTCCGGCGTGTGTACTGGTTGGAGGGTAGGAGTAACGGGTAGTTCCTGCCCCTTCTGGGCTCTAGCTAAGGCTATCTGCATTTCATTCATTTCCAGCCTCATTTTTTCCATTTTTTCCAGGGCTTCCTTCAGCATCTGATTGGCTGTCTTTTCCGACTCAACGCTGTTGTCTGACCCAGTCATGCTTTCTGGTATAGGACCTTTTGATCTTGTTTGATAATGGTATGATGCCAGTACGCTCTAACAAAGTAACTGATATAATTGGTATAACAACAAACTTGTCAGTGTTAGAGTCTTAACAAATATTGTAATTGCACGTTGGGAGATGCAATGCTCTTAGGCAGTTAATCATTTCTAACATGCTTTTGCTCTGACCGCATGCATCATCCCGACTTATTTTGTTCTGTCAGATATATTTATTTTTTTTATTTTTTATTTTTTTAATTTTTTCATAATTACGGTCGAATCCTATAGAGATTGCCTACGTATCGTGACCCCGCACGAATCAGACCAAGCGTAGTTCGTGTATCCATAAAATAAAGACCCAATTTTACATTTTGTTACCCAAATATGCGATTACAAACTGTTATTTGAAAGAAAACAAACGAAATACAGACTCCATATTATTAACAATGTTTGAAGAGAACATAGGGGTAGACAACAAACTCTGAAAAACAAACAAGTGCAGACTTGAACTAGGGATACATTAAAGATTTCAATTTAGGTGCCCGCGAGGCATCGTTCGGCCTTTCCGCGGGCTTTGGTGTAAGACCCCTTTGCAAGTTCTTCAACTCATTCATGATCCGATGGACGTAGCCCATGATGGAGGCAAGAAGGGTATCACGAGGTATTTGCTCACATGCTAGGCATCTCATGTAGATGTAGTTCCCAATCTCATCAATCCTACCTCGGATATTATCCCTTTCTATGCACAGTTGTTCTATCCGTTGATTCTTTAGTCCCAATATTCGAGTATTGTCAATGAGCTGATCTTGGAACCTCTCCATTTGTTCTTCCATTCGGGCATTTGTCTCATAGCAACGTTCCCTATCTGTTCTAGCATCCCGGGCTTGTTTAAGGACCCGATTATGGAGAATGGAGTTTATTTCTCTCAATGTTGTAACACTCATTTCATAGTCCCTTTTCACTTGCCATAGGTGCTCTCTCCGCGCCGCTGTAACTCTTGCCCACCTGATCCGCATTCTTGCTATACAAGCCTCAGATCTCTCCAAGTCTTCTCGGCTTTTGCTGACATGACTCCTCAACTCTGCTATCAACCTTGTATCAGCCCGGCTTCTCAGCTGGTTGTTGGCATCCATTTTCATCCTCCGGATCTGAGCTTTGAGGTTCTCGCTTTCTCTGGTTAATCTGTTCTTTTTTCCCTTGTTGGCAGCAACCTGCACTTTGTTCTTAAATTTTAGATCCTTAATCTGCTGTTTCAGTTTGCCTATTTCGGCAAGATATTCCCGCTCTTTGGTCAACCGGTCCCAATGTTCTTGTGAAGCCTTGGCAAACTCTTGAAGGTGAGGTCTTTTAGCCGGCCTTCCAGACGACATTTCCCCATTGTACCAAGCCTGATATCCAGGTGAAACTTCCCCTCTTGCTTGATTCAACACACAAGTATTTGCCTCTAAGTATTGATATTGGCTCCAAATCTGGCGGACCCTCGCTTTAGGAAACTGACCATCGGAACTAATCTCAATTACCTGAGTGCTTAAATCCTCATCTTTGGGCACTATCTGACACCTCCCAAGTTGCCTCAAAACCCGATACGGCGCATAAGGTTGAATGCTCTTAAGTCCCATCAAGAGAAAATGGGGTCTAGCTGCTGGCATGTATATGACTTCGTCGATCGGTAACCATCCCAGTGTCCACTGTATTTGACTGGCGTTGAGGGTCCGGAAATATGAAGTCCATGCCGAGACTCCTTCAGGTAGGCAGGCCTCATTAATTCTGGTGTAGAACTCCTCTATGCATGTCTTTTCAGAAGACCCATGGCTTAGGAACTGGGCTCGGTGACATAGGTGTTTGGTCATCCACATTTGCAACAACAAGTTACAACCTTCAAAAAAGTTTCCTCCGGCTTTGCAGGCCGTGAGAGCTCGAAACATATCAGATACAATCATCGGCGCCAGCGTACTATCTTTTTGAGTGAGCAAAGTACTGACGACCCCAGCTATCTTTATGTCAATATTCCCATCTTTCCTCGGGAAAATTAAAAGCCCTAAGAAGGTTATCATTAAAGCAACCCGTCTATGTTCGTCCCACTTTCGACGGTTACTTTTGCTGCACAACTTGTTTTCTGGCTTGTTGAATCCTCCTATGTGGCCATATCTTTGGTATATGAAGCTCAGAGTGCAAAAACCTTTTGCCAAATCAGGGTTATGGATTGTTCTGACTATCTTTAACGAGTCCAGAAACCGGTGCACTGCTACAGCTCTTGGAGTAACCAGGTATTTATGCCTCAACGGAACCTCAGTACTGCCGATGTACCCTGCTATTTCTTCTAAAGTTGGGGTGAGTTCAAAGTCCGAGAAATGGAAGACATTGTGCGCAGGGTCCCAGTAAGGGACAAGGGCTCTTATAATATCTCCTCGAGGCCTGATGTCCAACAAACTCGTGAGACCTTTCAAATGTTTCTTGATTTCGTCATGCCCTTCTTTGCCTAAATCACTCCACCATAGCCGCAACTGGAGGGGAATTTTATTCATGATTGAAAAAGGTTCATTCTGAATCGTGCTCATTCTGCACATTTATTAATATGATTAAACAAAAGAAAATTTATTTGACTCAAAATGATTTGATTATTTTCTTTAAAAAAAACAGATCTTCCGAACACGACCTTTCAGCACTTCAGGGACAAAGATTTTAAGGTTGTGTGAGTAAAAAAAATGACAGAAGTGGCCATTTATACAAAGTCAGCCTTCCGGCGTTCCTTTTGGGAGCATTCGGCTTTTGATAAAAAAACGTCATCACCCGACTCTGTGACAGAAAATTAAAATTTTGACATATATTTTTTGATTTTTTACAAAATGGGAGGTTGGACCCGAAGAGGGTTGCCTACGTATCTCACGTCCTGTGAGAATCAAACCGGCGCAGACATAAACTAAACTTGTAAACAAGACTCACTTCTTTTTCTTCTTTTTTTTTAAAAAAAATTAAACTAAAAAAACAAAACATTTTTATTTTTCTTTTTTTCAAAATTTTGGCAGGGTTTTGATACTTTTTTGGACTTTTGGCTTTATTTTTCTAAAAAGTAGTTATCTCCCTACACTGCTATTTTTCTCTTTTTTCATAATTTTTCTTAAAAATTGATGATTTCAGAAGTCGGTCAGCACGCAGATCTGAAGCAAATGAATATGCAAATCAAATAGGATGTAGCATGATGGTCTTTTTCTATTTCAGGTTACTAGTCCTAGACGGACTCAACCCCTGTGTTGAGTCCCCTAAGTCAAATGCAACGTGATGCAAATAAGCGTTCCTACTAGGGATCCGACATGAAGTCACGTTATTCTATGTTCAAAACCTGGGTCGGTGTTCTAGACAGTGTACCCGAGCGGACAACTCGAGCTGAGGAAGGAGCTCCTTTCCGGGAACCAAAAGGCCAGCCGGCTTAGAAACTTTCCGAGCCTCTTTTATTCAGGGTATGACACTAACAGAATAGGGAGTCTTCACCAGCAAGCACATCCCCGGAGGTAAGAAGAGAAGGTTTCGGCACAGTTTATATGTACAGTTCAAATAATATCAAAGCAGTAAAAAGCATCATTTTGCACATTTAGGTCAAAACATGTAATAAGATCAGATAATAAATAAAGCCAAATATAACAATTCATCTAAGCTCGAATTTCTAACCCTGAACCAGTGGTTCTGGATAACCAATCCCCAACAGAGTCGCCAGAGCTGTCACACCTCCTTTTTCCGGCCCCGTGAGGGTACAGGGAGTTTTTTTCAATTAAAGGACAATCGAAACGGGATTTGTTTATTTATTTCAGAGTCGCCATTTGGGAGATTTTAGGGTGTCCCAAGTCACCAATTTTAATCCCGAATCGAGGAAAAGAATGACTCCATATTACAGTCTGCGAACCAGAAATCCGGATAAGGAATTCTGTTAACCCGGGAGAAGGTGTTAGGCATTCCCGAATTTCGTGGTTCTAGCACGGTCGCTCAACTGTAGAATTTGGCTTATTTACCTGATTTTTAAACAATTAAGAATTATATGCAAATTTAGCATTAAACCGCTCTTATCATTATTCTTATTATTATTTTTTATATAAGAATTGCAACGTCGTGAAAACGCATCTCGAACCACATCACAACCAGTGTACACGTGATTTGTTGACGCATTTTGACTTCGTCAAGATCGGGATTTGGGTTACATAAATGCACACCCGTATTTAAGAAAATAACTTTATTAAATATGCGCCAAAATACTACGCGTTATTAAACTATTAGGTAGGACTGTGAAATTTACTAAATGGCCCATCCCGGAATCTAAACATTTTAAAAAAATAAAATAAGATTGGAGAACCCTGCAAATTTTGTATTGTTTACATTTATTTATTTTTAGCGAAATCCTCCCTTATTTTATGAATATCTTTTAATGACTACTTTTTATTATTACTAATATAAAATCAATCTCTACATACTTAAAAAATAACATATTAAATACTAGTTTAAAACAAATATTAACGGAAAGTAATATTACTAAAATTATAATTATAAATACAGCATGGAATTGTCAAATAATTTATTTTTTCGGATTTTAAAAAAACCCAATTATCCCATAGTCAATTAAAATCATATTGTTAGATGACTTGAGCTATTGAAATTAATTATTTACAAATACTGAAAATTAGAAATAATCTTGATTACTAAACCGTATTTCTAAAAATTAAATAATTTAACCTTAACTAACCTTGTTTTAATTCAAATCATGTCCTAATACTTGATTCGCAAAATTAATTCATGTTTTAACTGAATTCAGCTACATGATTCCGATTAACTTAACGTTGGCGATACTAAAACCCTTATGAATAAAGAATTTAATCAATTTTGCCAAACTGATTTAATAAAGCCATTTTTACGTTATTTTCTTCTATTTTTATTATTTGACAGTTTAATTAGTAATGAACATGCTTAAATATATACTACCTAATAATCAGGTTGAAGCAAAACACTATTTAATACATCGCTACAATATACCTAATTAGGCCAAACGACGGCGATTTACAGAATAATAATACATGAAATATCCTGAATGCAATTAATAAAAAAACTAAATTAAAAATTTAAACTTCCATTCTTCATTTCAGCTTACAAAATGCCAAAATTACAGTTGTGTACCTGATATTGCCAATATAAGAAGAAGAAAGTCAGCCACGTAGTACGTAACACAGCAACAACAATAATAACCAGCAATCCAGTCAACAGAAATCTCAGTGACAGATTTGAAAATCAAAATAAAATCCAGAAACACTGTCAACAAACAACGGACAGAAACCAAGGGAATTTTCAGATTTGAAAGGCTAATTAATATTTAACCCTTAATTTCTAAACCCGTATATCAGAATATTTATCAGATGTGAACTACTCTCTCTTCTAATTTCCAGCTCTTTTTATTTGTATATTTTTTTTCTTTCTTTTTCTTTCTTGAAAGTTTTAATATTTTTTTTGGATTTTTTCTTTCTCTCTTAAATATTCAACTTTTTTTCTCTCTCTTTCTCTATCTCCTCCTTCTAAAATCTGATCAAGCCTCCTATATATCACATCCCCAAACCCTTTAATTAATTAATAAAACAACCATTTTCTCCTACCAAACCCATTATCTTCTCACTCATCCTCATTTTAATCCCACTAAATTAAACAAATATATCAACCCCACCCCATTACATCTTGTCCCCCATGCCTACCATAAACAATTACCATATTTCCCTCCACTATATTTTGTCTTGTCCCCCATTTATATTAAATAATTATATCACTCACATCCCATTACATTTTGTCCCCCATGCTTAATATAAAGAATTACAAAATGTACAATTCCTAAACTACCCCTCCGACCTTATTGCATTTACCATTTTACCCCTGAACGTACTGCAATTTACCAAACTACCCTCATCAGCTATAACCAATCAATTAATCAAACTCAACCAAAATATAGCCAATATGACCAATCTCTACACAAATTCAAACAACAAATCACATGAACATGATTTTTGAACCAATTCAACAACAAATCACATGAACACAAATTGAACAACAAAGAACAACTAAAATTTGATTGAACAATATTTTTAGCAACAAACAAACATATTTCAGATTCAAGAACAACAACAAAAAACAAGTATATTCAGATTTCTAAATTCAATAATCATTTGAACTTAAAATCAACTCTAGCAACATTACAACCAACAATTCCTATATTAAACTTAAACTTGATTATGAGACAAACTCAAGAAATAATCATAAATGATAATCAACAAACAAGAAGATCAAACTATACTAATTTCGGATTCAAAATCAATCAAACAAAGTATGAGCATAAATGAGAAGATTCAACAACAATAACAAACAAACTTTATTCAAACTTCGAATTAAACTTAAACAAAAAAAATAAACATATTCAAATCACTAATCTTCAAATAATCAATTAATCTTTCTTAATTAAATCCAACAAAACTTATAACAAAGATACATGATCCAAAAATTAAAACATAACTTCACATTAAATCACTGAATTAAAAACGAACTTCAAACAAAATGAACACGAATTAAATCTATTTTAAACAACAAACATGACGGATTTGAATAATTTAAACTAACATTCTTCTATACTAAATCCTTTTAAAATTAACAAACTAAAGACAAAATTCATTGAACTTCAACTTAAAACTAAAAACATTATAATTACTAACAATTTTTAACAACTAAATAAAAATCAAGAACAAGAATCAAACATTTAATGATTTCGGATCCGAAAAATATCAAACAAATTACGGACAGAAACAAAACTTAGAACAACTAACCGTAAATGACCAACGACGAACTCGAACGAACTTTAAACGAATCCAACGAAACTTTGACATAAACGGACTTGAAGACGATGAAGCGACAACGAAACAATAGCAGCGAAGAGGACGATGAAGTGAAGCAGCAGACAACTGGAAGAAAAACGCAGCAGCAATGGTGACGCGGGCAGCAGTAGCAACGCTACTCAACTGGTGGCAGCGAGGGAGACGACGATGCTCGTTTGGACGAAGACATGGTCAACGTCGGCATCCATAAAAGCTTGAGCTTGAGCTTGTTCATGGCTGCTCGGAGATGAAGAAACATCGAAGGTGGTCGACGACGCGTCGGACTGTGTGTGACTGGCTAGATGGAGCAGCAACATCGCGATGACAGTAGGGTCATTTGGTCGTTTGGATGAAGAACGAAGAAGAAGCAGCAGCCATGAAAGGTTGTTGCGTGTGTGCATTTTTTTTACTGTGTATGTGTGTGTGCATGTTGACGTGTATGTGTGTGAGTGTGACGGGGTGAGGGGGAAGGGATGGAGGGGTGGTCGTTGGGAAAGAGGGGAAGGGCAGCCATGGTTGTGAAAGCTTGAAGAAGGAGAGCAAGAGAGGGGGCGGGTGGTTTTTTTCAACAGTGAATATTTTAGGGTTTTGTTAAATGAAAGATATGGAAATAGGGGTGTTGGTCTTTGGGGTTATGGACTGGGTCGACCCGGTTTGAAATGGACTGGGTCGTTTGGGAAGATTGGATAATTTTTTGGGCCTGTGGCTTACAATTGAAGAAGTGGCCCAATCCGATTTTTCTTTGTATTTTTGCTCTCTTTTCTTCTTTTATTTTTCTAAAACTAAATTATAAAAATACTTAAATTATTATTAAGAACTAAATTAAGTTATAAAAGCGCAAATTAACTCCCAATAACAATTAACGCACAATTAAGTAATAATTAAGCATAAAATTGTATATTTGGACATTAAATGCTAAAAATGCAGAAGATGCCTATTTTTTGTAATTTTCAATTTTTGTAAAACAAACTTAATTACTAACAATTGTATAATTAAATCCTACATGCAAAATGCGACATATTTTGTATTTTTATTAATTTAACAAATAAACATGCACAGACAAATACAAATAATTATTCAAAAATATCACAAAATTGCACACCAAGGAAAATTATTTTATTTTTGAATTTTTTGGGAGTAATTCTCATATAGGGCAAAAATCACGTGCTTACAGCCCCTCAGCCAGCACAGGTCCCACAGTCTATAGAGGATTCCGTGAAGAAGATAATTAAAAACCAGGAGAAGATCCTCAGTACCCAGAATGATTTGACAAAGGCAGTGGATTCACATGGCAAGGCTCTGAAGGAGCTCGTCAAAGAGCACAAGAAGATGTGCAAGACACGGGCTTCTAGGGAGTCCGTGAATAAGCTACGGGTGGATGTGGATAGACTGAAGGCAGACCAGCTGCCTTTAGACTTATTGTTTGAGGACCCAGCTCCAGCAGCAGTACCAGCAGCAAATACATAGCCGGAGCAGTCACAGCGACCTACGAAGAGGAAGAGGATGATCCCGAGTGCAGATGATGTCGTCATCCAGTTGGCAGACCCACCGGAGGCTTCCTCCAGTCAGCCACAGGATATACCTGATCTACAGCCTATCCAGGTCCAGGCCCAGGTCCTAACAGCCGAGCAGTAGGATACCGGGAACCAGTCTGAGGTTCCCGAGCACACAGAGGACCCGAGCACATAGAGGACCGCACATGATCCTATGCAGATGGACATGGCTTATGGAGTCTTCATATCCTTTTTTTTATTTTATTTTTGGTGCTTATTTGATTTAGTTGGCATTGGGGACAATGTCATCTTTTATTTGAGGGGGTGCACCCTTTATCTTTGGATGATTGTATATATACTGATTTAGTTTATGCTTTCTTGATTTTCATTTGGTCTGTATATAATCTTACATTTAGTTACTTTTATTTCAATTTTTATCTTTCATTTGGTTTGTATATAAAGTTACATCATTGTATATATTCATTCCCCGTTGTATATTCAATTCCCCTATTGTATATATTCTTTCTAATTTCGCAAAATTTTTCGTTTTTAGCTCTTAATTATATTCGTAGATTTTTGTTTCGTTTTTTATGCTTTCAATAAGCCTTTGGTTTTCTTAATGCAACGGTTCTTTCCAAAGGTGAAGTATTGTGTTAACCGGGTGGCTCTTCCCGATGATGGATGGCGTGACAACCTTCTTAAGGGTTTGAGTCCGTTTTTGTTTTTGTTTTTGGTAGTTTATAGTTAAGGGTATATCAAGCAAAGCTTCACTTGGTCCTAGAACATTTGACTTTGATCCCATGGTCAAAGACAAAATGTTGTGTTTAGGATGGTGAAAGTCGTGACCTTGAGACTCTTGTGTTGACCAACAATCATCAAGTGGTTTTTCGGGACCATTGTGTGCTCAAATCGTATCTAAGGTTGTTGTGGGCCTCCGACTCTATGTCTTTAGCAATCCTTTAGCTCGTATGGTGAGAAATCAAATTGTGAGTCCAAGTCCCGAGCCATTGGTCTAGAACTTGCCCTGAATGTTTGTTGAGGCGAAATCTTAGGTGAAATTTGACTTGAGAAGTGATTATAGGCTCTCATTGATCCAAATGATAGTTGAACAATTCCATATCCTCCCAATGATATGATCCCTAGTAAACCCTTTTGAGCCTTAAACCTTTTTCTTTCAGAAACCATGATACAAGCCTATAATCGTTCTAAAAGATATCCTCTCTTAGCACCCGATCTTCCTTGAGCACATGGCAAAAGTATAAGTTTGGGGGGAGAGACGAGGAAGGTAACAAAGTGGTAAAAGGTACAAAAGCGAAGAAAAGGAAAGGCAATGAAAAAGAAAGAAAAGAAAAAGACAAAAAGAAAGCCCAATGTGAAAAAGAAAAAAAAGGGATTCAAGAAAAGCAAAAGAGAAAAAGGTGTGGAAAGTTGAAAAAGAAGAAACGTTTTGAATTGCATGGGAAAGAGTGACAGTGTGTCTCTTTAACCCTTTAGAAAGAAGTAAGATGACTCAAAGAGTCAAGAGAATTGTGCCAAATGAATCAAAGGAAGTGTTTAAGGGAAGATGGAACCCACTTAGATCTGAACATGTCCTACCCTGAACCAAAAGCCTTCACAATGACTCCACAAAAGCCCTATATGATATTGAGTTGAATGAAGCTTGCATTAGTGGATATTTACATGAGGGGAAAGCATATGGTACTTAAATCTGGACTTGTGACCTTTCCTTGAGAGAGAAGAGTGAATTCCCATTGACCTCGGTTTGTGTGTTAATACTCTAAAAGGTGAGGTTTTCTTAGGGAGAGTCAATGATATGTAAGTTTGGGTTCCACAATGACCAAAGTAATTGAGAGAAATATTTGATGTAATGAGTCACCTCTTGATGGTCTTGTGTCACACTTGATCCATGGTTTATCAAAGGTTAAATGTTGTTAATGATTCATTCGTATTGAGGGCAATTGTTAGTCTCAATCGATGCTTGTTGAGGTTACTTTAGGATAGCTATAAATACTTGGGTTTTCACTTAAGGGGTGGGTCTTATTTTGTTTGCTTGAGGACAAGCAAAAGCTTAATTTTGGGGGAGTTTATAACTAGGAATTTTGACGTGTTTTATGCTCCTTCCTGCTTACGATTTAATTATAAATTCTTACAAAATAGTACCAAAAGGATCATAAGTTGTGCTTGATTGCAGGTTTGATCGACAAAGTGATGAAATGTTAAAGATCGGCTCAAAAGGAGTGAAACCTGCTCAAGTACCAAAGACAAGGCAAACTCAGGACAAAAAATCCTAGTGCGGCCGCACTCCATTTTGTGCAGTCCGCACTAGGGAATTCAGAGAGCTGACAAATCAAGCTTCAAGGCAGTGCGGCCACATTCGATCTTGCACTGTCGACACTGAAGGTTCCGCGTCCGCATTGCCATTATGTTTGGTCCGCAGAAGAGAAGATCGGAGAGATGTAATTTGACAAGGATCAAGCCAGCACGGTCTGCGGTCATGTTTGTGCGGACCGCATTAGAGACCTCCGTGGCCACGGTCCATTCTTCACGGTCCGCGGAACCTGGGTTCAGAGAGCCAAGACTTCAAGTCCAAGAGCCTAGTGCGGGCGCAGTCCATTTTGTGCGGCCCGCACTGACCTCGCAAGGGCATTTTTGTCTAGTTTTTCCAGCTTAGAATAAATAGAACATTTTTCCATTTTTAGGGTATGAGATATTCCAAAACGTGATCTGCGCTCGTGAGACTCAATTTTGTAGCCATTTTTGGCATCTTAACTTAGATTTAACGATAGATTCTTTGTATTTACATTAGCTTTTAATTATATGTCTTGTTCTTCATCTATTTCTCTATTTTCTTCTTCAAGCATGAGTATATAAGCCCATTAGCTAGGGTTGTGGCTCAATCCTAGTGTGGGTAATTGATGGGTGTTGCCATCTAGGGTTAGATTGACTATGGGTATTTGCTATTTGGGACAATTTTATGGTTTAATCTATGAATTGGTGGTTGCAAACTGTTACAACCCATATCCACATGCGTTAGTTCATGCCATATATTAGTTAACATAAATCCAAGAAGGAATTACCTTTGAGATAATAAGAAGTTAATCCTATTGGTCTTAAGTGATACAAGGGTGTATAAGGGTGATTAACAAGTATTAGAAGTTAAACGAATCAAGGATATTGTAACTCGTATTTTCAGGTAAACCTAGAGGTTTTTAATACACTCAAGGTCATGTATTAAGGTATTTGAATCATATAATATCCGTATCATAAGTCTTGAAGTCAAATGAGTTATGAAACAAAAGTCGACAAACGTTGTCGCAACTTAGGTTCATAATTTTACTTAAGCATTAGGTTAAATGTTTCTAAGTTTTTATCCTAATTTACAAGGAATTACGGGGTGATCTACCCACTAAATTAAATATCTATGAGTCTAGTTTCCAACGTATTAAACCGTTTGTCAATACGATCTCGGAGTATAGAGATATTCATATTTTCGCAAGCATGCGCAGATTGGTAGATGACAAGTAGGTGCATCACCTACTTGCCAAATAAAATTAAAAGACCTAAGTCGGCCAAGAGAGGACTTTTAAGGGGTTATGAACTCAGTTATTTCATCCATATTTCAGACCCTCAAAACCAAAGTTAACCCCTGCAACTCCTCCCCAAAAATCCCACACAAACCCTAATCGATTTTCCCTCTCTTTCAAGTTCTATTTGAAGGTAAAACCTAGATTTGAAGAACCAAGGGAAGGGCTGAGTTATACAACAAGTAAGGTAAGTTACTGCCATCATTCATACATTTTTCTCTGCTGTGAATTCATGGTAATTCGTTCTATACATGTAAGAACTCACGGGATGGTGATCGGAAGCCGTGAGTTCGAGTTATTCACTTGTAGCGGACTATTTTGTGGACTGTTTTGTGTTGCTATTGGGCTGAGTGTTTTAATACTATTTTGTGGAGTTTTGGAGGTGGAAGGGTGTGGAGGAACACCATATATATGTAGGGTTGTGGGCTGATAGTGATTCGTAACATTTCCGGGTCGTTTGACACGACTACGGTGGTCGTCGTATGTATGGAGTGATTAGGCTGTGCGTGGACTATTTTGGGAGGCTCAATATGTTTATTATTGATGTTGTTTGGGCTGTTTGGTGATTGTTTTGAATGGTGTGAAGTCATATATATAGGGGAGGTGCTGTCCGTTTCATCGTAAAATAGGTTGTGGTCGATACATAATAGTTATGACGCTTAAATGATAACGATAGTATCGTTTCTCTTATTGTAGACTAAGGAGTTTTGACAATTGCATAGCTTGAGATTGGGGCAGTATATACAAGGTATGTGAGGCTATCCCTTTTCTTCTTTTGCACGACTCCGATTGTACATAATGTAATGAACGAGCTTCCAAAGATACTCTACTCTTAGAAGCTAGCAGTACTTACATTGCTTTCCCTCTTATGGAACGATTGATGTTAATGTTGCTTCTCTTATTCTTATGTTATCAATGTTGTTGGTACTTCCTGATTTGTATAAGGTTCATAATGAAGAGTTGGTCCTATAACGTGTACAGAGGATACCGACCTTACATCACTCCGAAAGATTTAGAATGTGATTCCATGAGTCGAGCATGCATTATATATATGTATCTATTTTACTCTACTGAGTCGCACTATAGTCGGCCGGGTATGGCATATATTGTGCAACCACTAATCAGTTGGGTTTTACCGAGCTCCACGTGGCCGGGTATGATTCTACCGAGCCTTATGACGGCCGGGTACGTTTTTACTAAGCCTATTATGGCTGGGTACGATATGATGATGATGATGCCCACATAGGCGTATGTTTTAAAAGTTTATGTATACATATATATGTATCATGCATTTCATGTCAGTAGCCCTCAGAGGTACTCAGATGTTCCATGTTGTATATTCTCTATCCCTGCTTACATTACTGTTCGTATTTATGGTTCCCTACCTTACATACTCAGTACTTTATTCGTACTGACGTCCTTTTGTTTGTGGACGTTGCATGTCATGTTGTAGGCATTAATAGACAGGCAGGTGCAGCTCCCCCACCACAGTAGGTTGTCCAGTTTAGCAGTGATTGGCGAGATCCCTTCTCTGGACTTGCCGTGGTCTTGGTATGCATTTTTGTTATAGACATTATGGGTATGTCGGGGCCATGTTCCGGCTATGTTGCAGCACTTATGTTCATTTAGAGGCTCATAGACAAGTGTCGACCCATGTATAGTTTGGTATGCCTTGTCGACTGGTTTTTGTTGTATAGACTTTCATGGTAGCGTGGTATCTCGTACCTTATATGTAGTTTCTTGATTGTCTGGTCATCCCCTGCTATGTATGTTCATGCCATCATATTTTATTGTTGGTTTTCCATCATCCAGGTCTACCATTTATATTGATCTCTTCAACCCTAAAAGATAATAAAAAAAATTAGATAAAATGTACGTTGGTGCTCGGCAAGTACGGTCGGGTGCTAGTCATGGCCCTCCAGTTTGGGTCATGACATACTTGGTATCAGAGCAAGTCTGTCCTAGGGATTGTCTATGAGCCATGTCTAGTAGAGTCTTAATTATGGATGTATGGCGTGCCACATTTATAATCATGAGGCTACATGACATCTAGGGTTGTTACCTTCTTCCTGAATCTAGATCGTGCGTAGAGTTGAGTCGTAAGTGTTCGTCTCTAATATTCACCTTGTTTTCTTTCAGCGATGCCTTCGACTAGGAAGCAAACAATTAGTAGACGGCTTGATATAGCTGCGGGAGAGGGTACCAGTCAGGTGGCCCAAGCCAGAGCAGGCCAAAGTGAGGCTCAGAGTGAGATGCCGTCTCATACCTCATCTACCCCGTCTCCTCCAGAGGATATTAGGAGGCACCCAGCACCTCCAGTTCCTCCGTCTAGCACTACAGACCAGGATATGCGGAGTGCTTTGCAGTTATTGACTAGCTTGGTAGCTTCTCAGGCTCAGAGGCAGAATACAGGTGCTGCTGATAAACCAGTTAGTACGAGAGTTCGTGATTTTATTAATTTAGACCCTCCAGTGTTTACCGGATCAGACCCCAAGGAGGACCCGCATGCTTTTATTGACCAGGTTCATCGTACACTGCGGGTTATGCATGTTAGTGATACAGAGGTAGTAGAGTTGGCTTCTTATCGGCTACAGGATTTTGGCGGTTCTCTGGTATGATAGTTGAGAGAGATCCAGGGGTTCGAACGCTCCTCCAGCAGTGTGGAAGGAATTTTCTGAGGCCTTTCTTTGTCACTACTTGCTAGTTGAGATACGACAAGCTAGAGCTGATAAGTTCTTGAACCTTAGACAAGGTAATATGAGTGTGCGAGGGTACAGTATGTAGTTCGATTCTTTAGCAAGGTATGCTCCCCATATGGTGGCCGAGATGAGTGATAGGGTGCATTTGTTCGTGAACGGATTGGGACCACATCTGATAAATGAGTGCACGACAGCCTCCTTGGTGGAGGGCATGGATATTTCCCATATTCAGGCATATGCCCAGACCCTAGAGGATCGTAAGCGCCAGTAGAGGGCAGATAGGGAGCAGGATAGGGGCCAGCATAAGAGGGCGAGATTTGCAAGGTGTTCTATTGACTTCAGAGTCAGCGTCAGGCCCCATTCTTCGAGGAGTTCGGCGCCACCTGTAGCTAGTGCTCCCTCACAGTTTCAGAGGCCTCAATATGATCGATTTACCCATTTTGGTCCAGGTCAGAGTTCGCAGGCATCAGGCTCGCAACATCACAGGGATACTAGTCAGACGAGACCCACAACACCACATTGTGATCAGTGCGGCAAGGCCCACTTTGGACTGTGTCGTCGAGGTTCTGATGCATGCTATTCGTGCGGGCAGCCTGGCCATATGATGCGGGATTGTCCTAATAGAGGAGGTGATGGTATGGCTCAGCCGACTGGATCTGTGTCTGGTTCTTCCTCATCAGTTCGACCTCCAGCACGGGGTTTTCAGCAGTCGACAGGTCGTGGTAGGGGTAGAGGTGCAGTGCCGAGTTCGAGTGGTGCTCAAAATCGAACCTATGCTCTAGTAGGTCGACAGGATCTCGAGTCGTCTCCAGATGTTGTTACAGGTATTATATCTGTGTTTTCTTATGATGTATATGCGCTGATTGATCCGGGATCTACATTATCATATGTTACACCCTTTGTGGCTAATAAGTTTGGCATTGAACCTGAATTGATAAGTAAACCCCTTGCGGTATCTACTCCGATAGGAGATTCTGTGATTGCTAGAAGGGTATATAGAGGTTGCACTATGATGATTTGTAGTCGTCAAACCTCGGCAAATTTATTTGAGTTAGAAATGGTTGATTTTGATGTGATAATGGGAATGGACTGGTTGGCCTCATGCTATGCAAATGTTGACTGTCGTACGAAGATGGTTAGGTTTCAATTTCCTGGTGAACCCATCATTGAATGGAAAGGGAATATTGCTACACCAAAAGGTAGGTTTATTTCCTATCTTAAGGCAAGGAAAATGATCTCAAAAGGTTACATTTATCATTTCGTTCGCGTTAGGGATGCGGAGGCGAAACCGCCTAGTTTACAATCAATCCCCGTAGTCAATGAATTCCTAGATGTTTTCCCAGATGAACTCCCAGGCCTTCCTCCTGAAAGGGAGATTGAGTTTAGCATTGATGTGTTGCCTGACACTCAACCGATCTCTATCCCTCCATACAGAATGGCCTCGACAGAGTTGCGAGAGTTGAAGGTGCAGTTGAAGGACTTGCTGGATAAGGGCTTCATTAGACCTAGCACTTCACCTTGGGGTGCACCAGTCCTATTCGTGCGGAAGAAAGACGGGTCGTTACGGATGTGTATCGACTATCGACAGTTGAATAAGTTTACTATAAAGAACAAGTATCCACTTCCAAGAATTGATAACCTGTTTGACCAACTCCAAGGTGCCAAGTATTTCTCCAAGATTGATTTACGTTCAGGGTATCATCAGGTGAGGGTTAAGGAGAAAGATATTCCAAAGACGGCCTTCCGGACAAGATACAGGTACTTTGAGTTCTTGGTGATGTCGTTCGGGATAACAAATTCCCCTGCAACTTTTATGGATCTCATGAATACTATATTTAGGCCCTATCTTGATGTGTTCGTGATTGTATTCATTGATGACATTCTAGTATATTCTCGTTCGGAGGCGGAACATGCGGGCCACTTGCGGATAGTATTACAGACGCTTCAGGATCGTAAGTTATATGCTAAGCTCTCCAAATGTGAATTTTGGCTGAACTCAGTAGCGTTCCTTGGCCATGTGATATCTGACGAGGGTATTAGTGTCGACACTCAGAATATCGATGCAGTAAAGAATTGGCTGAGACCTACAACACCATCAGAAGTCCGCAGCTTCCTAGGGCTAGCAGGATATTATAGGCAGTTTGTGGAAGGGTTTTCCTCTATATCATCACCATTGACTAAGTTAACACAGAAAGCTACCAAGTTCCAGTGGTCTGACACTTGTGAACGTAGTTTTCAGGAGCTGAAGAATCGATTGACATCCGCACTAGTGCTCACTCTTCCTGAAGGAATAGAAGGTTATATGGTATATTGTTATGCCTCAGGTATAGGTTGAGGTGCGTATTGATGCAGCGTGGGAAGGTGATTGCTTATGCATCAAGACAATTGAAGAAGCATGAAAAGAATTATCCAACCCATGATTTGGAATCGGCTGCAGTAATATATGCTTTGAAGATATGGCGGCACTAGTTATATGGCGTCCATGTTGACATCTACACATATCACAAGAGTTTACAATACATCTTCAAGCAGAAAGAGTTGAATTTGAGGCAGCGTAGGTGGCTTGAATTACTGAAAGACTATGACGTCGAGATATTGTATCATCCCGGTAAAGCCAATGTTGTGGCAGACGCTCTCAGCCGTAAATCAATGGGAAGCTTAGTACATATTGAGGCAGGTAGATGGGGGTTGACTAAAGAGCTTCATCAGCTAGCCAATATGAGAATCAGATTGTTAGACTCTGATGACGGAGGTGTTACTGTACAGAATACATCAGAATCATCTTTGGTAGCCGAGGTAAAAGCACGACAATATGAAGATCCTATCTTAGTACGATTAAGAGAGAGCATTCAGCAGTGTAAAAGTATGGCTTTTGAGATCGGAAGAGATGGGGCACTGAGATACCAGGGCCGATTATGTGTGCCTAATGTGGCAGGGTTGCGAGAGAAGATTATGAATGAGATTCATCAATCCCGATATTCCATCCATCCCGGCTCGACAAAGATGTATCATGATGTCAAGGAGCAGTATTGGTGGGATAACATGAAGAAGTCTATTGCAGAATTTGTAGCCTAGTGTCCCAATTGTCAACAAGTAAAGATAGAACATCAGAAACCCGGTGGATTGCTTCAGAATATAGAGATTCCGACCTGGAAATGGGAGGTGATTAATATGGACTTCATTATTGGATTACCTCGCTCTTATCATAAGTTTGACTCCATCTGGGTGATAATTGATCGACTTACAAAATGTGCCCATTTTCTGCCAGTTAAGACAACTTACACGGCTGAAGATTATGCGAAGTTGTATATCAAGGAGATTGTTAGGCTTCATGGTGTGCCGGTATCTATTATATCAGACCGAGGAGCTCAATTTACAGCTAACTTTTGGAGGTCTTTTCAGAAGGGTTTAGGCACACAAGTGAATCTCAGCACTGCATTTCATCCGCAGACTGACGGACAGGCTGAACGTACCATTCAGACACTGGAAGATATGCTACGAGCATGTGTTCTAGATTTTAAGGGAAATTGGGATGACCATCTTCCACTCATAGAATTCGCCTACAATAATAGCTACCATTCCAGTATTAAAATGGCCCCATACGAGGCACTATACGGGAGAAGATGTAGATCACCAGTTGGATGGTTCGAAGTCGGTGAAACAGAATTATATGGGCCAGATTTGATTCACCAAGCTATTGAGAAGGTGAAAGTGATACAGGAGCGATTGAGGACGGCACAAAGCAGGCAAAAATCTTATTCTGATGTCCGACGTCGTGATCTAGAGTTTGAGGTTGGTGATTGGGTTTTCCTGAGGATCTCACCAATGAAGGGTATTATGTGTTTTGGGAAGAAAGGTAAGCTGAGTCCAAGGTATATCGGGCCGTATAAAATTCTTCGACGGATTGGACAGGTTGCTTATGAGTTAGAATTGCCATCCGAATTGGAATTTGTCCACCCGGTATTCCATGTATCTATGTTGAGGAAATGTATTGGAGACCCTTCTCGAGTCGTCCCTATCAAAGATGTACAGGTTACAGAGGACCTATCATATGAAGAAGTGCCAGTGGCTATATTAGATCGACAAGTCCGCAAGCTGAGAACAAAAGATGTAGCTTCCATCAAAGTATTGTGGAGGAACAAGAATATGGAAGAAATAACATGGGAAGCAGAAGAGGAGATGAAGTCTAAATACCCGTACCTATTCCAGAATGAAGATAACAAGGATGCTGGTGGAACATATGATACATTGGAAGGTGAAATGGCTCTATGAGGTAAGCAATAACTTGAGAATACTCTTCCTTAATACAAAATGGCGATATGCAGATAATGTACATGTCCATAATGCTTTGCATACTCTTATAAGTCCATACATTGAGTTAACCGCTTGCAAGTTTATCCTCTATTTATGGGAGAAACTTGACCGGAATCCACGATGATTTAAACTCCCCATGAACCCTTACATTCGAGGACGAATGTTCCTAAGGGGGGAAGGGTGTTACAACACATATCCACACGCGTTAGTTCATGCCATATATTAGTTAACAAAAATCCAAGAAGTAATTACCTTTGAGATGATAAGAAGTTAATCCTATTGGTCTTAAGTGATACAAGGGTGTATAAGGGTGATTAACAAGTATTAGAAGTTAAACGAATCAAGGATGTTATAACTCGTATTTTCAGGTAAACCTAGAGGTTCTTAATATACTCAAGGTCATGTATTAAGGTATTTGAATCATATAATATCCGTATCATAAGTCTTGAAGTCAAACGAGTTATGAAACAAAAGTTGACAAACGTTGTCGCAACTTAGGTTCATAATTTTACTTAAACATTAGGTTAAATATTTCTAAGTTTTTCTCCTAATTTATAAGGAATTATGAGGTTATCTACCCACAAAATTAAATATCTATGAGTCTATTTTCCAACGCATTAAACCGTTTGAATACGATCTCGGAGTATAGAGATATTCATATTTTTGCAAGCCTGCGCAAATTGGTAGATGACAAGTAGGTGCATCACCTACTTGCCAAAATAATAGGACAAATTAAAAGACCTAAGTCGGACAAGAGAGGACTTTTAAGGGGTTATGAACTCAGTTATTTCATCCATATTTCAGACCTTCAAAACCAAAGTTAACCCCTGCAACTCCTCCCCAAACATCCCACACAAACCCTAATCGATTTTCCCTCTCTTTCAAGTTCTATTTGAAGGTAAAACCTAGAGTTTGAAGAACCAAGGGAAGGGCTGAGTTATCCAACAAGTAAGGTAAGTTACTGCCATCTTTCATACATTTTTCTATGCTGTGAATTCATGGTAATTCATTCTATACATGTAAGAACTCACGGGATGGTGATCGGAAGCCGTGAGTTCGAGTTATTCACTTGTAGCGGACTGTTTCGTGGACTGTTTTGTGTTGCTATTGGGCTACGTGTTTTACTACTATTTTGTGGATTTTTGGAGGTGGAAGGGTGTGGAGGAACACCATATATATGTAGGGTTGTGGGATGATAGTGATTCGTAACATTTCTGGGATCGTTTGACACGACTACAGTGGTCGTCGTATGTATGATGTAATTAGGTTGTGCATGGACTATTTTGGGAGGCTCAATATGTTTATTATTAATGTTGTTTGGGCTATTTGGTGATTCTTTTGAATGGTGTGAAGTCATATATAGGGGAGGTGCTGTCTGTTTCAACGTAAAATAGGTTGTGGTCGATACATAATAGTTATGACGCTTAAATGATAACGATAGTATCGTTTCTCTTATTGTAGACTAAGGAGTTGTGACAATTGCATAGCTTGTGATTGGGGAAGTATATACAAGGTATGTGAGGCTATCCCTTTTCTTCTTTTGCACGACTCCGATTGTACATAATGAATGAACGAGCTTCCAAAGATACTCTACTCTTAGAAGCTAGCAGTACTTACATTGCTTTCCCTCTTATGGAATGATTGATGTTAATGTTGCTTCTCTTATTCTTATGTTATCAATGTTGTTGGTACTTCCTGATTCGTATAAGGTTCGTAATGAAGAGTTGGTCCTAATAACATGTACAGAGGATACCGACCTTACGTCACTCCGAAAGGTTTAGAATGTGATTCCATGAGTCGAGCATGCATTATATATATGTATCTATTTTACTCTACCGAGCCAAGCTATAGTCGGCTGGGTACGACACATATTGTGCAACCACTGATCAGTTTGGTTTTACCGAGCTCCACGTGGCCGGGTACGATTCTACCGAGCCTTTTGACGGCCGGGTACATTTTTACCAAGCCTATTATGGCTGGGTACGATATGATGATGATGATGCCCATAGAGGCGTATGTTTTAAAAGTTTATGTTTACATACATATGTATCATGCATTTCATGTCAGTAGCCCTCAAAGGTACTCAGATGTTCTAGGTTGTATATTCTCTATCCCTGCTTACATTATTGTTCGTATTTATGGTTCCCTGCCTTACATACTCAGTACTTTATTGGTACTGACGTCCTTTTGTTTGTGGACGATGCATGTCGTGCTGCAGGCCCTAATAGACAGGCAGGTGCAGCTCCCCCACCACAGTAGGTTGTCCAGTTCAGCAGTGATTGGCGAGATCCCTTCTCTGGACTTGTTGTGGTCTTGGTATGCATTTTTGTTATAGACATTATGGGTATGTCGGGGCCCTGTTCCGGCTATGTTGCAGAACTTATGTTCATTTAGAGGCTCATAGACAAGTGTCGACCCATGTATAGTTTGGTATGCCTTGTCGGCTGGTTTTTGTTGTATAGTCTTTCATGGTAGCGGGGCAGCTCATACCTTATATGTAGTTTCTTGATTGTTTGGTCATCCCTTGCTATGTATGTTCATGCCATCATATTTTATTACTGGTTATCCATGATCCAGGTCTACCATTTATATATTGATCTCGTCAACCCTAAAAGATAATAAAAAAGGTTAGATAAAATGTACGTTGGTGCTCGGCAAGTATGGGCGGGTGCTAGTCATGGCCCTCCAGTTTGGGTTGTGACACAAACATTGGTTTGTGATAAGTAGACTTGGCTCTTCTTTAGAAAGAGAGCATAAGTCTCCAAAATTGACCCAACAAGGAATAAGTATGGACTCAAGATAATTGATAGTCCCAATTAAAGGGTTAAACCTCGAGAGAGTAATTACCTGACTTGAACCTTAGTTGTTTGAGATAATTTGCCTACCCATTTGGTCTCGAGAGAGTCAATTGGGTAAAATTACTCTCTCTGCCGAGAGGTGTGATAGTGGGTAAAATCGTGCAACGGTTATAGCATATTTCTCCAATCATGTCAATCAAACCTTAGAAGCATTTACCCGTCAATTAGCCACCTAGGTGAAAGTCACTACCCTAGTGCCTTTCTACCCATTAGATACAACTCTAGCAATTTTCTCATTAACATAATTTAGTTCTAATTAGTAGTTGATAATATTAGTTTGTTAAAGAAAAATCAAAAGATGTTTGGAAGTGACATTTGGAACAATTACACGACTCTAGTCTAGACAATACTCAACTCCCTTCCTAGCTCCCTGAGGAATTCGATCCCGACCTCATATTGGGTAAAAGCTATTGCGACCCTCTCTTCCTACTTTGTAGTAGTATGGAGTTGGCAGCGATCAGTTAATAAGAAATACCTTAGGGTACAGGGATAGGGATAGAAGAAACATATAATCACAAACTGCATGCAACACTTAGGATCTTAGAAACTCAGTAAATAGTCAGAACATAGATAAAATTGGCCTACCTTGAACAGGATTAAACATATAGTTTTGACATGCTAGGCAAATAAGTAGGCAAGAAAGAGTGCAGAATTAAAGAATACATTAGACAGGCAGATTTCAGACATGCTGAGCAAAGAAGTAGGCAGGAATACAAGTTGACCTCATAACTGATGAACTAATGCAGAAATGAAAAACACATAAGGTTTGGATTCCAAAACTTAACTAGAGACATACCAGTTGAAGAAAAGGGTGCAGAGTATAAAGCAAATGAAGTTCCAATATCTAGCATTGGCTTTCAGCCGGCTAGATCAGCAAGTATCACAAGTAGCAACAAAGAAAGAGAACTTTAGAGTATAAGAAGTAGTGATTTTGAACTAATGTTCGTTGTTTTTGAACTTAAAATAAGGGGGTTTATATAGTAATCAAAAACTTAACAAATAAGGTAAGAGATCAATTAAGTAGCAAAATCAAGGAAGTAACATGTAAATTAGCAAGATTCTTCCCTTAATCAAGGGACAATTAAATCAACGGTAAAATCATATTAAGTATTTAAGGAAAAGAATTAAGTAAGGCTTAGTATAGAGTAGGCAATTAGGGGTAAATGAACAGTAGTTTAATTAAGGAAACACATTAGTAATAATCAGCGGAATACAAACAAGGCAGGGAAAAACAATTAAGGCAAGCAATTCAGTCAAATCGAATAGAGAGGTAAGAATCAAAAGTTAAATGAAAAGTGTTCAAATTAAACCAGAAAATAAGGGATTCAGAGTAATCAAGGGTTCAGAAAGTCATGAAAGAGTCAGCATGTTTAGCATATAAAATAGGGTACATCATGAATAGTCATGTAACGACCCGACCGATTGTTTTTAAGAATTAATGCCCTGATCCCTTATTAACTACTTTCCCCATAATTGTTTCTGCTATTGTGAGTTGTCGGGAGGGTTTGTTTGGAGTTTCGAAGAGTTTTGAGACACTTAGTCCCTAAATGAGAGTTTAAGTTGTGGAATTTGGGCCGTAGTCGTAACAGTGTGAAAATGGCCTCGGAATGGAATTCTGTTAGCTCCGTTGGGTGATTTCGGGCTTAGGGGCATGTTCGGATTGTGTTTTGGAGGTCCGTAGTTAATTTAGGCTTGAAATGCCGAAAGTTGGATTTTTGAAGTTTTTGGTTCGATAGTGAGATTTTGATCCGAGGGTCGGAATGGAATTCCAGAAGTTAGAGTAGCTCCTTAGTGTTGAATGTGACGTGTGTGCAAAATTTCAAGTCGTTCAAACGAGGTTTGATAGACTTTTTGAATAAAGCGTAATTTGAGAGTTTTTGGCATTCTTAGGCTTGAATCCGATGTAAAATTGGTATTTTGATGTTGTTTTGAGTGTTCTGAAGGTTGGAACTAGTTTGAATGATGTTATGGGATATGTTGGCATGTTTGGGTGAGGTCTTGAGGGCCTCGGATGAGTTTCGGGTGGTTAAACGGACCAAATTCTTGTTTCGAAAGTTGCAGATTTCTTCAGTTCTGTGTTGTAGAGAATTTACTCTTCGTATTTGTGACACTGCTCCTGCGTTCGCGAAGGGTATGGCATAGTGTGCATCACGAATGCGAGTCAGGTTCCACGTTCGTGTAGAGTATTTGGGGCAGCTGGGATCCCAGGAGCTTTGTGCTTTGCATTCGCGGAGGCTTGGAGAGTTTGAGCATCGCGTTCGCGAAAGAGGAGTTGAATTGGTCGGTGATTTTATGCTTCGCGAACGCGAGGTAGTGGCCGCGTTCGCGAAGAAGGAAATAACTGGGAAGTATATAAATAGCCAATCCACGACCCTTCTTCATTTTTCACCAGTTTTGAACGGGATTGAAGCTTTTGAGGAAACCAAAGGGGAATCACTTGGAGATTTGGGCCATTTGGAGTCGAGTACTCGTGGTAAGAACGTGGTTTCAGGTTGATTTTGAGTCGGTTCGAGATCCAGGTACCTCCACTCAAACTTATTTGAGACGAGGCGCTTGTAGAGACTCCGAGGTATATTTTCCGCGTCCACAGACCAAAGAGTCCCTTTCTACTCCCCTTTTTAAGTATAGCCCCTTCTGTATTTTCTTTCCTTTGTTAGTTCTTCTGGAGTTATATACTTGTAGACATTCAAAGACTTGTGATCATGAGATTCCGGGTTTTGGGAAATGTATTTAGTTTTCGAGAGTTGATATTGTGTATGCTGAGCGGCATTTTTAAACACTGTTTTATTTCACTATTTCGGTTTTTATTATTTCTTCCGCAAATTGGTTTATTTTCCGCGTTGTTAGGCTTACCTAGTCGTAGAGAGTAAGTGTCATTATGATGGTTCACGGAGGGTGAACCGACGCCGTGACAAGTTGGTATCAGAGCTCTAGGTTCATAGGAGTCATGAATCACAAGCCGGTTTATTAGAGTCTCGTCGATCGGTACGGAGACATCTGTTCTTATCTACGAGAGGTGATGTAATTGTTAGGAAAATTTCACTTCATTTGATTTCCTTGTCGTGCGAGATTTTTATATCACAATTCTAAACTCCTGCCTTCTATTCTCTCATAGATGGTGAGGACACGTGCTACCCGAGATGATCAGACACCCGCGCCCCCTACTGCAGTCGTCATAGGTCGGGGCCGGGGTAGAGGCCGAGGACGCGCACGTGGTGCAGCCAGAGCACCAGCGCGAGCTGCTGCCGGGTACTGTAAGCACGTGATTTTTTCCCTATATGAGAATTACTCCCAAAAATTCAAAAATAAAATAATTTTTCTTGGTGTGCAATTTTTGTGATATTTTTAGGATATCTTGAATAATTATTTGTATTTGTTTATGCATGTTTATTTGCTAAATTAATAAAAAATACAAAAATATGTCACATTTTGCATGTAGGATTTAATTCTATAATTGTTAGTAATTAAGTTTGTTTTACAAAATATAAAAATCACAAAAAATAGGCATCGTTTGCATTTTTAGCATTTTATGTCCAAATATACAATTTTATGCTTAATTATTACTTAATTCTGCGTTAATTGTTATTGGGAGTTAATTTGCGCTTTTATAACTTAATTTAGTTCTTAATAATAGTTTAAGTATTTTTATAATTTAGTTTTAGAAAAAATAAAAGAAGAAAAAAGAAAACAAAAATACAAAAAATCGGAATTAGGCCTCTTCTTCAAATTCAAGCCACAAGCCCAAAAAATACCCAATCTTCCAAAACGACCCAGTCCATTTCGAACTGGGTTGACCCAGTCCATAACCCAAAAGACCCAAACCCCCTTTGTCTTTCATTTTTTACAAAACAAAAAACAAAACAAAAACAAAAAAGAAGAAAAAAAACCTAAAATTATACTAACCCATCCGCCCCCCTCCCTATCTTCTTCTTCTCCAAGCATCCAAACACCCCTCCCATGGCTGACCTTTACCCTCCATTATCACGTCCAAACAACCCCTCACAGCTTCATCTTCACCCTCACCATGGACGACCTAGTTGCGTCTTCATCTTCTCCATGTCGAGCTCAAAAGGCTCATCCATGGCTGCTCCTCCTCCTTCGTTCTTCGTCGAGCTTTAACCAACGTTGTTGCTTCTTCTTCCTCACTTCAAGACTGCTGCTGCTGCTCGTCGAAGCTCCTGCTGCCTCGCTTCTGCTGCCTCGTCCGCTGCTGCCCGTCGAAGCAGTGGGTTCGAAGCCACCCCTCGCCGTTGCGTCATCGTCTTTCTCCGGCATCAACGTTGATGCTTCTTCTTCCTCACTTCAAGACTGCTGCTGCTGCATCCTCCATCTCCTCGACGAACTGCTGCTGTTGCTCACGTTTTTGGTGAGTTAATCATCGTCCATGGCATCATCGTCGCGGCAGCTGCTTCAATCTCCTTCTCCAACTGCTCCCCATCGTTCATGCTCCTTCATCTTCTTCGTCTCGTCAAAGTTCGAAGGTTTATTTTTTATTTGAGTCGAAACCCGGACAGATTTGTTTACGATCGAGTTCGTCGTTGATTCATCTCCGGTTAGTTGTTTTTGAGTTTTATTTTTGTCCATATTTCGTTTTTATATTTCTCAAAGTTAAAATCGTTAAATATTTGATTCTTGTTTTGTTCGTTGTTCATCGTTGAATTAATTTTTAGTTTGTTCATGTGTTTTGATTGAGTTAATTTTCAGATTTCAAATGGAAAGTTAATTAGTGGTTTTTCATGTTTATTTCATGTTTGTTTTATTGTTTAGGTAAGAATTTGTTAGTTTGATGTTTGTTAGATTCAAATTGAAATTTAATTGATTATTTCTTCAATTTGTTTCATGTTGTTATATATTTTCCATAAATTATTAATGTTGTTTGAGTCATTTAATCTGTCATGTTTGTTGTTTTAAAAAAAATAGATTAATTCATGTTCATACTTTGTTTGATTGTTCTTGAATCCGAAATTTATATAGCTTGATTTTTTGTTTACTATTTATGATTATTTCTTGAATTTGTCTCATAAAGTTTAATATAGGAATTGTTGGTTGTAATATTGTTAGAGTTAATTTTAAGTTCAATATTATTGAATTTAGAAATCTAAATATACCTGTTTGATTGTTGTTGTTGTTGAATCCGAAAATAGGCTTGTTGTTGCTAAAAATATTGTTCAATCAAATTTTAGTTGTTCTTTGTTGTTCAATTTGTGTTCATGTGATATTGTTGTTATGATGTTCATCCGTGTTCATATTGTTGTTTGAACATTGTTAGAAATTGATCATATTGTCTATATTTTGGTTAAGTTTGATTAATTGATTGTTATAGCTGATGGGGTAGTTTGGTAATTTGTAGTACGTTCAGGGTTAAAATGGTAATTGCAATAAGGTTAGAGGGGTAGTTTAGGAATTGTACAAAAGAGAATTTTTTATGTGAAGCATGGGGGACAAAATGAAATGGGGTGGGTTGTGATATAGTTATTTAATATAAAGGGGGACAAGACAAATTTTAGTGTGGGGGAATCTTGTATTTGTTTATGTTAGGCATGGGGGACAAAATATAATGGGGTGGTGTGATATGTTTATTTAATGTAATGGGGATGAGTGGGAAGATAATGGGTTTGGTAGAGAAAATGGGTTGATTTTAATTGATTAAAAGATTTATGGGTTGGGGGATATATAGAGAAGTCTTGAAATCAAGAGAGGAGGACAGAGAGAGATAAGGAGAATAACAGAGAATAAGAGAAAAAAAAAGAGCTGAATATTGAAGAGAGAAAGAAAAATTCCGAAAAATATTAAAACTTTCAAATAAAAAAAACTAAAAAAAATCTTCTGCTTTCTTTCATTGTTTGAAATCAGCATTAATTGTTGTTGTTTCATCAAAGCTTGAAGCTTTTGTTTTTTGGGATTATTGCTCCACTGGTTTGCAAACTCTGTTCCTGGGTTGTTACTGCTGCTGGACTGTTGTTGTTGTGCTGTATTGTTATTACTGCTGCTGATTCTCATCTTCTTTGGTTTCCAATACCAGGTACACGACTGTAATACTAGCTATTGCAAAGCTAATAATGTGGAAAGCATGAATACATATGAAGAATGAAATTTTGAAGTTTTAATATCATTTTTATTTCCTTTTATCGATTGTATTTAAACTATTTCATGTATTACTGAATAATAATTGAAATAAGAAAAAAATAACATAAGTTAGTCTTTAATGAATCGGTTTGGCAAAACGGGTTAATTCACTAGTTATGAAGGTTTCAAAATTATCAACAGTAGGTTAATCATGAATAAGTAGCTAAATTTAGTTAAGGCATGAATTTGAATTAATTTTCGAAAATTAGGCATTAAGGCATTTGAGTTCAGGCAAGATTAGAAACTTCGTTTAAGTCTAAAAGACTTTCTAAAAAGATTTAGTAATTATGGTAAAAATCTAGTTTCAAATGGTTGTGAATAATTAATCTCAATAGTATTTTTTATAACAATGCCGATTTTTAATCTAACTGTATTTGATTCTTTGGAATATTAGTTGTCAAATTTTTATTTTATTTATAATTTCGATTTTTTTTATTTTTTTATAAATAAAATTTATTTTCATCAATATTTGTATTAATCTAGCAATTAGTATGTCATGTTTTCTTAAATAAATAAAATAAAAGCTAGTAATTAATTAGGATTTTCTTTCTTTATTTTAGAGACTAATTTTTATAGAAAAATGTAGTCGCTTTAAGATTTGTCCATTTAAAATAAATGAGATGAGCCTCGCTTAATAAAATGTATAGATTGCGGGGCCCTCAATAAATGTACATTTAATTGCTTAGAATTCGGGAGGAGCCGTTTAGCAAATTTCTCGGCCCTACCCAAAATAATGATACGCTAGTCGCTTTAGGCGCGTATTTAATAATATTATCTTCTTAAACTCGGGTGCGTATTTCATGCAACCCAAATCCAAATCCCAAAACATTGAATAAAAATGTGTTCCGGATTGCGGGAGCATTTCATGTGATGTAATCCAAAGACATGTTTTAAACAATGTTCACATTCTGGTAAAAATAATAATAACAATAATAAAAGCGGTAAAAAGATAAAAATTGCACATGAGCTCATAATTGTATAAAAATAAGATATTTAAGCCAAATATGACAGTTGAGCGACAGTGCTAGAACCACGTAACTCGGGAATGCCTAACACCTTCTCCCGGGTTAACAGAATTCCTTATCCGGATTTCTGGTGCGCAGACTGTAATACAGAGTCATTCTTTTCCTCGATTCGGGATTCAAATTGGTGACTTGGGACACCCTAAATCTCTCAAGTGACGACTCTGAAATAAATAAATAAATCCCATTTCGATTGTCCTTTAATCGGAAATAACTCCCTTGTACCCTCGCGGGGGCGGAAAAAGGAGGTGTGACAGCTCTGGCGACTCTGCTGGGGATATCTAGCCCAGAACCACTGGTTCAGGGTTAGAAATTCGAGCTTAGATAAATTGTTATATTTGGCTTTATCTGATTTTTACATGTTTGAGCCTAATGTGTTAAATGTTGCTTTTACCGCTTTGATATTATTTGACTGTATATATAAACTGTGTCGAACCCTTCTCTCTTCACCTCCGGGGATGTGCTTACTGGTTGAGACTCCCTATTCTGTTAGTGTCATACCCTAAAATAAAAAAGAGGCTCGGACAAGTTACGAAGCCGGATGGCCTTTTGGTTCCCGGTAAGTTGCCCCTCCTCGACTTGAGTTGTCCGCTCGGGTACACAGTCTAGAACACCGACTCAGGTTTTTAACATAAAATAACATGACTTCATGCCGGATCCCTAGTAGGAACGATTATTTGCATCATGTTGCATTTGACTTAGGGGACTCAACACAGGAGTTGGGTATGTCTAGGGCTAGCAACCTGAAATGAAAAAGACCATCTTGATGCATCCTATGTGCTACATGTTGCATTCCTTCAAGGGTAAAAGGGTCATTTGGCGGACCAATGATAATTGAGAGTGAATGAAAAGGAAAAAAGGAAAAAGAGAGGGTGAAGTGCGAAGATAAAGCAAATAGGGTCCGGTTATGTTTTGTTACATTTTTATTTAAAAAAAAAAACAATTTTAAAAAAAATGAAAAATTCAAAAAAAAAAATTCTTTGCACTTTTTATCATTTATGAAAAATCAAAAATAAAAATAAAAAGAAAAAGAAAATCCAAAAGATTTTACATGTTTCATCACCTTTTAAGAAAAAGCAAAAGAAAAAAAAGATATGTTTTCTCTGAATTAGTTATTTTTTTTATTTCTCACCCGTATCCAATCTGGCCCAAACTACGCGGGTTTGATTCTCACCGGATGTGAGATACGTAGGCAACCCTCATCGGGTCCAACCCCACCTTGTGCTAAAAAGCCAAAAACAAATAAATAATAATAAAAAGAATATGTCAAATTTTAATTTAATCATAGAGAAGTTGAGTGATGCTGTTTTTGTCAAAAATAGTCGAATGTTCCCGAAAGGTACGCCGGAAGGCTGACTTTGCATAAACAGCCACCTTTGGGTCATTTTTTTAAAGATTTGGTCCAGTTGACCCACACAGCCTTAAAAATCTTCGTCACCGAGACGTTGAAAGGCCGTGTTTGCAATATTGAGTTTTCTAATTTGGAAAACGATAAAAAGAGTCATGAATAAGTCAGGTGATGTTGTTTTGTCATAAATAGCCGAATGTTCCCGAAAGGGACGCCGGAAGGCTGACTTTGCATAAACAGCCACCTTTGGGTCATTTTTTAAGGTTTGGTCCAGTTGACCCACACAGCCTTAAAATCTTCGTCACCGAGGCGTTGAAAGGCCGTGTTGGCAATATTGAGTTTTCTAATTTGAAAAACGATAAAAAGAGTCATAAATAAGTGAATACCTTTGGGTTTTGTCAAAAATAAGCCAAGCCAGCTTCGGCCGCGTCTTAAACCGTTCTTGCCGAAATAGCCTTAGAGTATCTTTCAATTGTTGAAAGGCTATTTTCGTAAAAGAACGGACAAGTTTGTAAAGTGTCATAAAATAATCCTCCCCGGCCTCAAAATTCATGTGAAATTTGGAAGGGGCTACATTTGCAAAAATAACCATTCGATTGTATTTGTCAAACGGAGAGAGGAAGCTGGCCATTTGTTTTTGGAGTTTGTAAATCTTTTGATTATCCTATGTGAGTTGTTTGATTTCGAGTTTGTAGGTCATCTTTAAACCTTAGAAACCCAGTTTGTTTTAATATGAAAATTGAAAAAATATTTATTATTGTTATCTTTATTGGTCCGAACTACGCAAGGTCTGATTCATGTGGGGTCATGATACGTAGGCAATCTCCATAAGATTCGACCACAACAAGAAAAAAGCAAAAAAAAAAAGAGAATGAAAAAGAAAAAGAAAAAATGAAAAAAGAATGATGAAAAAATCGAAAAAAAAGAAAAAAAAAGAAAAAAGATGTTGTTAATAATGAGGACCTTTAGAGTCCATTCTAACCTGTTTTGTTTTGAATCACAAAGAAAGAAGGTGGTTGGTTTGTGGTAAGCCGGAAATACAAGGCCCAAAAGCATACTTTGCGGGGATCAGGCCTGATAACAGAAGCACTCAAATCATATTGGGACTTGTTGACTAAAGTTGATGATATTGAAGTTGGCAATGGTCTGGGCAATACTGATGCGAAGCTCAGTGGCTGAGATGTCAGTTTTGATAAAATGGGAGGACACTCCGTTCCTTGGTTAGCAGGAGAGAAGTTTTTGGTGGCTTATTTTGTTGTCATTTCTGTTGTCCGGATTATTCTTAGGGTTGTAATCCGAATATTGTCTTGTGTCAAACCTTCTTATCTTTCCAGTTTGTCATATCAGTTTGTTTAAGTTTTGTCAAGGCTGTGTTAGGATTTTATTATGGTTGTTTTGTTTGTTTTATTATTCAAACCATTTCGCCGGTAGTCTAATACAAAAGCCGGTCTTTTATTGTTTCCAGTCATCTTTTTGTTTAGTCCTTTCATCATTTTGTTCAGCGACGATTCTCGTGACATGACATGCGCACACAGTTTGGGCCTAATCTTAAAAGTTAATCATAAAACCCTCGGAAGGTGATCAAAGCATTTAAAGGAAATAAGAACGGTTTGAGATTATTTGAAGCCCGAGTCATGTGGAACTGGGGCAAGTAAAACATAAAGAAAACCGTTAAATGCAAGATTCGCCAAATTGGCATGAGGGTCGTTCATGAGAATGAGAGTGTCGCCCAGCAGTGCTTTAGAAATGACAAATGAAAAAGCAAGTGTTTAACACAATTGTCAAGTCCAGCACCATCGGAAGAGACTATAAATCTATGATCAATTGTGTTGTTTGCACTTGGCATGTTTTGAAGACTGGAATGACGAAGGCATTTTGTTCTCATACCTAAACACTTTATCCTTCGTTACCCCTTTTGAGCCTTATTTATTTTCTTTCATACCCCTCGTTCGGAATCAATAGCAACGACTAGGAAATACGAGCCTAGAAGGTAAAGAAAAAAATCAAAAAAAAACGAAAAAAAGGAAAAGAAAAGAAAAATGATAACAAAAAAAAACAAAGGAAAGTCAAATGAAAACAGAGGAATTGGGAACTACGTTTGACCGGATTCCTCAAAGAGGATACGTAGGCACTTCACGGCTCGGTCATAGAATGCATAATGGCCATAATGTCCATAGTGTGCATGGTGTAATAAATAATAAAAAATAAGTAAATAATCCCCAAGAAAGAAACTGGGGCAAGGTTTGCGCTTGTGGTAAGCAAAATTGGTTCCGAAGGTTGTAATTTTAAAATCCCAAATTTATTTAGTTTTTGAGCCTTCAATACTCTTTCTTTCTAGCATGTCCAAAAACTCATATTACGGTCCAAAGAAAGACCTTCTGACCAGTCTGCAAAAGATGTCAAGTCAGACAAATGAAAGTCTTACCGGCGAACATAACATTCTGTTCCACAGCAGAAAGAACTCTAATCTCCAACAGAGAGAGTCATACCGACAACACTCCAAATCCCCAGCTGGAAAGTGATAAATGAGAGAGTCTTATCGGTGAAAATCTTCACGGACACCATAAGGCGATGAAAGCTGAGAGAAAAACCAAAATGAGAGAGGCTTGATAGTGAAAACCCTTCGGGCACTACAAGTCGAATAAGATTGGGAATCAGATAGGGAATTGCCATTTGAAGGTCTTGAAAGACGATTGACGGCAGAGGATAGACCACATGTGCATGTCATGACCATTAGAGTCGGAATCTGCATTTGATAGGTTTTTATTTATAGTTTCTTTTGTTAAAGAGTCATCTTTTTCCGTTGTCTTTTATTCTGTTCCCTTTTATCTTTTCCTTTCATAGAAAATTCCCCAGTAGAGTCTGTCTGGTCAGAACAAGTGGGAAATGACTTCAAAATAGGCCATCAGCTTTCTAATTATGCAAGACAAGATCTGACTAGTACATCCAAGTGGTATAGTCAGCAAGGAACAAGCGCGAGGACAATGTTAAGAAAGATATCCCCAGTAAAAGGGAATTGACAAAAGGATCGACGAGTGTCAAGAGGGATATCCTTGCCGAAATCAAAGGTTATTAAACCTCAAGGCCAAGGCCCGTGGACAAATTAGGGAGAGCAATGAGCATGATTTGGGAAATTCATGCGAGACTAAAAGGTCAGGGAAATGCCAGTTTCCGAGCTGTCCCACACAAGAAGAGGGATATCCCTAGCAGAAAGGGATCATTCCCAGCAAATAAATATCATCCCCAACAAGTTGGAGCGCAGAGCAGGGAAGGAGAAAGGGAAAAGGGAAAAGCCATCCCCAGTAGGAGTATCACAACCAACCACCGCGTTTTAAACTAACAAATTTTGTTTGATTTGAAGCAGGTAAAGGAAATGGCATCGATGTCAGAAATACATGCCATAAGGGAGACTGTCAAACTGGGGCAGAAAATTTTTCTTTCATTTGGAAAATTTTCTGGAAATCAGGTACCCATTCGAGGAAGAATAAAGATAACACCAGTCTCAAGGGAAGTGGTCTTTGAACCAGTGTTGCCCCCAATATAATAAGTTTCAATGGAGGAAGTTGTTCCCCAGCAGACAGAACAAATGGATGACACTTGTGTTTAGAAAAAGCAAAAGCCATTATCATCCCCAGCAGCTTTCAGAAGAATGAAGCATCGATTTGAAGGGATAAAATTCCCCAACAGTGTTATCCCCAACAGTCTCGAGGAGTACAACACAAGTTTAGTAAAAATGGTATCCTCAGCGGTTCCTTTCGGGGAAAAGCAAAACGAGTCTTAAGGGAGGTAGTCTTCGAAGGAAGAAGCTATGCAAAAAAAAAGAATAAAAAAGAATTATAAAAAAAAAAAGAATAAAAAAAAAGGGAAGCAGTTTGCAGAGTAATGAAACATCCTACTTAAAAGGGAGTAATTTTGGAAGGAGTAAGATAACATATTTACTTAGCAGAGTTATCCTCAACAGTGTTATCCCCAGCGTATCATCGAGATGTAGAAGCATCCTCGACAGAGTTTCGGGCAACCCAGAGTGGGTAAGGAAGAAAAGGAAAAGTCATCCCCATCAAAATAATCCCCAGCAGTTTCGAGGGAAGACAACACAGGTAAGTAAATAATTCAGGAAGAAGGAAATGGTTCACGCATAGGAGATGCATTTCCTCCTAAGTTTGTTTTAGTTTCACCCATAGGAGATGCATTTCCTCCTAAGTTTAATTTCACCCATAAGAGAGGCATTTCCTCCTAAGTTTATTTTACCCATAGGAGAGGCATTTCCTCCTAAGTTGTTGTTGAAGTCAGGAGTCCGCCTGGAGAATAGAGACATTCAAATTTCAAATTTAGCAATCAGGAGTCCGCCTGGAGAGCAGAGACATACTTTTCAAGTTTGATATCAGGAGTCCGCCTGAAGAACGGAGACATACAGTTTAAATTTTAAAAGTCAGGAGTCCGCCTGGAGAATAGAGATATTCAATTTCAAATTTAGCAATCAGGATCCCACCTGGAGAATAAGGGAATACAATTCAAATTTTAAGTAGTCAGGAGCCCCCCTGAAGAACAGAATGGCGATTTATTGGTTGAAGTTGGGAGCCTGCCCAGATAACAGAGGTATATATTTCAGTCTTTATATTTCAAGCGTTGAAGTTGGGAGCCCGCCCAGATAACAGAGGCATACATTTCAGTCTTTATATTTCAAGCGTTGAAGTTGGGAGCCCGCCCAGATAATAGAGGCATACATTTCAGTCTTTATATTTCAAGCGTTGAAGTTGGGAGCTCGCCCAGATAACAGAGGCATACATTTCAGTCTTTTCATTTCAAGCGTTGAAGTTGGGAGCCCGCCCATAGAACAGAGGCATACATTTCAGTCTTTACATTTCAAGTGTTGAAGTTGGGAGCCCGTCCATAGAACAGAGGCATACATTTCAGTCTTTTTATTCCAAGTGTTGAAGTTAGGAGCCCGCCCATAGAACAAAGGCATACATTTCAGTCTTTTTATTCCAAGTGTTGAAGTTGGGAGACTGCCCATAGAACATAGGCATACATTTCAGTCTTTTCATTTCAAGTGTTGAAGTTGGGATCCCGCCCATAAAACAGAGGCATACATTTCGGTCTTTTTATTCCAAGTGTTGAAGTTGGGAGCCCGCCCAGATAACAGAGGCATACATTTCAGTCTTTATATTTCAAGCGTTGAAGTTGGGAGCCCGCCCAGATAACAGAGGCATACATTTCAGTCTTTATATTTCAAGCGTTGAAGCTGGGAGCCCGCCCAGATAACAGAGGCATACATTTCAGTCTCTTCATTTCAAGCGTTGAAGTTGGGAACCCGCCTAGATAACAGAGGCATACATTTCAGTCTTTATATTTCAAGCATTGAAGTTGGGAGCCCGCCCAGATAACATAGGCATACATTTCAAGTCTTTAATTTTCAAATATTGAAGTTGGGAGCCCGCTCATAGAACAAAGGCATACATTTCAAGATCGAGTCAGAGGACAATAAAATAGAGGGTTACAATAGGAATCCCCAGCAGGAAACAATAAAATTCCTCGGCACCGGGAAGCAGAAGGTTGCAACAAAAGGTCCCAGCACAAACTCAAGTGCATGTGTCAAAAAAAAGAAAAACACCGAAAAAAAATGCAAGTAGACAAGAAACCAAGGCAACAAGAAAAAATTGCAGTCTAGCCTAGCTTCTTGTTTTCTTTTAAGCACGGTATAACAAGGAGATCGGTAAGCAGTAGTAATAGCATGCAACAACAGTAACATTGCAGTCCAACGGTAGTCCCAGCTACCAAAATTTTCCGAACTACATTGACATGATTCCTGTTTAGCCCAGGATATGTAGGAAACCTTTGAAGCAAAGGTTCGGTCAAATCTTTTTCCAAAAAAAAAATGCTTCAACGGAGTACTCGGATGGGCAAAAATCGCTCGCTTTATCTTTGCACAAAAACCCTTCGTGTCTTCGTGCAAAGAGGGGCAGCTGTAAGCACGTGATTTTTGCCCTATATGAGAATTACTCCCAAAAATTCAAAAATAAAATAATTTTTCTTGGTGTGCAATTTTTGTGATATTTTTAGGATATTTTGAATAATTATTTGTATTTGTTTATGCATGTTTATTTGCTAAATTAATAAAAAAATACAAAAATATGTCACATTTTGCATGTAGGATTTAATTCTACAATTGTTAGTAATTAAGTTTGTTATACAAAATATAAAAATCACAAAAAATAGGCATCGTTTGCATTTTTAGCATTTTATGTCCAAATATACAATTTTATGCTTAATTATTACTTAATTCTGCGTTAATTGTTATTGGGAGTTAATTTGCGCTTTTATAACTTAATTTAGTTCTTAATAATAGTTTAAGTATTTTTATAATTTAGTTTTAGAAAAAATAAAAGAAGAAAAAAGAAAACAAAAATACAAAAAATCGGAATTAGGCCTCTTCTTCAAATTCAAGCCACAAGCCCAAAAAATACCCAATCTTCCAAAACGACCCAGTCCATTTCGAACTGGGTCGACCCAGTCCATAACCCAAAAGACCCAAACCCCCTTTGTCTTTCATTTTTTACAAAACAAAAACAAAAAAGAAGAAGAAAACCCTAAAATTATACTAACCCATCCGCCCCCTCCCTATCTTCTTCTTCTCCAAGCATCCAAACACCCCTCCCATGGCTGACCTTTACCCTCCATTATCACGTCCAAACAACCCCTCACAGCTTCATCTTCACCCTCACCATGGACGACCCAGTTGCGTCTTCATCTTCTCCATGTCGAGCTCAAAAAGCTCATCCATGGCTGCTCCTCCTCCTTCGTTCTTCGTCGAGCTTTAACCAACGTTGCTGCTTCTTCTTCCTCACTTCAAGACTGTTGTTGCTGCTCGTCGAAGCTCCTGCTGCGTCGCTTCTGCTGCCTCGTCCGCTGCTGCCTGTCGAAGCAGTGGGTTCGAAGCCACCCCTCGCCGCTGCGTCATCATCTTTCTCCGGCATCAACGTTGCTGCTGCTTCTTCCTCACTTCAAGACTGCTGCTGCTGCATCCTCCATCTCCTCGACGAACTGCTGCTGTTGCTCACGTTTTTGGTGAGTTAATCATCGTCCATGGCATCATCGTCGCGGCAGCTGCTTCAATCTCCTTCTCCAACTGCTCCCCATCGTTCATGCTCCTTCATCTTCTTCGTCTCGTCAAAGTTCGAAGGTTTATTTTTTATTTGAGTCGAAACCCGGACAGATTTGTTTACGATCGAGTTCGTCGTTGATTCATCTCCGGTTAGTTGTTTTTGAGTTTTATTTTTGTCCATATTTCGTTTTTATATTTCTCAAAGTTAAAATCGTTAAATATTTGATTCTTATTTTGTTCGTTGTTCATCGTTGAATTAATTTTTAGTTTGTTCATGTGTTTTGATTGAGTTAATTTTCAGATTTCAAATGGAAAGTTAATTAGTGATTTTTCATGTTTATTTCATGTTTGTTTTATTGTTTAGGTAAGAATTTGTTAGTTTGATGTTTGTTAGATTCAAATTGAAATTTAATTGATTATTTCTTCAATTTGTTTCATATTGTTATATATTTTCCAGAAATTATTAATGTTGTTTGTGTCATTTAATCCGTCATGTTTGTTGTTTAAAAAAAATAGATTCATTCATGTTCATACTTTGTTTGATTGTTCTTGAATCCGAAATTTATATAGCTTGATTTTTTGTTTACCATTTATGATTATTTCTTGAATTTGTCTCATAAAGTTTAATATAGGAATTGTTGGTTGTAATGTTGTTAGAGTTAATTTTAAGTTCAATATTATTGAATTTAGAAATCTAAATATACTTGTTTGATTGTTGTTGTTGTTGAATCCGAAAATAGGCTTGTTGTTGCTAAAAATATTGTTCAATCAAATTTTAGTTGTTCTTTGTTGTTCAATTTGTGTTCATGTGATATTGTTGTTATGATGTTCATCCGTGTTCATATTGTTGTTTGAACATTGTTAGAAATTGATCATATTGTCTATATTTTGGTTAAGTTTGATTAATTGATTGTTATAGCTGATGGGGTAGTTTGGTAATTTGTAGTACGTTCAGGGTTAAAATAGTAATTGCAATAAGGTCAGAGGGGTAGTTTAGGAATTGTACATTTTGTAATTTTTTATGTGAAGCATGGGGGACAAAATGAAATGGGGTGGGTTGTGATATAGTTATTTAATATAAAGGGGGGACAAGACAAATTTTAGTGTGGGGGAATCTTGTATTTGTTTATGTTAGGCATGGGGGACAAAATATAATGGGGTGGTGTGATATGTTTATTTAATGTAATGGGGATGAGTGGGAAGATAATGAGTTTGGTAGAGAAAATGGGTTGATTTTAATTGATTAAAAGATTTATGGGATGTGATATATATAGAAGTCTTGAAATCAAGAGAGGAGGACAGAGAGAGATAAGGAGAATAACAGAGAATAAGAGAAAAAAAAAAGCTGAATATTGAAGAGAGAAAGAAAAATTCCGAAAAATATTAAAACTTTCAAATAAAAAAAAACTAAAAAAAAATCTTCTGTTTTCTTTCATTGTTTGAAATCAGCATTAATTGTTGTTGATTCATCAAAGCTTGAAGCTTTTGTTTTTTGGGATTATTGCTCCACTGGTTTGCAAACTCTGTTCCTGGGTTGTTACTGCTGCTGGACTGTTGTTTTTGTGCTGTATTGTTATTACTGCTGCTGATTCTCACCTTCTTTGGTTTCCAATACCAGGTACACGACTGTAATACTAGTTATTGCAAAGCTAATAATGTGGAAAGCATGAATACATATGAAGAATGAAATTTTGAAGTTTTAATATCATTTTTATTTCCTTTTATCGATTGTATTTAAACAATTTCATGTATTACTGAATAATAATTGAAATAAGAAAAAAATAACATAAGTTAGTCTTTAATGAATCGGTTTGGCAAAACGGGTTAATTCACTAGTTATGAAGGTTTCAAAATTATCAACAGTAGGTTAATCATGAATAAGTAGCTAAATTTAGTTAAGGCATGAATTTGAATTAATTTTCGAAAATTAGGCATTAAGGCATTTGAGTTCAGGCAAGATTAGAAACTTCGTTTAAGTCTAAAAGACTTTCTAAAAAGATTTAGTAATTATGGTAAAAATCTAGTTTCAAATGGTTGTGAATAATTAATCTCAATAGTATTTTTTATAACAATGCCGAGTTTTAATCTAGCTGTATTTGATTCTTTTGAATATTAGTTGTCAAATTTTTATTTTATTTACAATTTCGATTTTTTTATTTTTTTATAAATAAAATTCATTTTCATCAATATTTGTATTAATCTAGCAATTAGTATGTCATGTTTTCTTAAATAAATAAAATAAAAGCTAGTAATTAATTAGGATTTTCTTTCTTTATTTTAGAGACTAATTTTTATAGAAAAATGTAGTCGCTTTAAGATTTGTCCATTTAAAATAAATGAGATGAGCCTCGCTTAATAAAATGTATAGATTGCGGGGCCCTCAATAAATGTACATTTAATTGCTTAGAATTCGGGAGGAGCCGTTTAGCAAATTTCTCGGCCCTACCCAAAATAATGATACGCTAGTCGCTTTAGGCGCGTATTTAATAATATTATCTTCTTAAACTCGGGTGCGTATTTCATGCAACCCAAATCCAAATCCCAAAACATTGAATAAAAATGTGTTCCGGATTGCGGGAGCATTTCATGTGATGTAATCCAAAGACATGTTTTAAACAATGTTCACATTCTGGTAAAAATAATAATAACAATAATAAAAGCGGTAAAAAGATAAAAATTGCACATGAGCTCATAATTGTATAAAAATCAGATATTTAAGCCAAATATGACAGTTGAGCGACCGTGCTAGAACCACGGAACTCGGGAATGCCTAACACCTTCTCCCGGGTTAACAAAATTCCTTATCCGGATTTCTGGTGCGCAGACTGTAATACAGAGTCATTCTTTTCCTCGATTCGGGATTAAAATTGGTGACTTGGGACACCCTAAATCTCCCAAGTGACGACTCTGAAATAAATAAATAAATCCCGTTTCGATTGTCCTTTAATCGGAAAAAACTCCCTTGTACCCTCGCGGGGGCGGAAAAAAGAGGTGTGACAGGTACCACCAGTAGTTCTAGCTGGAGTCCATGCACCTAATACGCCTACTGCTACTACTACTCCAGCACTTTATGAGACTTTGGCGCAGTTCATGAGCATGTACACCACTTTAGCTCAGGTAGGGTTGCTTCCCCTTGCAGCGGCTACATCTCAGGTCGGAGGAGGAGCACAAACTCCCGCCGCCCGCATTCCTGAGCAGTGAGTGCATGTTGAGTAGGTTCCTGAGATTATTCCTATCCAGCCTGCAGCCCGAGATCAGCCCGAGGATAGGGTAGCGGTTTCCGAGGATGAGAAGCTGAGGCTTGAGAGGTTCAAAAAGTACAAGCCTCCTGTATTCAGTGGTCTAACATCGGATAATGCTCTGGGGTTTCTAGATGAGTGTTATCGTATTCTCCGTACCATGGGTATATCAGGATCGAGCGGGGTTTCCTTTCGGGGAGCCGCCTATGAGTGGTGGCGCACCTATGAGTTAGACAGTCCGGATGAGGCTGTTTCACTGACTTGGACTCAGTTTTTAGATATGTTCCTGAGGGAGTTTGTTCCTCAGGGCCTCAGGGATGCATGGCACACAGAGTTTGAGCATTTGCGCCAGGGTGCTATGACTGTCTCGAAGTATGATGTTCGTTACACTAGCTTGGGAAGGGCGAACCGGGGTCGTGACAAGTCAGGAATCGATACATAATTTTAACAAAACAAAAAGTTAAACAATACTGATTCGATGAGAAAGATCAAGCATATAGAATCAGTGAAAGTGTTGAACTAAGAAATTCACTAGAAGCATATTAGGACAAGAAAAAATCACGAGAAATGACAAGGACCCAAAACAAGAACACAAATCAGATGTACCAATATCCAGGAACCAAACGAAGAACCCCAAAAAATTAGGGCTTCCGGTACAAACGGGCTAAGGTTGCAGCATACTCATAAAATCAGTCAAAATATATGAGAAGCAGAAGATTAAACACAAAAAATCATCAAACAAAAATTTAAAAAGAAATTCCTGGAACCCTAGTTTTAGGAAAATATGAAAATCACTTGAAAATCATACGATTTTTGTAAGAATCTTAAGGATGTTGTAAAACTCACATGAAACAAACCCAAATCATCTTGATCTATACAGATCTAGGAGGTTTAGACAAGAAATTAGGGTTTCAAAGAGAACCATACAAAGATGAAGAAACATACTAAGAAACCCAAAGATCGTAACTAATATAGGACGATCTTACTCGGAATCTCACTGAAGTGGCTTGAAACAGGAGAGAGAAGACCAATAGATGCAAGCCACTAGCCCTGGTCCCTTGAGGGCCCTGGAGATGGAAAGAAGAACATGAGAGAGGCCATTGGAGGCCTGAGAGGTGGTGAGAGGTCATCAGAGATGTCCATAGATGAGTGACGGCGTTTGGAGATTACGGTTAGATTGAGAGCGTTTGAGAGCAGAGAGTATTTCAGGGCAGCGAGTGTATAGAAATGATTTAGGGTTAGGGGTTATTAGGACTAATAAAGGAAGATTTTAACGGGGGTCGTTGATCTAAAGGACCAACGGTCACGATCTGATGGGGTTTTGGGTCGGGTAGGTGTTCCTAAGTTGGGCTGGGTAATTTTGGGGTCCGGTTCGACTGAATTGGGATTGGGAAGGGGTTGTAATCAGGCTGAAATTGAAATGAAATTAGGCTAGATTTTAAATAGCCATTTTCAATACTATATAATTTATAAAAATAATAAATGATTTCCAAAAAAAATATTTTCGTGTACTAAAATAGTTTAAAATAGTTATTTAACATTTTAAAAATATAAAAGATCAGTTTATGCATCAACAATGTAATTATGCATTAATAGGGATAATATTGCAAATATACGCAAATTAGCTTAAAAATTGTAAATGCAATTATAAAAATACATTAAAAATATTTCAACAATATTTTGGCATAAATATAGAATTTAGATGAATAAATCACAAGAAAAATAATTTGATGGATAATTATTGGAAATTTTATAAGGAAAAAATAAATCAATTTGAAGCCTTTGAAATTATAGAAAAATTATAAAAATGCTTATGCATGCTTATATATGCATCTATTTTGGAGGTATATATATGTATAAAAAAATATAAGGAAAAATTGCCTATCAACAATACCCGGTATCAGTCTCAATCAGCTACATCAATTCATGCCAACACCCATATAGTACAACCTTACAACATGATACATCGCACATAGGCCCACAGTAACATTGTTGATCACAATATCCGCCCGAAATCAAATCTGACACCAGCCATAAGCCTCATATTCACTAGGGACCTTGTTTCAATCCTCCACAACACTGGCGATGATACAATAACCATGAAATCCCCAAAACTAAACACCCGAATCACCAAATCATAGCTAATACCAACGGTCACACACCCCACAAGCTAAAACTCAAGAAACACATAACGAAAATGACTGAATATGGAAAGAGAAACACATAAGGGAACTATCAAACAAGCCCGACAAGCACAAATTTTTCTATCAATACTAATCTACGAAGCAATCTAATAAGAAAGAATTAAAGCATATAAAAGAATCACAAGGATCGCATACTGATATAGCTCCCACCGCGGTACACAACCCGGTCTCAACATATCAGATCACATGAAATCACGAGGGTCTCGCCCTCAACTCTGAATCACAAGTAAGATATACATCAAACCAATTTGAGCCTCTCACTAAATCAATTCTGCCATAATTTACAACAAGTGCTGGCTCCCACACTGATGGAGCGTAAACATCACGGCTCGTAGCCAAAAATACTCATAAATCACATCAAGCCTATCGAAAAAGGCAACATGAATTTACTATTAGTCTCATAACTCTCAACAATGAATTAAACAGACGATAGACACGGGCTATCCCTCATAAATCCTCCCAATAGGGCAACACATAAACGAAGTGTTAATCATGAAATACGCCCATAAGTGGAGCAACAAATAGGGAAACTCGCCCCGATAAGCAGAACCGCAATGAGCTACGGATGACGCTCCTCTATAACACATCAAAATCATACCTGAAATAACATTGGCATAGCAGCCTTAAGCTTACTATATAAAACACATCAACGGGCCGGGCCTCCCCCTCTTGGGCACCCTCTACTTGCCTGAATACCTCGCTATGGCACATCGTCCCGAAGTCTGGGACAATCTCTCACCATATGGCAAATATCTCAACACTCGAAGAAACCTCGCTGCTAACGTGGTTGTGGGAACTATGCGGTAGGGGTGCTCCGGGACCCATGAACACCTGAATCATTATGTGAATCCTGAAGCGCGAACTGAACTGGCTGACCCACAAAACCTCTACCATGTCGCACCCTGCCTCCAAAATAAGGACCAGTAGATCTTCCCGGTCTACGGGGCCTCCTCGCCTCCTCAAACTCTCTCTCCTAATATCGTCTGCCCTCTCTCTCATGGCCCAGCCGGTCCTCTCTCTCCTGGCCTCGCCTGACCTCTCTATACTCTCTCTCTCTCTCGAGCCAACATGCCCTCTACCCGCCTAACAATACTCACGGTCTGCTGATACAAAATATCTATCTCCAACTCTCTGGCCATGCTAGTCGTGATGCTGGGATAGAGTCCCTCAATAAATCGGTGGACCCTCTCCCGAACAGTAGAAACCAAGGTCGGTGCATGTCTGGCCAAATCACTAAATTTGTGATACTGACATAGTTCCCTGGCGCAGCTGCTCAAACACCGCATGCCATGCATCCCGAAGGGACTGAGGTACGAACTCTCTTAGGAACATCTCTGAAAACTGAACCCATGTAAGTGAAGCTGACTCGGCCGGGCTACCCAGCTCATATGTCTGCCACCATTGATAATCCGCTCCCCTAAGCTGGAATGTAGTAAGAGCAACCCCACTCAACTCAACAATACCCATAGTGCGGAGAATGTGATGGCACTCCTCCAGAAAACCCTGTGCACTCTCTAAAGCCAAACCACAGAATGTAGGAGGGTCGTACTTCTTGTACTTCTCAAGCCTAAGCTGCTCTTCTTCAGATCCTGCTGCCCTAACTACAGACTGAGCTAGAACCACAGGTTGCGCCACCCTGATGCCTAGAACCTGCCAAAATGAACTTGCTGCTCTGGAGTGTGGGCGGCGAGAGTCTGAGTCCCTCCCCCGGTCTGTGAAGTAGCTGGTTCAACCGGAATCAACCCCGCCTGAGCCAATGTACCAAACATTATCAGGAACTGTGCTAAGGTATCCTGAAGTCCGGGGGTAACAACATGCGCCTGCGGTACCTGCCCCCCAACTGGAGCTACTGGCGGCTCCTCAACAGCTGCTCTGGTAGGTGCTCTAGTTGTGGCACGTACTCCTCGTCGGCCTCAGTCTCTGCCTCCAGCGACCCCTGCTCCGGGAGCATCGTCATCGGTAATTGCAGCGTGTGTCCTTACCATCTATGAGAGAATGGAATGATAATAGATCAGACACTGAGATCAATAAGCTCGCACGATAGGAATAAAAGAAGTGAGATTGTCATAATAGTTTCGTAGCCTCTCGAAGATAAGTACAGACGTATCCGTATTGATCCGCAATACTCTACTAAACTCGCTTATGACTCGTAGCACCTATGACCTAGAGCTCCGATACCAACTTGTCACGACCTAATTTCCCCTCTGTTAGGTTTCGTGACGGCACCTAGTCTTAAGGACTAGGTAAGCCTAATATTTACAGAAGACCAACAATAATAAATAATATCTTAAAATTTTTCTGGAACGAATCTTTTATACAATAAGCATATTCCCAAAACCCGATAGTACAAGTCATAAGCTCTATAGAGTTAGCTACCACTTCTATATAAATTGTTTGGAAAAGAGTGAAAATAGCTGAATACAAGTAAGAAGGTGACTCTGAAGCCTGCGAATGCAGCAGAAGGTTTACCTTGAGTCTCCTCAATAATGATCCGCACAGCTACTAACGATCGACACCTGGATCTGCACAACAAAAATGTGCAGAAGAGTAGCATGAGCACACCATAGAAGTGCCAGTAACTATCAAGACTAACCTTAGTGGAGTAGTGACGAGGAACAGTCAAGACACCTACCGCTCTAATAAACTGTACAAATATAAGCATAGGAACAACGAAACATGATGTATACATATAAAGACTACACATTATGGCTAACAATACAACAATCATAGTAAGGGAAGAAAAACAACAAGTAATAGCGGAAATACCATAATAATGACATAGAAAAGTGAGCGAAATCACAAACCCAAAGCCTAAATCACAAATATAGTAAAGGTAAGCAATAATTTAGAACCTACGATAGTGTTCACATCAAGTCTTAGCCAACAGACTCCACGAAATACCGAACTTCGGACAACTTATAGCTCACGGGTCCCAATACCCGAACCCTAACACCTGGCATCTTATGCCCCCATCACAAATCTTGGTCACGCTGATAACTCACTTACTAACTAGAGCTACTCTCACATATATGACAAGTAGACGAGGGTGTACATCTATACTCAGCAATATCAGGAAAACTTCATATCCAATGGGAGTGTTCAACTACGTGTATGCTTGTGCAAGTGCTTTAACATAGTTCCTACCAGCTAACAAGCATAAGGAAAAGAACGGACGACACGTAAGATGTTTTCTCACAACTTCCACGAGATAAAACTCAAACAAGTAAGCACACCACAACACAATATCAAACAGCAAGAATACCCAAGCCATCACAAATCATCACAATTAATCCCTGACATAGCCCACCTTGTCTCGCCACGTGTGCAAATAATAACATAATAAATGCCCGCCTTGTTTCGCCACACATGCATCATAATGTTCCTACCTTGTCTCACCACATGCGCAACCCACATATGAGCATATATATATACATATCCCGCCTCGTCACGCCGCATATGCAATATGTCAATAGTAGCAATAGCACGGTAGAAACCTCGTGCAACCCCATAACAATAACCGCACGGCAGAAACCTCGTGCATCATAATATCAACAACCCGCACGGCAGAACCCTCGTGCACCACCACAACAAGTACCACAGCAACAATGATAATATATACAAGAACACGACAAGTAAATCAACTCGAATACTTTTGATCACAAGGAGATGGTAAAACTAGCTCACAAGGAATAACCACAACAGAGAATACTAAGCGTAATAAGAACAACTCAATAAGGGAGAAAATAATATGACGCAACGATCCCACAATATGTAGTTTAACAACAAGAAAGCTAACACGAATCAAATAATTCCAAATAAGGAAATGTCAACTAAATATAGGATACCTAAGCTTCTTTTAAGGTTAGGCAAATTACGAAGAATATATAACAGTTTCAATTAAGGATGAGCACCGGGAAGATAACCATAACCTCAATTAAGACTAAACAATTATAGGAGAGATAATAATGGTTTCCAATAAAGATAAGCAGTTATGAAAGATAGCATGATAACATAAGAGATAAAAATCTTCAATTAAGCAAAATAAGAGTCAAATAGGCAATAAGAATGAATCATAAAGCAATTAATTCCAATTAAAGCAAGTAGAGGTGAAACTAGTAAATGGAAGCTCAATCATATCAAGAAAAACTTCATACTCAGTGAATACAATGACCTAAGAACTCTAAAAGGCCAAATTTCCACAAATAAGTCCGAACACGCACTCGTCACCTCACGTACACGGACTACAGTCAACATAGAAGACTCAAATCCTAAGGGGAAGTCCTCCACACGAGGTTAGGCAAGATACTTACCTCAATCCGGCCAATTCAATACTCAATTTTTCTTTTCCTTTACCAATTCATCAACGTTCAGCTCAATCTAGCCAAAAACGACTTGAATACATCAAACAAATTCAAGAGAAAACAATTTCAATTAACAAAACTATAATTCTTATACAATTTGCAAAAAGTCAACAAAATTCAACTCCCCGAGCCCGCACCTCGTAACCCGACAAAATTTACAAAAAATGAATACCCATCACCCATATGAAAATTAACTAATTCTGATACTATTTGGTCCCTCAAATCATCATTTTATATTTTGAAAGATATCACATTTTCTCCCCAAATTTTCCTTTAGATTCTCATGAATTTGATATTAAATCTAAGATATAATCACAATATATAGTTGAAAATTGATTAGAGACACTTACCCAATAATTTGGTATGAAAATCTTCTCTCGAAATCGCCCACTCTCGGAGTTAAGGTTCAAAGAATATGAAAAATGAGCAAAAACTCGAGTTACACAGCTGAAAATAAGCTGCAGATGTCGCATTTGCAATCCAAGGTTCGCAATTGCGAACAAGGAAGTTCTGGAAAAGGTCACATTTGCAACAAAAAGTTCGCAATTGCAAACTGGGCATCGCAATTGCGATGGATATGTTCGCAATTGCGACCATACCAGAAGCAACAGTTTTTCCCGACACAAAAATGAGTATAACTTCCTCATACGATGTTCAAATTCGATGATTCTTTTTGCTATGACTCCGTAATTACGATGCAGATCTAATGGTTTAATAAAAACTGAATTTGGAGCTCATTTGCTTAATTTGTTACCCTTTATTCCCAAAGAAAACGACATTGAAACATCAAATAAGAGCGTAATACAACCCGAAACACACCCGAGGCCTCCGGGACCCCGTCTAAATACACAAACAAGTCACATAACCTAACACGGACTCGCTCGAGGTTTCAAATTACATCAAACAACACCGAAACGACGAATCACTCCATGAATCGAACTATGAACTTCCAAATCTTCCAACTTCAAAAACTTGGGCCGAAACCGATCAAATCAACCCGGAATGACGCCAAATTTTGCAGACAAGTCCAAAATGACATAACGGAGTTTCTCCAACTCTCGGAATCATATTTAAACCCCGATATCATAAAAGTCAACTATGGATCAAACTTCTCCATTTTCCAAACTTCAACTATGGGTCACTATTCTTGCCTTTTTACCACATTTTTCATTTACTAGTCCATACCTCTTCATCTTTGGCATCTTTTCACATCTTCACTAACTCTTACTCGCCTTGCAGTAACCTTTCTATACCAAGGATAACTGAATTTCTTACGCGCGAGGGTGAAACCTAGTGTAATTGGCACACTTAGTCCCTTAAGCATAACTCTGCGCACATTGCTTGCTTTAGGGAAGCGTCTTTCTGAATGACCTTTAAAAGTTATTCTTCTATTGTCCATTTTATTATTTCCGAAACACGATTTCTGTAATGCTTACGATGCCGACTATTATCGAATCCTTTGGTCTCTAAATCATGTTCGATTTTTTTTCTTCTTGTTTACTAGCCTATGTTGATTTCTATTACTTCGGGGAGTCTAACTTAGCCTTCTAGTAATGACGTTGGATTCACCAATTCTGTTTCTCGAAATGAGGATATGACTTTATGGCTTATACTCTTTTATAGTCTCAAGGTCGGTCACCTCTTGTATTTTTCTTCACTTGACCATAGACTCTGTCATCCTACCATATTTTGATTTACCATTAGCACTCATTTATCATACCTTACTCATAATGCTTCATTTACTCTCTTCTTATTCTCATGCTAATATTTTTGTCTATTACATTATTCTTAAAATCTCAACAACACATTGTTTCACTTTTAGCTCCCTGATCGCTGCCGACTCGACACTACGCTGTGGTAGGAAAAGCGGGTCGCAATAGCTTTTACTCGAATAGAGGTCCGGGATCGAATTTCTACAGGGAGCTAGTCGTGAAGTTGTATTTTCTGTTTAGCCTAGAGTTGTGGTTGTGCTTCTAATGTCACTTCAAACATTTTTGGGTTTTTGATTTATAACTATTTTTATAAGACTATTGATTAACACTAAATTATACTACAAGAATATTGCTAAGTTGTATCTAATGGGAAGAAGGACACTAGGGTCGTGACACTACCTAGGTGGCTAATTGACGGGTAGATGTTACTTAGGTTCGATTGACATATTTGGGGCTTATGCTATAACCGTTGCACAATCTTACCCACTTTCACACCTCTCGTTAGAGAGAGTGATTTTTTGCCCAATTGACTCTCTCGAGACCAAATGGGTAGGCAAATTAGACCAAACAACTGGGGTTCAAGTAGAGTGATTACTCTCTCGAGATTTAACCCGTTAATTGGGACTATCATTTCTCATAAGTCTATCCCAATTCCTCGTTGGGTCAATTTTGGGGTCATAGACTCTCTTTCTCAAGAAGAGTTAAACCCACAAAGCTTGAATCAGTGTTTGCAACCACCAATTCTAAATTAAATCATAAATTCAACCCAAATAACAAACACCCATAGTCAATCTAACCTTAGATGACAACACCCATCAATTACCCACACTAGGGTTGAGCCATAACCCTAGCTAATGGGTTTAGCCACTTATGCTAGATACAGAAATTGAAGAAATAGATGAAGAACTAAACATATTAATTAATTACTCAGAAGAAACTACAATAATCTATATTTAATGGAAAGCAAAATATGCCAAAAATGGCTACAACACCAAGCGCAACTTTTGTCTCTCGTTCCCAGATAAATCGATCCCTAAAAAATAGTAAAATGTTCTATTTATACTAGGCTGGAAAAATTGGATAAAAATACCCCTACGGGGTCAGTGCGGGCCGCACAAAATGGACCACGGCTACACTGGCTCTGGAACTTCAACTGTTTGATGACTTGAGCTAGGGGACGCGGACCGCGTGGCAGTGTACCGCGGCCGCGATGGCAACTGGTGCGGTCCGCGCAGTCGTGACCGCGGACCGCGTGATCAAAAATGCCCTTCCCTAAACCTTATGAACGCGGACCGCACAGCGCAGGAGTGCGGCCGCGAAGCTCCACTGCGGACCGCAAAGATCCTACCGCGGTCGCGTGCCTTTTAGCCTGAATATGTCAAGTCTCTGGACCTCCTAGTGCGGTCGCGGTCACTGTTGTGCGGTCCACACTAGGCCCTTTCTTCTTCAATTCTCTTGGTCTTTGGTACTTGAGCAGGTTTCACTCATTTTTGAGCCGATCTTTGACATTTCGTCACTTTGTCGATCAAACCTGCAATCAAGCACAACTTGTGAGCATTTAGGAACTAATTTGTAGAAATTTATATTAAAAGCATAGGCAAGAAGGGGCAATAACATGTTAAAATCCTAACTTATCACTCCCCTAGCTCAATCCACCATTTTGGGTTACTCTAACCCAAGCTGGATCCTGATATTCCACCTTCTCTTAAACTATATATTAGCTCTCATAATGCATAACTGAGATGAGTGTGGCCAAATATACGTACCTCTATTTGTGGTGAAGGTAACTTAGAAGCCTTATATTTCTCTACCTGAATTGAAAATTTGGATAATCTTCATTAATTGGGTACCTCGTATCCTTCTTCACTTTGCTTTTGTTACATGTTGAAACTTATACGTTTACCTTATGATACTCCCATGCCCTGCTATTCATAGGGTGTATTTGATATTCCCATCTTAGGGTCTTAACATGGAAATTTGTACATCCGGTATGCACGATCTGATAGGGCCTCAAACAGGGCCACATTGTCAAGAACTCTCTCTCGATTAGTGCCCTTACTTGTTGCTATATTAGCCCTCTAGCTAGCTATAATTTTTCCTAATTGAAAGCATATCTATATCATTAGCAAACATAAGTCTTGGCTTAAACTCTTATGACTCAGCTCTATAGCATGATTTGGATTTGAAAGAAGGGTAACAGACTCCTAAATGCCTTGTAGCTTCAAGTTTGTATAATATGGTGCACAACACATCTATAAATAAGGTTCTACTAGACACGGCTTGTAGAATCCCTAGGACAGAACTACTTTGATACCAAGTTTGTCACACCCCAAACCTGAAGAGACATGGCTGGCACCCGGTGCCATACTCGGCCCGAGCGCATCACTCTGTAATTATGAACTCTGGAGGGGTAACCCTCAACTTAGGCCGATGAGGCCATATTCTGAATTGTCTGAAAATAATGCCTCTTTCATTTGTGGGGTAAACATACCCAAAAGTTGATATATATAACTGTGCAGGCCGACGAAGTCGCCATGAACATCTACTAATATACAAATTATACAGTACTCGTCCACAAGCCTCTAGAGATAATTGAACTGTACTATGACGGGGACAGGACCTCGACCTACCCATCATACCTATATATGTAAAATTGACTCCAAGGTATAGACCTAGAAACTCCGAGGAAGTGGAGTTTACCAACCAAGCTAATGTTTGACTCTGTCTGCTGGGAGAGTCTGTCCAACTATCAATGAGGAACTGCAGGCATGAAATGCAGCGTCCCCGGCAAAAGGGATGTTAGTACGAAATAATATACAGAATATGTAAGGCAATAGAATAACTGAAAGCTGAAACTGTACTGATAATATAATAACTGAAAGTAACTAGGAGTCAAAGATAATCTGAAGATATGCTTACATGCTGATACAGACCCGATCTCTCCATATAGTAAGTAAAATAGTTGTTCGGCTTTATAAGGCTCGATATGCGTAACTAATCTACCGTAGTAGGCTCGTTCATAGGCGCTCGACCATAGTAGGCTCTGCATCTCAGCCATTCTAGGCTCGCTCATAGGCGCTCGACCACAGTAGGCTCGGTATATAACTCACCATCTGATCAGAGGTCGCCCAATAGGGCCTGCCCATCGATTATAGCTCGATGGTGGTGAACATACTCTAATATTGTTTATATATATATAGACTCTTTGCTCTCTTGGTTGATAGAAGATAAAACAAAACTAAATATGAAATCCTGATAAGGAAGAATTCTATAACTTATGAGACTAGGAAAAAGTACATAAATTCAGGAATATAAACGTCTCTTTATGTCTCCTTATCAAACAAATGTAGTTACTGGATCATCCCAAAATGAAAGAAAGATTTAGCCTTAACATACCTTAACTCTGTTGAGTCCTTAATATCTTCCAAGCAATTCTTCAAACAACTCAACTCAATCTACCACAGCATAAGGAGATTCAAAATCAGTGCTGAGTAAAGGCTAAGATCGCAACTTAAACTAGTAGCTCCTTTACATAAATTTGGGCAACACATCCCTTGTAACAAGGCCCTCCTCCAATACAATATACCAACAACACCAAGAAAAAAACAATAACAACATGTATGCATCATTTTTCAACCTTATCTTAATCACAATATATCACAAAACAGCCCACACACCCTAATCACTTCATACATAAAACAACAACAAAAGTAGTGTCAAACAACCTAAAAATATAACGACGAATGACCAGCCCACCATTATGTCATTATGTGGTGTTTCTCCATACCTTTTATCCTCCAAGACTCCATAAAACATCGAAAAAATAGACAGCCCAAAAGCAACACGAAACAACCCACAAAATAGTCCACTACAAGTCGAATAACTCGAACTCACGGCTTCCGATCACCATCACGTGAGTTTTAAATATTAGGAAATGAATTTATAAACCTTACTTGATATTTAAATCTTACATACAGAAAGTAGACATTTTCTTAACTATGAAGTACCTTCCAAAACCCAAACTACAAAGAAAAAGAGAGGTGATATAGCGATACTTACGTCATAGGGATCGTTCTAGTGTTATCGCTTCTTGATTTCGTACCCGGGATGTTAATATTCTTGAAAACCTTTGTGGATAGCTTGAGGATAAGTTTAGGGGTCTTATTATGGTCGTGATATGTGGAAAAGTGAAGAAAGAGACGACATAAGGCCTATATATATCCTATTTTGAAAAGTCAAAGAGGTGCTAGCCAGGCACCCTATTATTGGCTCTTCTTCAGACGCATACATCTTTTTATCCGAATATCGTATGAATAAACGGTTAATATAATTAGAAACTACATTCAAATACCTTTAATTTGGTATATAATATGTCCCAAAAAGACCTCATATAATACACTAAATGTATTACTCAAAAATCTATAGTGACACACCTACTTGTCACCTATACAGTCTGTGCACTCTAGCGAAACTGCAAATATCTCTCTATTCCTATATCATATCGATGAACGGTATAATGAGTTAGAAAATAGACTCATAGATCTTCAATTTTGTAGGTAGATCATTCCCTAATTCTAATTATATTTGGAGAAAAGATCAGCTACATTTGACATAAATTCAGCATATTTATGAATGTAACTTGTGATGATCTTTGTCAATATGTGTTCCACAACTCACTTGACTTCAAAACATAACATACAACTATCATAAGACAAAAATAACTCATAACATAACCTCCTTATCATAGAACCCTAGTCTCACCCCAAAAGTACATGTTATAACATTCCCAACTTGTCGACTTTCGGCGAAACTTATTTTCTTCAATTGGTTTAGGTTCTAAGCCTTTCAACCCTCTTGGTACTTTTAGTCCATGATCTTAAGTATTTGTAACCTCCAAGTTAACATGATTAACTTACTTTATGTACTTTCAAAGATGATCTCATTTCAGAGCTTATATCAATTGACTTACGATGTACTCTCACATACGAAACTATGGGGTGTAACAGTATTGAGGCATGAGGGCACTTGGGGATGAGACATAGCAAAGTTTTATTCATAGTGGGGTGAATTGTGTGGGATTGTAAACTCCTCTTGCATAACTCAGTGATAGACTTTTCCACTATGTTCCAGTATTTTTGGTAGAAGAAAGGATGCAGACCATCCGGCCCAGGTGCTTTGAAGGGCTTGAAAGAGAAAATAACCCTCCTTATTTCACTATCGGTAAATGAGGAAGTCACAATGTCTCTTTGAGGGTTGAATAGTTTATGGGTTTGGCCAATTGGGCAACTGGTGTGCATGGGTGATTGTGTGTGTGAAGGGGTGTACAGGGATCTAAAGTAGTTTAGGATAGAGTCATTGTTTCCTATAGGCCATGTTGTCAATTGCTATCTTCATCTTTCAGGGAAAGGATTTTGTTTCTTCTTTTCCTATTGAGAGTAAAAGTATGGAAGAATCAAGTGTTAGCATCCCCATCAGTAAGCCAATTGATGAATTGCAGCTTCCAGAAATCTTCCTCATTTTTAAGTATGGAGTCAAGCTCCTCAATTAGATTGTTCTGTAGGTTTATGAGGAAATCACTGTACTGGTAGTTAGGGGAATTTCGGATGCCAGCTATTCTGGACATTAGCCTTTTTTTCCTATGGAATATATTACCAAAGGTATGCCTATTCCACTGGGTAACACTATCTTTAAAACGGTGGGTTGATTGGATTAGAGTGGAGTCAGGGGAAAGGAATACAAAATAAGGATGGGGAATAAAGGATGGCTACACCACATTGGTTCAAATCTAAAGGGTCTGGTGGTAGTAGAATTAGGCTATCTCTTTAGTCTAATGAGCAAGGGACAGTGGTCAGTGTGGGTCCTAGGTAGGTGGGTAACATTAGCCTCATGGTACTTAAAGATCCAACAGTCATTAACAAAACATCTATCAATTCTTTCAAGTACAAGGCTGCTTCTATTCTTGTACCTCTTATTGGTCCAGGCGTATTTACTACATTTGTAACCTAGGTTTACTAGTTTGCATTGATTGAGGCAGTTCTAAGACAGGTTACTTCTGTTAGCGTTTATGCAATTGCCAGCAAACTTGTCCCTATCTTTTAGAACTTCATTAAAGTCACTCCCTACAAACCAATTACCATTGAAGTTCCTAGAAATATAAACTAAACAATCCCAGAGCCATTTCCTATCAGATAAATTATTACTAGCATAAATTGCAGAGAAAAGCCAGGGGTATGAGAGGGTAATACCTTGGCCATTTATGGATACCTTGGGAAGTGGTTGATACCTAATCTACCTTTAAGGTCTCTACCTTCCACATCATCACTATACCTCCAGAGAGTCCCACTGCTAAAAACTGGACGAGCATGTCAAATTGGAGTTCCTCTGTCAACTTCTTATGGTCAGTCATCCTTGTTTCCAGCAGTACTAGCATAGGTGGTTTGTGGAGCTGAATTATGACTGAGCAGTGTCTTCTGAACTCTGTATTGTTCCCTCCTCTAACATTCCATATGATTTAATTTATTATTGGGTTGGGGATGATTGAGGATACCATTTTTGGTGCCTTCTCTATCCCCTGGGAGGCATCATTGCTTTCTTCTTCCCTGAGGTTTTCATGTTCAGAACTAGGGTCAGAGTTATTAATGGCTTGAGCACTCCCTGGTTCAAGCAAGATCCTAGTACTATTCCACACTTGGTTAGGGCTCTAGGGCATAACAGGACTAGTATTTCGCTACAGTCTACACTAACATCTATTGCTCTGATTGAGTCCGGTAGTAGTGAATCTGTCCACAATGGTCCATACATGTTCTTCATCACCTCCACCTCCTTGGTTGTTTTCCCTTTTATCAGGTCTAAGGCTGTAGTGATTTCATTTGTTATGTTCCCAGTGGGGTCTGTCTCCTCTCTACCAGAGTTGAAGACGAATCTTTTTGTTGAGAAAGTGGTTCAATTATCACAAACTTTACCACTGGGTCCTCTATTGTTGGGTTTGGGAAGAAAAGAATCAATTGGAATGTTTGGTGCATGAGATTGTTGACCATCGACGGATCGAAATTGGTCTACATGATGTTGATGTTGTTTGTGAGGATCATGGAATGCCATAGTTGTGGTTTAAAGATTGTCAAGCCCATGTTTAAAGCCTCTATGGTCACCCTCGCAATATGCGCTGGGTTTTGGATGATTAGGGTGACCGGTTGACTTCCCAAAACAAAATTGTAGGCTAGACACTGGCCCTTCAAATCCAATTCTAGCCAAGACGCTGGCGTGTGGTTTAGCACCAGTGGGGTGGAGGTTACAAGGATGGCTGGTTGATGTGGTTGTTCCATTTTTATTTTCTTTTTTGATTTGCCTCTTTGGGTAATAGTGGAGGTTGGATTAGACTAAGAATGCATATCAACGGGTTAAGGGTTTTGTGTCAAATTATTTCCAATCTGCTGAACTTTGGTATTTGCATCTAATACCGAGAATTTAAAATTAAGTGTATCCACTTGAGTTGACAGAGGTTATCATATCACTTGGGTTTGGTGATTTCTCAGGTGATGCACTTGAGTATCCATGGATTGTGATGGGATTGTCTTTGCAGGTTGCTCTGGTAGGGGATGGTTAGGGGCGTGTAGCTGTTGGGGTAAGGTGTATCATTGGGGTGGGCATTTACCAATTGGGGATGGTCCCCAGTAGTGGGAGTTGTGGAAAGCTAGTGGCATGGCCAATCACATTCTGACTTGACAGTTCCCTCAAACTCAGGCCTAGGCCTTATTTCTTTTCTTTGTGATGGGGGCGCATTTTTTGTGTTTTGGGTTAGGTAGGGACTATGTTAGTACCCGTACTTGTTTCCTCCTACCTCGGTACCGCCTTCCTCTTTGCATTGGACTTGGGTCGTTCCTGCATGGAATGGGCTTTCGGGAAATGCGTATTGGGGTTTTGTTGGTTAATCCAATTAATAGGTCGTTGATGGTTGTTGGCCTTATTAACATTATTTTTGTATTATATTTAAAAGTTTTTGTTTCAAGGATCTTACCAGAATTTGCATCAAACATTTTAACCTGAATCTTTTGTGTTGATCTCCATTCTGATTAGTAATTCTCGTCATATTGGCTTGTTCTTGCATGGATGTTTGAATCAGTTTCCTTCCCCTTGGGAAGGTTACCGTTTTTCATTCATCTTTGTCATCTTGTTTATTGTGTGCTTCAGAGCATTATATCTGTTCTTGTGAAGGTGTTTGTGATTTTTGTCTGTATTTTAAGGTGTGTCCTATTCTGCCACAACCTTTACACAAGGTTCCTTTACCTTCGTAGATCACTGATTGTTTGTGATCTCCAATAACGACTGATGTTTCTACCAGAATTTCAAGAGGCACTTGAATGCAGATGAGTTCATATCTCCCCCTCAGGGTAGAGGATGTGCATGTGTCTATTTTTAATAGTTTGCCTAATTTCCTTCCAACGTTCTCTAAAATTTCTATATCGTAGAACTTAGTTGGCAATTGTGACAAACGAATCCATATAGCAGTGAAGGATAGAGTTGCCTCTTGGGAACAAATTTTGGTTCCCATTTTCGAACTAAGAGAAAGTTTTCTGATATGAACCAAGGGCCTTGTTGTAGTGCTTAAGCCATATTTTTCTTCAAATCTGAATTTGACTATGAAGAAATCCCATCCTAGGTCAATCAAGATTAATTGTTTGAATGGATTCCAAAGGTCAATTAGTTTAGATCGGAGGAAATGGTAGGGCATTCTACCACCAAAGACTTTTATGATGAGGGAGAAGTGCCAAGGATGGTACAAGCAATTTTTGTCTTCCTTTGATAGGGATATTAGGCCATAATTTTCTTTAGAGACTTATCATATAGTAAGAACCAAAAGAGCTAATCTTATCCATTACCATGCTGATCCAAACTATTACCAAGTTGTCTTAATTCTCCGAGTTCCTCTGAATTACCCTCAAGTTGACACTTCTCCTTGTTGGAACACCATGATTCTTACCCAAAGCTCACCGCACAAGAGATCCTAGCATAAAACCACACTGCCCTAAAGCCTATAAGCCGCTAAATTCTCTCTTAAGCACCTCAAAGCACTACAATCGATGCACCCACTCTGGGGAGACCTTATGTGAACCTAAAACTATTTCCTTCACCTCCTTGATACTGAAGATTATAATCCACAATGATATATAAATGTCATAAGTCTCGACGCCATCCAACTTAAATCTCAAATTCTAGCCATATACAAATCCACAAAATTCTGAGTTGTTACATATAAATCTTGAATCTATTAGAACCTTCTCGAGGATCGTCCACTTTGCTCAAATCTCAATTGTACCGACCAAACGGGTCGAACGACCCATGCCCCATTATCTCAACAATTCCAAAAGAAGTAATCCACACCTTTAAGCAACCGAGCAATTTCCTACTCTAGGCGCACTACTTCATTCTCGAATAACAACTCAATCACCCCATGATTCTCATATACCCATAAAGTGTAACATAACTCGTATCTAGAAATTTCTTTACTCAAGTCATTCTCGATCCAAACTCTGCAAGTCATCACTGATTTACAAGTATACCTCAAACCAAAACCATTACAACACATAACCGTGCAATCAACTCGTCAATAGTCGACTCCCCCGCTTGGCTTAAATCCATAGGACAAAACTCGATAACTCAAGATGCTCATCCTCTATTACTGCCCAAATTCTGCACCGAAATTCAACTCAATCCCTCATAAGCTCACGTAACACAAATCATCTAATACCTCAAATCATCTGCAATTCTCACATTCATCATTGTAACAGTCAAGCCAATTTTCACAAGCGGTCCAAACTCAAATTGCAACACATATAATTCACTACTAAAGGAGAACTCTCTACAAAATAACATAGGGATCACACAACCTCAGGACACCCCGCAGGAGATAACCCACATGTTTTGCCTCAAACTGACATCTCTTCATACCCTTCCACAGCCACAACTACTATGCCATCACTTAATCTTCCTAAGTCTGAACTCATAACAAGACATGAAAATCTGCTGCACTCCACAATTAAACAACATGAAAGGTTCCCTCAACACACCCATGACTCGAGCCAATACGTCAAATCAAGAAAGAAATCAAATACCTGATATTCCTTTCTACATCTCAAGCAAAACTCTTCTCGTCACATTCAACCCATAATGATACATCTCGCAGTCGCATCATACTCATCATGTAGCCATCTAGCCACGAATTCTACTCGTAGGGACACTATCGGATGTATCAGTCCAAAAACACGTGCTCACACAATCGAAATCCTGTGCTCATGCTATAGTCAGAACTCGGCCTCAAGTCCTCTAGACTAGCGCATCATCAGCATACCGAAATCACATCTCGCACTTCATCCATGGAATCACAAGTTGTCGGCGCACAACCGATACCGAGCACTCACATGTGCATACGAATGCGTGGAAGAAATTCAAAGAGTTATGCTTCAAGCTGAATCAATACTACATGATAAGGAAAGAAAGATGGGAAGTATATCCTAAATGCCATGTAGACTCTCGAAGATAGGTACATACGTCATCATGCCGATCCTCAAGACTCTACTAGACACTTACTCATGTCTTGTATAACCTATGAATCTAAAGCTATGATACCAACTTGTCACAACCCAAAAAAATCCAACTAGTCATGATGACATCTAACCCGACCCGCTAGGTAAGCCAATTAACAACTAACCAATTCCAATGAAATTTATAACACAATTAAATACAAGAAAATATCTGAAACTGATACATTTCCCAAGGACTGGTAGTACAAATCATGAGCTTCTAAGATTAGAGTTTACAAAGATGGTATAAAATAAATACATCATCTGTTCGAAATGTACCTAAATAGATTTTTATACATCTAAGGCTACCATGAACAAGAGGTAGCTACATCTGGAATGCAGGTACGTCTTCAATTTCCAGCTTTCGTCGACCGCAGCAACATCAACATCCAACATCTGCACGCAAGGTGCAGAAGTGTAGTATGAGTACAACAGATCCCGTGTACTCAATAAGTAACAAACCTAACCTTAGGTTGAAAGTAGTGACACGGAGTCCAACACCAATAGATAAAATCATAACAACATAATGAAAGTAATGAAAGAAGTAACTCAGAGATAAAATGCTCAGCTCTTTCACAATTCCAGAAAATATATATGCCTTTTAAGTATATTAGTGAAAAATCAAATCTTTTACCTAAATCGCTGAAAATATGAGTAAGTTTGAAAACTATAATTTTTCTCAAAAAGCTTTCCACAGGCAAATATTTTATTTTCAAATGGCATGAGGAAAATACATCTCTATGCCTATATGTCAATATGTGTGAGAAGTCATGAATGGCGTGATACCGTACAACATGAGGAAAATGCATCCATATGCCTGTATGTCATGTGTGCATGTCAATGTAATGTATCTCAAAGATGAACTCATGTACTCACACTCTCAGAGTACTCAATCTCACTGTCTCACACTTTCCACTTATCATGTTCAACCACTCGACATGCTAAGTCACTCAGTATGTATATGGCCAATCCAGCCCAGTGAAGATCCATCCCGAATATATACACAGCAACTGACAGTCAGTCACTCAATACTGTACAAGGCCAATGTAGCAGGGGAAGATCTATCCCCAAATATAAATGCTTCGGACAAGATCTATGTCCAGGGAAGATCCATCCCTCAATATAAATCAACCGCGCTCACTGGGGGTGTGTGCAGACTCCGGAGGAGCTCCTTCAGCCCAAGCGCTATAATCCGCATGGACAACTCATGTGTTGCACATACAACTCACGTGTTGCACGGACAACTCATGTGCTATAGTATCAATATCAGGATCTGCACGGACAACTCACGTGCTGCACGGACAACTCACGTACTATAGTATCAATAACCTCACAATCAGGCACTCGGCCTCACTCAGTCATCAAACTCTCCAGTCCCTCGGGCTCACAATATCATGAAACTAGACCAACAATGATGATATGATGCATCAATAAATAGCAACAGAGACTGAGATATGATATGAAATGAATGAACATGATTGAGTATGAAATTGCAATTTAAATAAATAATTCAACAACAATATGACCTCAGTGGGTCCCAACAGAATAAGCATGAAGCCTAGACATAGTTTCTAACATGGATCACAGCTCAATAGCTCTAGCACGTAGAGATTTCATGGTTACATATAAGATTAGGTAACTACACAATACCACAGGGATAACGGAGTCACAATTCACACACTGCACGCCCACACGCCTGTCACCTAGCATGTGCATCACCTCAACACCAAACACATAACACGTAATTCAGGATTTTATACCTTCAGTACCAAGTTTAGAAGTGTTACTTACCTCGAATCCAGCCAAATCCAATATCGAGCGGGCCAAACGATGCTCCAGAAATGCCATCCTGCGCATACCATCCTCCGAATGGCTCGAAACTAGCCAAAAGAAACTCAAATACATCAAATAATGCCAAAAGAAATAAATCTATCGATAAATGTTGAAACTTTAATCAAAAGCCCAAAATCATCCAAAAAGTCCAACCTGGTCGTGTACTTCCGAACCCGACAAAACTCATAAAATTCGACAACTCATTCAATTACGAGTCCAACCATACTAGTTTCACTCAAATCCGACTCCGATTCGATGTTCAAAACTCAAAAATCACTTTACGAAACTTTAGGCTAAAACCCCCAATTTCTCTTTAAAATTCATCAACCAACTATCAAAAATGAAGATAGATTCATGAAATAAAATCAAAACCAGTGTAGAACACTTACCCCAATCCTTGTGATGAATATTGCTTCAAAAGTCCCCTCAATCCGAGTCCCACATCTCAAAATATGATAAAAGAACCAAAACCTCAAATTAAATAGAGTCTGCCCAGCGAATTCCGCATTTGCAATCAAATCGTCGCATCTGTGACCCCTGCTTCTGCGGTAAACATTTCATTTTTGCGAAGAACCCATGAACCAACAGCCATCGCTTATGCAATCTCCTACCCGCTTTTACGATCGCGCTTCTACGCACAATGAACCGCATCTGCAATTGCGTAGGTGCGCCCATGCACCCGCACCTGCGATCCTCACGCCCAGCTCCCTCTTTACGCTTCTGCGATGAAGCTTCTACTTTTGCGGCTACGCACCTGCGCCCATGGCTTCATAGATGCGGTCACACCAGAACCTCTGCCAAACTAGCCTTAGCCAAAAATTTTAAAATGCTCTGAACCTCGTCTGAAACTCACCCGAACCCCTCTGGACCCCGTTCGAATATACCAACAAGTCCAATAACATAATACAGACCTACTCGAGGCCTCAAATCACGCATAACAACATCGAAACGATGAATTGCACCTCAAATGAAACTTAATGAACTTTGACTATTCAACTTCCATAATTCATGCCGAAACATAGCAATCAACCCGGAATGAACCCACATTTTGCACATAAGTCCAAAATGACATAGCAAAGATATTCCAATTCCTGAAACCACAATCCGAATCCGATATCATCAAAGTCAACTCCCAGTCAAACTTATGAACTTTCCAAAACTTCAAATTTTCAACTTTCACCAATTTGTGTCGAAACCTTCGAGAAACATCCAAATGCAAATTCGGGCATATGCCCGAGTCCAAAATCGCCATCCAGTCCTAACGGAACCATCAAAACTCCAATCTGAGGTCAAATGCTAAAAAGTCAAACTTGATCAACTCTCCAACTTAAAACTTCAACAATATAAGTCATAATACACCATACGAAGTTACTCATGCCCTCAAACTACCGAGCGAAGTGCAAATGCTCAAAACGACTGGTCGGATCGTTATAAATTTTAACAATCTTGATCTTGATCTGAGTACCTCTAAAGTCCTACAACAAGCTTGGAAGTATAACTTCTCCACCGAAACAAACCCTCTTAAAAATTCTAAGATTAAAATAGATATCAAATGCTAAAGCCTCATCACAACACTGTCAAGCTTAACATCGACAGAGCTTTCTTAAAAGCTACTCTACAAGCAAGTATAGGAGGAGTCTTTAGAAATAACAATGGTGACTGGATTATGGGCTTTTATAAGTCATGTTATGCAGTGACCTCATTGTAGGCGAAAATGCTAGCATTGGAGCAAGGATTAAAAATAGCAGCAGAGATGATGTTATCTCAAATAGAGATCGAAACTGTCTCCTCATAGATGATCAAGCTGTTAAATGAGGACAACGATTTAGCTAACAACATTTTGCTCAATTGCAGGTTATTAATGCACCAACTAAGAGCCCCAGCAATCACACATAACTTCAGAGAAGGAGACGGAGTAGCACATCAACTAGCAAAGGAAGCCGTTAATCACTTCAAGCCTACTAGATGTGTTTACCTTGCTCGTCTCCCACTTTTTGTTGAACCTGAATGTATACTATATTAAAAGCACAAAAGCCCTTAGCGAAATGTCGTTCGTCATTTTTACCTCTTAGAAATTGATTTTACACTAGATAAAATAGTCATTTAATTATTTTTCCTAATATTTAGATCTTTGAAATTAACTAAAACTTAGTTATTAAAATCTTTTCTTATTTGAATTAGGCAAAGATTCCTAATATTTAGGACTTCAAAGTCCAATAAAACTTAGCTTATGTAATTACAGTATCTTCGATACTAAACGTTTTATTTGTCAAATAAATTGTTAGTATTAAATAACGTGAATGAAATAGTGGAGGTACTAATTTCTTGATAGCATAAATCAATTGCTAATTGAGGTCAAAATAAGTAAAATACAGAAATATAGATAGTTAAATGTCATGATATCAATTAATGTTGAATAATTTGTTCAATAGTCAATTTCACATTTCTATGTTATATGTGAACTATCTTTCACTTAAGTAATATTTTTTTGTTCATCTTTTCATAACTACATTTATATCTGTATCTATATTTATACTATATTAATATTAAAAGCACGAAGACCCTTAACGAAATATTGTTCACTTTTTTTACTTTTTAAAGATAAATTTCACATTAGACAAAACTATAATTTGATAATTTTTCCTAAAATTTAGGAGTTGAAAAACAACTAAATTTTAAGCATTAAATCTTTCTTTATTTGAATTAAGCAGAAAGTTCTAAAATTTAGGACCTTAAAATTTGTTAAAGATTTCAAGTTACATGTATCTTTTCCTTATTTGAACCCTTCCACGTTAAATCTTTTAGTATTATAACTTTAGAAGTAACTTATTTTATTTATTAAAATATAAAATTAGTTGAATTAGCAGGAAATCAACAAATAGGTGAAATTAGTTAGGAATTACGGGAAAGAAAAGAAAGCACACGAACATATTATGGAGTAAGATTATACGAGAAGGAACATACGATAACAGTTCATTTTGGAACAAAGTCTATTTCACGGTTCAACGTTTTCTTTAATTATAAATTGAATACTTAACACAATCACGTCGAACAAATTATTTTCCCTTTCAAAAGGAAGATTTTGTTCATTGGTTTTTGTAAGGCATTATTTTAAAACTACATTGAATAATTAGAACAAATAAAAATATTTAAGAATATAAAAGAGAGAAAAAAATTATTGGCAAGAATCAATAAAAATAAAGATTCAAAAGAAAAATGTCAGATCAAATTTTCTATTCTTTGAGAGTAGAATGCTTAGTAGAAAAAATTATAGTTGCAGTTATTTTTTTTTTTTTTTTGTGATGAGCTAATATTTAAAATTCGAATAATGAAAAAAAAGTTATTACATTTAATGTTGAGGAAAAAATAATCAAGTGTTTAAATAAGTTACCTTTAATGTTGAAAAGAAATAACTAAATCTTTACATTAACTAATTAGCAAAAAAATTAGATTTAGTTCTTTTTCAAATTCATCATTTGAGTAAAATTGTTTTTCAATTAACTAAACTCTTAAGCATCTAAGAACTTTTGTGGTGCAAGATTTTTTTCTTTTCTGAGATTAAATATATTATTTTATACTCTATTCATTTCAAAAAGAATAACACTAAATATTTTTTAGTTTGTTTAAAAAATTAATAATACTTTTAAATTTAAAAATAATTAAACATGAATATTTTATTTTTTCCTTAATGACAAACTTTTATAGCCACTCAAATATTATGGTATGTGCAAGATCACAAGTTTAAAAGTATTCCTTTCCTGCTTTCTTAAATTCTGTATCCAGTTAAACTAAATTAAAGCAGATGAATAATATTAATCTAATCCTTTAAAGTTTTGTATTCATTGATATGGTTACACGCGCACCCTAAGATTAATTATATAGAAACAAGCAAGGGTTATGTAATGGTACTAAGTATTTACCTGCTAATGTTTGTAGTAGTCTCGCTGCTGTAAACAATGGCAATATACTACGGGATTATGTTAGGATTATGTAATGTTTTTATTTAAACCAATATAAGCTTCCTTTTATGTTCAAAAAAAAGAGAAAAAAATCACCCAGGTCCTTGTAAAATGACGATTTAAAAGAGAAGCCCAAACCTTTTGAATATTGCAAAGTCCGCCCCATCAAAATCAAACGTGGACTGCCTCCTAGCTGGAATCCAACGTGTCAACCCAACATTGGCTCACTACATGTGTAACGCAAACAGAAATTAAGAAACCCACCTCACTAAAATACGCAGCAGTGCACACTCTCTTATCCTACACCCATCTTCTCCACAAAAAAGTTCCAGATCAAAACCTCCAAAAACCCTTTAAAAATAAAAAATTTGCTCAACATTTTCCTGCAGTTTCACTGTCTCTAAACCCACGCGCTAATGGCGGTGCGTGCAACAGTTAGCCGGTTTCCCGGTGACCAAGACGCACTGGAAGAATCAGGACTACCGTGGGGGGTAACAGTTTCACCGTTCGCCAGCAAGGACGAAAACGGGAATCCACCGGTTTATGGATCGGGCGGTCACTTATTACCCCGATGTGAGAATTGTTGGGCTTACTATAACACATACTGTGAACAAGAACAATGGGCCTGGACTTGTGCACTTTGTGGGACCCTTAGCGGGCTTTCTTCTCAGGCCGTAACCCGTTATTCGCTCCCTGAATCTTGTCCGGAGAATTTATCTTCGTTTATTGACCTTGAATTGCCCAGTAAGTGTAGCACCCTTTAATGCAAAATTTGATATTTGAAGATTCCCTTTTGTGTAATTTTGGGAATTTAGATGCACTGTTTTGAATATATTTGTTTTTGGATTGGTTTAGTGGATGAATCTGAGGAAATGCAGGCGCGACCTGTGTATGTGGCAGCTGTTGATCTTGCTTGTAAGTTATTATTACTAGGATTTAAGTTATTAATCCATCTGTGTAATATAACTTAGTCGTACCATTTACTTTAAGTTAAATAGAGTTACGTGCAGTTAGCTTTTAAATGACCTGATGCATATAACTTAAACTAGTATATTATTGCTTTAATTTGATTGTGGCAGTTAAATGATGTAGGGACTATGCAATTATTTAATTTAGAGTATTGAAGGGATTTTTCTGCCTTTGATTTGCTGAAATGTTTTAAATTTCAAACGTGGTTTGTGGTAATCACTAATCTCTATGTAGTTTCCAAGGATAAATATTTTATTTTGAAGCGAAAAAAACAAGGTATCGATTGTCCCAAATCAACCCAAATTCAGTTGGTTGGTTTGTTGAGTTTTATGGGAATGGAAGTGTTGTGGTTGTTCGTGTTTATGAAGGTTGTGGCTTGTTGGGAATTTGTAGGGGATGGATGTCACAGCTTAACATTAAAAAGAATGTTAAAAGTTTTAGTTTTGGGAGCTGTATTGTTATGCCTAGAGACAAGACGCTTAGCTACAAGCACTCCTACACAGGTCTTACTTTGTAGATAATGGTGTTAAAGTGCACAAAGGGTCAGTAGCAACTAACCAAACAGGGATATTACAATAGATTATGCAGATGGAAAATGACAACTGAAATCTATCTTCTTGTCAGATTTCATGTCAGTTGGCCTTCTTTGTTGACACATGTATGTGTGTAGGCTATCATAGTTAAATTTTATTGTCATTACTCTCACTTGGCATACATTATTTCCATTGATCTTTGAGAATTATCTTAGATTTTACATTAAGAACTGATGCATTTTGTGGAAAGTAGATGCGGAGTATGTTGCTGTTATTGATTAACAGGTGTTAAGTTCTTATGCAGCATCGGAAGAGTTTTTGGAACTTGTTAAAAGTGCACTTTTAGCTGCTTTAGAAGGTTGGTTATTGACACATCTTTTGAACATTAAGTTTATATTCTTTACTAGACGGAAGTTTAATGTTTGTTTTCTTTTGTCTTTTGATCAAGCTCTTGGGCCTGGATCACTATTTGGGCTGGCTACATTCAGCCATAAAATAGGTTTGTATGATGTTCAAGGGCCAATTCCAGTGGTGAAGAATGTTTTCATTCCTCATGATTCTGATAGTGCCCTGTCAATGGAACTTCAGGATGTCATGCCCCTACTTTCGTTTTTAGCTCCAGTATGTTTGTTTGATTCCTTTCCCAGTGCTTTTCTTTTTCTATCTGGACTGTAATGGTGTTTAATTTTTCAATGTCAAAAGGATGAACATGCAGTAGCCTTAAATCAGTGATTTGTTGTAGGTGGATACCTGTAAGGACCGCATCGCATCCGCACTTGAAACATTGAGGCCAACAACTTCATGGGAAAGGACATCAGGTGCAGGTCAAGGATTAGATGGAGTTTTTCTGGGTGGAAGAGGTTTTGGAGCTGCAATGGAAGCCCTTTTCAATTATCTTGGATCAGAATATGGAAATACGTTTGCATTAGGTATGGCAATTTCACACTTCTTTCTTTGTGTCAGAGACAATTAATGATGCACCTCTTGTTGGGTTGCTTTTTGTTACTGTAATTTATTAATTCAGGCATCCTTTTGTTCTTGCTGAATCAGCCTTTTTCCAGAATGGACAGCAAACAGAGAATCTTTCCACTGAATTAGTAGTTCCATAGTATCTTGCTTAAAGATATTACTCAGTGACTGTTTTTTTCCCCCCAATTGAATCAAAATGCAGCTAGAGTTTTTGCTTTTCTTTCGGGTGCTCCTGATATTGGAGCCGGCCAACTAGATACAAGACGGTATGGTGAGCAGTATGCTAGTAAAGGAGAGGATGCAGACCGAGCTTTACTTCCTGAACAAACTCCATTCTATAAAGATCTGGTACTAGCATAGTTCGTGACTTATTGATTTTAGCTAATTTACATTTGAACATTAAGCATTAAAATGTATTTCAATAGGCTGCCGTGGCTGTTCAATCAGGTGTTTGTGTAGACATATTTGCTGTGACAAATGAGTATACTGATTTAGCATCACTGAAGTTTCTGAGTATCGAGAGTGGAGGCTCCTTATTTTTGTATACGAGCAGTGATGACTCCACACTTCCTCAAGACATGTGAGTATAATACTTGCTATTGCTATGATTATGTAATGTATGTGAGCTTTTAAATCTAATTCATCATTAAGTTTGATCTGAAGTTTAAGAATATCCCCCCCACCCCCCACCCCCCAGAAAAGAAAAACCCCACCTACGCCATACATCCCTCAAGTTTGTAGAACTGTACTCAAAACTCCCCTGATTAACTTTTCCATCTCTATTCGACGGACATGTTCCCTGCTTGTAATGAAAGTGTCCTGCTGGCCGAAAAACCTAACTTATCGCTGAAAAAAGTACCGCTTTGGCTTCACTTCACAGAGACGTTCTGTGCAATATCCATTTGGATCTCCTTCTTGCGGAACAAGCTTTTTCTTGGTTTCAAAATTTCACCAATTTGCGCACTTAGATTTCCCCTCGCTAAGTCTTTGTTGCATCAATTAGGGATTCAAATTTGTAGGTTCAATCGAGCATCAACCATCTCTAACACCCAAATTAGGGCATGGAATCCTAAGCTCCTTGTTGATTTTAGCTCTTCCCTGTGATTGCGCATAGGTATAGGGTCTGCTGCTCCTGGATGGCTTTTTCTGGTTATTGAGTGGCTAGAATTTGCTTCTAATGTGTGTGCTTATTGCGGGGAAACAGGCATATGGCTTTTGGATTTAGCCAACTCAGAGCATTTCTAAAAGTTTCTTTTTCTTGTGTTGGGGATTAGTGGAGATGAAGTACGAATTTGGTGTTTAAGGTTAATTCTTTTTTTTTTTTTTTAAATATAGGAGTTTCAATTTTGGTGTCCTCGCAGGATTTCAGATGGTATAATTGGTGATTTTTCATATGTAAATAATAGATGACAGTTTGTTTTGGAAGACAAATCCTCAAGTCTAAATCATATGTATACAGATGAAAGAAAAAGAAAAAGAAAGGGCAAAACCAAAAGAGAAATTAACGAGGGATCTTGTGTTAAGTTTTTGCGAATTTGAGGGATTGTGTCTATGGGATATAAAGGATGTTCGTAAGCCTTAGGTATGAATTAGGTTGAAGTCTTATCATATGACAGGTCATTTGTTGATAACTGGTTGTTACCAGTATAAAGTAACACACCAGTAATAACCATATATTTTTGTTCCAGGGTTTACGTTTGTCAGTTTACATAACACTAGAATGATATTCGTACAGGTACCGCATGTTAAGTCGACCATATGCTTTTAATTGTGTCCTAAGGCTGAGAACTTCGTCAGAATTTCAACCGAGTCATTCTGTAAGATCTCTGCTATCATTTTTATTCCACAGATTCTTATTCTACTATCTCGTTTGGCTCATAATACTTGCACTATTCCCTACAGTATGGGCATTTCTTCCCAGATCCGCAATATGAAAATGTCCAACACATAATTTGCTGTGATTCTTTTGCTACATATGCCTACGATTTAGAATTTGCAAATAATGTTGGATTTTCCAGGTAACATATCTTCTGCTTTTTGTACTCCTTTTCCAAAATAATTTTTTTGCTCATTGTTTCTTGTATGAACTGCTAATTGTTACATGGAACGATGCTTGACTAAAAAATTGATGCTAAATTTATTTGCACTAAAAGAACTTTTGATAAAAGCAGTGCTATTGGCCCCTTTAGTAAAGCTACGTGCTGGTCTTAATGACACCAAATTAAATTTGTTTGTTTTCTGCTTTGGGGTCCAGACCTCAGTTGTGGGATTACACTGGGTTGGTTTGTTTGTTTGTTTGTTTGTTTGTTTGTTTGTTTGTTTGTTTGTTGTTGTTGTTGTTGTTGTTGTTGTTGTTTTCTGCTCTGGGGCAATGCATTTTATGGGTTCCTCTGCATCTTGCACGCATTTAAGTTTTTGCCAGTTCCAGTGAAAATCCCTTGTTGAGCCAGATTTTTAATTTTGCTAATAATACAAGAATACTTTTCTTCTGCAGGCATACTTCAGAATTGCCTATGGTGCAAATTGCTTTTCAGTATACTGTTGTTGTCCCACCAGATGAACTTGCAAATGCAGGATCAAGTTCTACAACAAGGTACGATTATTCTTACTAGTGGCCTTTATGCTGAGGTGATCATCAAAGATCAAAGCTTTAAATTTATTCTTTTGTAAATATAATATTGGGTTTACTTAGTAGAACTCAACAACAAGAACCATAAAGTATGCAATTATATGTTGCATCTGGACAAGTGTCTTGGCAGTTCTGTTTTGGTTCTAGTTTAGCTTTTCCTGGTTGGGTGCTTTTTTTGTGATGAAGTAGTTTCATTGATGGCATCAAGAAGATGCACAGTTTACAAAAGATGGTAAGTAGAAAAGAGAGTTTGTTAGCTCCAGTTCATGAAGTTCTATGCTAAAGATAAGAAGCTAACAAAATCCATAAAGTCATCAGGGGTATTTACAGGGCATAGATTTCTCCAACCGAATAAACATAAAAGAGATCTAGCCTTAATGGAGTGGTTTGCAATTGATATTTCATCAAAACATATGCAGTTCCTTCTTGTCCAGACACACCAAAAAATGCATGCAGGGATCATTTCCAGATTTTCCTGATGGATCTATCAACTTTCTGGAACTCCAGCATTCATAGGCATCCTTAATACTCTCAGGCATTACCCAACTGATCTGCAAACAAGAGCATGCTCCAGATATCTGCAGCTACTGTACAGTGTAGGAGAAGGTGTCTGTTTGGTTTCTTTACTTTGGTGACACATCTAAGGTTTTAGCAGTGGATGTTTGACAAGCCACATACTATATATGGTGTTTGTACCTCTCAGCCCCAAGTAAAAGTTGATTCAATTTAAAAGTATATAAGCGAACCAATTACTTAAGACAGCAAAGGAATGATCTAGAAGTAGAGAATTCTGGAGCTAATGTCTGTCAGAATTGCAGCTTATCCTACCATTTCTTCATAATGTTGCATTCCTCTGGTTTCGCTTTACCTTTTTTCTTCTTTTTAATTCTAAAACTTTTTCTATAATTTAAAGTGCTCTAGCTTTGAGCAAGAAATAAGTTTCTTTTTTTGCTTTTCTTTTTCTGGTGGATACCCTTTTGGGATCATCTTCTATTAGATATGCTCTAAGCAGTGGATGTGTTTGTGCAGAACAAAGCATTCCCTCAAAAGGAGATTAAGGATTCGAACTCTGCAGTTTGGAGTAGCTCATAGCATAAATGAGATTTATGATGGTGTTGATTCTGAAGTGGTGCTTTCATTACTTGTCCACAAGGTATGTCTTACTTTCCTTCATACTTCACTTTAACCGAAATTCATCAGGGCTATTAACTGGAGTCTCTTAGGATTTGTCTCTTTCTATTTCGATGTGAACTTGCCAGCATTTTTCGGTAAGTTAATTGATACAAGGTGGTGTTAAGTGCACAGAATTATTATAATACAAATATGCTTTTAGAATTGTGTTGTTAAAGGCTCGTTTGAAGTGCGGTTAAACCCTGAAGTTAAGCAGATTGGTGTTTTGCCTCACTTAGGCAGTGTATAGTGTTGGCACCAAGACGCTATGGTTGCGCCTCATAGCCCATGGATTTGTTCTTGAAGAGTGAATCACTAGACAATAAACTTAGTTGAGGAAGTAATATATTATCAACTCTTGTCTATTTTATATGGCATTCTATTCCCTTTTTGGTCGCTTGAAAAAAGATTGACTCTATTTCTATATTTCGAAACTCTTTAATTTTAATATTCCTATTTTGCTCATCATACATATTTAGCTTATGTGTCAAGACTTTTTTTTGATCGGTGAAGTAAGTATTTTATTGATGTAAAGCAAAATTCCAGCATTAAGGAAATGTTGATGCCAAGTACATCCAAAAGAGAACTTCACAATGGGTGTTAAGAGCTAAGAAAGTCAACTTATGTGTAACTCTTTCATTCATTCATTCTTAAACTTTGTGTTTTATCAAAAACACTGTCATATAAAATGAAAAGGAGGGAGTATATGTTACTAAAAAGTTGTAAATGAACATTTTAGTGATCGATAATTAGAACCTATAAAGTTATGTAGATAATTAGTCGATAAATCTGGATTACAATATTAACACCACAATTTGCATCCAAATAGAAAATTAAAATGATTTTTGAGCTTGATAGATACGATTTTACATTATATATTTCTTTAATTAAAGTTTTTAAAAGTTGCTTTTTGATAGCCGAGAAATTCCCGGGAGCCAATAGGTCATGATTCGAAACTCGGCAGATAATGAGCCTGCCCCTCTAACCTTAAATACAAAGCTTTTTTCTGCGGCATGGTCCGAACTCGTAACTTGTGCCTAACCCTGCTACATTTTTACCACTAGATCAAAGTCTTTGTTTTTAAAACTTTTTTGCCAACATAACTGGTATTTGTGTTTATTATTTTTTTAAAGGCCAAATACATAGACAACCCCTTATCTCTGCCATATTTTTCATCTAGACACTTTAACTAAACCTATAACCTAGTGAACACTTAATATGTGTTCAAACTGTACCTATTGAATACACTTTGATGACATGGCAAGTTGCGTGTTTGTCACCCAGCTTGAGTGCGTACTCAAAATATTTAATTCCAATGGAATAATTTTAAACTTTGCCCGGAAAAATGCTCCGACGACTTCTAGCTTCTCAGTCTTCCATTTTCGTTCTCTCTTTCCCCTCAACTCACACGAATCATTTTCTACCCAAAAGCCTTAGTTTCTGACTAGATCAGTAGATCTAAAGCCTTACTTCCACTAGAGATTCATCACCGGCGACCTCCATAGTTTCAATCCAGATCCGGGATCAAAACCGACCCCTTCCTCATACTATTTCTCTGTCTTTTTATCCCTAATCCTTTCCTAAATGCCTTTAGAAACGATTTCACTTTTCTCCATTAAACTTAAAGCTTTGATTACTTAAGACAGTAAAGAGAGCATAAGGTGGTGCCCGGAATTTGTATAGCGTGGAGGAAGTGGGTTTGCCGGTGATACCGTGATAGTTGTGTTTTTTTAATTTTTCTTATTTAATGACCTTGCCAGAAAAATGGCCTTATCAGAAAAAGTGAAGCTTAATTCGCCGGAATCCTTTTTCGGTCATCTCCCTTTTCTTTCTGATTTTGATTTTTTCCTTTTCCTTTTGCTGATGTGTCTTTGTATAATTGGTTTTACTTTCCATGTCACAGAGAGTGATATTCGCGTTCCCTAAGTTATTTAGAATCGTAAAATATGTGTTCAATAGGCATAATCTGTGTATAGATCAAGTGTTTAATTGGTTATGAGCTTAGTTAAGTGTCTAGATGAAATATATGGCCAAGTTCAAGGGACTGTCTATGTATTTGGCTTTTTTTAAAGATAATTTAAACTTAATTTCCGTGTTTTTGTAGCATACACAATAGATCTTGACGCTTTTCAGGTTTTCACCTTGGACAACTCTAGAATCCCCAAGATCTGGTCAACTATTGACAGAACATGATAGTTCTTGTCTACACAAAAAAGTTTAAGTAAAGGGATCTTGACTTTATGAGTTGAGCTCTCCAATACTTCAGAAGCTTATCTATTCCTCCTCCATATTAGCTAAAAGATAAATAAAGGTTCTGTTTTTCTGATAGTGATCCTTCTTGCTTTAATTTTGTACATCTCCAGCTTGGTATTGTCTCAACTTGTGGATGTATTGTCGTTTGCTTAAACAACAATCACAGTCCAATGTTTGGGGATCAATATGTTATTTGATCGTTACCTAACACAGCTTCTCTTTTCGACCCTCACTATGCTACACTCACAGACAAATGAGTAAAAAATTAATAACACTAATAAAAGATAATCTTACAAAAATTAAACACTCCAAAAACCTTTTGGAACAAAACTTTAAACTTCAGATTCATCTACTCCTAACATAAGAAGTCTACTCTATAAGAAGTCTACTCTATAATATGGGTGAGCAAAACCAAAAGAATCAAGATGTCATTGATAGGAGAAAACTTGTTCTCCTACCTTCTTTTTGATCTTGGAGAAATTTCCTGTGTGCTTCCGGCCCAACTTCGCTTGGCACACAGATATGGAACTGTGGGTAGTATGGGCTGCTGCTCTTCCCTCCTCCCAACTTAAATACCATACCATGTAATGGTTATAAGCCGTGATACATCTAGTGCTAGATGCACTGTTGTCAAAGGCGCGCTTAAAGCACGCTTAAGCTCTGAAGCGAGGCTCAAAACATGTTGAGCGCTTCGCCTCGCTTTGTGGGTGCTTTAGTGTCGCATCAAGGCTCTAAGGCATACTTTTCCTTGCCAGTGAGTATAATCCTGAAAATGTGACATTAAATAATTGATATTTCGCTTTATTGTTAAAAAATTCAATTTCTTTGTCCATATATTTGTTACTCATGCTTATAATTATTAGGCTTGGACTACATATACATTTTCTAACTTTTTCTCCGGTTGCGCCTTTTTTCATTAAAGCCTGCGCTTTAGTTGCACTTTGTGCTTATAGCCCCAACGATGCTTTGTATCACTTCTTTATCGCCTTTAATGGTTGTATACACTACCAAAATCCTCTTTCTTGCGGCAACTAAGTGAGACCTACATGTACTGATTTGCAAACCTCACGAACCGTTTGATTGGTTGGAAACTAGACTTCAAAAGTCACAATTATTTCCAACATATTGAAGAAAACTCATTCTGGATGATTCTTGTTGATGCTTTGATATCAAAACCTGGCAGATTGATAGCATAATGCACGCTCATCGACAAAAATATGATAAAATGAGAGTAACTCTTGAAATGCCTCAAAACTTATTAAGTCCTAAGCTAAAAGTATTTTGTAGAGTATTAGATTTTATCTTTATAAGATCAACACATCATGTCTGTTCTTGCGTATCTGTATACTACAGTAGGCCCATTAATATTAGAAGACAAAATCATGCTTTCTTAATGGAAGTTAAGTTTACTCTTTACTTATGCTAAACAATTTTCCTTTTTCTCAGGTTATTTTAGCCTCATTGGAGCAAGGTGTTCGAGAGGGCAGAATGTTACTTCATGATTGGCTTGTAATTCTTACGGCTCAGTACAATGATGCTTGCAAGCTTATTCAGTCTGGGCATGGAGGTTCAAGCATTGTTCACATTGATGTTGCATTCTCTCAATGTCCTCAACTGCAGCCTTTACCCCGCTTGGTGTTTGCTCTATTACGAAATCCTCTTCTTCGTTTACATGAAGAAGGCGTGCATCCTGACTACCGAATATATCTTCAGTGTCTTTTCAGGTATCAATATCTCCCAAGTGGGTTATTTTCTCATAGTGGACAAGACTAGAGTTTCATGTACTTTTCGTGAAAAAGAGACTAGAGTTTCATATACTTCTTTCTAGCTCTTTTATGGAATGGTGGGGAAGAGGGTGAGTAGGGGTGATATAGGAGGTGGGGTAGAGGTTATGTCATTGCAATAAACTAATTCAGCTACTGGTGATACTTGTTTTTAAGTTTCAACTGGAAGTTAGATATGCAGAATGCATTCTAGGTTAACTGTACTTGTGGAAACTAAGGGAAGGAAGAGAAAGGTAAAGTGCGAAGAAGGAAAAGAGGAGCAAAGAACTGATTCGTTTTTTGAAAGGCTGCTAGCAAGAAGCAATGCGAGAAGGGAGCTTTGGTACAAATCTGGTCCAGGACAATGGGATAAGATGGAACTACAGTTTTCAAAGTTGGGGGTTTAATATTTATGAAGGAACCATATCAGAAAGAGAATTCAAAGGCCTCAGAGAAAGAACGAGAGAGTGATCAGCAAACTTAGTCTAAGGAAAAGGGATCAGATAAGTAGCTGGGGACTGAAATACTCTTTTTGGAGATTCTGGGCCTTTGAACCCTCATGATTTTAAGGGAAAAAAATTTGGTGGGCCCAAAACGAAGCTTATCTGTCTCTTTTTCTCTCTATACTTCTCTTTCTTAAACCAAAAATCGGAACGGAAAAATCGAGTACTTTTCTCTTCCCTTCTCTGCTTAAAGAAGTCTTTGCAATACTTTAAATATCTAGATGAAGGGATCAAAGCTCTTTCAAGTAGTTTCTTCAGCCTTTACCTATTTTTTAGTATGGACATGGACCTAGTGATACCCAAACCCTTTGTTCCTTTATAAGGATGCAGCTTTCTTTATTAACTTGTGGCCTAATAAAAGTTGATTTATCATTCTCTGGAATGAAACTTGTGTGGTATTTACATATTAATCCAAAAAATCTGGTCAAATAGAGATGGTACCTTTTTTCCCATGTGTTCTGCTTAAACATCTCTTCAACAGCTGATTGGCTTTCTTTTTTAATGGTGGTGCATACGAGAACTTTATGTTGTCTCTGGAGTAGGGACAATTGTAGTTTTTGTAGCTACATTAAAAGAAGAACAGACTGAGAAAGTATGATTTTTCTTCATGTGCTCCTTAGAAACATTAGCTTTAATTGCTGGGTGCGACTCTTTTTTGCTGATAATTTTTGTGGATGATGGCTGGTAAATCTAATTGTTAACTACTTTGGACTTTTGATGCAGTGGACTAGAACCTTCTTCTCTTAATCGTGCTATATATCCATTGTTAACCTCATATGCCTCGCCAGACAAACAAGCATATCCTCGACATTCCCTGAGCCGGGCTGCACTGATTACAAGCGGCAGCCCGATATTTTTTCTGGATGCATTCACAAATCTTATTGTGTTCTATGCTTCAACAGCAGACCCTTCACTTCCTTTTCCACCACCTCAGGACTGTAAGTAACGCGCATTTTTTCATTGTTACATTAGGTGTTACTTGATCCATAGTGTGGATGCATTTTGAGATGTGCAAACGTTGATTTTGATAACCAGGTTTACTGAGAACAACAATAAACAAGCTGAAGCAAGATAGATGTATCACCCCTAAACTTACATTTATCAAGGGAGGGCAGGATGATGCGACATCATTTGAGAATTATCTGATAGAGGAACAGGATGTAGAAGGAAGTGGCTTCACAAGCATCATGGGTTTCGTTTCATTCCTTGAGGAGATTAATCAAAGTACGCTGGAATACATGAAATAAGTTGCCTCAATTCTTCTGTAACACAGGTTAGGACAGGAAGCAGGTTCCTCCAAACTTACTGTACAATTGGGCCAGAACAGTTACATCGTCTACAATCATGTACAAACACTTATATCTTAGCTTCATTCCGAGAAACTTTTGCAACGAAGGGTTACATGTAGCATCACACCAAGCGATGATTACTTACTCAGAGCAGTTTTACTGATGTCACCACCCACCACCACATCTTCATACATTTTTCTATTGCCCTACTGGTTCAGCTTCAGACTGTAGGTTTGCTCATCCAAATTTTGTACCAGAAGCTGGCTCAAACTGCCCTTTTTGTGTGGATAATTTGAATATAGAATAGATATAACTTTAAGTTCTGAGCTTGGAAATGTTGTTAAGAGTGTCTGCTTTTTCCTCATTCTTGTTGGTCATGTATTTTCCCCCCTGTGGATCTCTCTTTTTGTTCTTGTGAAGTACAAACTAGACTGAATAAACAAACTAGTCTCTTTTGCAACGAATGTTTGTGAGAAGTTAAAAGGTTTTTTTTTCTTTCCAATTTTGGAAAAAATGGTAAGTTCTGTTATTACACGAGTTGACAATTCTCGAGGCGTGCGCCTTCAAATTTTACCAATTCTCTTCGTTATAACCAATTGTGAAAGTTTACGAAACAATGGTTATCAAAAGCCAACCAACGTTGATCTTCAAATTTTGGGAATTATAAGATCCAGCCTAGCACTCACAACGTAGGACTCACACAAGAAGATATTAGGGTGAAATTTAAAAATAGCAAGAGTTACAAGTGGTAATTAAAAAATAGCCACAGTTTCAAAGTAATCGAAATTTAGCTTCTTTTCTTGTAAAGATAAATCTAAACGAAAACGCTGTTCGAAATCCGAAAAATATTCCAGCATAATAAACTGGAGTTCCAGCATAATATATTAGAGTTCCAGTATAATGTACTGATCCAGCATAATATGCTGGAAGTTCATACACAGGTGCTCCAATCTCCAGTATATTATGTTAGAACTTTTCGTGTGCCGGAGTTCCAGCATAATATGCTGAAAGTTCATACACATGTGCACCATTATCTAGTATATTATGCTGGAACTTTCCGTATTGCAGCAAAATAGTGGGGAAGTGCACGGTTAGCCACTATTTAAAGATGTCTTTATTCTTTATCTACGGTTTAGGATGTATTTACTTTTTAGCCAATGCTTAATAATCTTTTACCCGCCCGGACGAAAATACCCCTATGTTAGACATGGATGTTGTGTAAATATTAAGGACATGGTATCCTTAACTTCATGAATGCTGTATAAATATTAAGGACATGGTGTTTTTAACTTCATGAATGCTGTGTAAAATATTAAGGACATGGTGTCCTTAACTTCATAAATGCTGTGTAAATATTAAGAACTACTTGTCCTTAGTTTTTGAACTTGTAACTCTAAGTTTAGGACTACCTGTCCTTAACTTTTGAACTTGTAACTCTAAGTTAAAGACTACATGTCCTTAACTTTTGAACTTGAAACTCGAAGTTCAGGACCACCTGTCCTTAATTTATGTGCTTGTAACTCTAAGTTAAGAACTACTTGTCCTTAATTTTTGTGCTTGTAACTCTAAGTTAAGGACTACTTGTCCTTAATTTCCGTGCTTGTAACTCTAAGTTAAGGACCAAGTGTCCTTGATTTTTGAACTTCCAACTCTAAGTTCAAGACCAAGTGTCCTTAACTTATGAGTTTGTTACTGTAAGTTCAGGACTAGCTGTCCTTAATTTATGAGCTTATAAGTCTAAGTTAAGGACTACTTGTCCTTAGTTTTTGTACTTGTAACTCTAATTTTAGGACTACCCGTCCTTAACTTTTGAACTTGTAACTCTAAGTTCAGGACTACATGTCCTTAACTTTTAAACTTGGAACTCGAAGTTCAGGACTACCTGTCCTTAATTTATGTGCTTGTAACTCTAAGTTAAGGACTGCCCATCCTTAATTTCTGTGCTTGTAACTCTAAGTTAAGGACCAAATGTCCTTAATTTTTGAACTTCCACCTCTAAGTTCAGGACCAATTGTCCTTTACACATCTAACTCCTTAATCTGAATTTGTACCTCCAAATTCTAATGGTATAAGTTTCTCTATTGGCCACTCATTTACTTGTTCCACTACAACCACTATTACAGAACAGAAATGTCACTAATCATAAACAATTTAGCCCAAAACAGCAAGAAATTAGATTTGAATGTAAGTACTGGTTATTTATTACTACTAGTGTTCTTTGCTTCAGAGAGTAAGTAAGATTTGAAATGCTTTTCAGCAGCATAAGTACTCAAAAGTCGAATAGAACCAACAACCAAGTAGGTAGGTGATTTCAAAGTTACGAGGCTTATCTATGAACATAGGCATGCATCGAACTTGATAGAGAGAAGTGAGGGTTTGAGAAGAAAAGCAATAGAAGAAAAGGTAAAAATATCTTTTCATATTAATTTTAATAGAGTATTGGCTATTTTTGCTCAATATTAGAATTGCTGGATAAAAAATAAGTACCACCTCAAATAGTGGCTACCCCACGCCATTTACACCAAAATAGTGGCTATTTTTTCATGACTTTACAAACGTTGACTATTTTTGAATTATCAGTCCAAAAACTGGCTAGCCCGTGCTAGTTTTACAAGATATTAAGGTATTGGAGTGTTACAAAAGGTAAAGAATCAAGCTTGAAGCTACAATTTGTAATTAAGGCCCATTATACAATTAAGACTCATTTGGCTATTTTTGGAATAGCTTCAAGTAGCACTCCAACAACAAGACAACTTTTACCTCTCCCCCTTTTCCTCATTTTCTTAAGCTTCTTCAACACACACACAGTCATAGGCAGCAAGGGGATCTCCCCAACTCTCTCCTCTACCCATTTTTTTCCAAATACACTCACCCTCCCAAAAATGCGGACAGAGTATACCTTCGATATACACTCGATATACCGTGGGTATACACGGGCAGAACACCCCCCTCCCCAACGGATCTCCTTCTTTCTTTCTTCTCAAACCAGAAAACAATGACCTTTTCATCATCAAGACCAGCCTTGAAGCTCTAGTAATTCAGCCATCAAAAATCCGTTCAAAACACATCAAAACAAGCTTGAAAATAGCTCTGTTGTTTTTAGTCAAAACGACCTCTAAAATAGCATCAAAAACCTGTTGCAAACAGCCATAAAATCCACCCATAACACCACCCAAAATGAGCCAAAAGATCTGTTGAAATCGGCTAAAAGAAATCGGAACAGATGCGTTTGGATTTTCGTCGTCGGTCGAAGTCGCTAGTCCGGGTTTCCGTTTGAGTCTCCGTCTAGTCCGTTTGTAAATATCCATAAAAACTTTGAAAATATGAGTCCAAAAAATATTTTCGCTTTTCTTTAGAAGTGCTTTTGTAAATAAATAAAAAACTCAAAATCTAAAATATTTTCTTAAAAGTGCCTCTTTCGAAAATTAAGAGGCGACAACCAAAATCCAAAGAAAATATTTTCTTTCTTATTTAGAAAAAGAGAGGACAAATGAAAATTCAAACAAAAATATTTTCTTTTTTACTTCTAAAATTCTCAAAGTTCCAATCAAAAGAAAAGGAATTTTTAGAAGTCTTTCTTTCAAAAAATAAAAATAGAGTCAAATTCAAAAATCCAAAAATATCCTTTTCTTCTTTTAAAGCATTTTTTAAAAAAAAAATTCAAAAAGAAAAAAAGAGTTAGTTTACTTACTCCATTCACGATCTCCCGAACTACGCAAGATCTGATTCATGCGGGGTCATGATACGTAGGCAATCCCCATCGGATTCGATCATAGCTATAAAATAAATTGAGTGAAAAAAATAAACTGAAAAAAAAGAGAAAGAAAATTAAGTAAAAAGAGAAAAAGAAAAAAATAGTGAAAAAAAAGAAAAAAAGAGAGATTGACAAAAAATAAAAGAGTAAAAAAAAAGTGCCAAAAACAAAAAAAAAAGCGGCAAAAACAAGATCAAGAGTGGTTAAAGAGAGGCAGGAATAAAAGAAAAGAGGTACATAGTGAAAAGGGCTAGTTTAAGGCCGGGATGAAACATGCAACTCGTTCAAATACATGGTAGAAACGTTTAACTGTTTAGGTGCATTGCATCCCAACGTGCGATTTCCTATATGTTAAATGCCTCAAAACTAACAAGGTTGTGTGTGTGAGTAAATCAGCCAGGTTCTGTTCAGGTGATTGGTTTTGTTGGTATGCGTTGATGAATGCGCAACCTTATACGCGGCCACAAATATTATCCACAAAACTGAGCTCCACTTCCCAGAAATGTCCATCCTTACCAAGCTCCATATAATCCTCAATCAGATGTTCCCCGGTACAATCCTCGCCCAAGAGAGCCTTTCAGAAAGAATCAGTTCACCCCTATTGGTGAATCGTATTCAAGCTTGTTCCAAAAGCTGATTAGGCTAGATCTATTGCAGCCAGTGGACCAAATTCGGCTGAACCCCGAGTCCCCACCGCACTGAGCTGACACTATATGTGAATACCACTCTGGAGCAGTGAGGCACAGTACAAAGAATCATTTTGTGAAGCAGTGAGGCACAGTACAAAGGGCAGTTGAAGATTCGATTGAAGCTGAAAGAATCATTTTTCGGGATGAAGAAGCTCCTGATGTGATGAACAATCTGTGGCCTGCCTACAACATCGGGCCAATAGTCGGAATGATTTGTGAAGCTGAGGAATTTGATCCGACATTGAAGGCCATTGCAGAGGCAGGAGAAAAGCCAGAAAATGATCACCAAGCATGAAAGTTCCCCATTAGACGGGAGTCTCGGTAGCTAGTCTTGCTATCCTTTCTGCGTCCGGATTATCTCAGGGTGTGATCCGGATGATTTACTTTATTGTCTTACTTTTTGATGTAAGCCCTTCTATCTTCAAAAATTAAAATAAAAAAAATCAAAATCAAAACAATCAAACAAAAAAATCAAAAATCAAATGAAATTAATATTTCATTGTCTAGGAATGTTTCTTTTTTCAATCTTGTCATTTTCTTTCTTATTCTCTTTTTAGTTCTGTTAAATGCAAATTTCAAAAACACGACATGCTTGCGGACTTCATGCCCGGATCCTGAAAGCCGTCAGACCTCGAAATAATGAATCAAGGATTAGATCGCAATGAAGATACGTTTAAGAAAATAAAACAAAGAGTTGAAAAAGCTGAAAGAAAATTGGGTCCAGATTGGAAAGGTACATACATTGCAACAAGAGTACTGCCAAAAGAGTGCGTTGAACTTGGGACACATCGAAGAAATGTCCCCGAAATAACTGTCAATGCAAATGCAGTCAAAAGGTACTTTGTTTGATCTTTCATATAGTTCTAATATTCTCCGGTTGGGATGACGAAGGTTTTCATTCTCGCTACCCAAACACTATCGACCCTTTGCAAACCCTTTGAGCCGGTTACCATTCTTTGACTACCCTCTTTGGAACCTGAAAGTGTTGTTGAAAAATGAAATAAAAAAGAAGAGAAAAATGAAAGAATTGTAAAAATGAAAAACGAAAGAATTGGAAAAATAAAAAATGAAATAGAAGGAAAAGAAAAAAAGGGGAGAAAAGACGAAGAAAATGAAAGGAAAAAGAAATGAAAAGGAAAGGAAAAAGAAAAAGAAAACAAAATAGAAAAAAAAAACACAAAAAAAAATCCAAGTTTCCTGAACTACGTCTGACTTGATTCCGAAAGGATACGTAGGCAGCTCTCTCTATGGGGTTCAGTCACACCAAAATAAAAATCCAAAGTCCCCCAAAAGTGAAACTGGGGCAAAAGTTATAGTAGTTCGGCAATGATCCCGCCCAAAAGGTTCCAAAGTTGTAGTTCAATCCAAATTCTTTTCACCCCAAACCTTGTTCAAGTCCTTCTGATCAATCGGCAAAGCGGTTCAAAATGGGAGGATGGAGTTATTTGGATCTGATACAATAAAATGAGAGGAATAAAATGAGAGAGTCTTATTGGTGAAAACCCACACGGGCACCGTAAGGCGACGGTAAGCAGAGAAAATCAAAATGAGAGTCTTGTTAGTGAAAACCCACACAGGCACTATAAGGCGATGGTGAGAAGAGAAGTGGGGTGGGTCAGCTCGTGAAAACCTATAAAGGGCGCCCATGATCGAAAATAAGATCCTCACAGCCATCGACATTAACAGAGTCCTGGCAAGGTTCCTCGGTATTCAAGGCAAAGTTATGATGAATTTTTGAGAGTCAGACGGTTTACACAGATCAGGCATCCAGTCCAAAAGGCATGTCATGTTCATTGAAGTCCACATGTACTCCAGATAAGTCCTTCTCTCCTTTCCCCGAAAGGGACACTTCTAGTTTTAAACTCATTCTCCATTCAATTATTTGTTTCTCTTTGAATCCCTTTTGGTCTAACACTGTTCCAAAACCAAGACAAAGAAAGGATGGCAAGACTGATTTACAGGGCTTTCGTTTGATACACACTAATGTGCAAAAGGCACCCAGCCTCAGCCGGTGCATCAAGTCGACCTCGACTGGCCATGGCGGCCGATGCTCAGGAATCAAAACTCTTGGAAGGAGAAAATCAAATTAAAGCGCCTATAAATGCAATTGAAGTTGAAAGGGTTGAGTTTCACATGGCTAATCGCCTCAGCGAAGTTGAAGAAACCAAGGTACCCCCAAATGCTCTAAAATTGAAGTTGGAAGAAAGAAGACAGAAAAGAAAGGCCTACAAAGACAAAATAAAGTTGGAAAGGTTAAGTCCCACGCGATTAGCCACTGCAGTTAGGTTTGAGGATAAAAAATTCCCTAATGCTCCATTAAAAAAAAATAATAAAAAAATAATATATCCCCAACGAGTCTGCCCCAGTGAAAATCCCAAAGCAGAATGAGATGGAAGAACCAAAGCCTTACACGGGCGAATCATCATGAAATCCGGAAATCCAAGTCTGATCAGTTTGAAAGGGGGTCGCCTGTGAATCCAATCAATGGCGGAGTTTCTCAACAGAAATGAGGTCGAGACCAAGCAATTGGAACGATCAAGGCCACCGAACCAACCACCATTTTCAAACTGACAATTGTTCTTTGTTTGGAGAATTGAAACAGGTACAATCCAAAGCAACCGTGCAAGAAGCAGGTGCGACCAAAAGGGAAAAGAAATGCACGGGTGCAAGAAACAGCTTTGCAGCAAGGAATCAACCCAAGAGGGAAGTTTCCTCCGAATTCTTTCCTGCATTTTTACTGAACAAAATAAATAAATAAAAACAAAAAAAAATTGCAAAAAAAAAGAAATAAGAAGAAAATTCCACAAAAAAAGGGTTAGTTTAAAGTCCCTAGTATCAACCTATCTTTATCAATATTAGGGCTTCAATCCCTAAGTTGAGATTTTAGACATAGGGCCTCCACTCCCTAGTCGCCTTTATCAATATAGGGCTCCAATCCCTAAGTTGAGATTTTAGACATAGGGCCTCCACTCCCTAGTCGCCTTTATCAACATTAGGGCTCCAATCCCTAAGTTGAGATTTTAGACATAGGGCCTCCATTCCCTAGTCATCTTTGCCAACATTAGGGCTCCAATCCCTGAGTTGAGATTTTAGACATAGGGCCTCCATTCCCTAGTCACCTTTGCCAACATTAGGGTTCCAATCCCTGAGTTGAGCAATTTTCCTTTAGCCGACATTAGGGCTCCAATCCCTGAGTTGAGCGATTTTTCTTTTAGCCGACATTAGGGCTCCAATCCCTAAGTTGAGCAAGTTTCCTTTAGCCTACATTAGGGCTCCAATCACTGAGTTGAGCGATTTTCCTTTAGCCGACATTAGGGCTCCAATCCCTGAGTTGAGCAATTTTCCTTTAGCCGACATTAGGGCTCCAATCCCTAAGTTGAGCGATTTTTCTTTTAGCCGACATTAGGGCTCTAATCCCTGAGTTGAGCGATTTTCTTTTAGCCGACATTAGGGCTCTAATCCCTGAGTTGAGCGATTTTCTTCTAGCCGACATTAGGGCTCCAATCCCTGAGTTGAGATTTTAGACATAGGGCCTCCATTCCCTAGTCACCTTTGCCAACATTAGGGTTCCAATCCCTGAGTTGAGCAATTTTCCTTTAGCCGACATTAGGGCTCCAATCCCTTAGTTGAGCGATTTTCCTTTAGCCGACATTAGGGCTCCAATCCCTGAGTTGAGCGAATTTTCTTTTAGCCGACATTAGGGCTCCAATCCCTGAGTTGAGCGAATTTTCTTTTAGCCGACATTAGGGCTCCAATCCCTGAGTTGAGCGAATTTTCCTTTAGCCGGCATTAGGGCTCAAATCCCTGAGTTGAGTAATTTTCCTTTAGCCGACATTAGGGCTTCAATCCCTAAGTTGAGCGATTTTTCTTTTAGCCGACATTAGGGCTCCAATCCCTGAGTTGAGAGATTTTCCTTTAGCCTACATTAGGGTTCCAATCCCTGAGTTGAGCGATTTTCTTCTAGCCGACATTAGGGCTCCAATCCCTGAGTTGAGCAATTTCCTTTTAGCCAACATTAGGGCTCCAATCCCTGAGTTGAGCAATTTCCTTTAGCCGACATTAGGGCTCCAATCCCTGAGTTGAGCGAATTTTCTTTTAGCCGACATTAGGGCTCCAATCCCTGAGTTGAGCGATTTTCCTTTAGCCGACATTAGGGCTCCAATCCCTAAGTTGAGCGATCTTCTTTTAGCCGACATTAGGGCTCCAATCCCTGAGTCGAACGGTTTTTCTTTAACCGACATTAGGGCTCCAATCCCTGAGTTGAGTGATTTTCCTTTAGCCGACATTAGGGCTCCAATCCCTGAGTTGAGCGAATTTTCTTTTAGCCGACATTAGGGCTCTTCCCTGAGTTGAGCGAATTTTCCTTTAGCCGACATTAGGGCTCCAATCCCTAAGTTGAGCAATTTTCTTTTAGTCAACATTAGGGCTCCAATCCCTGAGTCGAACGGTTTTCCCCTTTTAGCCAATATTAGGGCTCCAATCCCTGAGTTGAGCAATTTTCTTTTAGCCGACATTAGGGCTCCAATCCCTGAGTCGAACAGTTTTCTCATTTTAGCCAATATTAGGGCTCCAATCTCTGAGTTGAGCATTTTTGCCTTTTGCAAACATTAGGGCTTTAGTCCCTGAGTTGCGCCTTTTAGACGTGAGGTTTCTCATCCCCTCATCAATTCTGTAGATTTTTATGACAATTAACCCATGAAATTTTCCTAGTGAAACTCGGGAAGAAAAATTTTGTTTGTTTGTCTGTTTTGTTGTCTGAGCAGGTCTGACCTCGAGGCACGTGGATCGAGATAACCTACGGAGTGAGTCTCAAATCCAGAATAAAGAAAGGAAGAAAAAAACAAAAGAAGATGAGCCCAAATACTGGAGCAAACAAAGTGCAGATCGCTCAAAATCTGATTGAAGTCACGAGCTCCGCCAATCCCGCTTCACTCAATGCTGCAAAAATAAGCAAGCACCTACAACTTGCAAGCATCAAGATTCAGATCAAAGTCTACAAGCAGAATCAGCTAAGACTCAAGATCAAGTTGCAAAAGAATTATAGATAGAAATCTTGTAACTAGTAGTTGATAGGCATAGCTAGCTTAGTTTTAATTTTCCTTGGATGAAATAAGGAGGTCGGTAGAGCAGTAGTAACTGTCACACCTCCTTTTTTCGCCCCGCGAGGGGACAAGGGAGTTTTTTCCAATTAAAGGACAATCGAAACGGGATTTTTTTATTTATTTCAGAGTCGCCACTTGGGAGATTTTATGGTGTCCCAAGTCACCAATTTTAATCCCGAATCGAGGAAAAGAATGACTCCATATTACAGCCTGTGTACCAGAAATTCGGATAAGGAATTCTGTTAACCCGGGAGAAGGTGTTAGGCATTCCCGAGTTTCGTGGTTCTAGCACGGTCGCTCAACTGTTATATTCGGCTTGATTATCTGATTTTATACAAATATGAACTTATGTGCAAAATTTTATCTTTTTACCGCTTTCTTAATTATTGTTATTATTTTACGAGAATTGCAATGTCGTGGAAACATATCTCGAACCACGTTACATCAATGCACCCGTGGTTGTTTGACATATCTCGACTTGGTTGAGATTTGGATTTAGGTCACATAAATGTGCACCCAAGTTTAGGAAGATAACATTATTAAATACGCGCCTAAAGCAACTAGCGTATCATTTACTTTGGGTAGGGCCGTGGAATTTCGCTAAACGGCATGTCCCGAATTCTAAGTATTTTAATAGTTACGTTTAGAGGGCCCCGTAGCTTGTGCATTTTTTGTGTGTCGAGGCTCGTCTCATTTTTATTAAAGGCAAGCCTAAAAACAACTATGATTATCTACTTTATTCGCCTCTAAAAATCCTAATTTATTCACTAAGATCTTAAAGTCATTATAATCGGGTTACATAAAATGTACCCTCGAATTTTAGGCATTGTAACCATGTCATGGGAATTGTACCTATAATCACGACGATGGCTTAACTACGTGCATAAAGCAACTACGAGAGTTCAAGGCGTTCTTCTACATTATTTAACCTTCCAAAAGGCATACCACGATGATGAACACAAACGACAGACGACAAAATATGGAATTAAACAATCCATTAAATAGACATAGATACCATTCAACAAAACTAACAAATCCATATGTAAATATCATAACAGCATACTACAATTTACAAGCCAACACTTATAAGGAGAAACATTAAAGATTTCTTATTGTTCTAATTCTTCTTTTAGTCTACTGGATCTAAAAGGAAAATCCAAATCAGTTGCGAACAACGATTAAAACATACTATGTGAACAAATTTAGACAACACATGAGAAGACTCTAGAAAAAGGAAATAACAGTAGTGAGAATGCACCTGAAGTAGGTATTTTGATTTCTCAAAGTGTTCCACTGCTACACGAGCAACCCCAAAACTGTGGCTGCAACGGGAACTCGAACTTGACCGGAACCACGAACAACGACTGGCCAACGACGAACTCGAACGGACCTCACCCCGGACAGAACTTCTGGGCGATTTTTGAACATGTTTTAGTTAGGTTTCAGCTTATGCGTATGTGTGTTTTCTTGGTCAGTGATGGTAATGAGGGAGAGTCGTTCATGGCTAGATGTTGCAGGCAGTCGTTTGGACGTGGGGGTGGCGACTGGATGGTTGTCTTGGTACAGTGTTACGGGTTCATTGCTGGGAATACGAGGGGTCGTTTGGGCAGTGGTGTTTGGTGGTGGTGTTTGGACGTGAGGCTGGTAGGTTATTGATGGAGAAGAACGTGAAGCAGCAGCCATGGTCATCGGAACAGGTGGTCGACGAAGGATAAGAAGTGGTTCCGACGAGGGGGGTTGCGGACGTGAGGATGGTGAAGCTGGTGGCGACAGTAAGGTCGAGGGGGCAGTGACGATGATGGTAAATGAGCTGGATTGTTTGGTCGTCGACTGGAAAATGACGACGAGCAGGAGCTCGCTAGCTGGGGGGGATAGGGTGGTGCGACTGGTTTTTGGTTACGACGGGAAGGTGATGCAGAAGCAGCTGCGACGAACAGCTGGGGACGAGGGTGATGGGGCTGACTATGGTGGTTTCCGGAGGTGTTCGCTGGTGGTTCAGGCGTCGGGGGGTTGGAAGCTGGTGGTTTTGGGTAGGGTTTTCTGGTTTTGTTTGGACGGGAGGGCGTGGGCTACTGGTTTTTTTTTTCGGCCAGTTATGGGGGTTCGACGGGTCTGTTGAGGGATAGGGTGGTTGATGGTGGTCGGGGGACGGAGAGGGAGCTGGGGCGACGGTGGTTTGTTAGGGTTTTTTAGGTGGTTTTTGGATGAGGGCTTCTAGGGTTTTTTGTTCTTCCTTAGGAAGAAGAAGATGAACAGTGCACGAGCATCTCCCCTCAAAAATCTGTCCAACTCCCATCTTCCCCTCCTTTGTCCGTGTATTTTGTACCCCTTTGCCAAGAAAAATGGACCCCACGTGTGTAGGGGTCCATGATTTGTGTCCCCCACGCGCGGTGGGGTTCCCCGTATGTCGTGTTCCGTCCGTGTTCCCCACGCGTGTCCCCCCATGTGTGGTGGACTCGGATTATTATGGGCTAGGCCCGAAAATTAGGCCTAAAAACGGGTAATTTGAACCCGAATATTATTCTTTTGCCCGAACCTGAGATTAAGAACACGACGTTGCTCAACTAATCCTATGTAAGTAAAATAACTACCAAAATAAGACTAATATTAAAAACAAAGCTATATCTTTTTTTAATATTTTTCAAGATTAAAATAGCTACAAAATATTAATAAAACTATTTTTTTGTAATTTTCGTTTTTATATAAAGATAAAATATAAAGTAATATTTTTGTATTTTTTCAAAAATTAAAATGACTACGAAACATTAATAGAGCTATATTTTTTTGGTAATTTTCGAAATTATATAAAGTACAAAATTAAGGTACAGTTTTTTTTGTATTTTTTCAAGTTTATGAGAAATATATAAACTAAAATTCATATATATATTTTTTGTAATTTTCTTTTGCGACGAAATAAAGTAAAATAGTTAAAATAGCTATATTAGACCCAATTTCAAATATTCACGCTAAAAATATGAAAATTCTCGGGGAGGGTCAAAAATCCGGTGTCTACAGCTGCCCTCTTTGACTGGAAACACGAAGAGTTTTCCGACAAAGAACGACTAGACATGTTTTTGACCCGGCCATTATTTGGAGGGACTACACTAAGGGAAGGAAGGAGATGTGACCGAGCCCTGGTATCTGAGCTGCCTACATATCCTTGGTTATACAGGAATCAGGCCACGTGTAGTTCGGAAATGAAAGATGGTATATTGTACCGAGGTGAAGAGCCGATCGAGGTGCCGTTCCGTTGAGGTTCCGGTCCGCGGTCCTGTCATTACATCAAAAATGAAAACTGAAAAAGACTAACTAAGCCTATCAGCTACTAGTTACAAGGATTCCTATCTTTAAGTCTTCTGAAACTTGGTCTTGAGTCTTGAATGGTGCTTCATACAGACTTTGGATCTGAACCTTGATACTTGCTAGTTGTAGGTGCTAGTTCTTGAGCAGACCACATATGTTCTCCACTTCCGTACTTTGGATTCATTTTTTCTTTTTTTTTCTTTTCTTGTTTTTTTTTGTGACCAGCTTTTGTTGACCATCTCAGACCGTTGACTCGCATTCTTGAGGCGAGCTTCTGCTATTTATAACTTGGTTGAATGCTGGGGATTTTTGTTGTAGCCTTCTGCTTCCCGGTGCGGGGGATTTTTATTGTTTCCTGCTGGGTATTCCTGTTGTAACCTTCTACCTTCCGGTGGGGTTACTGATTTCCGAAACCTGCAGTATAAGACTAAAAGGTATTCCTCTTGTTATACAGGTGGGCGCCTGAAATATGAAATGTAAAGACTGAAATGTATTCCTCTCGTTATACAGGTGGGCGCCTGTTTCAACACTTGTAATGAAAAGACTTAAATGTATGCCTCTGTTCTATGGGCGGGCTCCCAACTTCAACACTTGAAAGTAAAGACTGAATGTATTCATCTGTTATTATGGGCGGGCTCCCAACTTCAACACTTGAAAAGTAAAGACTGGAATGTATTCCTCTCGTTATACAAGTGGGCGCCTAGTTTCAACAACTTTGAAAATAAAATGTCATTCCTCTTTTTAGGTTGGCGAGATTTAAACAACTTTTTTAAAAAAATAAACGACATTCCTCTCTTCAGGCGGGCTCCTGATTTCAACAACAACTTAGGAGGAAATGCCTCTCCTATGGGTAAAACTAAACTTAGGAGGAAATGCCTCTCTTATGGGTAAAATAAACTTAGGAGGAAATGCGTCTCCTATGGGTAAAATTAAACTTAGGAGGAAATGCGTCTCCTATGGGTAAAACTAAACTTAGGAAGTGCGTCTCCTATTAATGAAATCTTTAACTTAGGAAGTGCGTCTCCTATTGGCAAAACTAGACCTAGGAAGTGTGTCTCTTATTGGTAAAGGCGTGGAATGTATTCCCTTGTTATACAGGTGGGAGCCTAATGGTAAAGACACAAAATGTATTCCCTTGTTATACAAGTGGGCGCCTAATATATGAAATGAACAGACAAAAAAGTATTCCTCTCGTTATTCAGGTGGGCGCCTGTCTTTAACAACAACTTTGAAAATAAAATCCTATTCGAGGGCGGATGAACCTAAAATATCTTATTCGAGGGCGGATGAACCCAAAATATCCTATTCGAGGGCGGATGAACCCAAAATATCCTTAAGACTTGAAAATGTCTTACCTCGAATACTTGCTGGGGATTATTTTGCTTAGGATGAATTTTCTCTTTCTACCTTCCCCATTATGGGTTGTCCGGCCCTCTTGAAATTTGGTCGAAAAATCCGTCGAAGATGCTTCTACATCTCGATGATCCGCTGGGGATAACTCTGCTGAAGATAAATATGTTATCTTACTACTTCCAGAACTACTTCCTTTTGAGTAGGATGTTTCATTCCCCTGCAAACTACTCCCCCCCCTCCTTTTTATTATTATTATTATTATTTTTATTTTTTTTTATTATTATTATTATTAGCTTCTTCCTTTGAAGACTAACTCCCTTGAGACTCGTTTTGCCTTTCCCCGAAAGGAACCGCTGAGGATACCGATTTTCACCAAACTTGTGTTGGACTCCTCAAAACTGCTAGGGATAACACTGTTGGGGAATTATTTACTTACCTGTTGGGGGTAAAATGTTTTCAGCTGGGGATAACGCTGTCGTGGATAACACTGCTGGGGGGATTCTGATTCCTTTGCTGGGGAACAACTTCCTCCATTGAAACTTATTATGTTGGGGGCACACTGGTTTAAAGACCACTTCCCTTGAGACTGGTGTTATCTTTACTTTTCCCCAAATGGGTACCTGACTTCCAGAAAATTTTCTAAATGAAAGGAAAATTTTCTGCCCCAGTTTGATAATATCCCTTGCGGCATGCATTTTGGCATCAATGTCATTTCCTTTACCTGTTTCAAACCAAACAAAATTTGTTAGTTTAAAACATGGTGGTTGGTTGTGATACTCCTACTGGGATGGCTTTCCCTTTCTCCTTCCTTGCTCTGCGCTCCACAACTTGTTGGGGATGATATTATTTGCTGGGGATAATCCCATTCTGCTGGGGATATCCCTCTTCTTTTGTGGCATAGACGGAAACTGGAATTTCCCCGATCTTTTTTAGTATCGTATGGATTTCCCAAACCATACTCACTGCTCTCCTTGCTTTGTCCACGGGCCTCGGCCTTGAGGTTTATAACCTTTGATTTCGGAAAGGATATCCCTTTTTGACACTCGTCAATCCTTTTGTCAATTCCCTTTTGCTGGGGATATTTTTCTTGACACTGGCCTCGTGCTTGTTCCTTGCTGACTAAACCATTTGGATGTACTAGTCAGATCTCATCTTGCATGATTGGAAAGCCGATGGCAAATTTTGATGTCAATTCTCACTTGTTCTGACCGAACAGACTCTATTGGGGAATTTTTTCTATGAAAGGAAAAAGATAAAAGGGAACAGAATAAAAAGACAAAGGAAAAGATGACTCTTTAACAAAAGAAACTATAAATAAAAACATATCAAACGTGGATACCGACTCTAATGGTCATGACATGCACATGTGGCCTATCCTCCGTCGTCAATCGTCTTTCAAGACCTTCAATTGGCAGTTCCCCATCTTATTCTCAATCTTATTCGACTTGTAGTGCCCGAAGGTTTTCACTATCAAGTCTCTCTCATTTTGGTTTTTCCCTCAGCTTTCGTCGCCTTATGGTGTCCGTAAAGATTTTCACCGATAAGACTCTCTCATTTGTATCACTTTCCAGCTGGGGATTTGGAGTGTTGCCGGTATGACTCTCTGCTGGAGATTAGAGTCTTTTCTGCTGTGGAACAAAATGTTATGTTCGCTGGTAAGACTCTCATTTGTCTGACTTGACATCTTTTGAAGACTGATCAGAAGGTCTTTCTTTGGACCGTAATGTGGGTTTTTGGATAGGGCTAGAAAGAAAGGGTATTAAAGGCTCAAAAATGCATCGATTTTGGGTCATTAATTACAAACGTTCAGAACTAGATTTATTTACAAAAAATGCAACCTTTGCCCCAGTTTTTTGCATCTTAATTGATTGATTTTTTTTTCTTTTCATTTTTCAAAACTATGACCGAGCCGTGAAGCGCCTACGTATCCTCTTTGAGGAATCAGGTCAAACGTAGTTTCCAATTCCTCTGTTTTTTTCTTTGTTATCATTTTTCTTTTTTTTTTCTTTTTTTCTTTCGTTTTGTTGTTTTCTTTTCTTTTTTCTTTTTTTTTGTTTTTGTTTTCATTCCATGCTTGCATTTTCTAGTCGTTTTTACTAATTCCAAACGAGGGGTATGAAATAAAAACAATAAGGCTCAAAAGGGGTTAACGAAGGATAAAGTGTTTAGGTAGCAGAACAAAATGTCTTTGTCATTCCAGTCTTCAAACATGCCAAGTGCAAACAACACAATTTAAATTTGTAGTCTCTTCTGATGGTGCCGGACTTAACAATTATATTCAACATCTGTTTGTTCATTCGTCACTTCTAACGCACCGTTGGGCGACACTCTAACTTTCATTATCTTGAACGACCCTCATGCCAATTTGGCGAATCTTTCTTTTAACGGTTTTCTTTGTGTTTTACTTGCCCCAGTTCCATATGACTCGGGCTCTGAATAATCTCAAACCGTCCTTATTTTCTTTAAATGCTTTGATCACCTTCTCGGGGTTTTATGATTAACTTTTAAGATTAGGCCCGAACTGTGTGTGCAAGTCATGTCACTAGAATCGGCGTTGAATAAAAATGATAAAAGGACTAAACAACAAAAAAAATGACTGGAAATAATAAAAGACCGGATTTTGCATTATACTACCGGTGAAATGGTTTGAATAACAAAACAAAACAAACCAGAACAAAACCTAAATAAACAAACTGGACAAAACTTTAAACAAACCGCTATGACAAATGGAAAGATAAGAAAGTTTGACACAACCCTAAGAATAATCCGGTCAACAGAAATAACAACAAAATAAACCATCAAAAGCTTCTCTTTTTGATAACCAAGGAACGAAGCGCCCTCCCAATTCAAACCTGACATCTTAGCCACTGAGCTTTGCGTCAATATTGCCAAAACCGTTACCAGCTTCAACATCATCAACCTTGGTCAGCGAGCTCCCAAGAGGATTCGCGTGCTCCATGTCACTGTTATCGATCACAATCCGCCCTTTTGGATCATTTTTTCTACTTCCGTTTTCAGATTACGACAGCTCTCAATGCTATGCCCTCTGACATTGGAGTGGTATGCACATTGTGCTGCCGGATCAAAGTTTCTTGCACGTGGATCTGGAGTATATGCGGGGAGCGTCTCAATCAGGCCAACATGACTTAGCCTTTAGAACAAACTTGCATAAGATACTCCGATAGGAGTGAGAGCCTTTTCTCGTTTCAGCAACCTCTCATTCCTAAATGCTTGATTGGGCCGGAAATCTGATCCAGGGGGCTTCCGGTAGGCTTGTGAGGGTGGATAGGCCTTTTGTGGAGTCGGGTACCTGAAAAATGGAGTATGGCTTTTAAGGTCACGGGGAGAGAAGTGGTGTTGGGGAGCGGAGTAGTGTTGATGAGTGATGGAGCTACTCGGGTAACTGGGAAAGCTGCCATAAGTGGGTTGGGATGGAGAGTATGGGGGATCTTCCGTTATGGTATTGGATGCTTGGATAAGGACAGAGTTCAAGAAGCTTGGCGGTGGAGGGGGTGGTGCGTTCCCAGTCGTCCATGCCTGATACATGTCTGCCACGTGCTGCCTCAGCATCTTCACTTCTTTTACCAACTCGTTGTTCTGTTCGACCAATTGTTGTCGGTCATCAGTACCGACCCACTCGGTTCTGTGGTTCTGAGTCATTGTCCTTTGACTCTGCATTGCAGGGAGGAGTTACCACAACCAACCACTTTTCTATATATGAACACAGCAAAGGGAAGGCATTACGTTAGTGTTAGGGCATTTGGCAAATAATCATATATCAGAGATGGAATACACCTAAGCAGTTAGACAATTGCGCCCCTCTGAAAATCTCCCACGCTTTCCTTTATTTATTTATTTATTATACTATTTTTTTTAGTGGTGGTCGAATCTTATGAAGATTGCCTACGTATCATAACCCCGCATGAATCAGACCGAGCGTAGTTCGTGACCAATAAAAGATAAACAATACTAAACATTTTTTTTCAATTTTCATATTATAACAAACTGGGCTCAAAGGTTTGAAGATGACCTACAAACTGGAAAATCAAACAACCCACATACTCTAATTAAAAGATTTACAAACTCCAAAACAAATGGCAAGCTTCCTTTCTCCGTTTGACAAATGCAACCGAACGGTTATTTTTGCAAACGCAGCCCCTTCCAAATTCCACATGAATTTTTGAGGTCGGGGAGGATTATTTTATGACACTTTACCAACTCGTCCGTTATTTTACAAAAATAGCCTTTCGACGACTGAAAGATACTCTAAGGTTATTTCGGCAAGAACGGTTTAAGACGCGGCCGAAGCTGACTTGGCTTATTATGACAAAATTCAAACGGTATTCACCTGACCGCTGACTCTTTGTTTTTTTTTCTTTTTCAAATTACAATAAAAACCTGGTGTTGCAAACACGGCCCTTCAGCGCCTCGGGGACGAAGATTTATAGGGCTGTGTGGGTCAACTAGACCAAAAATCCTAAACATGACCCAAAAGGTGGCTGTTTATGCAAAGTCAGCCTTCCGGCGTCCCTTTCGGGAACATTCGGCTATTTATGACAAAACAACATCACCTGACTTATTTATGATTCTTTTTATCGTTTTTTGAATTTAGAAAAGTCAATATTGCAAACACGGCCTTTCCTTGTCTCGGGGACGAGGATTTTTAAGGCTGTGTGGGTCAACTGGACCAAATCTTAAAAATGACCCAAAGGTGGCTGTTTATGCAAAGTCAGCCTTCTGGCGTCCCTTTCGGAAACATTCGGCTATTTATGACAAAACAGCATCACCCGACTTCTTTATGACAAAATTAAAATTTGACATTTTTTTTTTATATTATTTATTATTTATTTATTTATTGGTTTTGGCTATTTTAGCAAAAGGTGGGGTTGGACCCGATGAGGGTTGCCTACGTATCTCACATCCGGTGAGAATCAAACCCGCGTAGTTCGGGCCTCGTGAATAAGTAAATGAACTAACATTTTTTTTTTAATTTGAATTTGTGAAAGAACTGCTTCAAAAGAAGAAAGGAAGTATATATATTTTTTTGATTGATTTCTTTTTGAAAGAAAGACTTGTAAAAATTCCTTTTCTTTTGATTTGCACTTTGAGAATTTCAAAAGTAAAAGGAAGATATTTTTTCCTGAATTTTCATTTGTTTTTTTTTATTCTAATGAAAAAGAAAATATTTTTGGAATTTTACTTTTAATAAAAGAAATGCTTCTAAAAAATATTTTTTGAATTTTGAATTTTCTTTTCAATTTTGAAAGAAGAATCAAAATATTTTCGGATTTTTTTTTAAAAACATTTTTATTATTTTTGTTTTATCAACAATGGAAAATAAAGATATTTATATTATTTTTGCAAGACATATCTTTTTGGAATTTTACTTTGAATTTTCTTGGCAAGACAAATACTCTTTGCAACAAATAAAGATATATATATCTTTTGGAAATAAAAAAACTTTTCGGATTTATTTATATATATATATATATATATATTTGCGACAAATAATGAAAGACTCTTTTTCATTTTCATTTTCATGGCAAGACAAACTATTTTCCTTTTCTATTTTTTTTTAAAAAAACAAGACAGAACAACGACTCTTTTTTTTTCTATTTTTCCTTTGCTTTTAATAAAACAACTAATAAGACATTTTTTCATTTTCTCAAAATATCGGCAGAGTTTTGACAGTATTTGGGTTTTTTTTCAAAAATAAACAATCAATTCCCTAACCGCTATTTTTTCGATTTCACAATATTCATAATATTCAAACACCGGTCAGCGAGACAAAATAAATGCACGGAAAACAAATAGGATTCATCAGGATGGTCTTTTCATATCAGGTTGCTAGTCCTAGACGGACCCAACCCCTGTGTTGAGTCCCCTAAGTTAAATGCAACGTGATGCAAATAAGCGTTCCTACTAGGGATCCGGCATGAAGTCACGTTATTCTATGTTCAAAAACCTGGGTCGGTGTTCTAGACAGTGTACCCGAGCGGACAACTCGAGTTGAGGAAAGAGCTCCTTTCCGGGAACCAAAAGGCCAGCCGACTTAGAAACTTTCCGAGCCTCTTTTATTTAGGGTATGACACTAACAGAATAGGGAGTCTTAGCCAGTAAGCACATCCCCGGAGGTAAGAAGATAAAGGTTTCGGCACAATTTATATACAGTTCAAATAATATCAAAGCGGTAAAAGCATCATTTAGCACATTGAGCCCAAACATATAATAAAATCAGATAATAAAAAAAGCCAAATAATAACAATTATTCTAAGCTCGAATTCTTAACCCTGAACCAGTGGTTCTGGGTTTCATCCCCAGTGGAGTCGCCAGAGCTGTCACACCTCCTTTTTTCGCCTAGCGAGGGGACAAGAGAGTTTTTTCCAATTAAAGGACAATCGAAACGGGATTTGTTTATTTATTTCAGAGTCGCCACTTGGGAGATTTTAGGGTGTCCCAAGTCACCAATTTTAATCCCGAATCGAGGAAAAGAATGACTCCATATTACAGCCTGCGTACCAGAAATTCGGATAAGGAATTCTGTTAACCCGGGAGAAGGTGTTAGGCATTCCCGAGTTCCGTGGTTCTAGCACGGTCGCTCAACTGTTATATTCTGCTTGATTATCTGATTTTATACAAATATGAACTTATGTGCAAAATTTTATCTTTTTACCGCTTTCTTAATTATTGTTATTATTTTACGAGAATTGCAACGTCGTGGAAACATATCTCGAACCACGTTACATCAATGCACCCGTGGTTGTTTGACATATCTCGACTTGGTTGAGATTTGGATTTAGGTCACATAAATGTGCACCCAAGTTTAGGAAGATAACATTATTAAATACGCGCCTAAAGCAACTAGCGTATCATTTACTTTGAGTAGGGCCGTGGAATTTCGCTAAACGGCCTGTCCCGAATTCTAAGTATTTTAATAGTTACGTTTAGAGGGCCCCGTAGCTTGTGCATTTTTTGTGTGTCGAGGCTCGTCTCATTTTTATTAAAGGCAAGCCTAAAAACAACTATGATTATCTACTTTATTCGCCTCTAAAAATCCTAATTTATTCACTAAGATCTTAAAGTCATTATAATCGGGTTACATAAAATGTACCCCCGAATTTTAGGCATTGTAACCATGTCACGGGAATTGTACCTATAATCACGACGATGGCTTAACTACGTGCATAAAGCAACTACGAGAGTTCAAGGCGTTCTTCTACATTATTTAACCTTCCAAAAGGCATACCACGATGATGAACACAAACGACAGACGACAAAATATGGAATTAAACAATCCATTAAATAGACATAGATACCATTCAACAAAACTAACAAATCCATATGTAAATATCATAACAGCATACTACAATTTACAAGCCAACACTTATAAGGAGAAACATTAAAGATTTCTTATTGTTCTAATTCTTCTTTTAGTCTACTGGATCTAAAAGGAAAATCCAAATCAGTTGCGAACAACGATTAAAACATACTATGTGAACAAATTTAGGCAACACATGAGAAGACTCTAGAAAAAGGAAATAACAGTAGTGAGAATGCACCTGAAGTAGGTATTTTGATTTCTCAAAGTGTTCCACTGCTACACGAGCAACCCCAAAACTGTGGCTGCAACGGGACCTCGAACCTGACCGGAACCACGAACAACGACTGGCCAACGACGAACTCGAACGGACCTCACCCCGGACAGAACTTCTGGGCGATTTTTGAACATGTTTCAGTTAGGTTTCAGCTTGTGCGTATGTGTGTTTTCTTGGTCAGTCATGGTAATGAGGGAGAGTCGTTCATGGCTGGACGTTGCAGGCAGTCGTTTGGACGTGGGGGTGGCGACTGGATGGTTGCCTTGGTACGGTGTTACGGGTTCATTGCTGGGAATACGAGGGGTCGTTTGGGCAGTGGTGTTTGGTGGTGGTGTTTGGACGTGAGGCTGGTGGGTTGTTGATGGAGAAGAACGTGAAGCAGCAGCAATGGTCGTCGGAACAGGTGGTCGACGAAGGAGAAGAAGTGGTTCCGACGAGGGGGGGTTGCGGACGTGAGGATGGTGAAGCTGGTGGCAACAGTAAGGTCGAGAGGGAAGTGACGACGATGGTGAATGAGCTGGGTTGTTTGGTCGTCGACTGGAAAATGACGACGAGCAGGAACTCGTTGGCTGGGGGGATAGGGTGGTGCGACTGGTTTTTGGTTACGACGGGAAGGTGACGCAGAAGCAGCTGCGACAAGCAGCTGGGGACGAGGGTGATGGGGCTGACTATGGTGGTTTCCGGAGGTGTTCGCTGGTGGATCAGGCGTCGGGGGGTTGGAAGCTGGTGGTTTTGGGTAGGGTTTTCTGGTTTTGTTTGGATGGGAGGGCGTGGGCTACTGGGTTTTTTTTCCGGCCAGTTATGGGGGTTCGACGGGTCTGTTGAGGGATAGGGTGGTTGATGGTGGTCGGGGGACGGAGAGGGAGCTGGGGCGACGGTGGTTTGTTAGGGTTTTTTAGGTGGTTTTTGGATGAGGACTTTTAGGGTTTTTTGTTCTTCCTTAGGAAGAAGAAGATGAACAGTGCACGAGCATCTCCCCTCAAAAATCTGTCCAACTCCCATCTTCCCCTCCTTTGTCCGTGTATTTTGTACCCCTTTGCCAAGAAAAATGGACCCCACGTGTGTAGGGGTCCAAGATTTGTGTCCCCTACGCGCGGTGGGGTTCCCCGTGTGTCGTGTTCCCCACGTGTGTCCCCCCATGTGTGGTGGACTCGGATTATTATGGGCTAGGCCCGAAAATTAGGCCTAAAAACGGGTAGTTTGAACCCGAATATTATTCTTTTGCCCGGACCTGAGATTAAGAACACGACGTTGCTCAACTAATCCTATGTAAGTAAAATAACTACCAAAATAAGACTAATATTAAAAACAAAGCTATATCTTTTTTTAATATTTTTCAAGATTAAAATAGCTACAAAATATTAATAAAACTATTTTTTTGTAATTTTCGTTTTTATATAAAGATAAAATATAAAGTAATATTTTTGTATTTTTTCAAAAATTAAAATGACTACGAAACATTAATAGAGCTATATTTTTTTGGTAATTTTCGAAATTATATAAAGTACAAAATTAAGGTACAGTTTTTTTTGTATTTTTTCAAGTTTATGAGAAATATATAAACTAAAATTCATATATATATTTTTTGTAATTTTTCTTTTGCGACGAAATAAAGTAAAATAGTTAAAATAGCTATATTAGACCCAATTTCAAATATTCACGCTAAAAATATGAAAATTCTCGGGGAGGATCAAAAATCACGTGTCTACAGTAACAATATGCAACAACAGTAACAGCAACATTACAGTCCCATGGTAGTCCCAGCTACCAAAACTTCCCGAACTACATTGACCTGATTCACTTTTAGCCAGGGATATGTAGGAAACCTTTGAAGCAAAGGTTCGGTTAAATCTCTTTCAAAAAAATGCTTCACACGGAGTACTCGGATGGGCAAAAATCGCTCACTTTATCTTTGCACGAAAACTCTTCGTGTTTTCGAATAAAGAGGGGCAGCTGTTGACACCTAATTTTTGACCTTATTTGAATTTATTCCCACTTTTCCCACTTATTTCGTCAATACCTCACTTTCACTTTCCCTCGCCCCCACACCGGTCCCTCATCCCACTATTCCCATATTCCAATCCTCCTATCCCACCTTCTTTTGTCCCCCATTTTTCCTTGTCCCATCTCACTTTATCCCTTTCCAACTCACCCATGTTACACTCCAACAACAAGACAACTTTTATCTCTTCCCCTTTTCCTCATTTTCTTAAGCTTCTTCAACACACACATGGTCATAGGCAGCAAGGGGAGCTCCCAAACTCTCTCCTCTACCCATCTTTTTCCAAATACACTCACCCTCCCAAAAACGCGGACAGAGTATACCTTCGATATACACTCGATATACCGTGGGTATACACGGGCAGAACACCCCCTCCCCAACGGATCTCCTTCTTTCTTTCTTCTCAAACCAGAAAACAATGACCTTTTCATCATCAAGACCAGCCTTGAAGATCCAGTAATTCAACCATCAAAAATCCGTTCAAAACACATCAAAATAAGCTTGAAAATAGCTCCGTTTTTTAGTCAAAACGACCTCTAAAATAGCAGCAAAAACCTGTTGCAAACAGCCATAAAATCCACCCCTAACACCACCCAAAATGAGCCAAAAGATCTGCTGAAATCGGCTAAAAGAAATCGGAACAGATGCGTTTGGATTTTCGTCGCCGGTCGAAGTCGCTAGTCCGGGTTTCCGTTTGAGTCTCCTTCTAGTCCGTATGGTTTTGCTTGGCTTTATTTCGTTTTGGAGTAACGATTGTTGAGCTGTATCCATTTCATGAAGAAGGTTGTCTTCTCAGTCTATTGATAGAATATTCATATCAAAGGTTCATTTCCTCTAAATTCTTGTTTGCATTAGATGAATGTTTCAGTTTTGATTTAGATCTGTTTAAATGTTTCATTATTATTTCTTTTGTTTCTGTTTTGATTTATGTGTGTTTGATTAGAATTAGTTTCTCAAGTCACTAAATAATTAGCTTCTCACCTATGTTGTTAGATTAATATGATTTGAGAAATCCATGTTAGACTTGGACGTAAATAAGTCATTATTTTAAAGGAAGTTCTTTTTTAAAAAAAACACAATTTTTATGTTAGCATTTTATTCCTTAGTTGATGTTATGTTTCTAGTGTTCAATTATTTTAATTTCTTATTTCATGAAACAATATATGGCTTTAAGTTCAAAATTATTATAGTTATCTAATAAAAACTAAAAAATGGAGCCTTACGCTAAAGAAACTATGGTATATTAGAGCCATTGGATCTTTTAAATTTAAAGTGAGATGAATGAGATTTTGGGCTTTTAGATTTAATAAGTCATAGCAAGGATTATGATCCGGGCTCAAATACAAACTGGGTAAAGAATAAAAATCTACACTATATCACTTTTACCACAATAATTCCATAACTCTCGGCTTTGCAATAATCTCAAAGTAGTTTAGAAAAAATAATTGTATATTCGTAGTTTGCTTTAGGCGCGATTAATAAATTATCGTGGCTATGGGAACGGTTCCCGTGGCATAGTTGCGATACCAAATCTCCTAAATTTGGGTGTGCATTTATGTGACCCAAATCCAAATCTCAACGGAGTCGGAATGTATTAACAACCACGGGTGCATTGATTGCGACGTGGTTCGAGATGCATTTTCACGACGTTGCAATTCTATTAAAAATAATAATAATAAAAACGGTTTAAAGTTGATAAAAGCACATAAATTCATAACATGTATTAAAATCAGATATTTAGCCATTATAACAATTTAAGCGACCGTGCTAGAACCACGGGATTCGGGGGTGCCTAACACCTTCCCTCGGGTCAACAGAATTCCTTACTTAGAATTTCTGGTTCGCAGACTTCATTTGGAAAGTCGAATATTTTCCTCGAATTGGGATTCAAGATAAACCGGTGACTTGGGACACCAAAAGCCAAACCTTTCCCAAGTGGCGACTCTGAATTAAATAAATAATCTCATTTCGAATATTGTCACTTAAATTGGAAAAACTCCCTCACGCATTTTATCTTTCGGGGTAGGCGCGCAAAAAGGAGGTGTGACAATCTTACAACCCAAATTCCCTTCCCAACTTACTCGAACATGCCACACCCATCACTAACTAGTTTCCTTACTCCGATACCATTATTTCACATACTCTTGACTTCCGATGGTTAGTCCTCTATCAGGATCTCAACATCATACCTGTCATCTAATCCTTCCCCATTACTCACTCCACTGCCCAAAATTGAATTTCCTCATTTCAATGGGAAGAATTTTACTGATTGGTGGTACAAGGCAAAGCAATTCTTTTCTCCATATAAGGTCCTTCATGATCAGAAAGTTAGAGTGGCTTCCATGTATATGGAGGACCTTGCTTTGTAATGGTATATGGCTTATATGAGAAGCACATGTCATATTCCTCTGCCCTCTTGATATGAGTATTTATTTGCTTTAGTAGACAGTTTTGTGACTGAGTATGATAATCCTATGTATGAACTATTAAAGGTAAAACATATAGGGAGTGTGGTTGATTTCCGTGAGGTTTTTTATAGGGACATGACTAAGCTCGATCTCTATCCAAATCATGCCATTAACGTATTTTTGTGGGGGTTGAAACCTGAGATCAGTGATATTGTTAGGATCCAAAGAACATATTTCCCTTCCTCAGGCTTATCATATTGCTAGATTATAGGAGTCTATTTTTCTTAAACAGTCGAGAGCAATTAAAGGGTCTTCTTCTGGTCATGTTACTACTCACCGCAGGACTGCTAGAAACCCAACTAATCACCTTCCAAAACATGAACCTTCTGTATTTGATGGACACAATGGCTAACATAAAAGGAAGAGAGTCACTCAGGCAGAGTTGAGTGAAAAGAGAGCAAATGGACTAGGCTATGTGTGTAACGACAAGTATTTTCGTGGCCATGTGTGCAAGCATAGATCTCAGGTGTTTTTGCTGGAATTGGAAGAAGGTGTAGGCCTTGAAGAGGAGGTGGTGGTTGCGAGGGGAGACCATGGATGGGTAGAGAACTGTCAGATTTAATTGCAAGCACTGAATGGGACTAGACATTATCATACCCTAAGGGTCCCTGGGTATTGTCAATAAAGAAGTCGTAATATCTTAATCGACAGTGGATCCACTCAAAGTTTCATTGATGAAAACATAGTAGCTCAATGGAAAATAAAAACCTTATACCCTCCCTTGAATGTTGGGGGTAACTTGTGGTAATTTAATTCAAGTGGACAAATGTTGGAAACGGATTACGGGGTACTATTTTTACAGCTGATTTCCTACTACTACCTTTGTGAAATAAAAATATGGTGTTGGGGGGGGGGGGGGGGCAGGGCAGTGGCTCTGTATCTTGGGAGGTCATCTGGTGACATTCATTTCAATTTTAGGAGGTTGACAATGTAATTTGAGCATGAAGGAAAGTTGCACAAACTTCTGGGGGTGGAACCTAAGCTCAAGGTTGTGGAGGCAGACTCTTTGAACTAGGCTAGTACTAGTGGAAACAATGCTCATTTTTTCATGATTAAGGTCAGCTCAATGGTATATAAGGCTGAAGATCCTGCATAAAAGTTGATTGGGAATCAGCTGAATAAGGGAATTCAGCATGTCTTAGAAGAATTTCAAGAGGTGTTTAGTGAACCTAAAATATTGCCTCCATTTAGAGGTCCCTTCGACCATCATATTTCATTGCAGAAGGGTGTCAAATAGTAAATACCAGGCCTCACCCATGCAAAAAGATATGATTAAGAGGATGGTTCAAGAATTGTTAGACCAAGGTCTGATCCAATACAGAAGCATCCCCTTTATTTCTCCAGTAGTTCTTGTTGTAAAGAAGGATGGTAGTTGAAGGATGTGTGTCGGTTACATGGCTTTGAATCAGATAACTATAAAAGACAAGTTCCCCATCCCTATTATCGAGGAGTTGTTGGATGAAATAGGAGGCTCTCAAGTGTTTTCCAAGATTTATTTAAGGTTTGATTATGATCAGGTCAGGATGTCCCCTCCTTGATATATCGAAAATTGCATTCAAGACTTATTCTGGGCACTATAAATTCCTAGTCACGCCTTTTGATTTGACTAATACTTCTTCTAGTTTCCAGAGTCTAACGAATCAAGTTTTGCAACAGCAGCTGAGGAAGTTTATTTTGCTATTCTTTGATGAAATCTTGGTATTTAGCAAGGATCTCAAGGAACATGCAGAATACCTCAGAAGCACATTCACCCTGTTGAGGCAACATCATCTATATGCTAGAAAATCTAAGTGTGTTTTTGCTGTTATCACTATGGAATACTTAGGACACTATATCTCTTCAAAAGGGGTGGCCATAGACCCTAAAAAGGTGTTAGCAGTTCAAAATTAGCCAACTCCTATTATACACAAACAGTTGAGAGGGTTTTTGGGACTTGCAAGGTATTGTAGAAGGTTTATCAGGAAATATAGAGTATTGAGTAAACCACTCACTGACTTGTTAAAGAAAGACAACTTCAGGTGGACAGAGGCAACAACTTAGGCTTTTGAAATGTTGAAGACAGTATTAACTTCAACATCTGTGTTGGCTATGCCAAATTTCAATGTTCCTTTTCTGGTAGAGACTGACGATTGTGATGTTAGCGGCGTAGCCGTACTGATGCAACAGGGGCAACCTATTGCTTATTTGATCAAGGGCATGTCGATTAAACACCAATCACTCTTAGTCTATGATAAAAATTTAGCTTTAGTGATGGTTGTCACAAAATGAAGCCAATATACAGTGAGAAGAATTTTATAGTCATACTGATCATAAGGCTCTAAAGTATTTATTGGAGTAACAACTGCATACAAGCACTCAACTCAAGTGCATCACCAGATTGCTGCAATTTGATTTTGAAACAGAGTACAGAAAGGGGGGAAGAAAATAAGGCTGCATAGGCGATAAAGATAAGTCTCTAAACAACTATTCAATACCTCAGTCTTACCATCAGATTGCGGAAGATAAGCCGTATAAGTGCTTAAAGTAGCCCCATGAATTGAAAAAGCTCTTACAATAGCTTGCTAGTAAAGATGAGGTCCCTGTCACTCACTATGTCAGCTGGCATCCCATATAGCTTGTAGATGTATTCCATAAATAACTTAGGAAGTTCACTGGTATGTATGGATGAGTTAGGGCAATAAAATGGGCATATTTAGTTAGCCTATCTACCACTACCCAGATGATTGACCTCCCTTTTGACTTAGGAAGCCCTTCGATGAAGTTCATGTTAATGCTACTCCAAGCAATAGCAGGTACAACAAGAGGTTGAATTAATCTTGGAAAGGCTGAATTGTCACATTACTTATAAAAGCAGTGAAATCTTCCTTTAAGTTCTTCCAGTGCAAGATAACTGACACTCTTTTGTAAGTATTTTCAATTCCAGAATGTCCCTCTTGAGAAGAGGAATTTTAGATTCGAAGAATTTCAGTTCTTAGGGTATAATCAGAACACACCACCAGTTTTTCATTTCTCTTAAGCTGTTGGTTGATGAAACTGTATCCCTCATGATTCCCTGCTTGTCCTTGTAGCTGTTGTATGATCTCCTGAACTACCAAATCATCTACCCAACTATCTATGATTGATTGCAACAAATTAAATTTTTTTGCACAGTAGACAAAGTCAAGGAAGCTAACTCTAATGCAGGCGCATCTGCTCAAAAACTCCAACCGATTGGTTCTATTATTTGGTCTTTGCTGAATGGTGGTATAATACCACCTTTCACTCTTCTATTCATTGCGCATCTCATAAAGCTCTCCCCCTCCGTTTTATTAACCTTATATAGCTGGGAATTTTGATTATGAGGAAGTGAATAGGAGTCTAATTAATTAACATAGAGTGAAAAATACAGCTTCTCAAGTACCACTTGGTGAGGTCACAACAGAGGATGGTTTCCCAAGCTAATAAGCACAGAACTGATAAGCAATTTAACATTGAAAGTTGGGTGTTCCTGAAAATGCAGCCCTATAGATAGATCACAGTGACCGCACATCACTCCTACAAGTATTATGGACCTTACTTGATTATTGCTAAAGTAGGACCTGTTGCCTGTATTATGGACCTCAATTCATCACAAGTCTTCATCTACTATTTTCTTACACAAAAAATATAGATAAAATAGAAAATACGAGAACTTTTGCCTTAAAAATATCTACTACTCCTTTCCAACTAAATGTTCCACATGATACAAAGAGGGGTGATTTTCCAGATCTTGATCCTTCTTGTACCCAGTTGCCGACCTTTTAGTAAAGCTCTTATACTATAAGGCATGACCATTTTACTTCACAAATAGATCCCATAGCTGTCTAACCTGGAGGAAAATTCCTTTCTCTATAGCATATCATGAGGCCTAGCTGCTAATTGCTATCCAATCTACTTTATAAGGAGCCTTAGTCTTCCATATATAATGGTAGACTGTTAGTTAATAAGGATAAATATATGCCACTTTTGTGAAGGCAAACACACAAATAGCTCCACATATTAATGAAATACAAATTTAGACTATTTCAGACAGTACATAGACAAATTTGAATGATATAACAACTTATGAAAAGAATTGGTATAGAAAAACCCTACTTTTAAATACTGGCACCCTATTGCCAAATTCATGTTTTTTTCATACGTTTAGTTGGTATTTTTAGCCAAAATTATTTTTATGCAAAATTAAAAGAAACGTACTACCCTCTCCCCTCTCCCTCTCCCTCTTTAAGCTCTTGTTCTTTTTCTTCCCCAAATTTCACTCCATATTTTTCAGTCCCCCAAATTTCTTTCTTTTCCGATAACTACTCTGTCAGGTTTCCTCTTAATCTTTTTATTGGGTAATTCTCTACATCTAAAATCTTTTGTAGAATTAACCATAGCATCAACTTGAAAGATGAGTAAAAATTCAACCTCTAAGAAATCAAAATCTAAAGCTACAGTGGTCAAATCTCTCCATCTCTTCATGTAGATGATGACTCTGATTTCGAAATTTCGGTGTTAAAGGTGTCGCATTCACCACATGCAGTAGATATTCGACATGACAATTAGGTTCCATTTCATTCAATAGTATCCGAAAAATCTCTGAAATTTTTCTAAGTTATTTTTCTAGTATGTATGTATATATATTTGCATAATACACACACACTCGCACAATAATAATTATATTATTTGTATAATAATAATAATATGTATAACAAAAAGTATATCAAAATTTTATTTTCCTTCTTTGTATAATATATTTCATATTGAAAACTCAAGTTTTAAGACGACTCCAAATTGTATCCCGTGTATATCTCCATGTACATCAGTAATATCTCATGTATATCATGTGTATCTATGTATATCCATGGAAATCGGTGTTATATACATGATATAAAATATGATACACACAAGTTTCCATAAAATATTATGTTACATACACGATATACAAAATAATATACACAGACTCCATAAAAACCCATATGTGATATACACTGATGTACACGATATACAACTGATATACACATGTCATAGTTGGATTTTTAAGTCTGGTTTTTTTACATGAAATCACTCTAAATCACTTCTATCTTGCTCAAATTTTGTATATAATATCGTCTAGGTATTTTCAATCAATTTCAATCACACACACTCGTTTAATCCAACAAAGAGAGAGAGAGAGAGAGAGAGAGAGAGAGAGAGAGAGAGAGAGGAAAAACAAAGTTGAACTCTATTTTTTCCTATTATCTTAGTTTTTGCTTCTGAACTTTTTTAAATGTGAGATCAATCTTACCTTTTCATCCCATTGATTTTTTGCATAATTTATAATTATTTTTACTAAAACATGAGAGAGAGGAAAAATAGAAGAAGAAATATAAGGAGAGAAAAAGAGAGGGAAAAGAAAAGATACATAGGTTTGGGGGCGGGGGCGGGAGATTATAAAGAGAAAATAAATATGAAGTATTTTCTTTGAAATTTGGCTATATAATGTCAATTTTTTTGGACTTCTACTGCCAAACTAAATTTAAGGGGGAAAATGCCAATTATACTAATGCATTATTATAGAGGTTTTTGCATGGTATAACAACATACACATATAATTGGCAGTTAGATATTGGTATCAATAGCCAATAAATGTATATCACAATAATAATATGTATATCACAACTTATTTTCTTCTTCTTTGTCTATATCAACATGTATATTAAAATTTTATTTTCATTCTTTGTATATAAATAATATTATTCTTTGTATATCAATAATATAAAATTATATATATAGTTATTGCTGCCTTTTTATCAATGTATATCACAATAAAAATATTGTATTATTTGTATATCACAGTGTATAGTACAACGGATATGTGTATACAACTATGATATGTGATTGAACTGAGTTTTCAATCTGAAATGTGTTATACAAAGAAGGAAAATAAAATTTTCATAAATGTTTTTTTATACACCAATGTTTTAAAAGGCGGGGCATAAGGCGAGGCGTTTTACCTTTGACAAGACGAGGTGTAAGCCCTGAGACATGGGGCGTAAATCCCACGGATCTTTAAATTTACTAATTTTAAGAATTCTAAGATAATATAAAATAAAAATAATTACAAAAATTACATTAAAATTACAAAATTATAAAAAATAATCTATTTAAAATATTCATAAATTACAATTTAACTATGAATAATACAAAAAGTTTGACATATATTATAATATTCAAATTAGCTGCAGCATCGTTACAACTCAAATCAAAAGTACGTATTTGATGCGAAATCTTATATGTATCTCTTAAGGAGTAATGAATCTTGAAAGAATTTCGATACTATTGTCGCACCTCCTTTTTCCGCCCCCGCGAGGGTGCAAGGGAGTTTTCTCCAATTAAAGGACAGTCGAAACGGGATTTGTTTGTTTGTTTCAGAGTCGCCACCTGGGAATTTTAAGGCGTCCCAAGTCACCGGTTTTAATCCCTGAATCGAGGAGAATATGACTCTGTCTATTTAACAGTCTGCGCACCAGAAATCCGGATAAGGAATTCTGTTAACCCGGGAGAAGGTGTTAGGCATTCCCGAGTTCCGTGGTTCTAGCACGGTCGCTCAACTGTTATATTCGGCTTGATTATTTTGATTTGTTAAATACATTTTTATTGCATGATTTTATTGTTACCGCTTCTATTTAGATTGTTTATAATTAAAGACCCTTCTTCGAATCGAATCACGCGTACGTGTATTCGTTTTATATATTAATATTTTTTAACGTGAAAATCGTGTCACGCGTACGTATACACAATGATAATATAATAATTTTTTTTATTATAAAAAAAGAAGACTTAAGTTCGAAATTGTGCTAAAAATAAAATTAAGAACGTTCGTCGCTCTTGTATAATTAAATATTGAACCGCACATCTCGAGTTATATGAAATTAATATTGATATTCTCCGAAGAGTCCCCTTTTTATTAAATGTTCGTTCGAAGTTGCGCGAACGCATAATCCGAATTGCTTTTATAAATATAATCAGGTTACGCAAACGCATCCCTAATCACGCAAAAGATTCTTAATAGTAGTATAGATTTTCCATAAATGTTTATTGCATCCATCTATTTTTAAATGTAAGAATCATGGAGAATTACCGATTGGGATGCCACCAAATTTCTTGACAAAGAATTCAAAATTTATTAGGCGTTGCTACAAGTCTTATTTTACGCGTATGAATTATATACCTCAAAACTATTCAAATTTTAAAGAATTAATGATATGAAAAAGAAACAAACAACATGTAACTAAAAATACTACCATTTTTATCGTGGATACAACATTAACATATCCAAAAATCGAATCGCATATAAAACTGGAAAAAGAATTAATTTGATAAACAAATTAATAGTTTCTGAAGAATTTTTATTGTTATATTTAATGCGAATTCTATTTCTACATATCCTTGACATAAAATGTTGCAATTCGTGCTTGTAAATCCCATATCCTTCTCATATACTTGTTTTTAGTCCAAAGTTATAATTGTTTGGTTAATTTGTTTACAAAGATTGAGTTTGAGATAAATAAACCAATTCTTATTCTCTGCCTATGCGACTATTTGCAAACACTTAACTCTATATTTTGTAAAAAAATCATTGACATTATTTCATATATTAAAAGAAATGAGTTGATCGCGTTCCTAAAATAACTAAGCCATTAGTTATTAAGAAAGAGAACTAATCTACCAATTGATTTAATACTATATTAACCAACTAAAACAAAACTGAAACTTAAACTAATAAAATTTAAATGAGTAGAAGACATCCTTATAATCAAACTTCATTTACTTGCCATGTTGAAGCTTTTCATGACATGAATTTTCAGATATGTACCTGATATTGGAAGCAAAAGAAAATGATGATGAGAATCAGCAGCAATAATAACAGTACAATAGCAACAACTGCCCAGCAACAGTAACAACCCAGTAACAGACCGGTGGAGTAGTAATCCCAAAAACAAAAGCTTTAAGCTTTAAATGAAACAACAACCATTAATACTAATTTCAAACAAAGAAAGAAAGCAGTAGATTTTTTTTAGTTTTATTTTTATTTTGAAAGCTTGAATATTTTTCGGAATTTTTCTCTCTATCTGTGTGTGTATTGTTTTCCGTATCTCTCTCCCTATTTTTCTCTCTATATTATTCTTGTTCTTTTTTCTTCAAGACTTCACATATATAACACATCTCATAAACCTTTTAATCAATTAAATCAATACTTTTTCTCTACCCAACCCATTATCTTTCCACTCATCCCCATTACATTAAATAAACATATCACACCACCCCATTATATTTTGTCCCCCATGCTTTATTTAAAATAATGCAAGATTCCCCTTTAATTTAAATCTTGTCCCCCCTTTATATTAAATAATCATATCACAACCCACCCCATTTCATTTTGTCCCCCATGCTTCAAATAAACAATTTCAAAATGTACAATTCCTAAACTACCCCTTCCGACCTTACTGAAATTACCAAACTACCCCTGAACGTATTACAAATTTACCAAACTACCCATCAGCTATAACACATCAATTAATCAAACTTAACCAAAATATAGACAATATGATCAATTTCTAACAATGTTCAAACAACAATATGAACATGGATGAACATCATAACAACAATATCACATGAACACGATTTTAACAACATTTCAACAACAAATCACATGAACACGAATTGAACAACAAAGAACAACTAAAATTTGATTGAACAATATTTTAGCAACAAACAATCCTATTTTCGGATTCAACAACAACAACAATCAAAGTATGAAGATTTCTAAATTCAATCATATTGAACTTAAAATCAACTCTAACAACATTACAACAAACAATTCTTATATTAAACTTAAAACAAGATTATGAGAACAATTCAAGCAATAATCATAAATGGTAAACAAGAAATCAAACTATACAAAATTCGGATTCAAGATCATCCAAACAAAGTATGAACATGAATGAATCTATTTTAAGACAACAAACATGACGGATTAAACGATTAAAACAATATATTCCTTTAATACAACTAAATTCTTTAAACAAATAACAAG